>NC_140485.1:33235542-33888042 GCF_964271855.1 Acomys minous
GAACCAACAGAGATCTACCTGCCTCTGCCTCTGGAGAGCTCGGATTAAAGGTATGTGCCACCACACCCAGCCAGATGATTTGTAATTAGACTTGAGCATGATTTCCATGTATCAAAATATCACACAACACCTCTCTAATAGATACAATTTTTTGTCTTTATGTAAATGATTTTTAAAAATGGGGAAAAGTAAAGATAGTCATGTAATTGCTAGCAAAGGTGTTTGCTGCGTGTTCATTTCTTGACTTAACTTTCTCACCTATATATGATACTAAAATGCCTATAGATAACAAGGACATGATAACAGTTGAGGAAAACCACAATAGAAGAATATGCTTTTGTTCTGCAAAAACAAAAACTACTAAAAAAGAGCTTGTAAATAATGTCTTCAGTGGCTCCTAATACATTCTCACTCTAATAACTGATTTAAAAGTGAGGTGGTTGTGTTAGCAGGCACTGACCAATTAAGTAACTTTTGCCTCTTTATCACATTTTCTATGATGCGCTTTGTAGGAGGAAATTTATTTAAAAACTCTGCCTATAAACAATAAATTGAAGGAAAATGACAATGAAGACATTTTGAAATTAGTAATTGTGATTAGGAAATGGTTATGTGTGGTTTTTTTTTTTTTTTAAATATTATCTGGCTATTGTCCAGACATTAGAAAGATAAGGGCTATCCCTTGTCACACCTTTTATCCATCACAAAGTTAGGTCTTTTAAACTTAATGTTGATTTTTATTTATAAGTATGTGCAAATGTCTGTGTGACTGTATGCTAGCCTTGGGTGTGTGGGTACCTGTATAGGACAGAAAGCAGAACTGGATGCCTGATGTTGGAGTTACAGGTGGTTGTGGGCACTGGTCCTGGGAACTGAACTCTGGTCCTTTGCAATAGCAACAAGGACTCTAAACCACCGAGCCATCTCTCCAGGCCAAGTAGTTCTTTCAAAATAATTCTTGGCTGTACATGTAAGGGACATGCATTATAAGTGAAACCTAATCTTTAAAATGTATTTGTCATGTGAAGTATTACAGGTGTTGTGTGTACACTCTGTGCATTGAAACATGTAAGTTGTTAAACGGTGAAACAAAACAATGCTTTCATTACACATTATTCAAAATGGAGGGCTGAGAGCTTATGCTTTTAAGCAAATGTGTTTGGCTAAGACTTGATTGTTAAAGCTCAGGATAGTGTTCTCTTGTGCGTACTGTAAACGATTAGTGTGTTACATCCACTCACCTGTTTACACATCCATCCATCCATGCATCTATTCATGCATCTTTTCATGCTTTTAAATTTAAAAATAACTTTCTAATCTTTCCTTTTTAATATAACAAATCTGATTGTCTAGTCTGGGTATCACTATCTTTTTTTTTAATTTCCAAATGTATGCAGATTGTTTAGCAGAGCCCTCTGCAAGAGCATCAAGCACTCATAACCACTGAGCTATCTTTCTATCCCCTCAAAGCTTTCTATTTAATAAAGCAAATAAAAAAGAGAAATTTCAACGAAGACACAGAATTAAAGTTTTACTGTTTATAGCAGTGAAAAAGTTACAATTGGCAAATGTTCAAATAAAGAAACTAGCTACTGTGGTTGTGATGTAGTCAGTTGTGTACACCTGCCAAAGTGAGTATTACACAAAGATAAAATTTCCAAGAATATGCAGTGATTCTTGTGTATTAATATCTCAAATTTAGAAAATAAATCACAAGATATTCAGAAACAATAAAAATGCCAAGAAAATGAAAAACCCATAGCTATGCATTAAATATTATATGCATTTCTTTAGTGCACTTTATATTCAGTGCTTTTTGCTTTACTCTTTATTAGGGTGTGTCTTTTTGTAATTATGTGGCTATTATTGAACCATTGTACAGAAGTAAAGTGGGAAGGCCTGCTTTGAAGGCAGTTAGTAGTGGTGCCTGATAGAAAACCCAGTGCAGACATATCCTGTGATTTTCATAGTTTGCCTCACAACAGACTTTCATCCACTTAAGCCTCCTGATGCGTCAGTCTCATTTGAAAAGGCAAGCTTAAAGCTCACATTATTAGTCGTGTGTGGTAGAGAGGGATCCTGCCCTGAGGAGTTCATCGGGAGCCCACATGTGGAGTCAATAATCACTTCACAGAGCTATGGTCAGATAATACACATCTAGTTCTTACCTTGCTGCTAACATGCTGAGAGCTTCCGTGTGTGTGTGTGTGTGTGTGTGTGTGTGTGTGTGTGTGTGTGTGTGAGCACAGCCATGTGCACACACAAAGAACGAGGTGGTAGCGAAGGCCACAGGGTCATCTTGTAGCATTCAAAGAGTTATCCCCTGGAACAGAGAATTCATATGTTATAAGCTCATCTGAGGAATGAGTTCGGACAAACAAGTAAGCAGTGACTGGATATAGATTTTTCCATTCAACGTAAAATACCTGATATATCAGTTTACATGGCTCTTTAATTTTGGGAATACGGGAACAAAATCTGAAATGCCCATATAGCTGAAATATTTTACATGACAAACTTAGGTTGAATGAGTTTTTAATGAGATTTACTTTTTAGAGTCCAGAAGTTCTTTTTTAAAAAAACATTTCTGTCACTCATTTATATTTTATCTTGTTCAACTTCTAATTATTTCTCACATTTCCCCCACACATCATATTATCAAATGCATCCCTTTCTATGCTGCCCACACTGTCAGTGTAGGTGCCTTTAATTGGAAAGGAATATTCTTTTCACTTTCACAGCTAGGAACTTTTAAATGCTATTTCAGACTGGGTTTTAAGTGCCCATTACACATGAATTTAAGCTTTGAATAAACCCGATAAGGTGGATGTTGTCCAAAGAAATCAAAAATGATCCCGTCACTGTGAAATGGGGCAGGTGGTGTCTCAGAGGCCTGGTCTGGGCAACAGTTTAGAATTTGAAGCCAATGAAGGCGGAGGCAATTAGCAGAGGCAATGCTTAGGGGTGTCCAAGGTCGGTACACAAGGTAAACAGTCTGGGGACAGTTGCCAAAACCAAATGGAACAAAACAAGGGGGGGGGGGGAAACGGGTGAACCAATTCTCAAAGCTGAGAGGTAGAAAGCGAAAGCAGATGATTTCTTGGATGGGCTAGAGTAGTGAATGAAGGCTATCTGGGAGGAATTCTCTAATTCAGATTTCAGATACTATGGCCACTGGCGGGGAGAGGCAGAAGCCTTACATTCATGCTAAATTGATACCTCCAGTTCCTGTTGATTTATTTTATTATGCTTATTGAGAGGTGATGAGATAGTGTCTGACATGTATACATGAGGACTTGAGTTCAATCCCTAGAAGCCACATAAAAATATCCAGGTGTGGCGGCCCATGCTTGTAATGCCAGTGGTGTGGAGGTGGAGACTGGTGCATCCCTGTGGTTCCTGACCAGCCATCCTAGCCTAATGGTGAGCTCTAGTCCCACTTATTGGCTGTCTCTAAAAAAGTCAGATGGATGGCTATTGAAGAAGCATGGTCAAGCTTAACCTCTAGCCTGCACAGGTGCACGTGCACGTGCGCCCCCCCCCACAGACACACACACACACACACACACACACACACACACACACACACAAGTGCGCGCACGCGCGCGCGCGCACACACACACACACACACACACACGCACACGTTACCCCTTCCAGGAATATACTAAATAATCAAACTTAAAATGTGTATTGAATGCATCTGGTGAACAAATGATTTAAGTGTAGTGAAACATATAAAAAAGAAAGAAAAAGAAAACAGGAAAAACAAAAGCACAGATCCTATTCTCACAGGCATTAGTTTTAGCGACTGGGGATATTACTCTACTTGTATAATGCTTGGTCAAACATATACAAGGCCCTGATATATACTCAAGAGCCATGCGATGAAGAAAGAGCTTTCTAGATACACATGGTATATACTCACTTATAATTGGACACTAGCCCAACAGGGATGTCTCTGAAAGTCTTCACTTAGCAGGAGATTGGTATAGATGCTGGGACGTCCTTTGTGAGAGAGGTTTGGGAGAATAGGGAAACAGAAGGACTTTCTTTTGGACTCCAAGTGAGAGAGGTATGGGAGAATGGGGAAACGGAAGGATACAGAGGGTCCTACAGACCTACAAGGAGACCATCAGGGCTGGTGGATCTGGACCCAGGGGCTTCTGCTCAAATGAGTGTACCAACCAAGGACAATGCATGCAGTAAACCTGGACCCTCTATTCAGATAGACCGAGTGGACAGCACATTCTCCACAGTTGTGTCGAGAGCAGGGACTGACTCTGACATGAACTCTGGTGCTCCCTATTTGACGACTTCCCCTTGGTTGGGAGGCCTGATGGCACTCAGAGGAAGAGTAAGCAGGCTACCGAGAAGAGACCTGATAGGCTGTGATCATATGGTGGGGGAGGAGGTTCCCTTTCTGTCGCAGACCTAGGGGAGGGGAATAGGGTGAAAGAAGGAGTGGGAGGGACGAATGGGAAGATACAAGTAAGGGATAACAATTTAGATGTAATCTGAATAAATTACTGAAATTAAAAAAAAAAAAGAAAGAAAGAAAAGAAAAAAAGAGCTTTCTAAGCCAGGTGTGGTGGTGCACGCCTTTAATCCCAGCACTCGGGAGGTGGAGACAAGCAGATAACTGTGAGTTTGAGGCCAGCCTGGTCTAAAAAGTGAGTCCAGGATAGCCAAGGCTACACAAAGAAACCTTGTCTCGAAAAACAAACAAACAAACAAACAACAACAACAACAAAAACAAAAAACAAAAAAAGCTGTTTCTCAAGATTTATTTTCACTTCTGTGTATGCATGTTTGGCTGTGTGTGGTTATGTGCACAGGAATGCAGGTATTGCACAGAGGCCAGAGGTACAGATCCTCTGGAGCTGGAGTTACAAGAAGTTGTAAGTCACCTCATGTGGGTTCTGAGAACCAAACTTAGCTACTCTCCAAAACAGTACACACTCTTAACCCCTGAGCTGTCTCTCTGGACCAAAGCTTACCTTCTAATGTGTGTAGAAAGCTAGGAATACAAGTAGAAAAGAAATGTAATTATATGCAAATGAAATGGGGAGGATAAATTTGATTTACACCTCGTTAGATAAATATGTAAGTTGATAAATATGAGAAGAATGAAAATAATTTGGAAGAAAGAATTTCCCCAAAATATGTTATTCCATAAAAAACAAAACAAAAACAAAAACAAACAAACCCTCCCTCATTTAGCACAATTCTACTCTTACATGGAATTTAACTTAGAAAAAAGAAGCACACAAGAGCTCAGCGATAGAGGCCACTCACTGTCACCCCACCCATGGCCTTCCTCCTTGCTGGCGGACTTGCTGCAGCCCAGAGTAGTCAGAGAACTTGCCCAAATTACACATCAGTTGTCATTTTTTGAAAACCTGTGTGCTTAATTAGACACTCACCAAAATGATTGTACCCTCGAGCTTGTGTTAACCAACGGAGACACATTTTCCTAGCCATCTGATACCTCCATTAAGCTGGGCATAGCTAGGTTCTAATACAACTGATGTTGCTCACCTTTGAAAGCACAAGACTGCTGTACATGTTTAAATAGATGCAGGAAAGGTTACCCAACTCTCCAGCTACATGATGGTTGACTGATACACATGCTAACACCATGCGAAGGTGAGATGTTGAGACTGCATTATTTATTCTGGCGGTTCCTCAGAGCAGTATTGAGGCGCGTGTTACTACAGATAGTACAGCTATCTGATCAAACAACACAGGGACTCACGTCAGTCATTGTCCTTCTTCTGCCATCAGAGTAAACCAAGGAATCATAGATGCTCTACATGGTGACGGTAAGAGCAGCTCCGAAGAAACATCCCCAAACTATGTTTATCTACAGACTCATCTACATTACCTTTACAAATGTTTATTTATTATTTTCTTACATCTATGAGTGTTCATCTGCATGTGTCTATGTGCAAAATGAATGTGTCTGGTGTACAAGGAAGCCAGGAGAAGCATAGGATCCTCTGGTACCATAGCTACTGATGGTTGTGAGCTACCATGTGGGCTCTGTGAACCAAAGTCTGGTCCTCTATAAGAGCAGCAAATGCTGTTAACCACTCAGCTGCCATCTTGTCTCCAGTCCCCTATATTTCTTCTTAATGAGCAGAGGAGACAAAAATCTAGAATAGAATTTATGGAGGCACATTTTTTGCTAGTATCTACTTTTATTATTATAAAATTAAAGACGAATAACATCATTCTTCCTGGGATGATATAAGAGACATCTCTACAAGTAAAGGTTAGACAGGTTAATGGTAGAATAGCAAACATCAGAACAACAGCAAACGACAACAAAACAGCAGCAGCAGCACCAGCAACAACAGCAGCAGCCCAAAAGCAACAATCTGTGGATCAGAAACAAGCCTTTTCTTTACGTTTAAAAAATACAGATGCTATCTATAAGGTTCAAATAAAGACATCAAACAAACAAACAAACAAACAAAATCAAAAACAAAAAAACAAATAAAGACATCCATACTTTATTTTAGTTCTATTAATGAGCACTTGCAGATCTAGTGAGGTGTTTGGGGCTGGAGGGAGAAGTTATTCATATTATAGGTATACTTAACAATTTGAAATAATGTTGGGATTACATGTTTTTCTCAGTATTTTTCTAAGACTACACTTTAATATTCCAAAGCATATGGTGTTGACAATTTCACCCACGGGCTCTTTTTTCAAAATGACTTCACTGATGGGCAATCACAGAATTTTTAGACTAGAATTTCAATTCTTAATTTCACTTTATTTATTTTCTGATTCTTAATTCTGCTACTGTCAAATATTCATTCATCAAGATAAGTAATGAATTTATCACCTCATCAGCATGATCAAAGTCACATGGTTTTGTTCTCAAATGATGTAAAGGGGGATTGATTGTTTATACTTATCGAAGTAAATGCATAATAAACAACTGGCCACATGCATTTCTCTAAGCTTCAAGAGACATTTAAAAGTCTGGGACTTGGGAAATGGCTCAGTTGATAGTGTGCACTGTGTAAGAGGACCCAAGTTTGATTCACCTGCACCTTCCTAAAAAGGCATGCTTAGTAGGGCCCTGTGTAATTGTAGTGCTGAGGAGGTGGGAACAGGCTCAGCTCAGCCAGCCTAGTGGTCAGACCTCATATCTTTTTTAAGTTTTTAAATTTTTACATATATATTTATATTATCACACACATACACAATAAACTATGCACAGCAAGAAGAACCATGACAAAATCAGGAATCATATAAATGTTACATTCTTAATGTTTTGGCTATTTATATTTGGCAGCCTTGAAGGAAAATGTCTTTCCTATCTTGGTGCATCTAAAATTCTGAATGCAAATCAGTATCTATCATATCTCATCATTATCAACTTAAAACATCTATCTAGACTTAAAAACATCTTAATCCCAAAACAACTAAGCTTAATTGTAAATCTAAACTATCTGGTCTTCAATCCCATCAGAGACTTGAGAAGGAATAAAATTAATTACCCTAGTATACAGGGGGTGCAGGTTAGCAGCTTCCCAAATGAGAAGATGACAGAGGCAGTTTGCTAGCTGAATAATCACCCAAAACGCTCTATAATGTTGGAGTATCCTCTTCAGCCTTCTGGCCCAGTACATATGACAGACATATTTATGAAGCAGGAACTATTGAGGACTTGCTTACTCTGTCTTGGCAGAGTTTAGCCATAGACTCTGCCTGCTTCCAAGATTTCCCTTCTGTAGGTAGAATTCTGTCTGTGATAGAAATGAGGACATTTTGCCCACTGGCTTGTTTGCCACATTTGAAGCCATCTCTATAAGGAGATTCTTTGATGGTTATCATCCTCTTTGAGGTAGGCTGGGTGTTGCCAGGAGTTAACCTGTTTCATTGTCAATAAATCTTTAAAATAATAAAAACATTTAAATGCCATATTCTATTGGACTCAGGGACTTCTCTCTTTTCTTTTAGCTTCCATTCTTAGGTTTGGAGATAGGGGTTGAAAAGAAAGAAGAGGGAATATAGAAATATATAGGGAAGATAGAACAAAAAGTAAATTAGTGAATCTACTCCTCAACTTAATGCCTTAATTCTCACTTACAAGGTTATTTTTAATTCACTGGTATAGAATTTTGTATATAGATGCAAAATAAGTTTAATTTTAGATACAGTAGTATAGAATTCAAATGTAAGATTATTTTTCACACACACACACACACACACATATATATTGCTACTCTAATATGAGGTATTGTACCCATATAACTCAATTATAATACAAGATTTACTTCCAATACTTTGAAAGTGCTATGGCAGGCTGTTTAGGATAAGTAAGTTATTCAAGTTAAGTGTTAGTATATTAAATCATGGTCATATCAATTACTAGTATATTTTTATCATAAGAATATATATATTTTAGGTTCAATAGCTAGATATGATTTTATAGAAAGATAAGGTAAAATACTTACATAAAGTCTTCAGACCTCAGATCTTAATAGAAAGTCTGTTCAAACCAAACCAAACCAAACCAAACCAAACCAAACCAAACCAAACCAAACCAAACCACAAAACTAAGGTGGACAGGTCATGATGAATGACACCTGAGGTTGGCTTTTGGTCTGCACATTCACATGAATACAGTTCCAGGGCATTCCCTCACCATGTGTTCAGGCATATGCATACAAACACACACACACACACACACACACACACTGTAAGACAAATTCTCACTATGTAGTTCTATGGCTTAGGAATTTCTATGTAGACCAGGTTGGTCTTGAACTCAAATATCTGCTTGTCTCTGCCTTCTAAGTGCTGAGATTAAAGGTATGTATCACCATGCCTGGCTCTCTAGGTGTTTCTAGTGTTACTAAATATCCATCAAAGCATCCAATGTGGTAATTGATATAGCTCCTTTTCTACTTCTGGACATTGACACTGTTTCTTATGTATCACCATATAGAAAACAAATTTTGGAAATGTTTGCTTGACTCTCAGATTTAGAATAAAACTGTGGATACAGAATTGCTGGCTTCCAGCCTCAAATCTCAGTACATTTTCTTTGACAAAGTCAACACAGCCAAGAAGAAGCATGGAAGGGTGGCCCACTTCCTTTTCCTTATTGCCGCTTCTGCCTCTTGTGCATTCCCTAATTTTGTTTTGTTTTGTTTTTTTCACTTCTGCTGTTATTTTAACAGAAGTAGTGAAAAGGATGGAGAGGTGAACTACTGGCTTTGTAAACTCAGTTTTAGAAGGTAGACCCCATATTATCAAGAACTATGCCTTCTAAAATAAAATACACTGGTGAACTGTGCTTACCTGATGGCCTTTTAACTCATGTTTAGATTTAGTGTTATTTCCTGGAAAAGACCCAGGTGGATTAAAAGCATCTTGACTGGTGGAATGGTGGGGAAGAGTTTTTATCCATGCTAATCATTTCTTTCTTGGCAAGGCCTGAATTGACACGCGTGATTTGTAACTGCCCCAGAGTAATGGGACAGAGAACAGGAAGTCCGATGCTTCTCTTTTCCAGAACACACTAGAAAATAAGAGCTCTTGGTGGTTGAATAGCAGGTGGTTGAACATAAACAACAACTATGGAGTTAAAGAAAAAAACCTTCCCTCACTCCTCTGAAAAAAAAAACTGGTATCTCGTGTTTTCTTTTTTATGGCTGTATTATGCAAGGAAAGTGGTACTTAAAAGCCATAATCTATTGCTACAGGCATTAGTTTCCTTTTACAGTTCAGGTGCAAATGCATGTATGCTCTGAAAGATACGTTACAGTCTTTAATGTTTCTTCTAATAAACACAGTAGAATCATGGGCCATGGGAATGTTGACTTCTAAAAATTTTCATCTAGAAACTGGAGTGAAGATAGAGATTTAAAACCACAGTGGGAACTTAAAACCCGGCGAGCACAGTCCATTATTAAAGGAGATATTTTCCTACACGAGAATAAACTCACTAAATGGTCCTCTCCTTTCAGTTAGGTATTTAAAGGGAACAGTTTAAGTGCTTGAAAAAAAATACTTTGTGGTATCAGAAAGCATTGGAGTGTTTTGGGTGAGAAATTTAATAGCCACCTTTTTAGAGACACTCGGGGAATTTTCTGCAATTGGCTTAGGACCTGTAGGCGCATGTCGTGTGGTTAGGCAGGCTCTGCCAGCCTCAAGCACTGGCCTGGAAACCTCAGGAGTTGGTTTCTCCACCCTGCTCCCATCTCCTGTGTTTATGCATGTGGGAGAAGGCCTGTTGAGTGTGGCTGATCTCTGCCAGCTGTGGCCTCTCCATTCATCCTAATTTCTTTCTCCATAGCTCATTTGGACCCAAGCAGTGGTGAAATTGCTGACTGGAGAGTGTGCCCTGCCACAAAAGCCATAGGCAAGATGTGGCCACAACCAGAAGAGCATGCAGGGTGGAAAACACCATCTGGACTGTGCAATTTACATAGCACAAACTCCTCTTTTTTTCATTTAAGAAAAATCAGTCATGCAGCTTGTGTTGCTCTCTCTGTGGCCAGAAACCACTTAATGTTGTGATCCTCTATTGGGGAAAGAAAATGCCCAAAGGGACACGAGACTATGAATTCTTTTTAAGTTTCACATTTTTTAAATTTTGTTTTTGTTTGTTTGTTTGTTTGTTCTCGGCTTGTCTCTCTGTGGACTTTTCTCCAGCTAAGAGCACAGAAAGAAAGTGTCAACCATACATCTGTCATTGATCACCCTGCAGGGGCTTGCTGTATGCCTTGGAGATTTGTTTGCTAGTTTTTGATAGGCAAGGTGAGTTCGTCCTGTTTAGATAAATCCAACATGTCACACAACCCAGTGAGCTGGAAGGTCCAGCGAATTGATGTATACATGCATTTTTTTGGAGGTGGCATGAATGACTTATTATTATTAACCACATTTAGTCTTTTTTATTATAATCACATTTAGTCTTCGAGGGAAGAATGGAAATTTAAAAAAGATGAAATGTGATTAATATTATATTTTACTCTGTGATAGAAATTCAGAATTTGGATGGCAGGCTTAAAAACTTTTTATTATATTTTAATTATCTATCGTGAGTGCACACATTCAAGCACAAGTGTGGAGGTCAGAAGACTACTTGTGGTTGTTGGATCGTTCCCTCCACGGATGGTAGACTTTTGACAGTATTTCATAATGAGCAAGAGATCTGTTTGCTTTTAATTTAATCAACAGTACAGATCTGTTCTCTAGCGAGGGTTAAGAATGATTTTCTTAGTGATCTGTGTCAATAAGAAACGTTACTTGCCATTATTGAGGGATATCAGAGGAATATTTTCATATTCTAAAGACATAACTGAGCTGAGGGTCAGGGACCCAGCTCGGTCACCAAATAGCTGCCATCTTGTTCTCCTGCCATAGTGTCCTCATCTGAAATAGGATAGAAAGCCTCCCGGATTCTGTAAACCCAGCAAACTTCTCCTGGACCATCTGAATGAAAGCTTGGATGAAAAGGAGAAAAATGCTGCTGTTTAATGATGCTTCCTAAGCTCCAGCACATGAAAAAAAGGGGGCAGAATGCTACATACTCAATATAAGCATTAAGGGGAGTCCCCACTACCATTATTTAAGTGACGAAGTTGCTACCCCTGAAACCGCAGTCTTTAAAAGACAGGGCGCTAAAAGGCAGAGGTTTCCCTGACATTGAAACCTGCTTCGTAGTTCTTGAATGTTTATTGTGATTACAGAGTTTCCCACATACTCTACAGCCACTTAATCTTTCACGTAACAGTTATCAGGCAGCTATCTTTAGGGTTTGAATCAGAGATGCTGCCTGCCCTCAGGCTGATGTTTTGAGTGCTCAATCCCCAGCATATAGTGGTGTTTCAGAAGTTTCTGAAACACTTTGGGAAGTCCTTCAGGGTATGTTGTCCTTCCCAATTTCCACACTCTATCTCTTGTTACTGGTCAGCTGTGGTGGAAAGAGCACCCAGGACACGCTTCTGTGGCTGCAATCAGAGCTGCACTGCCCTGTCATTGCGAGTATCGTGGTGGACTGTGCTCTCAGAAACCGTGAGCCCAAATAAAAGTTTCATCAGTTAAGTTGATTCTGTTAAACATTTTGGTACAGTAGGTCAAAAGACAACAATATGCAGGGAAGTGAATGTGAACTAGGAATACTCCAAAGAATAGCATAAGAAGGGGGGAAATAGAATTAAACTTCATTTAGATTTTAGTCTAACACCACTAGTAAACTCTTTCTTCTGTGCCACACTCAGTTTCATTGGAAAACTAGATAGCTTTTTACTTTTTTTTTTTTTTTTGCTTTTTAAAAATTAATTCATTTATATTACATCTCAATTGTTATCCCATCCCTTGTATCCTCCCATTCCTCCCTCCCTCCCACTTTCCCCCTACTCCCCTCCCCTATAACTATGACTGAGAGGGACCTCCTGCCCCTGTATATGCTCATAGGGTATCAAGTCTCTTCTTGGTAGGCTGCTGTCCTTCCTCTGAGTGCCACCAGGCCTCCCCATCCAGGGGATGTGGTCAAATATGGGGTACCAGAGTTTGTGTGAAAGTCAGTCCCCACTCTCCACTCAAAGGTGGAGAATGTCCTGTCCATTGGCTAGATCTGGGTCGGGGTTTGATGTTTACTGCACGTATAGTCCTTGGCTGGTGCCTTTTACTTTTAAATATTTTGATTTGACTTAACATTGGCATGGGCAAATTCATCAGGTCAAATGTTAGGTAATATGCAAACTTCTACTTGCTTTCATATTCCTGGACATGGCTCCTTCAAGGAAGGCAAGGCAAGGCAAGGCAAGAGAACAAATTTCTTCTTCCTTACTCCTCTCCTCACTTCCCTCCCTTTATGTATTCAACATTACAGTTGTTTAAATGAAGGCAAGACTTGAGGGTAAAAGGATATTGGAATCTTATCAACTAAAAGCTCATAGACATTTTGCAGGTGTGGACACAATCTACTGGTGCCAACCCAAACCTAGCTGATTTTCCAACAAGGGGTACAGGTAACAGTTTGATCATGACCACTTGGACACATATACTTACACCTCCAATCTAGTTGCAGCACCTGAGAGATGCTGGGAAGTAGAGCCATGGCCTTGCAAAGTCTTGAATTTTCTAGATTGTTCTGGAATGCAGTCAGGTTTGGGGATACAGTTGGCTAGGGTGGAGTCTGCTCTCTTTGCTGTCATTTGTGAGTCAGTAAAGAGAAGTGGACTCAGTTTTCACCTGGATCTGGAAGGACTTTGCTGTGTCATGTAAAAGTCTCTTTTATTTTCCTGTATCGGTTGTTGTCTGGGAGGCTTACTACCTCCCTCTGTCGGCCTAGGCCTAGTCCCAGAAGCCTCTAGCCTTTGTATAAACTAATTTAGGCCTAGAATGTTTTCAGCCTCTGAGACTTACTGCTTAATAAGCTCACTCTTACTTGTTCTTTTGAGCTCTGGGCTGGCTGGTTCAACTCAGCTGTTCTGGCTCAAACTCTTCTCCCAGCTGACTTATTTAATCTGGCTTCTCTTGGCCCAGAATTCTTCAGCTTGGCCTCAAACTAATTCAGCAATCTGCTCTAATCTTCTGACTTCTCATTTTCTGGCTCATTCCATACTCACCTGAGTTCTCTCTCTCTCTCTCTCTCTCTCTCTCTCTCTCTCTCTCTCTCTCTCTCTCTCTCTCTCTCTCCAAACCATCTATTACCTGTTTTGGTAAAAACTGCCTCCTCACTCTGTAAAACTGCCTCTGAAGTAGCTTCCCTCTCCACTCTCACCTTGTGAGAGTTGGGCATATGCTATTCTGTCAAATCTTCTCTGATTCATCACTTTTTCTGCTACTCAATTATATATCACTTCCAAACATGGATGCTTCCTTCTACGAATTAACTTTACCTTCATTTGGGATCAAAGGCATATTTGTATTCCAGCCAAATCACACAAACCCAGAAGATCTTTGGATGGGATCTCTTGCCAGAACAGCTATGTTCTGAATTAACATTCTTCTACAGTGTCATACAGGCTTATACTTCTTTACAGAGGAAACTTCCCTGGAAACTCACTTTCCAACTCAGAGGCTCCAGAAAGTCTTCCAAATTTCCTTGTGATTTTATTTCTAATTTTCTCCTCTTTTATTTTCTGCTATTTTTTTCACCAGAGAAATGAAGTCAGTTCTCTACATTTTCTAGGGAAGAATGGAAATGAACAAACCCTTTTTATAGGGGACTTTTTCTATGCAAGAACTTTGGATCAAAATGCACCATGAGGGAAATTAAAGCTTAGTTTCGATTAATTTCCCTGAGAAGATATTTTAGAAGCATTGTACCATATATCAGAATTCTTTACTTCCTCTTAAGCCATGCCATATACTTTGACATGCTCTCCATTTAACAAAATACATTGGACTAAAGGAAGAACAGTTCAGTATTGGCGATTTACTTTAGATTTATATTTTTTCCATTATGTGTATGTGCTGTAGGGCTCTCCCCCACAAGTCTTTTAGCTGTAATTAAATAGGTTTGCATATGAGGTATTTTATTTATTTTTTGAGATGATGGAAAGGGCAAGCATTATATTTGGGTCAGTATGTACAAAGGAAGAAAAGAAATTTCCTGTGGATTATAAATGAATGAGTAGACTCAAATGAAACAAAATGAGTGACAGATATTGCAAATGTTCAGTGGTAGATTCTGGGAAAACCCTTAAATCAAAGAGCGAAGGCTCTATAAAACTTAGAAATAATAATATACATCACTTATAATACACTTTCCCCTTCTAGAGAGTTATGATTCAAGTTTTTATTATCACTTAAATTAGTCATGGAAGTACTAAAGGTAGATTTAAGAAGAAACATTCTGCTATCATTTTCTTGTTCTGAACAATTTAATTTAGTTGATATGAAATTTCCTAATAGCTACCCAGTCCAAGGTCAATATCGAACTTTTGTGTTAGAAACATCTATTTGTCTTTTTTTTTAAGGCAAGGAGAAAAAAATATCTAATGTTGTGTTCCAATTTCATTCATTTCAGAAACATAAACATATCCACAGCACAAATGTTGCCAGCAGGATGAGGGCTAATGACCAAGGCTCTGTTTGCCTTTAATCATTTAAATTTCATTAGGAAAAAGCTTACTGGAAAGTATATTAAAACCCAAGCTGAAACTGCTACACAGAACCGTGTTCTTGGAGAAGAGAGCAGAGTAGACCGAGAGCTTGAAGCTGTGAATTATGTAACTGTGATTTAAGATTCAACTGCATTTTATACTTTCCATGAGACCTTTGAAATTGGAACATTTCCCTGGATGGACCATGTTCTATATCCAAGGCCTATGTCTGCTCACACTTGGCCCATGAAGTGATCACAGGGCTGCCTCCGGCTTTCTTTCCTGTGTGCATTTGAGAAATATTCACATCACTAGTCTGCTCCTGGCTTTCCCACCATGCACAAACACATCACCGTAGGGCTTTGAGTGAGAAAAATCTTACACTTTGCTTAGAGCAATTCTCTCTCCTATATTCCCAAGAAAGTGACCTAAAGATAACTTTTACCTAGGGCTTGAAGTATGTATCTTTCTAGTAAAGAATTTCTGTTCCCTGAGCTTAATCACAATACCTTTTTCTCTGTGAGTGCATGCATGAGTACCTTTGTGTGTATGCTGCACATGCATGTGCACGCATGTGCCCAGAATTAAAAAAAAATCAATGTTAAGTGTCTTCCTCAATTGTTTTCCATTTTATTTTTGAAGTTGGGATCTTTCACTGAACTTCGAGTTTATCAGTTTGTTTAGACTGGCTGGCCAGCAGGCCCCAGGCCCAGAGATCTTCCTGCCTGTCCTGCCCTGGGATTATAGGTACACAGCTGATCACAGCTTTTATTGGGATTAAACTGTGGTCCCCACGCTTGTACAGCAGAAGGTTTACTCAATCAGTAATGTTATCAAGCCTTCCAAAAACTTTTCAGTATGATTTCTGATATGTCCCCACTCTGTTGTAGTATCCCATCCAAGTGCAGCCATGGGTAGTTTGGTTGAAAACACTTACCAATGGTCTACAAAGGCAATTAAACCAGAGGATGTGGTTTCTTAAGGGAAAAAAACCCATTCAACTTACAAATCCTATTGATTAATTTGTGTTCTATGGCTGTGAATGGTACTTTTGAATAATGACACCAGCCTGAAGAAATAGCATTGCCTAAACATCGAAAGAGTAGACTTTGAGAATGCTGAGAGCTCACTGAGGAGATAGCTTTGTGCTATGGTTAGGATGCCCAAATGCTTTCTAACTAAAATTAAGCAACAAATAAACAAGATACATCACCTAGACCCTTTTTGGTGTGGTGAAATAATGAATGACACAATCAAAAAAAGTAATCTCATAGTCAAATAAGCCAGAGGTTCATGAGAATGGCAAAACCATCAAGGGTGCTATTTATCAGATGTGGGAGTGAGCTTCTGCCATTGAGAAGCTCTTGTACACATTATTATGCACATTTAGAATTCTCTAGAAGGCAGTTACACTTCTGTTGGTTTGTTTTTAAGATACTGGAGATTGAACCCAATACTTCATATATGTGGGTAAACACTCGACCATTAAACTATATTCCCAGCCCCATTGGAATGCCATTATAATAGGTTTCTTTGTATTTTTAAATGTTTTCTATGAATTGGTACCTCCAAAAGTAATTAAAATATACTCTTTTGCAAAAATAAATTATACACAGGTAAATTCAGAGAATCACATCAATGGAAATGTATGTAGAAGCTAGTTTACTAGCTCTTTAGAGAGTTTAAAATTTACTGAAAAAAGAAAGGTGAAAAATATTGTTTCTTAATGCTTTCTAGGTACTTCCGCTCTTACAATACACAGTAGAACATTATGACTGTCAGAGACTGTAAACATACAATTCCAGTTTTGGGTCATTGAAGAAAGTGGCTTATTTATTTTTTCCTTCTTCAGGGCAAGATCTGAAGGGAGTTGTATCCATGTGTGCACATACGTGCATTTTGTTATGTGCATTAAGAAAGGAATTATTAGCCAAGGGTGGTGGTTCATGCCTATAGTCCTAGCACTTGGGAAGCTGAGACAAAGGGACCAAGAGTTCAAGGATATTCTTAGATACATGCCAAATTTGAGGCTAACCTGGACTACATGAAACCCTGGCTCAAACAAACAATCTAATGACAACAACATTAAGGGAACAATTAAGTTTCAACTGCAGAGCAGCTGGGAGGTCAGTGGTCTGGAAGGGGCTCTTAAGCCTAGTGATTAGAAAAAGCTTTTCTTTTTTACATGGGAAAGACTGTAGTGATTAAGTTAGAATATTTAGGTGGCTGCAGTTGAAAAGTTGTTTTTTTATGGAGTTTTAGGCATTCTTCTCTCTTTCATAATAGCAGGAAAGAAGAAGACAGGTTATGAAAGGTTCAAGACAGATTTTGACCACCTTGATTTCAGTGTGGCTAACTGTGGTTAATACTTGAGTACTGGCACTGATGTTTAAGGAAGGTTACTTTTTTTATTTAACAAAATATGTGTTTTTAGATGATTTCCTTTATGATTATGTATATATTTATTATTATGACAAAGCATTTCTTTTCAACAGAGTACACAGGTAATTATTATACAATGGCAAAACACTTCATAGGAAATTATCTATGTAGTTTAACTTTTTGCTGATAATTCTGTCTCTCTGAGGTAGGTATGCATGTGTGAGTGGTATGTATGGGTGAGAGAGCTGGCGTATGCTGAGTACCTGGATTTCACTCAGACATTTGCTACGGCACGTCATTAATAGGATGGAGCTACTCAGCTGGTCTCACGGGAATCTGTCCACCTTTACCTTCATCTAGACCAAATTTTAGAAAGTAAATTAATTATAAAAAATTGCATTTACATTTCAGATAATTCTGTAGTGGATGTAAACATGATTTTGTTTTTGATCCCAAGTGTGGACGTGAAACAGACTCGTGTGAGGGTGTCTGGTGCTTGTCTCTGGAAACATAATTATGAGAGGACACGTGGTGTTTGCCCACTAGAAGAGGCTCTGGAAGCATGGCCTTTGCCAACTGATAAGCATCCTAGTACAGACGCTGAGGTTTTGTGAACTTGGCATTGTTTCCTATTGTTTGACTGTTCATTGCTCCACTTCAAGATGCTCCTAGAGAGAACGGATCCAGAGAATGCTTTGAGGTTCCGGCTGCTGTTCTGGGTTCTGGCTGCTGTGGTTGCAGTCACCTTTGTTGAATTGCTGGTCTGCTGTTTAACAGGTCTGCTGATATCCTGACTATGAACTTTCCTAGGAACTGAGTCTAAAAAAGGTCTACTTCTGTTTTTTCTCTCTTATCTAGGTGAGGTGGGTTGGAAGGAAGTTGTTAGCATTAAAGAAAGTAGGTTTGAAAAAGTACAAATTCTACATAATTCTATACTTATTTCCTGGTCTATGACTAGCTAATTAGTTAATGAAATGGTGCATTTCTAAGACCAGAATGTTTGAGTTGAATGAGAGAACTGGGAGAGAAAAAGTGGGAAGTGGTGAGAGAGAGAGAGAGAGAGAGAGAGCAAACACAGAGACAGAGAGTCACAGAGAGAGACAGAAACACACACACACACACACACACACACACACACACACACACACACACACACAGAGAGAGAGAGAGAGAGAGAGAGAGAGAGAGAGAGAGAGAGAAAGAGAGAGATAGCAAACACAGAGACAGAGAGTCACAGAGAGAGACAGAAACACACACACACAGAGAGAGAGAGAGAGAGAGAGAGAGAGAGAGAGAGAGAGAGAGAGAGAGAGAAAGAGAGAGAGAGCAAACACATGGACAGAGAGTCACAGAGAGAGACAGAAACACACACACACACACACACACACACACACACACACAGAGAGAGAGAGAGAGAGAGAGAGAGAGAGAGAGAGAGAGAGAGAGAGAGAAGCCAGAACATTTGACAGTTAATATCCTATCTTAACCCAGTTGACTTGAGTGGAAAAAGACTCCATTATGCAGTGTTGGTTGAGGAATAGTTATGCTGTCAAAATGCTTGTATTTGTTCTGATTGAATGTGATTTAGGTGATCCCCGTGGGATGGCAAAATCAGATAAAGCTGAGATTTGACCGGGTTTGCATGACCAATAACCTTTCCAATTTAATAGAATAAATAGTGCTTCTATGTGTGCTTAAGATATCGACATTATCTAATCTGGAATGAGTTTTTTTTTGAAGGAACAGCAGGGTTTTCTGATACCACAGTGAGGTATCCTAGTTATGTGCAGCGTTTTACCGTCTGGATGCAGCATAATGTAAGACGCAGTTAGGATTAGCCTGGCTGTAGAGGATCGTTCTCTCTTGCTGTCTTTGCACTAACAGCACCCCACTGTGTAGTTCACAAGTTGTGTCAAATATGAAGTTATCACACTGTAGGAAAGCATGGCCAATAAAAGTATTTACTACGATTCAAGAACTGCATTATATATTAATGTAGCCACATATTTTTATGACTGCTTCACTATGAGTTAATAACATCAGACTTTTAAAAGTACATTTGTAATAAAAAATAATTTTTGATGTTTTTCAGAGTCCTACTTAGGTGTATGAAGCCTACTGGCAATGGCGACTTATAATTTGTTAATATTTACAAGAAGTAAAATAAGCCATAGGCAATAATAGGGAAGACAATAAATGTGTTTATTTTTCAAGTATTTTAGCTTTTCTATTTAGGCAAAGATGTTGACTATTTGAAAGGGATACATACAGATTAGACAGTGTAATGTAATATATTGTGGCTCTATGACTCCTTTAAAATTTTGGTGAAATCCAAAAACCCTTTCTTTAGAAAATGCACACTTATATAGACACACACACATACACACAGAGAGAGTCACACACACACTCACACACATTTTTATCTATAGTATATCATCTGAGAGAGTGTATAGAATTTTTAAAGCCCTTTTATAAACTTCCTGTCATCAGTAACGTGTATTTCTTCCCCGGTGTATCTTCACATAATCTCTTTGAACTTAGAGTCTTTAGGAGAGCTACATGTTGTAAGTTATGAGTACTATGGGACTCACTTTAATTTCAAGTTGTGGTCTGTTTATGATCTAGCCACAGGTTAAGTCCAGGTAAGTATTCATGCTTAAGGTCTAGTTAATGAATTCAAGCAAAACTGAAGATTATTAAAAGGAAGAAAATTTTAATCTCCTTGACCAGATTTATTTATTTTTAAGCCATTTTTTATTTAATGAATTTATTCAGATTACAATTCAATTGTTATCCCATCACTTGTATCCTCCCATTCCTTTCTCCCTCCTGCTTTCACCCTATTACTCTCCCCTAAGTCTATGACCAAGGGGGACCTCCTCCCCCACTATATGGTCATAGGCTATCAAGCCTCATCTTGGTAGCCTGCTTATTCTTTCTTTGAGTGCCACCAGGCCTCCCCACCAAGGGGAGGTGGTCCTTGACCACATTCATGTGTGGCATTTGAAGGCAGGAAAGACAGCTGTCTTTAGACCTGTGTCACCAAGGCTGACAGAGTCTCATGATCTAACTGAAGGTTTCAGAAGTATAAGAACCAGAGAGCTGGACATTGGAATGTTGGGTAACAGGTACAGACATAACTAGACAAGAGGACCAAGGTAAGAAATGGCCAAGGAATAGGCTTGACTTTTGTATTTGGTCTTTGGAGCAGACAGTAGGCTGAGTTGAGCTCCTAGCTGGCAACATGGAAGAGCGGAACCTTAGGACCCTTAAAGTGTAGGGCCCTCTTTTAAAGTAGCAGAGAATATGACTTATGGACAAAACACTACATCATAATATCTCATTTACATTATTCTATGCTTCCTTATGCATCTAAAAGCCATCTATGTGAGAGTTGGCAAATCCTAGCATGGGCTCTCACCTCTGAAACAAGGCTTTGTGATGGAGAACTTTCCTGATGGTGAAGGGACATGAAAGCTTCATTTATTTCCAACATTCACTTGGAAATCATCACTCAACTGTCTTTTGACTGGGGTCAACATGGACTGTCTTTATTCTATGAGGTGACCTGTGTCTATTTAGAGGATGGATCATTAGGACACATAAGCACACACACACGTGCGCACACACACACACACACACACACACACACACACACACACACACACACACCAATGGCCATCACTTTGCCTGAGACTTTCACGAAATTATTCTTATTTAACATTGTTTGGGTAACTCATAGGATATTTTGCAAAAATACTTTTAATATGTGTTTTAACCAATTTTATGAAACCCCCTCATGATGTTGGTAGGAAAAGTGTTATCTTCAAGATTTTATAGGCAAAGAAACGGAAATACCCAAGCCTGCCTAGAAGTAGTCTCTTTCTGAGTTATGATTATGGCTTCATGAAGTTTAGCTAACAGTAGCTCTGTGCTTGAGAAACCATCACCACACCACCACACTATTCAGTTGTTCTCAAAAGCTTCAGAGGAGACTGCATTGGTTTGAATGCTGGCTTGTCATGTATTACTTGTGTATACCAGTGGGCTGTATCCCATTGTTTTATCTGTAAAATAGAACTAACAAAGACGCTACCTACTTTTTAGCATCATTGCGAAGATCAAATGACACGTAAGTGTCTAAAATGCTTAGAAACAGTATCTAGTGCATAGCTTTCAGTAAATGTTCATCACTAATATTCTCTTAAATATGTCATTTTGTGAAACGAATGATAATATTTTATTCATGTAATAAAATTTCCAGTAGTTTCATGTTACTGACAGAATAAAGTTCCAACACTCGACCTGACATTTAAAGCCTGCTTGCCATGTGCTTTCGGTTATATATATGTACCCTTCTTTCTTTGACATGTAATACAGCCTTCCTTTAGCCACACTGGTTTGCTCACTGACAACCCCATCTTGGGACATTCAGCCACAACTCTGTGTTCCCTATTGTGTTGCCAAAGATACCTGATTGTACAAATACAAACGATGGATTTAAAATGACACTTGAGGGATGATGTATTTGAAAGCAAAAGCAAAAATAAATCTTTGATGAGCATAGGAATAAAAGAAGGAAGAAGAGAGAAATCTAAGTGCTTTTTAGCGGGAAGAAAATAAGGATTTACATAAAAGGTCTTTACTAGTATTTTGATTATCTTGGAATACAGTATGTGTACCATGTTATACTTATCCACAAACAAAAATATAAGTCAGATACCCTAACCTAGTACTCCTTTCCTAATATTTTACACTTAAAAATGCCAATGTCTCCACTAGATAGCTAATTTAAAAAGGGCTTAAAAGCTAAAATATATGATAGTACAAAGACTGACATTTTACACTTTAACTGAGAAATTAAATGAACATTTTTTTTCAAGTTGCCTTCAAATATCACCCTTTGGGCTGTTGCTTAATTTGCAGGACCATGAGCATCATTTGAACATTAATTAATGAAAGAGGAAAATGAAAAGAATAAAAGAGGAAGGGGATCCTGACCCCTGGTGTTTATACTTTTGCCTGTCTTCCTTGGTAGTGGCTTAAGCAGCTACTTGAAACTATTTAATTGGTTCTTCTGCTGTTCTTATGACCCAGTTTTTCTATTTTGTGATGATTGCTTTGGTGAGGGAGAGAGGCTAAATGCCATTGATTTCCTTCTTTAATTTTGGTGCCCAGAGAAAGAGTCACCTGGGATGCCATTGCTGAAGCTGCTAACTAAGTGGCAAGGACTTTGAAGGCAGATTTAGCTACTGAGAAGTGTTCAGGTGCCATTGAGTGAATTAAATAGCTGGATTAACTGTCCTTTTGCTTTTGAAACTGCCGTCTCAACAACACTGCACACAGCTAGGTAGAGGGTCTCCATGGTCCTCACCGGGATATACCCTGACCTACGAACCTTGTGCTATAAAAGAAAGACATATTTTTCATTCTGAGCATCGGCATTCATTCTTTTAGGTGCTCATTGTCTTAATTTTTCATGAATGAAGAGCTGTTTCTTCAAAGCACAGGTATTATTTTTCTTCTCTAAGATTTTATTTTTAGTTTTCAATAATGTATGGGTGGGGCTGGGCTGTGCCTGAAAAGTCCCAAAGATGATGTCAGATTTTCTGAAGCTGGAGTTACAGCCGTGAGCTGCCTCATGTCGGTACTAGAAACTAAGTTCAGGTCCTCCAGAAGGGGAGCAATCTCTGGCAGGAATAGGGCGGTGAAGAAAACTAGATTTTGGTTCTTTGTGCATTGCTGAGGAGAGTATGTAGGAAATGTGGGCTGGCAGCACAGTTGCAAGTAAGCAGTAGACAATTACAGATAGTGGTACTAACTGTGGAGAGAAGAGTGTTGTGTGGAGTGAAACAAAGTGACTGATAGATTAGGGAAAGTCTCACCGAAGAGAAAGAGCTATGGCATAGGGCAGGAGCTCGCAGGGAGAGGGTATAAAGAAAGACCAAGAAAGACGTAAGGATTTTGTCTTTCAAAGACAGCAAAATCCTAGTGTGAAAAAAAAAAAAAAAAAGGTTAGAGCAACAAGAGCTTTGGTTAAAGGAGGTGAAGAGGAGCTACAGAGGGAGACCATGTTGATCCTGGAGAATTTGAATTCATCCTTAAAGACTCATTAGAGTCGCATTGTCTTGTACAAACACGGTGTAAGCCACACATATAATATTAAATTGCCTAGGAGCAAAATGGTAAAAGCAAAATCAAAGGTTAGTGAAGCGTAGAAAAGCGCTTGCAGCTAGCATGAGGATCTGAGTTTGATTCCAAGAATTCATGTAAGGAAAACCAGGCATGGTAGCTGAGTTCTCATAATCCCACCACTGGGGAGGTGGAGATGGATAGGTCCTGGGGGATTTCTGGTCAGGTAGCCTCATCTATTGGCATGTTTAATATCTATGGCTATCCTATGACCTCCACAAGCACGTTTCCCCACACGAAAGTGTACCCTCACACACACATGCAGCCACACCAAAACGCATTCACCTACCCACATACAAACAAACAAACAAAAAAGAAGCTAAGGAGGTTCACATTTAATGTTATGTTGTACATAATTGAAAATATGAAAATATTTTCACAGGTAATCACTACTGAATTGATAATGAAACATTTAAAAATCATCATTTAGATTCAATCTTTGAAATCAGGTATGCTTTTTACATTTATAATACTGCCAGTTTTCTAAGTTTTCTTTGCAAATGCATGAGCTACAATGAGTGCTTTTATGAGATTTATAACTGAGATAATGTATATATTTAAGTTATGTCAGATATACTCAAAAATTTTTAATGGTTAAATTAAGCATCATCCTTTAAATGGCAGTTTATTGAAGTACGATAGAATTAAAACGTTAGTCTCTCCCTTGCAATGGACACTTTTCAAGTGTTCAGTAGATGCACATGACTGATAGCATAGCACATTAAACAGGCAGTGACTGACATCATTTGATTTGTTTTAAATAGATGTGGGAAGAACTAACAACAGTGGAAAATGTGGCTAAGGAGAACCAATCAGAGTGCCTGACAACTGTTTTCTGTAAGGGAAAAGATAGTAACTAATGGGGGCTCTTTGGGCCATGGAACATCTGTGTCAACCAACCAGACCTGCCATTCTGAAGGAAAGGATCTGTGCAGGAATGAGCATAGGGCTATGTTCCAATAAAACTTTATTGGCAGACACTAGAATTTGAATTGCATGGGCCATGAGAGCTATTCTCTCTCTCTCTCTCTCTCTCTCTCTCTCTCTCTGTGTGTGTGTGTGTGTGTGTGTGTGATTTAAAACTGTGAAACTGTGTAGCCTCTAAGACAGACAGAAAGAGACAGCAAAGACAGAAAGACTGGAGCTGCACATGGATCAGGGAGCCTCAGTGGCAACCCCCAGTGAAAGGGGGTGATGTACATGTGCTGAGGTTTCAGCTGTGGGAGAAGCGTGCATCACGTGCTGGAGAAGAGGCCCCTGCTGACTCTCTGGGTGTGGAGAGTGAGGGAGGAGGGAGGTTAAGGACAAAGGCAGCCACCACTCTTCATTTTGAGTCTGACCAGATGGTTCCCACAGTTCTTGTTAGTGCCAACAATTTGTGATCTATGATCTTTGAGTAGAATCCATTTTTATTTTTATAGCAACTTTTGGACGACTATTCTTCCTTCTTGAGTGGATGCATTCCAGTGTCTGGAAACTACAAACCTGGAGATGCTCTTTGTTTAGGAGTATAATGGCGTTTAACTGTCCACTTATGGTCTCTTTAATTTCTTTTCCGAACTTCATACATGCATGTAGAATGACATGCATCTGAGGACACACTGGTGTGGCCAGTGTCATACGTCAGATCTGCAGAGCCCCAGTAAGGTTAAATGTGCTTATTTTACAACAGCACTTCTTTAATGGGACTTCCAGATCACTTAGCCCTCTCCCCCCTCCTTTTTGTTTTATCTTATTGTAATTATCCTGGTGAGCAAGGGTTTTTATGGATTAAAACAGTAATTGATTTTGTTTTTAGCTTTTGTTTGAATGTATCCTTTCCCTTCAAATACATTAGGCATCTCCAAAGAAACTCATAAATTATAGACAAAGCAGAAGTTAAAATTAGATCTGAGTGTGGTGTAATGCCCAAAGGAAACTATTCAAAAAGGTTACAAGCTGTCAAAAAACAAATTTGTATGGTTAAAAGCCACACAGTTAGATGCTGTTAATGGAGGATGTGTAACGATTATTTGGACATTGGTGGCTTACTCCATCTCTGTGGCAACTAATCCATGTGTTCCTTTGGAAGCCAGAGAGACCTGGAATTTGACACCCATTATCCCAGGGAAGTGTGTGCAGGAATGTGTTGTTTCACATCAAACAAACAGCGCCTATTCTCTCTCTCGATTTTAATAATTCCCCACCCCCTCCCAAATCGTCATTGGTGCTGATTGTCAGAGTAAAGACTAGTTACTTCACCGAAAGAATCATAAAGTCAATCATGTGGATAAAATTACGGAGCCATCCAGCCAGCTGGTCTCTATTTGGCTCTACTTTGCTTCATTAGTTTATGGGGTGAATTCACTCCATATTTAAGGAAAGCAAAAACGGCATCAAAACTAGTTTGTAATTAATTGCAGCTTTTTAGAAAGGAATGCGTTTGCAAATGGAGAGCCTGCAGTGTCAGACGCCGCTTTCTGATTACATTATGGACCTGGCTGAAATGCAACTTTCTCTTGTGTTTACGTTAATGCCGAATATAGGCTAGAAACTTTTCAGATGCTAAGCACTATATCGTACAAGTTTTTGAGGGTTTCGCTTGGGTGACTTGAAAACTTTTAAACCACGCTGTTGGTTGTTCAGACTTGCTCATCTTCAAACAATGTCAAGAGTCTTCTGGATGGCTGGGAGTGTGAGCCCAGAGTCTGTCTCCTTGGATTGTCATCCAGGTGATTAGATGGGCCTGCACAACTGTTAGCTGATGCTGGAGTGATCGCACATCACACAGCCATTGTAGTTTCCATGCTTTGTTAATAGTAAGATGACTAGTGTTAATTACATGGGCATCTAATGGACCCAGAAATAACAAATACAAATTCCCTTGATTTGGAAAGCATTTGCTAAAGGACATAAAAGCACTCAAGCAACCCTGGATTGGTGCCTCTGCACATGTAATGCCTCATAACAAGGGCCAGAGTAAGTACAGGGAACAGGAATGCTCTCAAAGAAAAGGAACCTGGTAGGCCGGAGCACTGATACTTAATGCTAACTTTCATAAACACAGAAAGGAAAAATCTGTTGCACAATGTGGCCAAATATCGTAAACAGGCTTTCCTGTGTCAGACGAGAGTCCGTTCTCAGAAAACATGAGGCAAAGGCAGACAGAGAGAGCTTCCTTGCTTAGCTGCTGTGGAAACAGGCTGCTCAGGGTCAGTCAAGCTACTGACAAGAAGTTGGAAGAGATAGCTATTTCAGATGTGAGCCCCATGCCTCAAGACTATGAACTCAGAATGTCTCTTAGAGGGACGTCCAAGTGCACAAATCCTTCCCAGATGCCATGAGACCATGTGAACTTGAAAGAGGTCATCTACAAATGGAAAATTAAGGAAAAGGTAAAACTATGTGAGTAGCCATCAGAAAAGTGCATTTCTTTCAAGTGAGAGAGTTTTAATTCTTTCATTTAGCATTGGGAAACTGAGTCGCAAAGAAAGCAGAAGGTCTGCAACTTTTTTGAAGTCATGTTTCCTCAGCACTGTTTGGATAACTCGTAGGAAATTTTGGTAAAAGTACCTTAACCACGTGTTTTAACTGATTTTACAAAATCCCTCATGCAGTTGGTAGGAAACTGAAATCTAGAGAGGTGAAGCAATTTGCTCAAGGCTTCCTGGCTAGTGAGGCCTGAACCTGGGGGTGGGGGGCTGCCTCCATTGGACTGTGAGCTTTCCATTCTTCTGTGTGGGCTCCAGAGTTAAAGACATTTTCCTCTTCATGTGGTAGTGAAGGATAAGGAGAAGCGAAAGCATGAAAGGAAAAGAGGAGGCAGAGGGGTCAGCGTCAGCCAGCGCGTTGTCTTGTGCTTGCCTGGACACACAGCAGCTGGATGGTGGATGTGCTGAATGGCCCTGGAGCAGGCAGGTATGTTTGCTGTAAGGGGTGAAAGCCTCTAGAAGGTAGGAAATCCAATTCTATGCATGAGCCAGTCTGCTTACCATTAGGAACCTCTTCAAAGAGTCTAAACTCTCAAATCCTCCATCTCTTCAGAAAGTTGTCATGTCGAGGTAAAAAGAAACTTTTGCTTATAGGGGATTAAAAGGTGAATCACATCAGAAATGCAAGTTTAATGGTCTACGTTATAGAAATGACATAATAAAATGTCATAATCACCTGTTATTTACATGTGTCCTAGGACTTGCTTAAATTAATTGGGAGAGGGATTAACAATTTTAATCACTTTACAGAATATTCATGAGTTTCCTAGAACTCGAGACTTTTCTTTTATGAAATAATGCTACTTAATACTCTTTCCTAGAATTCCACATTACAGAGGCCCCCATAAGGTAATTCAGGACATATTGCTTAAAATTTCCTTGTATTGTTCTCAGCTCTCAGACCTCTATCCATAGTCACACAGGCCATTCTGCTCTGCTTTTAATAAAGATCCAGGTTCTCCCATCACTGTCAATTGGACATGACAATTACTTAACAAGGATACCCTTGCAGACAGACAGCACTTAAACTTTTCAAAACATACATTTTGGTTGCAGAGTCCATTGCCTTTTTCCCAGCCACTGTTTGGGCTGCACTGAGCTCCAGATTTTGTGAGTGCCCTGTGTCTTACTACAGCATTTAAAATGACTTATTTCTTTAATAAAAGAAGTAAGAATCCATGTGAATAGTTAGCATTAGAGATCTGTGAGTGGGGCACTCACTAAATGAGTGCTGTGGTGTAGAAATGGATTTTCAGGTCTTGTTTGTACTAATACCTTCTCCTTGCTCTCATAATTTTCCTCAAATTTAGGAAGTCACCAGTCGTACACCAAAGTCAGGCTGCCAACACATCACAACTGGCAGCATAGGGCCCAGTAATGGGTGGAAAGGAAACACAAAGACGGAGTGACAAAAAAAAAAAAAGTAAGGCTGATGAAAATCTGATCCATAGAGTTCAGGTCAGGGGGAGATTGGTACAGGCTGGCATCATTATCCCATCAACATGTCTCCCAGGCTGTTGGTGAGCATTTGGTTTGTCTGATAGACATTTGGGGGGTATAGTTCTGAGGGTACATTAAGAAATTTATCTTTGATAATCGTGCAATTTTGAATACTAGGTAGCAGCCGATAACCTGCCTCCAAGAAGCCTCCATTTCTTCATTGGCCTTGGAAATTCAATTCCTGAACATATAAAGGCAAAGACACAGTCTTGGCCTTCTGGAAACCAGCAAAAGAACACATTGAGTGACATATTTGAGTCATTAAGGCAGGTACTGGCTGGTGCTACTGTTTCTTCTTGGTAAACAGAGATACTCACTGCAGAGTTTGGAGAAAGTGAGGGGATGGGATGGACTTACTGGAGGAAGCTTATCCTTAAAGTTAGTTCTGATTATTAGAGGAAGTCGCATATATCTTAATTTCACACCATTACGACCTTACATGAAGGTTACAGAGTCATATCATGTGAATAATAGTATATTTTCAAAATTATCTAGGATGATACTATTAAAATTTAATCTTTTTATGAATAGAAAATTATCATGTGTGGGAATTTTTCATAATAACAGAGTGTGGATCAAAAAGTTGCCCACAATTGTTTGGTTTTTTTTTTCAGAGGAAAATATTTATTAATATATTTTGAAGAACTCTTAAAAAATTTTATAGTAGTGTTTATTTTGACTTATGGTTTCCAAAGAAGAGTCTACAGTGGAGGGTAAGGGGAGGCATGACAGTGGTGGGTCACAGCAAGAGGCTGAGAGATCACATTTTCAACCACATATACCTGGATACCCCCCTGCCCAGCTTATATTACACCTGGTTATGGATTTTAAGAACTTAAAAAAATGTATTGAAGTATTCAAAAATTTCTTAAAACATTAAGACAAATATATAGAATATGTACTCAAAAATTTAACTTACTTTGAAAGGTTTAAAATGGTAAGGATAAAACTTTTTCTTTTTTTAATATGTGCTCTTGTGTCTCAAATTATTATGTAAACAAGTGTCCTTCACATACAAGCACCACAACCCCTGGGGGTGTGTTTGTGAAAGGAGATAATTCTGAGATGATTAACAGTGAGTTCATTTATAGACTCTGTATACAGTAGACAAAGGGCTAATTCAGGCCTTTGGCAGGACTGTGAAAGAGTTCTCATGCTGCCTTGAATGGCACAGACTTGAAAATATATAAATTATTTACTCCCGGACCTTTGCAGGAGTTGAAGTTGGTTGAACGGAAGTCACCAAGACCACAGAATGTGGCGCTTGAGATGACTGGGGATTCCGTGATAGTTTCGGCCTTTCCAGGTTCTAATGTCAGTATGATATTTCCATTTCGTTTTGCTATCAATTACAAATGATTCTACATTTGTTTAATTCTTTTTTTTTTTTTTAATGTTTTGGTGCTATGTGATGGAGTCTCTTACAGCTCAAGATGGTCTAAAACTTACTATGTAGCTGAGGTTGGTCTTGAACTGATCTTTGTGCCTCTTCTTCCAGAATGCTGAGATAGATTGTAAGCATGGTTCTGCCCCCAGATCCCCAGATGCTCTAGTTTTGATCACTAAAGTGAGCGAAGCAGCATTTACCATGCCATAGTTATATAAATATTTCATTACTCAATCGCATATTATAAGTAGATGTACAGAAGACAAAGTACAGTGAGTTCAATAACTTTAAACTCTTGCAAAGGAAAATATTTCTAGCATGATTCCTGAAGGCTGGTCCTATTTGTGCCTGCAGATTTCCTAATTGATTTTTTCTAATTCATATGCACTTGCTCAAGCTTTCTTAATCTTTGATTACCATCTAACTTACTGTCCTTTTCATCTGTCTATTTTAACGACTAGTTTTTATGGAGACGGCCTGGGTCATAAGTTTCCTGAATCTTTGACTTACAGATAATTACTTTGTTTTGCTTTATAGTTGAATTGGAAAACACAGCTTCAAAACAATTCCTTCTCAGACCGTTATAGGAATCGCTTCATTGTTTTATAGCCCTTGGACAATTTAAATTATCCTTTGTGTTAATTTTGCTTTTCTTTTAAAAATCTTTCTTCATGCATTTTCTCAGTTGTAAAATGTCATTTTTCTCCTTTCCCCTTAATTGCTTATAAAGTGGACACTGAATTTCTACATCTCTTAACATTTTCTTCATATTTTCACACAGGATACTAGATTTTACTAATGAGGAAATGCCCAGAAGGTTAAAAAAGATTTGTCAAAAGTACCAAGTCTAATTGTTCTTCAGTGTTGAGAAGACAATCTTCTCGAAGCACACTTAAACATTTCACAGGTGCCACCTTGACCTTGGCTTGCATGTGGCCACATCTTCATGGAAGATCACAGTGAGATGGTGACGGGCACTGAGGTTTCTGTACGGGAGGAAAGGCTTCGAGTTCAGTGCTGGCTCAGTTTGCCATAGCTGATTTCTTCTGTACACATTTCATACCTATACTGGATTCCAGCTTCATTTATTGTAAAAATGACTCTTGCTTAAGACTTCAAATGTATGTATGTATTCATGAAGTAATAAGCTGTATTCTTATTAGCATAGTCAGCCAGGCAGCCACCAAATGTTTATTGAAATTGTTGTTGAGACTACTACTTATTAATTTAATCAAAACACATAACCCTTGGAATTATGGGAATGGGTCCACTTGGTAGGGTAATATAGCCTATGAAATATATGTACCATCCTGCAAAGTTTGGGAGTTTAATCACTACTCTGAAATTGGAGCTTGAAAAAAAGACAAATGTAACCCTGTAATCAATGTTTTAGATTCTTAGTAATTTAACGTATCTCTACATGGGGATTTCTTTCTGTCTTAGAGTGGTGGAAGCCTCAAGCTGAGGAAGCCACTGCTAAGTGTTGCACACTCCCAACAGTGGAACAAAGAGCGTGTCCTTTCATCTATGAAGAGATCTAGCAGATTTCCAATGGAAGAGAGTGATAAATCTGCTTTTCTTTTTAAACCAGCACGGATGAAACAGCATCTTGTATGTTAAAGAATTCGCAGCCTGGCATGGTGGTGCATATCTTTAATCCCAGCACTTGGGAGGCAGAAGCAGGCAGATCTCTATGAGTTCAAGGCCAGCCTGGTCAACAAAGCGAGTCCAGGACAGCCAAGGCTATCACAGAGAAACCCTGCCTCAGAAAACAAAACACAAACAGCAACAACAACAACAACAAAAAGAATTTGCTTGCGTGAAAGATGCAGCTGAGTGGCTTCCAATGCACAGTTGTATAATCATCACAAGTTTTATTGGACATTTTTATTACCTCCCACAAAGAAACTCATAACCATCTTGCCTTAACCCCACCACCTCCATAATTCTACAGACCGCTAATTAGCTTTCTGCTTTCACAGATTTTCTCATAGCCATTTCTTCCGAATGGAGTTGTCCAATATGATTAGTTTATGTGTTCTGTTTATACAAGTTGTATGAGATGGCTCCAAAGCACGGCCACGAGGGTCATCTATAAGAGATTTATTGATCACATGCTCTGATATTTGGGCCTTCCCTTGAGTGGTAGCAGAGGATGAAACAAGAGCCTTGTCAATGACGGCTTTTGCTCTGGAGTTTCAGAAGCACTGAAGCTGATCTTGGTCACTGTATGTTTGTATTGTTGGTGTCCAGAACCATTTAGAATGGTCTTTGTGTTTGAGTGTTTGCTGGAGACTGAAGTGCATGTGTGTGTATGTGTGTGTGTGTGGTGTGTGCACTACACAGGTCACAAAGAGGTAAAAAGCCACCATGAAGTGAAGAGTCTGAATCTGCATTAAATGAATATTAAAGGAAGCAGTTTTGGTCTTCTTATCTTTCTCCCTCACACCGTGCCCTGCTAAAGCTTTGGAGGACCCAGAAACAGAAGTTGTATCTGGTAAAGAGAGGGGTCAAACTGAGAAATGCACCCCTATTTTCCCATTTGTAGCTGTCCACTTGGAAAGCAGGCATGGGTTGGAGTAGGGAGCAAACCTTAAAACTAAGTTTTGATTTAGATTGGATTGGAAATTTTTACAATAGAAGATGATACTGTTTTAGTTGCAAATTATTGACAAAGACTTATGGGCTATTTTTGGGTCCTTAAAACTATGAGTCATAGGAAATAGTGTGATGAAATTGTTTAGTTTCTGGTCATAGCGTGCTAGTGCAGTTAGGCCATAAAAGCTATTCATAACTTTTGTGCAAGCCTGTGGCTTGGAGTGCCTTCTAAGTTGCCAGTGAGTTGCTAAGCTTACCTTGTGTGATTAAAGGTCAGCATTATCTTAGAATGTATAAGATCTTTTGATAACAGTTGATTCGATAAGTAAAAAATTTAGTCGATGAAATGTCACTTAAGCCAGTAGCATATACAGAAACAATGATCCCATTTCATGTAGTAATGCTAGCATTTGAACTAAAAAAAATGCAGACTATGTGGTGCATTGCAATATCGGCTTAGTCCCTGAGAGCCCAGGTCTCAGGATCCTGGGCTTGGTCATGTCAGGCCCAAAATCAGGGAAAAGCTTATGGGCTAAAAAGCTTGGCATGGCATCTTAGAGCCCCAGAGCACGGAGGCCCTTTACACAAACAGAACAAATCCCTTTCAGTGCTTTTAGACTTTAACAAACATGGTGATGTGTAAAACCACACTTCCCCCACCATATGGCCAGGCCCTGCCCTGCGAACTCCCGAACTCTTTTCAGCATTTCTTAAATCTGCACCATTGAACAATCTGAGTTCATTGTAACAAATACAATCTCATTGAATTGAATTCTGAAGAGACTTTATACTTGAGGAAAAAAGAGGACTGATCCTGTATTCTCTTTAGTTTAAACAAGGGACAGAACACTGCAAAGGAGAAACAAGGCCGAGCTAAACTCACTGGGATGGGTGGGTGTGCATGGGGAACAGAGAAGGAGAGAGAACTCGATAGACTTGTATGTGGTAAGAAATCAATTCCCAGGTGTCCTAGGAACAAAAGAACAATGTTAATGCCGGTGCTTTAGTCTGTGACTGTTAGGTGTCATGGGTACAATTGATTTCCCTATCACAATGTGATGCATTTCAGTTAACTTCTTCCCTATCAAAGGTAGGGCTTGGTGTTGGGACCACAGGGCTTATAAAGTGGGAGCTTAAACACGCATGCTGCTAGCTATTTGCTGAACTAATAAAGATCAGAGCGATCTGCGTGTGTGTAGTTTGCATTAGCTTGCTGGCCATCATGGTCTGATGAGCCTGCGCTATGGCCCAGACACATGCGATGCAGTGCCTGGTAGCATCATGAGGATCTAAGGCACTTCCATGACTCACTCATTCCTTCAGTTGTTTCCACGGTAAAAATAATAAGCCATACGCTTCCCTGCCGCTTAACCTAATAACAAATCATTCCCAATTCCAAGCCCGGTGTCTATTATTCAAAGCAAATTAGGATCAGGCAGACAGTTTTCCTTGTCTGGGACAGCTGACCTCCCTCCCTCCCTTGAAGCTGTCTACCCATGCAAATGTTATACTTAGGATCTCACTCTTGATTTTAGGACACTACAAATCCCTAATAACGTAACAAGCCAAACACAGAGTTAGCTTTGCAGTGCTTCAGCACACAAATTAGCTAGACAAATAAGAAGGATTAAAAAAAATCTTGAAAATAGCACTTATCATCAGTCTCCCATTCAGAAATAATGAAGGGAGATGGTTTATACAGATTTAGTAATAAGACATGACACAAATGTAAATATAACACGTTATGACCTTTCTCCCGTAGAACAAAAAGCATTTGTTCATTATTCAGAGCCTCTTTGTTTACAATGAATGTGGCGATGAATTGAAGTTATGACATCAATTAAATCACAAGTTTATATTAGTTTCAAATAGAGAAAATGCAGATATTTTAAGGTAGGTGGCAAAAATGATGAGCTACTGTCTATTCTTGATCTCTAAATGAGTTATACATATTCAAAAAAGGAACATTAAAGATGCTGTACAAAGCCAGGCTCGTATATTACTTTCCCCCTGAACAAAGATAACATTTGTAGGATCCCATTAGCAATAAATCTTTTAGATTTTTTCACTTAAATTCTTATGATCCCAATGGGAAGAATAGATAATCAGTAAATAGAACTCTGATGTCTGCCAGGAATTTCCCTGAATTAGTGCTGAAGTAACTTGACAGAGGGATGAAGAAAAAAAACACGCCAGGGTGCTGATGAATGCATTTGAATCTTTCTTTAAATGCACCACCACTAAAATGGAAACAAAAGTACTTACCTTGTCACATTTGAAAAACACAGGAAGTATACCACACAATTACAAATGATATAAAGTAAATATCCTTGGATAAAAACAGTTATAGACCATAGCATAGTTTCAAAGAATATTGAACCTTAATATGTTTTAGAAGTATCACATAATAAAATATAAATACTTTGATGTTATGTATTTTTCCTTTTAGTGATTTTAACTGTGGAGTAAAAGATAGATGGAGAAATTTTTTTTATAAATTCTTTGTTGTATCACTACTACCAATAGTTATGAAAGGAAAGAAAACCAAAAAGGTGAAGGAGGACTAAAAGCATTCTAGAATGTTGTATGTAAAAAACAATATTACAGTGCAGTTACAGGAATTCACAGTCAACCTTGACCACAGTACCTTGGTGTCTGGCATTGAAAGACATTTCCAGGGAGTCATGGGGAATGAAACACTGGAGGAGAACCAACTGCTTTCCATTGTCTGTGGATGCAAGGGGCTCAGAAAAGGGGCTAGACCACAGCATTCCCAGGGACTTATCCTGAGATGAGGGTTGCTTCTCTAAGGTCTGGGTAGCACTTCATTCCCTTTCTTTGTAAAATGCATTGGCCTCAGACTTGAGTTAAGTGCACCTTAGCACACTGGGTCATTGGAAACTACCAGAGGATTGTGGGAATGCCAGGAAGATTGTTGCTAGTGGCAACATCAAAGGACATTATTCTCCCATATCAATATGTAAAGATTGCTCATGGTGACTCCACCAATAGACACCATTCACACCAAAGCCACTTAGAGCAGAAACAAAAATATTCCTACAATAATGGGGAAAGGGAGGGGTTTGATATAACTTTACCCCAAAATACAAAATTTAGAGTAATCAAGAGTTGTTTCAAGCAAAACTTAAGTTACAATAAAAATTATTCAAATGAATTGTTAGAACAAAGGGTTAACCCAATCATAGATATTTGAAGGCTCTTTCCTGCATTATTTTATGACATCAGATTTTGTACTTTTAAGAACAATTTCACTCAAAAAATGTAAATTTCAAAAACTATTCTGCAGAATGACTAATTCTCAAAATGTGGTTTTGTAATAATTTGATTTTAAAATATCTCTTGTGAAGCTCATCCATGTTTCTCTTGTTATTTCAATTTTCTGACTTTTAGAGAACAAGGAAGGTCTTTTCTGGTGACTCGGTAGGTCTTCAGTTTCACCTTTCCAAACTTCACAGAGTCTGAATTTTAAAACGTGTCTTCACTTTAGCTTCTAAATTTGATTTTCTGTTTGCATAGGACTTTTCAGTCTTCAGACTAACAGGGTTCTAGCCGATCAAGATGTGGGTCTTATGACCCAGAGACCATATTAATTGCAGAGAGGAAACTGAATTGCTATTAATTTCATAAGTGGTCAGTTCACAGTTGAATATACTAATGCTATCACAGCTTTTGATTTCCTAAAGTTCCCTCTGTAACTGAGGAGATTCACAAAATAAACACTCAGATAAAGGTTAAAGCACACATGTTAATTTGACAATCTTTTAGAAACAGAGAAAATATAGTAGGTGTTAAAATAGCTAATACATTAAATATTTTTCAAATTGTGTGTATGAGTGTTGTCTGTGTGTGGGTATGTGCATGTGAGTGCAGGTGCCTGCAAAAGGCAGAAGAGGGCAGCACATCCCCCAAAGGTGGAGTTCTGTCTTTATGTGGGAGCTGGAACTTAGCTTAGGTTCTCTAGAAGAGAAGTTCACACTCGTATCTGTTGAACACTCTCTCTCTAGAACCCCAAATAGCTATTACTTTTAAAGATGAACTATATACACTTAGGATATATGGTTTATGTCTCAAAATTCTAACTCCTATATAAGAGGGACAAATTGGCTTTAACTTTTAAATTTGTTATTAAATCCTTTAAATTGTTTTACTATCCCAGAACTTGGGAGGCAGAGGCAGGTGGGTCTCTGTGAGGTTGAGGCCAGCTTGTTATACAAAGAGAGTTCCAGGAAAGCCAGGGCTACACAGACAAACTGTCTCTTGAAAAACACAACAACAACAAAGTTGCTTTACTAGAAATATTTGTTCTATGCATCCAGCATACATCTATATGCTGATGCTTCATGTCTGACAGACACTGTGCTTGCTTCAGGAGAGATATAGACAGGTCATGTCGCTCTTTTATAAAGAACTGAGGATCTAGGAGAAATGACATAAGTACCGTTCAGAACGTTCTTAGAAAAACCTAAGCCAACAGATTCTGATGTGCTCTACAGCACAGATACATGCTTTATTGGGCTCTAACATCCTAAGTGATGGTGAAGGTTAGACTTGCCTTGAAGTTTTTCTGAGAACATAGAATTCAACAACGACAGTCCACCACTTTTTCAGAAGAAGCAAACAGAGACTCAATGCCAGTAACTGTGAGAACATCCTGGGGGAAGCACACACATAAAAGCAGGGGAACCTTTACAGAGATGCCATCTGGGGTAGAAGCTTGTTGTAAGGGTGTGGCCTCTTAGCAAGACAGAATGTACTGTGTGGGAAAGCCGGATCCGCAAAAACGCTCTCTGTTTCCTTCAGTACTGTGCATGTACTCGTAAGAGAGCGCATTTTGCCCTACGCTATCTGGACTATTGCGCTTTCATTTACACTCCGGCTTAGTGTGCCTAACAACAGAAAACTCCAGATGAAATCTCATGTCTAATCATTGCTCCAGTTTTGTGTAGAAGATTTCAAAAGCTCAGTGCCTCAGGCAGCGTGTGTAAGAGGGATGGTTACTCTTCAGTTGCCCAGGATCCGTCCCACAATGTATATGTACCAAGGAAGTCACATGGAACTTTGCATTTATATAATGCTTTTTAGGGCAGTGAAAACCCAATAAAATCAGTCAGCTTATTTAATGTTCAAAGTGTTTAATAAGGTGTTTTTTTTTTTTTGGAATGAACCATTTAAATGAGTTTTTTTCTTTTTTCATTAATTAATTCACCAGAACACCAAATACGTATCAGATAAATGAGTTGATAGAGTCCCTGGTTTAGTGGGAGATGTAATACAAAAAGCGCTAATTAGGCAGGCAAGAGCTCTAGATAATTAAATAGTGATTAATAGATTTTTTTTGTGGGACCAAAATTAAAAGTAACTAATTGGTGGAAAAAAATATATAAAATCACATGCACAGCACATACATGTTGGACACAATTTTGAGGGCTACTAAGATGGTTTTGATTTTGTTATAGCGAAGTTTTGATTTTTTTTCCCTCGGTTTGCCCCCTTCTGACATTTTGTGTCAAAGTGTTCCCATGTTAATAGTAGAATATAATGGAAGTTTATGCAATTAAATACAGCAAGAGAGTTTATGGACCATTTATCATTGGCTATGGGTCATATACTGTGAATTTCAGAATATAAAAGGGAATTCCATTTGTAGCCCACTCTTGCCTGAAGCTTACCTAATGAAATCTTTTTCACTCAGAGAATTAACAGTGTATCCAGCTGAAAAGTATTTAGCATTCTCTGTGCACGCTGAGGATGCCAAAGTAGAAGAAAACCTTGCATACTTACAGGGGATTTTTGTTGCTTTTTCTTCAGCCTAAATTAGGCAGCTCTTGTTCATTTAGTGCATTTGAAAGGCGCTGAACTTTTAAAATTCTGAACTGTCGGCCCCTATCATTTCATTTGACAGCTGACACTTTGAGAGTATGGAACACACAAATCGCGGGAATGGCGTGGGCCGCTGCTAATAAATGCTATTGCTTTTCCCAATGGAGAGCCGCACCTCAAATAACTATTTGGAGATCCAGCGGGTTTGTTATGATGCAAAAGTGCATGTTTGGAGATCACTATTTTGGTTTACTAGCTGTAGTGCATAAAACTGCTGATAAAAAAATTGAAGAAACATAAGCGCAGGTTCATCAAGAAGCACTTTTTTTTTGGACCCTCAGCTTCCCGTTAATAAACACTGAGCTTGCCTTCACTGAGGCATGGGTGAGATCATGTCCCAGCCCTGAGGTCACTGCAAGATGTTTGTATTTATGAGAAACAGAAGTTCTGAAACATTTGTTTGTCTTCTTATTCACTGTGATCTGTTAGCAAGTGAGAGAATTAGTGATAAACAGCACTGCCATTTGGTAATTTCATTTATGAATATCCATGATGGTTTTGGAGGCAGTCTACTTTTTACTTGCTCCTATGCAACTTCTGAGGCCCGTGCTGGCCAGCAGGTTGGAATGGTCCCCGTAATGCTTCAGATCTGTTCACCTGACCAAATGATGCAGTGCAGTAGTTTGTATCTTAGCGATATCTTCTGTGTGGTACTACTTAGTATTAATTAATTAGCTAACCAAAAGACAGTTCTCATTGTTTTATGTGCATATACCGCATCATAGGAAAAAATCTGAAAAGTGAATTTTGTCTATTTCTTGAAGTATTATACTTACAATACTGGACCTGTTAAATCTGTTTTAAATATTGTTATGAAACCCAGTGACTTTTGCTGATTCTTGCGTTAAATCCCAGCAAGATGTCTAAGGCACTGAAATTGCCCTGACTCAAATAATGAACCAGAAAGGTTAGTGTTTGAAGAGTCAGCTATGAACAGGGAATAGAAAAATGGAAAGCGTGAGGCCAGAAGCAGTTTTCTTCTCCTTTCATACAGATCTTTTAGTTTTCAATAGAAGGAAAAGGAAATTATTTTCAGTGTTGTTTCTTGCTGGTGCTCTTTGACAGAGATGACTTACTTAGCTGTCTAGACAGGAAACATAAACACATACACTTGAGAACATTAAAGAGCTCATTGCAACAAGGTCTTAAATAATATTAGCATCATACGCACATACTTACACATGTATATACAAATGGACATTGGCCAAGAATGGTTTCAAGTGGGAGTCTAGAAAGTTCATTTTAGCATTACTTTTACACATAAGTTTTTAGCGCTTCATAATACTCATCAGGGACATCAGTGGAGGAAGCTACTTTTCTAAACAAGCAAGCAAGAAAGCAAACAAATAAAAAATGTGCGGGTCTCTGGTGGAAAAGTGCTGTTTTTAGATTCAAGACATGTACATGCAAATCTTGGGAATGCAATCTTGTGTGGCTTAGGTGGGAAGGTGTGGAGAGTCAATTTGCATTATGGGAAAATGAAAGCTCTTCCTGAAGAAACCACCCCACGGCCTTCATCTGCACTGCTCCGACCTCCTCTCTTCCAGCCCTTCCTCAAAATGTGTTTAATTCTGAGCCACTGTCCCACCATTTGTGCAGTCACCTTCTCCCAGGCATGGTTCGGAAGTTAGCAATTCATGCCTCTTAGGGGAAGCGAGCATAATTCCCATGACAGCCGGAGCAAATAACCAGTTTCACAGATGGGTCGCACCCTCAAAGTTATTTTCTGCATGAGATTTTTTTTTTGCCCCTCATGACCAGGAACAGACTGTCAGATGGGGCTGTTGTTTCCTTCCAAAGGCTTTTAGGAGGGGTGGGAGCCTAGAGTGAGCAGTTATACCCTGCAGGTTCCAGCCACTCAGGGCTCCGAAGCAGTTATGGAGCTTTTCAGTAGTTGAACCAAGGTAACTTCCAAAGAGCCTGATTCCATTGCACACTTGATCTTTAAGTCAATGTTTCCATGGACATTATATATGATAAAGTACTTACGCTGGGAAGCAAAGGCTTGAGTGCTCAGAGCAAATTTAAAAGAGAGCAAGAATGCCTTTATGTGAGGTTGCATTTTTCAAGTATTATCTGGGGCAAAAGTTTTTTTTTTTCTTTTCTTCCAAATCTTAAATTACCTGTCACTCCATTGCAGAAAGCAGTTTTAGAACCTTGGCTTTGCTCTCAGAGTCTTGCTCCATAATGTCAGAGTCTCCCAAAAAAAGGGTACTTTAAAAGATATATTGCAAATTGTTATGCAATTCCCTATTCATTGGGCCAGTAGAATTAGGAATTTGGGAGGGTTTTATGTGGAATAGGGGAAAGAGAGGGTAGAGAATTGACATGAAAATTTATTTGTAAGATACTAAAGCCTGGGCTGTTTTTACTGCATTTCCACAAGATTCTGGGTACAATAATTTAAAAAACAGTAGTGCAGAGACTAAACCAATGACTATTAGGTTGCAGAAAAGCCTTTTCAAGACTATTTAAATATAGAAGGACATTGTTGACTTCATATTTTTCTAGGTTTACTAAGGACCAAAGATGAAGGAGGAAGCATTCATTGAATGACTTGTGTAGCTGTTTTTGGCTGTCATATGGATTGTGCACAGAGGAAAAAACTCAGTGATCTCTCTGAACTCTGACCTCTGCCAAATGGCCATCTTATGCATAGCAGAGCACTTAGTGCCTTGGGCAGTGGTTCAAGTGTTTACAAGCCTGGATGGAACACACCTGTGTTCATACCTCATCTCCATAGTTAACCGCTGTGGGCCATGGCAGATTCACCAAGTCTCTTTAGGACCTGACCTTATTGGTTTTAGTACATTGACAACAAAACCCATGTCTTACAAGATCACATGGTTGGTGAGGTTACCAAGCCTCGAGGGAAAGCTGCTATTGCCGCTTTCCTAAACCAGTAAAATTTCTAAGTCCCTTCTAAAAACTTATCTTCATACTTACACAGAAGCATGGCCCTCATGCGTTGTCAAAGAAGCTTCCTTTAGCAGTGGATGGAAATCATTATCAAAACCTGCAACTGGTCAAAACATAGAGAACAGCTGATGGTGGGTGTGCAGCCTCAGTTGATGTATCTATTGTACACCCTTTATTCCCAAGGCAAGGGGAACATCACAGAAGAGGGGCACGGTGCAAAGATTTTAAGAGGTAGAAGGCCAGGATATCTGCAATGAGACAATGTCTTTTCTATACAGCAGCGAAGCTGCTGCCATGAAATCTAAACAATATGATCACCTAAACAAGACTTGCAGAATGAAACATCACCTGACATGCCAATATGAATGGGGGAAATCTTACAAGGTCTCACTGCCAGATGAAAAGCTTCAGGCAATTCATGGCTATCAAAAGAGGGAGAATACGTCTTCCCCATCAACGAGCCTCCTGATTGCATATCTAGTCTCAAGTGGTCAACCCCAAACACACCTATATATGAGTAACACTTAAAGCACTTTAGGTTGTACAGACACACACACACACACACACACACACACACACACACACACACATCTGTATATACACACACATGTGTATATGTGTATATATATACATATATACAGACATACATTTATACATATATGTGTGTGTGTAGTTAAAGAAGAGGTCATAGAATTGAGAGGAAGTTGAGGGAGACATAAAGGGAATTGATGGGGGAAGAAACTGGGAATTGATGTAAATGTAGTACTCATGGAAGAAAAAAGACATTAAAAAAAGACATAAAAAGAGACAAAATCCAAATAAATGTTCTCTAAAAGTGGTACTGTAGCCAGACATGGCTGCATACAAATTTGATGGAACATTCAGGAAGTAGAGGCAGGAGGATCTCTGTGAGTTTTAGAGCAACCTTGTCCACAGCTAAATACAGGTCAAGCTAGTTAGTTACATAGTGAGGGCTTGCTTCAAACAAACAAACAAACAAACAAACAAACAAATGGAAGGAAGGAAGGAATAAAAGATTGTATTGCTACTGAAAATCAACAAATGTAAATTGTTGAATGGATGAGAGCAATCCATTAAGTATTCCTTCTACGTGAGCGTCCATCACAATCTTGTTGATTTTAGACAGAATTAATAATAGGGGTTTATGAAGAGTCATTCTAAAATGACTCTGTTGTGTGAATGAACCTTTTGCCATTGAAAGAATGAGGAGGCTATGATGTCTCTCTGATCCTAAGCCTAAGGGGAAACCTCTTCTGTATCAAAAACACATGGCTTAAAATTTCTGCCTCCGAGCCTGCAACATTGATGGAGTTTTATGTAAAGAGATAAAAATCTGTGCATGGACTGTCACAAGCTGTTTGGGTGAACAGAGCTGCTGCTGCAAAACCACTGTTGATATTCCTAAATGGGCTGCAATGAGAACCACCTGGGAGTCAGGCAGGTTTGGGCATAGTGAAAATCATCAAGAGATCCACGTCAAAATAATGAAAATAAGAGGAGAGAGAGAGAGAGAGAGAGAGAGAGAGAGAGAGAGAGAGAGAGAGAGAGAGAGACAGAGAGAGACAGAGAGAGACAGTATATGAGAATGTAAGAACAAATGCAAGCGAGTTACAAAAGTACGAAAACATGAGCAGGTAGCACAGAAACAGGTGTTGCCTCTTTTAGAAACAAGAAACTTCGGAGGAAGAATATCATTTGCCTGGTAGTACTCAGGAACATCTCAATATTCCTTAATGTACTCATATTTCATATTATCTAGCCTAATTCTGGCAGACCCACCACTGTAGGAGACAATATTACCCTGGAAAACACAAAGATTATTGCAAAAACAGTGGATGTTTTTGAGATGAAGACTTTCTAGAAAGGAGACTTGTTAGTATCAATTGCTGTCTTGTTAGTAAGAGATAGGGCAAGAAAGTAGTAAACATTTATCAACAATTTACACTTTCCTAGAGGTAACCCCAGAACTCCCTGGAAGCAAGCTGAAGGAGGCTTGGCATCTTAAAGCATTCATAAAATATTTTGTCCTAGACAAATTTGACGAGGCATAATGGAAGAACAATAAATTGAATTAAATTGATTAAGTAGAGTATTCCTCTTCTGAGGATTTGGTCCTTAAAGAATTTGATTCCATTCTTGTCAAATGCACATTAATACATGTGTTAGAAATTTATGAAATGGCTAAAGCATTATGGATGTTTGGGGGTATGCATGCGTGTTCTGAGATGTTTCTTAAACCCAAAGAATTGTAGTGTAGAAGAGAGAAATGCATGTTAATAATTAACCTTAACACTTCAAAAAATTATGATGAGGGTAGGGATGGGAGTATTGCACAAAGGTCAAGTGCATGAGCTCTGTAATCAAAGCTCAACTCTGCCACTTATTAGCTGGGTAATCTCTGCAAGTCCTTTGACTTGGTTAAACCTTGATTTCTCCCCTTTAGCAAAGCAGAGCTGTGACCTGTCTCAAGCCATATGAGCACAGAGCCTGGTGGACCATCCAGCTATTGTTATTAGCCGTTACAAACTAGGTGCAGTGATTGGGAACATTCTGGAAGAGGTTTTGGCATGTCATTAGGTCTGAGTCTCAACTGTACAGAGTGATGAGTACACTTAATTACAACAAAGCGAAGCAAATGAAAGCAGTCGTGGACTTTGATGTTGAAAGACCTTGCTCGGCTTCCTACTTCTGGCTGATTTTTATCAGCATCCTACTGCGGTTTCTGCATCAGAAAGTTGAAATAAGGAATGTATTTGGTTCTCAGCATTGCAACTGAGGAGAAATGCCAAAAAAAGCCTACTGTGACCTGTAAATAAATATTTCTCTCCCCCCAAATATTTCTCTTGTAATTATTACTTTGAGGTATATAGAAAACAATGAGGAAGGACAATTCAGCACAGAGATTAGCACGGTAGGTCTGACTGAAAAAAATTAGCATCGCAGAAGGACATGCTGCCTTGTAGCAGACACTTTATGGAGATGTGAAGCCTTAGTTACAGAATTTGGGCTCAATTTCCTCTCAGCTTGTAGTGTGAATTATCAATTGTCTTTGGAATGTCCCAACTCTTTGCATAAACATCTTGGTAGGGGGGCCTAGGGTATGTCTTTGGAAAAAATCCATAACAAGTGACTCTTGTATCCACCTAGGATAAGGGACAATTTTTGCAATTTCTCCATCTTCCTTTGATTCAGTAAGATGGCTTTTAAAATATCAAGGTATACCACTACAATATATAGTGGTCAATTATTAACATAATAGGAGATACAATCATGACTCAGAGAAGCCAAAAGAGTGGGTAAGGCAGTGACCTCATGAGGTAAGTGGAAATCGTCATACACTTACTTAGGCCTAGTGAATGACCACAGGTGAGGCATGAGTGACTCGGCCTAGAGCGATATTGCTGAGTCATAAGGAGCCCTGCATACTCTCTCATGGTTTGCTGGACATGTGATTCAGCAACAGTTCCAGCTCCTCTGGGTTATTCTGTGAGACAATCCAGCCCAGATCAACTACCTGACTGCATCTGAGATTCTTCTAGAGTCCCATAGAGAGGCTCAACAGCTCTAGCCATCAGACGACGACAAATCAAACTATGCTGAGAGGCTGGATGCAATGGTTCTGGCTGCTCTTGGACATAACCTGAATTCAGTTTCTAGCACCCACATAGCATATCACAGCCATCTATAACTGCAGTTCTGGATGTTCTATGCCTCTTCTGAAATCCTTGGGTACCAGACACGCATTTGCTGCACATATATACTAAAAAAAAAAAAAAAAAACTCCACGGATACATGCAAAATAAAGACAAATAAATAATAAAGAAACAAGTTGAGATACCATCTTACTCAGTCATAGTTGTAGGCTTTGATTTTCCAAAACCTACTTTATTTAGGGTTCTTAAATACTTCACAGAGGAAGGGGAGAAAGAATGTTAATAGGAAAAAGGGGTTGTGGACCTGTCTAGACATACGTAATTCCTTGGGCTAATTGCCCTCTGTGTTGTCAGGATACCAGCAGTGCAGTCCAATAGCCAACACCAAACAACAACAGGAATCCATAGGAGTGGCACCATCCAGTAGAAACAGCAAGGCTCTGCCGAATTGGCAGGAGCCAGCAGAAGTGGCCAGAATCAGCGTGAGTACCACGAGAAGATGCACGGCATAGCAGTATAGCCACACAAAAAGTGCCACCCCACTCTCCTAGAGGTTCTATTTATACTACTTCCAAATATCACAGACTCTTCCCAGAGTCAGCTCCCAGCAAAACATCACATGCCTTCCCACAAGACATCTTCCAGCAGAACACCATGTGACACAACTGAGTCTTCAAGGAAACTATAAACTTCCACTCCACAGAGTTATCAACAAAACAACAAAGATAACAAATGCCACTGGGAATGTGGAGATGAAGGGTAACTATGTACTGTTAGTGGGAATATAAACTAGTCCATAGACTACTGAAATCAATATGAAGTTTCCTTTAAAAAGTTTAAAAATAGAAGTGCTATGTAATCCAGCTGCGCACTCTTGGCTATATACCTGAAGGAATAAAAGCCACTCACAGTGGAGATAATGGCATCCCTGCTTGTTTTTACCACTATTCACAATACTCAGGTCATGGAATCAGCCTGAGTGCCTAATCAGTGGGTGAAGACATAAAAGGAAATGTCTGTAAACAAAGGAGTATTACGCAGCAACAAAGATTAACAAAATCACTGGCAGAAAAATGGATGGAAATGGAGAGCATCATGTGAAGTGAAATAAGATTGGAAAAGATAAATGTACTATGCTGTTCCTCAGGTATAGACTATATACATTGCCATGAAAATATAAGAAAGGTTCCTGGGGAGAGAAAAACAGTCCGGTGGGAACAAAGGCTAAAAGAGGTTAAGAGAGATGAATGTGTTTCCAGCATGTCAGGCTCAAACCATCCTTCTGTCTCAGCTTCCTGAATATTTGAATCTGTAGGAATTTCTGCCTAAGGATTGTGTATTAAGAATGTTACTGCTCAGGGGTTGGAGAAGTGACTCAGAGGTTGAGAGTGAATAATTGCTCATGCAGAGACCCTAAATTTGTTTCCCAGCACCCACAACTCACAACTGTCTATAACTCCAGATCCAAGGGATCTGCCTCCCACTTCTGGACTGACTCTCACAAGCACCTGCTGTCTGTGTGTATAAATCCACTTCCCCATTCAAAATTAAAAATAATAAAAATAAATAAAAATAATGATATTGCTTGGACTTCACTTCTTGCCTACATAGATAAGACCATTATGCAGCCAGACTTCATTTATTATTTTATTCTAAGTTGCAAGCCATAAAGAAACAATACAGAATGGAAGGAGAAAAAGTTAAGTGAAGTCTTATCAACTTTGTATCATAGGCATGTTGATGTTGGGTAGGGCTTTAATATTATTTATATTTTAAGGGGAAAAATCAATGATTGAAAAGGAAACCCAGACTATTTTCAAGCAATTCTAGTAAGTATCCATCTTGAAGGCAGTGTATTGTGTTAATCTGAAGGCAAGGCTGCCATCGTGAACTAAGATAGAAAGCTCACTGCAGAGGCAAAGCTACAGCAACGGCTACTCGTTCATTACTTAACTGTGGAGGAGGCAGTACAGAGAGGAAAAGAACTGCAGATGCAGTCAACAAACACAGGGCACAGAGTTGGAACATGATGACAAATTAAACCTGTCAACTTGTTTGTTTCTTTGTTGTTAAAAGGTAACACTGCCATTCAAACAAACAAGTTACAGAGAGCAAGTTCTGGTCAGAAGGAACCAGAGTCCCCCATCAGAGAAGGCTTTTGTGTCTGTTCTCACTGAGAACTTGGGTTAGTAGCGTTGCTACAATCAGCTCTGATCAGGAAGGGATGTGCATCCTCCCTCCCTCCCTCCCTCCCTCTCTCTCTCCCTCCCTCCCTCCCTCCCTCCCCCCCCCCCCCCTCTCTCTCTCTCATCTCTAGCATTGCTACATGATGCCTACAGATTACCCTCTGGTTTTAAATGGGATAAAGAGGCAATTTACCCACCTAAAAGCTGCTTCTGATTATTCTAGGTTTCTGGTGCAATGTTACTAACACAATACATAGGGTAATAAGATATGCAAACAACAGACTTGTGTTATATAATACTCTATATTGTTTACATTTTTATTCTCTTTTAATAAATCAAAGATTACTTTTAATTTCACAGAGTGATGTCATTTTGAGTTATTTATACATATTTATAGGGAATAATTTCACCCTGGATATTCATTTACTGTTTTATAACACCTCTCACAATTTCTTTCCTTTCTTCATTGTTTTCTAAGCTACAACTATCCAACTGCAACTAACATGAAGAATAGAACCAAGTGGAAATATGTAATAAATTTGGTTTGTAACTATATTCTAAAAAAGAATGTACTCAGAACTTTCTTAGCAATATCTTAACAACAAATGCAAATTAAGTATAAGAAAAATGTGGAATAGAATTGTTTAATTAGAAATTATAACAATTTTAATAGAAATTTACTGATATTAGTTGACTCATTTATTCCTCTGTTTATGGAAATAGCATGCTTGCTCTCTTAATAATTTCATAGTTTCCTGTATTACAGTTAGGCACCAGAGGCAAGTGCTATACGTAGGCCAGGTCCTAGCTGGTCTGACCCAAAGAATAGAGGCAGGCTGAAAATATATGATAAGTTAACATAGGAAGCAAGAAAAAATATTCTTCTGCCACTTCAATATTGGGTGGATCTTGTGGACCAGTCTCATACAAAGAACTTTCTTTGGGAAAATTTGTTTATTGAAAAACACAATTTTGAAGCAATTACAGAATTTGATTACTTCTTTTGTGATGACGGAGAAACCAGACTACCAAACACTTTTGGTATTGGTTTTGGTATTTCAGTAGTCTTTACATAATCATTGGGGGTGATTTGGACAGAGCATTGAAAATTAAGTTCCTGAATTCCAGGCATCAAGTTAGTGGAGCGTGAAGGAGGGAAGATGCTCACGGTTTGGGTTGCCTGTTCTCCTTTGTAACTCGGCACATTCCGAGAGCAGGGCTTGGCTGTGCCTTGCAAATGGGGAATCAGCTGAGTGGGCTTGGGTCCTGCCAGATCCCATGGGATTTGCTTGGGCAAAATGTTTATGGGAAAAAAAAACCCCACACTTATTCACTAAACTTTTCTGTGGTACAAGAAATAGCACCTGAGAGCAGAAGGTTCTCCATCTGTAGTTTCTACATAGTTTGAGTCTTTTTTTTTTTTTTTTTTTGGCATAATAACAGAAATTGTTTAGAATTACAAAAAAAATCCTTATAACAGCTCAAATTCCTTCCAGGTTAAGAAAGCAGATACACTGTTAGAAGGGAAATATTGTTTTTGAATTTCGCTTTTGACCTCCAAAATGGAGAGACTTTAAGAGAAAGATAACAAAGCGACAAACAAACACACAAAACACAAGGCGAAAACAAAGCCAGCCAAGCCAAACCAACCAATTAAACATAACACATCACCACACTCCAAAAACTCCCCAACATTGTGACTATTAGAAATCACACTGGTTTCAAACTTCAGAATCCTAAGATAATCTTCCCAAGACAGAAAAGTTTCAAAGGGTTGTTCATGGCCTAGTTGATTAATTAATTGGCTGTATGTAGCTGTGTGTGTGTGTTTCACATGTGCCAGGAGGGAAGTGGCATAAATAAGTTTTGATCTGTTAAATTTCTCATGCTTCATTTTCACAAATAGGGGCAAGAGAAAGACAGAATTCAAGTTTCTCTGCCTCACCTGGCAACCTTAGCTCAGTAGCCATGACAGAGAGAGCTCAATATAGCTGTGAAGTCACTGGCTGGAAAGTGTACTGAAAGGACTTGAGAAAACTGCTGGAGGCTGCCTTTGCCTGCCACGGGATCTCACAGTGCTTACGATGGGCCTCAGTGTGGAAACAGCAGGGCCAGGCCTTTTCTCTCCCCTGCCCTCCCCTCACCTACATTGGCATCCCCTCCAGCTTTCCATCCCTTCTCTTCCTCCCTTACTTCCTTATATCTTTCTCCTCTTCTCCACTTTTTTTATGCCTTTCTTTTTACCCTACAATATTTATGAAATGCCAAAACATGGAAGACATACATTGATTATTGAATATCTTTTCAGAAATAAAATATAAATTTAACTTAGCCACTGGCTTTTACTCCTTCATATTTTGGGGATGGAACTGTTTCTTGCCATAGAGGTTTTTAATGGAAACCTAATATTTGAATATATCAAATGCTCAGCTACTCTGTATATCAGACATATACAGAGTGTATCACACACATATATGTATGTATATATATCATATGTATATATTTACATTAGAAATGTCATTGTTTAATCCAAACCAAGCCACATTTTTCCACATAAAATTTTAAGAGGAACTTTCTAAAGGATAGCTTTCTCTTCAGATTTATAGATTGACTATGGCACCAAGACAAATGCCCAAATTAGGCTATTTAGAAAAGATAGATCCCCTCCCTCATTTTTCCTCTTCATTTTCTTCACTTCATTTCCATTTATCATCATTCCTTGAGTGATGTGAACTCTAGATAGCAAGCTATTCTGAGTGGTGTTATCTTGTTAGGTGCTTTGCTGCTGTGGAAGAAGGGGACTTGAACACACACACACACACACACACACACACACACACACACACAAATGATGCTTCCTACAAGCCACAGTCTAGTTTGGGTTCTCACCAACCGTAATTATAGTCAATAAATATGGAAAGCAGCCTGATAATGGAAGGAAGAAATATTAAAATTTGTATCTTTGAGGCTACTAATGGTAAATTAAATGTATTTCTTTGACAAAATAATTTAAAACTCACTTTGTTTCTGCAGGCTACATAGTTTTTGTTATTGTAATAATTCTATGACTTTCAAATGTGTGTGTTGCCCCAACAGCCCTGCGTATTTTCTTGTTTTATGCCTGAAACTAAATTAATTACTTTGTTTAATTTCATGAACATGCCAGGCCACAGTTATGAATAGCTAGTAATTTCAAGTGTTTACATAGGGAGTATGGGATGTTACAATAAATATCTACCCAATTACCAAGCATCCGAGGGCATTGTTGTTTCTAGGTAGGCTGGACACATTATATGTTTTCTATACTTAAGAGAAAAGGACATAATTGTAAAGTCAGCACTGAAGTTTTGTTAAAATATGATAAATCCCATAATACTAAACAAACTTTTGCTGAGAAACCAGCTTGAAAATGCACTAATATATAAAGCATCCGCCCCCCCCCCTTTTTAAGTTAAAGTGAGAGTTTTAGTGGCATAGATGTTGACATGCTGTCAACATATTCCTCCTGTGCTTTTGAAGCATTTTGAGAGGGGCAATAGTCAAGCAATGTACCGTGACTGTATTGGATAGTTAGCTAGAGAAATACATAAACCTTACTTTCCAAATACAAAGTAACAGTGCAACATGCTTCTGTCTGTGCTTTAGCTCTTGTAAGCCACACACTTTACATGGATGTTATTCATCCTTAACCCATGGAGAAAATAGGCATGCTTAACTTTTCCTAACAGTTTCCATGTTATACAAATGCGATAGTTATTGCTGAGCTGGGGTCAGTGTGAGGGTAAGGACAAAGGTTAGCCTCAGGTTGACGCTTAGTGGGCATTACCACTGAAACGAGGGCAGTGGAGGCAGGTTGCTTGTAAAGTATCTGTCTCACCCAAGGATGAGTTCGGATACTGAGCACTCAAGTAAAAAAACTGAGTGTGGGGGTACACACCTGCTCCTTCCGCAGTGGAGGCAGAGAGCAGAGTCAGGCACTCTCTGAAGCTCGCTAGCCAACTAGTCTAGTGGAATTGCTGAGCTCCAGGTACACTGTGAGCTCCAGGACCCTGCCTTGAAAGAATAAGGTGGAAAGCAACCGAGAATGACACATGTTCTCCACAGATACACAAGCACACTCAAACTAACAAGTACAAACACCACATACAACGGGCTCTGCATGCACACCACATGTCATACACAAGGAAAATGTAAAAATATAGTCTGAAATTAGGTGTTGGCTTGCCTCACCCCTACCTTCAATAACCTTAGCCAGTAAGTCACAGATACACATCTGTACTGGTTTGGGATGATGAGGGCAGTGGACATCTCTCTGAGACTGAAGGTGGGTCTTCCTTTTAGGCAGTGACCTCAAGCCTGTATTTCACTCTGAATCACAGGTGTCTCTTCTTTTTTAAAAATATATTTTATTAATTTATTCATATTACATCTCAATTGTTATCCCATCCCTTCTGTCCTCCCATTCCTGCCTCCATCCCATTTTCCCATTACTCCCCTCCCCTATGACTGTGACTGAGGGGGACCTCCTCCCCCTATATATGCTCATAGGGCATCAAGTCTCTTCTTGGTAGCCTGTTATTCTTTCTCTGAGTGCCGCCAGGCCTCTCCATCCAGGGGACGTGGTTAAATATGGGACACCAGAGTTTGTGTGAAAGTCAGTCCTCACTCTCCACTCAACTGTGGAGAATGTCCTGTCCATTGGCTAGATCTGTGTAGGGGTTTGAAGTTTACTGCTGTATTGTCCTTGGCTGGTGCTATAGTTTGAGCAGGACTCATGGACCCAGATCTGTCCATCATAATGTTCTACTTGTAGGTTTCTAGGACCCTCTGGATCCTTCTATTTCCTCATTCTCCTATGCTTCTCTCACCTAGAGTCCCAATAGAATGTCTTCCCCTCTGTCCCACTTTCCTGGTAAGTGAAGACTTTCATGGGACATGCCCCTTGGGCTAGTGTCCAGATATAAGTGAGTATATACCATTTGACTCTTTCTGTTTCTGAGTTAACTCATTCCTTATGATCATTTCTAGTTCAATCCATTTGTCCACAAATTTCGGGAATTCCTTGTTTTTAATAGCTGAGTAGTATTCCATAGTGCAAATGTACCACAGTTTCTTTGTTCATTCTTCTACTGAGGGACACTTAAGCTGTTTCCAGGTTCTGGCTATTATGAATAACATTGCTATGAACATGGTTGAGCAAATGTTCTTGTTATGTGCTGGAGTATCTTCTGGGTATATCGAATGTCTGAGAAACGCTTAAAGAAATGCTCAACGTCTTTAATCATCAGGGAAATGCAAATCAAAACAACTCTGAGATTCCATCTTATACCCATCAGAATGGCTAAGATCAAAAACTCAAGTGACACCACATGCTGACGAGGATGTGGAGAGAGAGGAACACTCCTTCATTGCTGGTGGGAATGCAAAACTAGTACAGCCGCTTTGGAAATCTATCTGGTGCCATCTCAGAAAACTGGGAATAGGGCTTCCTCAAGACAGGTGTCTCTTCTTATGCTCTAGTCCTAGTATTTCTCCATGTCAGAGTAGAAAGCCCATGTGAAAATTCACTGGATTTTTATATGCTGGTGGTTATTGCTTCCTAGCTGGAAAGGCTGTCTCCTAAGCGCTGGTCCTAACTCCATGGCCTCCTTCGTATGCACGGAACATCATCTTGTGCCCCCTTTCTTGGCTTCGATTCTATTAGGACCCTGCTTACCTTCTGAGAATAAATGCCTTTCCTTGTTTGCAGTCACTTCTCCTTCTAGCTTCATTTCTGCCCAGAGGCCAAAATGGAATCACTGAAAATGCTGCAGCCCTGTCCACCTTTCCCAGTGCAATCTTGGACTCTCAGTTCCCCAGACACTGAAATTCTTCCCAGAGTTGCCGCATGATTCTTTTGTACATTTCTCTGTTATAGTTTGCTGTTATTATTGAGGTTTCTCATTCATATATTACCTCCAGGATGTACCAGTGGGGTTTAGATTAGTACCCACCTGCTGGACAACGCTTTTTCATTCTACCCCTGCTAGTAAAGGATTTTGACAAAACTTTTCCTTTCTTTTCTTTAAGCTTCTTTCTATTGGCAATTCCCCTTTCCTTTTGAAAAGTGTAATGGATACCTTTGCTGAATATTGGATAAAAGAGATTCTATGATCGTATTTTACTCTTAATTTTATTTAAAAATATCCTCTAATTTCAAAAAATTTATTTATTATAACATAAAATATGGCCTTAAGCCATAGACATGTTTTTTTTTTTTATAATATGGGGTAGTTATCATTGAGTGTTGGTCTGCAGTGTCTTCTAGATGCCCAAATACCTCTGTCTGAAGAAGTGGCTGACCCTTGATGGGGTTCTATCTTGACTGCCTTGATAGTGTTTTATACTCCTGTCTATTTTCTCTGTGCAACTCCTGTTGGTTTCTGTTATATCTTTCTTAGTTCATTCCATCTTTTTGTTGTTATTGTTCCTCTTTCTTAGCCCTTTATTAAAATCTTTCAATGTGCCATTTAAACACTGCATTCCTAGACATTCATCCTAAATTCACTGCATTTTAGTAGAATATGCATTATTGGCTTAATCGTCTATAAAGAAAGAGATCAGTGGGTGGGTGGAAAATTACATGCTATGGTGTGGTTATATTGGGTTTAAGATAAGTATGAAATTAAAAAAAAAAAGAGAGATTGCGAGCTGGCAAAATGGCTCAAGATGTAAAGTCACCTGTTACACAAGCATGATGATTTAATCCCAGAAGCCCATGTAAAGATGAAGGAAGAGTTTCAGCTTGTTGTCTTCTGCTCTTCAGGAGTCCCTGTGGCATATGGAAGTGTCCACACATGTACACACACACACATACACACACACATACACACGATTGAGAAATAATACATAAAATAATTGTAAATAGAGATGTTGTTGGTGTTTTGATAGCTTTGTTAGGATTAAACAAACATATATTTTAGAAATTTAGGTATAGAAATATCCTAGCCAAATAAGAATAAATGCTACGTCATCTACATGTTTAACGGTGATCTCTAGGACTATACGTCAGCACATACCATGCAGCTATGCAACAGCTCCAAAGAAGAATAATATGCCTCAGTATATGCCTAATGACAGTAATAATTTCTCTATATACTCACTACTTTAAAAAAAATCAGCCATCTTTCCTTTAATAGATAATAATGCTCTTTGATATGAACTGAGCCTTTGACATACATATCCTGAGAGTAATCCTATGTATCCTCCGCTTCCGCATGATCTGTATTTGGCCATTGGTCAAGGACTGTAGATAGCATCTATTGAGCAATATCATATTTAATCCATCTACTCTGCTTTGGTTAGTTTACTTTCACCTGTAAATAACAGCAAACCTGACAAAAGGTTGTTGAGAACTTTTGTCACTTCCCACAAAGACAGTTCTGGAGTCAGGATGTTTCCAGAGTGAGTTGAGCAGGTCAGAGGTCAGAATGACGTATCTACAGATCTTAGTCTCCATGTCCCACTACCCTCTGGCCCTGGGTTGTTCTCAGTCACACACCACAAAGCTAGGGCTTTTTGTTCCCTAATGTTTTTGTCAGGGTGGGAGCCTTTCCACAGTTCCATTGGGAAGAAGTTGGTCACACAGTGAGCCAGGGAGGCTTTTTCTTTCTTGGTTGGCTTGGATTCTACAATAGGAGAGGAATTTTTTTTTTCAGGAAGAAAATAGCAGAGCAAGAAGATGGCTGGTACTATCTGTTGCTGTTTCTATGCCCCCTGATTCTGGGTTTCTCTGTTCTTATTGGAATTGAGATGTTTATGCCCTGTCTGGACTGTTTCAAGAGATTCTGTGTTATCTCTTTGTTGTATCTATCATTAACACAGAGTCTACAGTAAAAGTTGTTCAAAATACACCATAGATACAGAAAGCAACTTTACTTTCTTAGATGTCCTGTTCCAGCATTTTCCATTAAAAAAGGAATAGTTGAAACAATATTAAGTCATTAGAAGTAGAGGGCCAAAGCTGTTATTTAATCGTTATGAATGAGGAGTAACAATACTTGAGAATTTCAATGATGCTATGGGAAAGTATGTCACCAGAGGAAGCACAGGTTGGGTGCAGCCCTGGGCCATTGCAGCAGTGACCTCCTCTGGCATTATTGGGGTTACTCTAGTCACTGGATTTTATGAGCAAGTAAAGTAGATATCTAATATGTTTTCATGGTGGGTGCATCTGGTGGGATAAAACATTTTTAATGAATCATACATTTGAAAGAAATTCATGCTTTTAAGAAATATGGCTTTCATTCTTTTATGAAAAAGAATAATCTTCCTCAGTGCAACATGCCTAGATTTAAGAAAAATTGCTCTCTGAAATCAAGGGACATCTGGATTACATATACTTGATAGAAGTTCAATAAAATATAGAAATGGTAACAGTGTGCCTTTACGCTAACGAAGAAGCTTGCAAAATGACATGGACAATTTGGTCAAGGAGTCCTTTGAGAAATTATGACAGCCTTGCATCTGCCCTTTATGGCACAGAGATGCCATTTCAGTATCATACACTTGCTTTAGAAGATTTGAAATCGACTATCAAATTACTTTATTTGCAGACACTAAAAATGATGTTAGTGACACAGATACAATATGTGTAACTGGATGGTAACACTGAAGCTTGGAATGATGACACATGTCCATAGCATTAGCAGGAATTTTGAACTGAGAAGGGGGGTCATGACGCTTACATTGTTTTACCACTCATATCTTTTTTTTTACTTCTATAGATATTAGATTATTCTCTACCATAGAAAATGTTAGATATTTGTAAAAATGTAAAACTTTAAGCTTAACATTCCTCCATAAATCACTGCACTAATAAATATGCATGAACTAATGGCAAAGTGATTCTGTCTGGCATGTAAATCTATTCTAGAGTACTAAAGTATACAATTTATGTTTTCAGTTTATCCTAGGTAGAAAAGAGGTGAATGTGATTACTCTGAGGGGGAAAAATTCAAAGTATAAGCTGCCTTCTCCCTTTTGTGAATAGTCTATTCTCTTTCTCCAGGCTCCTAGCTTGCATCCTCCAGCCTGGTGTTAGTAAGTGGTAAAACAACACCAAGGGCCACTGTACCCCCATCCCCGCAACCCACACACCAAATGTTGTTTCTGTGTGTTAGTTTCTCCCAGACCTTGTTTCAAAAGGGAATATATCAGTGAAGTGATTAGGGTTATAGACCAGACCATGAAACACTCAAGAAATAACTTGTGTTCAGGTTTTTTTGTTGTTGTTGTTCTTTTTTTGTTTTTGTTTGTTTGTTTGTTTGGTTGGTTTTTCTAGACAGGTTTTCTCTGTGTCGCCTTGGCTGTCCTGCGTTCATTTTGTAGACCAGGCTGGCCTCGAACTCAGAGACCCACATGCCTCTGCCTCCCGAGTGCTGGGATTAAAGGTGTGCGCCACCATCACCTGGCACAGGGTTCAGATTTTGATTGTTTCCATTCTGTCTCAAGTCATCTGATCCGATCTCCAGTTTATGATCATTGTGTCTCAACCTCCAAGTGCTGGGGTTTCTTCTGCTCATCCCAAATGATTTTTGCCCTTAGAATCCTACCGATTGTGTAACTTTGCTCCCAAATATTTTCATTTAATTGATCTACTCTCATGAAGGCCAGGCATCAACATTTGAAAATACATGTCTAAAGGGGGCTGGAGAGATGGCTTAGTTGTTTAAGAGTATTGGCTGTTGTTCCAGAGTAACAGGGTTCAACTCCCAGCACCCACTTGGCAGCTCACAACTGTCTGTAACTCCTGTTGCAGGGGGTCTGGCACCTTCACACATCCAGTTTATACATCCAGTCAAAGCACCAATGAACATAAAATAAAAATAAATTATTAAAAAACCCACATTTTTGTGGGCTTCTGATATGAACCAAGTACTAAGAGGCTGTGATCTCTACCACAGGGCATAGCGTGAGCTCAGGTGAATTGTATGTACATTATTTCCCACCAGAGAATGCTGTATTCACTCTGACGTGTCTTTCATAGCATCGTGTGACAAGAATTTCATCTTTTGCTGGAAAATTGCAGAGCTAGGATTAGAATCTAGAATAGGAGTGAACAAGAAGAGAGAGTGTCCGTTGATGAGGGAGGAGGCAGCCAGCTTCCTCTCATCTTCAACTATTGATAGATGGAGCAGAGAAACATCAGAACTTGAATACATTCTGTTTATTTTATTTTATTTTTATTATTTTCTTCATTCATTCATTCATTCATTCATTTATTAGCTTTACATCCTGATTGTAACCCCGCTTTTATTATTTTTTTAAAAACTTGGATCTTAAATGTCCTACAAGTGCCCATGGCCTAAAACCCATGGAGGGGTAGAATCTTTGGGAGATAGGCCTATAGGAAGAAAGTTCCTGGGATACAGAGACCTTGGTTAGTGAGCACAGTGCCTTCTTTTTCTCTCTTCCTTTGCTTCCTAGATGCTATGACATCAGCAATTTTGCTCATCCTTCCACTTTCCACTCTAGTGTGCTGCCCTACTACAGTTCCAAAGTGAATGGGATGATTGCTCTCCTGAAACAGTGAGCCAAATTAATCTCTCTTCCTTACAAGTTGTTTCTTTAAGGTATTTCATCACAGTGGTGGAGAGCTGGCTGTTGTCTTTCGGTATAGACACTAGAGAGAAACAGGTGCTACTGAGTGTCAGGAAATTGCTAATTAATAGGGAAAATATTTCTCTTCACTCCATACCTGGGCCAAAGAAAGTCCTTAAAAACTTTTGAAGTAAAAGATTTCCGTGGAGAGGAAAAACCTTTGAAATAGCTGCAGTTTATTCTCCAAGAGCAAAATGCAGTGTTTGCCAGATTGGATAGAAGTGACAGTTTGTCTTATTTATGATTTTAAATTTGTGATTATTCCATTAAATTTGTTGTTTCTGTTTTGGGTTTGTTGTTACCATATTTGCTAAGTATCTGTCCCAGTGAAAACTTCCTAAACACTCCAATCATTAAGAGTGCGTCTGTGACAATTGGACATAGATGTCATTAATCAGTTTCAGACATGCTGAATGCTTTTGCAGAGCACACAAGTAGAAGGTGGATATTCTCAAAGTTTTAAGTTATTTTATTTATTTATTAATTAGCATTTTACATGTGTTTGAATACTGAAATGACTTTCTTCATATTATCTTTTGATTAAAACTATTTTTGAAAGCAGAATTTCCCAGTTTACACTATTTTTTTTCTAGGAATTATTCTTGTTTTTGGAAAGTGAGGTGTCAATTTGAGATTTTAAAAACTGTGAAAGTGTTGCAGAAAATGCTATGCAAACTGCCAAAGGAGAGAAGCAATTACACAGTCCTACCCAGTTGCAATACCTTGAACCACAACAATGAGCAACATGGCAAGATGTGCACAAAGGTGCAATAAGAGGCCCTCGCTTATCAGTGGGAACAAGCAGCCGTCTAATTGGCTTGAAGGCCCACTCAATGGGAGGGAAATCCTGCCCGGTACTGGAAACCTAGTCAGTGCTTCTGAGCTAGTAGGTGTTCAGCCTTAGGAAAGAATCCTCTACCACCACTTTACCAGGCCAGTAGAATTCTTTTCTACATTCTAAGTCTTATCATCATGCCCATAGATGGATGATACTGCCTGTCATCAAAGAAGCCTCTCTACAGAAATGGAGACCATCACAGGAACCCACAAGTGGACACAGCACAGAGAAGAACAGACTATAGGGAGCCCCATCTCGGAAGATACACCTACATCTCAGCTCCTGCATCTACAGCTCAGGGAACACCACAGAAGATTGTAAGAGAGAATGCCAGGTGGTCTGCTGTGGGCCTGTCTCTCCTGGAAGTGGCCGCATAAACATGAGCAGAACAATGGCAAGATCAACAGGCATGTTAACGTGGAACAGAAGAAAATCAGGAGGGGTCCCAACCCTAGGAAAAGGCTCTAGGCTGGGACAAGGAGAATTATCCTCTCCCAGGGGTGAGCACCAGCAAGTTGTCTAATGCAGAGTGGTAAGCCTTGAAACCATATAAACACCAACAACTTGACCCAGCAGTCAGGTTGTATTTATATATGTGTACATACACACACACACACATACACACACACACACACACACACACACACACACATTTAATAATGAAAGAAAAGGAGGAGGCTATTAACTTGAGAATGGAGGACCATGGAAGGTTCAGTGTAGGGTAGCTGGGAGGGGCTGGAAGGATGATAGGGAAGGAGAAAGTGATAAATGATACAGTTCTATTTCAATTACAAACATTAAACAATAAACCTTAAAATCTTAAAATTAAAAAAGTAAAATAACTCATTGGCAAAGTTGAAACCTACACTCATTTTAAGAGATTAGAGTATAAATACATTTCCATGTTCTCCTTCTTCTTCCCTTCTAGTTACAGAGAATGTAAGATAGTCTAAACACCCTTAAAGCTCTCAAATTAGAGCTCAGGAGAATCTGAGTAGGCAAGTATCTTTATCTCCATGCCAAAGATGTCAATGGAAAAATAACGCGAAATATACTGAGATCATATGCAAAGGACAGAGTGCAATAAGAAAAAGTAATTTAATAATTTACTTATATAGCAAAAGCAATAGTGTGTCAGCATGTGATCTTCAAAAAATAAAGATACAACCTTATACTTTCTGCACTATGCCTTGTACTTCGGTGTGCATATTATTTATAATATTTCAGCCAGTCTAGCTGTATTCCAATTTCTTGGCATTCGCATAGTAAGTCACTATCATGTTGGTCAGTGGAAATTTGGAGCATCCTCAGATACCAGTGGAGAAGAAGTTTAAGCCTGCTTTGTTCATTGAGTTTTTGAAAACAGTCTTTCAAGACAGTCTTAGTTAGGGCTACTATAGACAAGTATTATAGCTTATATATCCTAAATTTAAGATTTGTACTGCTTACACAGTGAATGCTGAGAGGTCCATGATCAAGATGGTAAAGACTTGGCTGAGGTCTGCATTCCAGCTTTGAAAATGGGTGCTGTATTCTCAAACAGAGGAGATGGAAAGCTTTGGTGTCTTTTTCCTCTTGTGATAAGGACACTAATGCTGTCACGGAAACACTGTCCTCTGGACCTCATCTAAGCTCAAGTGCCTCTGATAGGTCAAGACGGCTGCAGATGACCTGGAGCTAACCTAACAACAGCAGGAGGCTGGCGGTGAGTCAGCAAGATTTAGAGGTCATTAGTTAGGACACATCGCCAAAGCAAGAGTATGATGGACATGAATTATTCAATAAATAACTGAGGAGAAGTTCCTTTGGGTTGAAGAAAGGTTGTTGTTGTTGTTTTAACACCGAAACCATTCATTTGTAAAGAAATAAACGTAAAGCTAAATGTGTCTTGGTGAAAATTTAAGGGTAGTGATATAGAAGAGAGAACCAGTATAGTACAAAACACGTATCAAATCTTATAAAGGAGAAGCAATGGTTTTTGAAGATAAAGAGAACAGAAACAGATTGCTAATCAGATATTCTTTGCTTATCCGCCATCACATTTATCTGTTTATCTGTAGTGTAGGAGAATAGCTGCTTTGGGGAAGTAGATCTCTCAAGCTCCTATCTGCAGAGACTCCGGGAAAAGCTTTCAGGCATTTCTCCGCCTCCCCCGAATAGGATCAGATCACCTACCTTAAGAGACAGAAGACAGAGAAGGTAGGGGAATAACTCAGAATAACTAATACTTAGTGGGTGGCTAAAAGCAAATGGGAATTAGATGACTTTCAAAAATTCTATGTCTCCGTCTCAGTGAAAAATGAGGGGAATTGGACAATAGATATTTAAGTTCTTTCAATGGCAGCCAAAAGAAAACAATGACCAAGGAAGAGCATTTGAGGGAGGCACAGCTATTATTTATTGTAGATGGGTCAACAGACTATAGAGTTATTTATTACTTTTATTTAGGTATATACTTGTGCATGTGTGTGTGTATGTGTGTGTGTGTGTGTGTGTGTGTGTGTGTGTGTGTGTGTGTGTGTGTGTGCCTGTAGAGGCCACCAGAGAGTGTTGGATTACTTTAATCTGGAGTTAGAGGGGCTGTCAGTAGATCACTGTGGGTGCTGGGAACCAAACTCTGGTCCTCTACAAGAGCTGAGCCATCTCTCCAGACCTTTGAAGACACATACATATTCAGTGATCACTATTATAGCTCAGATTGTCATCAATAGGGACATCTACGAAAACAATTGCATTTCCAAAGGACCTGGGGAGGGAGGAAAAGGTGGAGTTTGGTGAGAAATAAAGATAAGCCATATAAATTTAAGGTGACAGAAGAGAAATCGATGTGTTATAATAAGTAATAACATTAAAGTAAAATGAAGGAATTAAATATCAGTATAATAAAGCACATGGATGAAATATCTGGTCATATGTAAAGTGTTGGTTAAACAAACAAACAAACAAATAAAACTCAAAACCTTTCTTGCTCAGGACTTTTAATTTTCTAACACATAACACAACTTAAAATTTAAAGTTAGAATTGGTAAAAATTAAAAGGTTGGGAATTTTGTCTTTCAACCATGGAAAATAATATATTTATATTCCTCCTAAGGAAATTATGTAAATATTTATTTTCTGTGTGTTTAGCACTAAATTGGATCTTAAGAAACTGAATAAAATGATGTTCAAAATTTTGTGTTGCACAGACAATAAAAATATATGTATTCCTTAAAGTCTTAGCATAATTTTTGCTCTATTCAATTTATACAGGGAGTTCTTTTCCAAGCTTCTCCTTTCATCATCTATGCAGAATTCTTTTTAACTAAAAAGTTTTAAGTTATCATATAGAATTATAACTTCTTATCATGGCATGGCATTTTTAAGGTTTGTTTTTGTTGATTCTCTTCCCTGTCTTCTTCCCTGTCCCCGGCTCTCTCTGTACCCTTCTACTCACAGTGGTTTCCTTCTGTTTTGGTGGCACAGGTATCTTATTGGCCCTTCACTTCCTCAGTACCACTTTCCCCCTTCCTTGGTCTCCTTCCTAGCTTCATAGACTATCCATCCCTGTTCACCTCTGAGCATATGCATATTTATAAACATTATAAGTGAAGTGCTACCTAGGAGAAAGAATAAACACTATTCATCCTTCTGAGTGCTGGTTATCTTGCATAGTATAATATTTTCAGATATATTTACATCTTCTGATAATCTCATGATTTTATTTTTATTTACAGCTGAATACAATTCCATTGTGTAATTCATTTTCCATCTCTTTATGAGCTTCAAGACTGATCCCGTTTCTTTACCGTTGTGAATAATGCAACATTAAGCACGGATGTGCAAATATCTCTGTAGTAGGATTCATAATCCTTTGGCCTGGATTATATGCCTGGAGCAGTATACATGGGTCATAGGGTAGTTGTATTTTAATTTTTTGAAAAACTTCCATCCCAGGGCTGGGGAGATGGCTCAGAGGTTAAGAGCACTGTCTGTTCTTCCAAAAGTCCTGAGTTCAATTCCCAGCAACCACATGGTGGCTCACAACCATCTATTGTGAGATCTGGTGCTCTCTTCTGGCATGTAGGCACACATGTGGGAAGAATACTATATAAATAAATAACAAATAAATCTTTAAAAAAATCCTCCATCTGACATCCATGGTCACCTTACGAGTTCACACTTTCACCAAGAGTGAACAAGGTTCCTCTTTCCTCACGTCCTTGCCAGCATTTGTTGTTGCTTATTTTCTTGGTGACAGTCATTCTGACAGGGGTGAGATGTAGTTTTAGTGTACTTTCAATGTCCATTTTATTGGTGGCTAAGAACTTTGAACAGTCTAAAAGTCCTCATTAGCCACTGGTTTTTCCTCTTTGGAAGTGCTGCCCTTCCTTATATATTTTTTAACATGGTCATAGCTCATTAGATAAATCATTAAAAATTATTTACTGTTTCTTCCATTAAATGAAGTGGGAAACTTGAAGGAGGAGGAAATTTATTTTTCTTTAAAAACACACCCATTGCTTATACTATATTTAAGTTTTTTACTTAAATTAGTGGGAGTAGTGATGCACGTCCTTAATCCTAGCACTCGGGAGGCAGAGGCAAGCAGGCTTCTGTAACTTCAAGCTCAGCCTGGTCTACACAGAGAGTTCTAGGAGAGCCAAGGCTTGTCTCAAAAACAAAACAAAACAACCAATCAACCAAGCAAAGAAGCAAATGAGTAAAATAAGGTCTAAAATTCAGTTTTTACTTTACAATTGTGTCTCTTCCTTAACATTCATATATTTTGGTATGCATGTATGTACATATGTATGTATGTATTATGTATACATGCATTATGTATGTATGCATGTATGTATGATATATGTTTTTTTTCATCTGAGTGCATGTACAGAGGTAAGAGGACAACATATAAGAGGTATCTCTTTCCTTTGACCTTGAGTATCCTAAGACGCAATCTCCAGGCATTAGTCTTGTTAGCAAGCACTTGTGTCCCTGAGCCTTTTCACTGGTCTGTGCTGCTTTTTCAAACCTTACAAAAAGTTCAGTGTAAACCAAGGAACTCAAAGATGACCACTGACCACGGGAAAATTGCAGCCAACTTCATGTAAGTATTTAGATTTGAACTCACACCTTACAAGTCTAAATTGGACTTATCTCTTTAGTGCATTTGTGTCACTATCTTCAGTGACACTTTCCTTCTTCTACTCCCATATTTTTTTTTTTTTGCGGGGGCGGGGGGAGGTTTGAGACATGGTTTCTCTGTGTAGCCTTGGCTGTCCTAGACTCGGGTTGTAGACCAGGCTAGCCTCAAACTCACAGCAATCTGCCTGCGTCTGCTGGGATTAAAGGAGTGCGCCACCACTCCTGGCCTCCCATATTTTTCTCAAATCTTAAAGAAAAGTTCCTGAGGTTTATAAGTGGCTTTGAGGAAGCAACGTCACACACAAGTGAAGCCAAGCTACCTTCTTTCCAAGAGCTCAAAAGTTTCCTGGGTTTCCAAAATTCATTTTTTTCTATAATAAAAAAAGGCCCAAATCATTTCTTGCATTCCCACATCTCTCTGATTTCCAGAACACAAGACCTGAGTCTTTGATTTTTTTCTTCCCTTGCTGGTTGCCATAGAAAGATGTACACAGCTCAATACAATGAAAGGCTTAGCGTTGTGCAGTTCACACTACTGGCTGAAGGGATTTTGAGATGGGCTAATGGTTATGATTGTTTTCTGATATTGATTTTTTAGATGATTATATTTTATTTATAGGGGAGGGCACTTGCCCTTGCATCTCAACTCCCCTGAAAAGTGAACTAGGAAGGCATTTTATAGATGGGAAATTTTTGTGTGAATTTCTAAATGCTTTGTAGGCAATAAAAGGCAGGGCTTATGCTGCTAAGTATACTTTTTCTTTCTTTCTTTCTTTCTTTCTTTCTTTCTTTCTTTCTTTCTTTCTTTCTTTCTTCTTTCTTTCTTTTTAAAGAGCCCCATCTAGCATGGTGCCACAAACTACACAAGTGATAAAGCCGAGAATGTTTTGACAGTATCAGGCCTAGTGGCTGCATGTATAAATTCTGCAGTCTCTAGGCACTGAAAGGTATTAGGTACAGAGAGAGAGAGGAAGCACCTTCAGGTCTCCTCCCTTCTCACGTACACTTGTTTTTTCTTTTCTTCAAGACAGAGTTTCTCTGTGTAGCCCTAGCTGGTCTGGACTTGCTTTGTAGACCAGGCTGGCCTCGAACTCACAGAGATCTGCCTGCCTCGGCCTACCTGAGTGCTCTCCCATACATTTGTAAAGCTATCTAGTGATCATTAGTGTTGGAAGCTCCACCCTACTGGTCCTATCTCATCTTGGTCACCTCCGCAGTTCCCTTCTCTAATTCCCCTCATAGTGGGATTCAAAACTGTGAGTTTTGGCAGGAAGACACATACCCCAAAACCTTAGATGTGGCCAGTAAAGGAAGAACAAAGATCCTCCTCAGCTTCAGTGCAAGGAAGATGGGAGGAGATGTTCATTTAAGCTAGAGTGGTGCTGAGCTTGGAAAAGTAGCGGATTTGGGTGGGTGGGAGTAATCTCTATTCTGAGATTACTCACAGTCTTTCCAAGGTTACAGCCTAGGCCCCTCCTACTAAAGCGGGATTGCCAAAGTTTTGGAATCCCGAGAAGAATGCATTTCTCCCTTTGCAGTGCTGGCTTGACTTCTTTGGATCTATTTCAAGTATAGCAGATGACTAATCACCCCCTCAGCTAGTTGATAATGGGTTGTCTATAAAACCTTGTTTTTGTATGGTTACCTTATTGTGAAGTTCACGTCTTTTGAGAAACATTCACAACTGAAAGGCAAGGAAAATGTCCACTCTGGGGTGCAGTAAAGCTGACAGGGAAAAAAACCCACACTAAATAACTTGGCTCTGTTGCTTTTTAGTTTCCTGAGAGAAAGTGGCCTTGACCCCCATGCATTACTGCTTTCGCGATTGCAGCAGCAGATGGTACAAAATGACAGTTGGTGAAGACAACCGAAGGTGTTTATAACATTGAGAGGCTGTTCAGGTGACTTTAAAAACAAAGGATTTCGAAGTGATAAAAAAAAGTGGAGACTGGCAGTAGAGGCGGCAATAAAGCCACTAGCTACTTGAGGCAATGCCCCCTATTTTTATTGCATCTGATTGCAAATTAAAATGGGGAAAAAAATTAACCCCAGGCAGAAAAGAATATTCAGCCTCTGCTTCAGTAGCTTTCAGAAAGAAAAAAAAAATAGTCTGATTTTTAGATTTGATTTTTTTTCCCCTCTTGCCTGCTGGTTGCCATACAAAGAGATATAGCTCAATAAAATGAAAGATCCACTGTACTGTGTTTCATAGTCAGGGCCTGGAGGGATTCCAAGCAGGTTAATGGATATGATGGTTTTCCCTTCATTGATTTTTAAGATGATTATATTTTATTTATAGGCAAGAAAATAATAGTTAATCTTAGATTTATTGAAAACTTATTGCAAGGCTGCACGAATTGATAACAATAACAGTACATTTAGGGGCAACAAAACCAGACTTGTCTTTAATCCCTTAAGTGCTGATGTGCCGGGAACCTATTGACTTGAAATTAAATGTGCTCTAACCCACGCCTGAATCCAGGTGGGGAAGAGTTATATTTTTCTGACTGCTTTGAAAGATTTCATTACACACAAATCTCTGATATACCTGAGGTGTTTCTTTTGTAAAAAGTACATGAAAAAAAAATCTGAGAGCTAAAAGTGCAGGGGTATCAGCGTACTGTTCTTCCGAGGCCTGAGATTGGTTTTCCAAGTCATTTGTCAGCTATCAAGCCAAATGGTCAACCATAATTGTATCTAGAGGTTTGAACCTAAAGCCAGGGTATCAGAGTTCCAAAATGTAGACAAAAGTGCAAACATTAACTCAGCAATCCATTGCCTTGAAACAATTGTAACTCATTTTGTGCTCCAAATGAGTTGAGCGAGCTTTTGTGTGTGAACCAAATTGATTCTCATCAGCTAAGCATGGGCAGTGGGTTTGCACAAAGGACAGGACCAGCGGTCTTTGTCTTTTGAAATGGAGGAATTGTCAATAAAGTTATTCCTCATCTGTGACTCAGAAAGGTCAACTAAAGGCCCAAGCCATGCAATGTTGGTGACAAAACACACTCTTCAACAAAAAAAAAAGATGTTTTCCAGATGTTTGGATATTTGAAAGGGGAATATTTCTGTATTAAAAAATGTCACTTTGGCCTAGGCAGCTTTGATAATAGCAGTTACCACTGTTTTTTAAAGTGTTTTAATGTCCAATTTAATTAAAAGTGTTCTGTTTGCTCAGGTTGTAGTCAGCAGAGAGAGTTCCCATGGACCCTTACCTGTAAGGCAGAAGTTCATTGACAAATTATGATGAGCGGAATAGCCATTTGCTTTTGGTTAAGTGAAGCAACAGTACATAAAAGTGATTTCCCACCATGAGAATCTATTTAAATAATTCCAGCAGGGACAAACCAACACTCCGAAGTTGATGCTGAATATCACTGAATTTCGGTTTTTGAAATTCACGGTATATCCAAAGGAGAGGGTAGAGAACAGAAGAGTGACATGAAGAGTGAGATGTCCCTTCTTGTTTAACTCTTCTGTTTATTTCATTCCTCTATCTTACTTACAGTGCTATAGCTAAAAGAAAAAGGAGTTTAAAATAAGGACGTTGCTGCTATTTGAGTCATACGTTAATGAATTTCTGAAAGATTTGATTTTTTAAAGCATTTATTTAGTTCATGTGCATTTGTGTATATGTGTGATACGTGTGTGCTTCCATATGGAAGCTCAGAGGAGCTCACAGGACAATGTGCCCTAGTCAGATTGTCTGTTTGCTATGGGATTACAGGGAAGAAATTCAGAGTTTTAGACTTGAGGCTGGGCACCCTTATTTGCTGGGCCTCCTCACCAGGCTCTGATTTATTTTTGTTGTTTAATTAACTTTTCAAAAAGATGTATTTGAGGGTTGTGCTTGTTGCTTTTGTTAACTTGACAGGAAGATGTATGTTCGAAGAGGGAATCTTAACTGAGAAATACCTCAACAGGACTGGCCTGTGGGCAAATCTGCAGGGCATTTTCTTGATTAACGATTGACATGGAGGTGCCCCACTCAGTGTGGATAGAGCCATCCTTGGGCAGATTTTCCTGGGTTATATAAAAGAGTTGACTGAACAAGCCAGCCATGAGGAGCAAGCCAGCCACCGGCCCTCCTCCACGGCAGCCACGAGGAGCAAGCCAGCCACCGCCCCTCCTCCACGGCAGCCACGAGGAGCAAGCCAGCCACCGGCCCTCCTCCACGGCAGCCACGAGGAGCAAGCCAGCCACCGGCCCTCCTCCACGGCAGCCACGAGGAGCAAGCCAGCCACCGGCCCTCCTCCACGGCAGCCACGAGGAGCAAGCCAGTCACCGGCCCTCCTCCACGGCAGCCACGAGGAGCAAGCCAGCCACCGGCCCTCCTCCATGGTCTCTGCTTCATTTAGTCCCTGCCTCCAGGTTCCTGCCATGAGTTCCTGCCCTGACTTCCCTTCACAATGCACTGTGATACGGACATATGACTTGAAATAAAACCTTTCTTCCCCAAGTTGCTTTTGGTGATGATGTTTTGCCACACTAAAAGAAACTCTAACTGGGGCAGATGTTTTGTCTGCATGTTTGTGCACACACCATGTGCATACCTAATGCCCACTGAGGCAAAAAGCAACATTAGGAGCATTTTTCATTGATTCAGAATAACAGGTTCTTCACCTCTGTGCATGAAGATAAGAAATACTGGAAAGACTCACGGCCACTCTAACGGGACTTGTTTTGAATTTGGAAATGTTTATTCTTGCCTTTCCCTCTAGGGAAGAACTGGACTTGATAATCTGTGTAGCACCAAACAGAACTCCTTCCCTTCAGAGAGCTTAGTTAAAACTAAGCTGATGGTGGCAAATCGTTTCCTTTGTTTTACTGTTTACTGAACTCAAGAAGAAAACACCATGTTATTTATTGCCCATGTCAAATGTACAAATAACCTATTTGGAAGGCAATAAGAGATTACGCAAATAAAATAAGAATGCTATTTTAAAATGTAATATTCTGAAACATACCTGATTACATACTTATGATCCTGGATAGATTGAACCAATAAAAATCCAAGAAGCATTTTATTTGTACCGCGTATGCGTGCAGCATACCCTAAGCGATCATTTAAAGAGGTATGAGGTGTACAGCCAGTTTCACTCTTATCTGTGGAGTTCTTCTGCAGCGATGTGGCAATAAAATAGACATTCCTACTCAGATTTGTACTAATAATTCCATGATGCTTGTGCATTTGAGGGAATTCACTGATTGCCTCAGAAAACCCATCTGATTTCTCTGGTCCCTCTTTGTGACAAGGTCTTACTGAATAGCCTTGGCTGGCCTGCAATTCTCTTTGTAGCCCAGACTGGCCTTGAACTCAAAGAGGTCCACCTGCTTCTGGCTCCTGAGTGTGGGGATTAATGTTGGGTGCCACCATGTCTGGCTGATACGTCTTTTTAATTAAAAACTATTGCAGAGATGGTTTATTTAGGTGTCTGTTACATTTCTGTGGAGACAAGTATTTCTCTCCCCTTGCTTCAGCATCCTTCCCTCTTCAGCAGGTCTGTCAGGGAACTTCAGTCATAGGTAATCCTTCCTGTTTTCTTTCCCCTCTATTCTCTATCTGTGTAAGAACTATGAAGGAAGCATTAAGCCAATAGCTTAATTATTTCTCCCGTTCTCTTTTCTTTGATGTCTCCTGTACTTTACTCTTCCAAGTCATCACTGTGTATGTGTATGTATGTGTGTATGAACGTGTGTGTGTGTGTGTGTGTGTGTGTGTGTGTATACATATGTGTGCACATGAATGGTGGTCTAAGAACAATCTCAGATGTAGGTCCTCTAATTTCACCTTCTTTGAGACAAAAATCTCGTGCATTGCGTCTACCAGGTTAAGTGGCCCGGGTGTGGACTGTTCCTGCCTCTACCTTCTCTTTCCCACCGAGGACACTAGCATTATCGGCACATTCACTGCATCTGCCTTTCCGTGTAGGTTTTGAGCTCCTGAACCCAGCACATCAGATTTAGAAGGCAAGTATTTACCCATCTCGCCTTCTTGCCAGTCCTAAAACCAACTCTTTTTTTTTTTGTGCTATTTGTATTGTTACTAATGGTTGACTCTGAACATACAGAGAGTTGCCTTCTTTTATCCAGGGTAAAGTGGCACCTGGAATGGTTTTTGTGATCTCTGGCTGGGGTATAACCTAAGGTTCTAGCTGATGAACCGTGGGGACAGTTTTGCTCTGCGTGAACTTGAGAGCTCTCTCTGTTCAAGGGTAAAATTTTGAATTGCATTTTATTCTATTTACATTAGTTCTCTGGCTTTAGCATTCAGTATTCTCTGGCTTTGGGGAGTTAAAAATCTGTGGCTCTGTTAAGAGAGCAGTGTCTTGGGGTCTCTCCCTCTCTGAGCTATGACTGTCCTTTCTCATTCTTGTTTCTCTGCTTTGTGACACCTCATGCCCAGTGGCATTGGCTAAGCACCTTGTTTTTTTCCAAATGCACAGTGGCCTTTCCCTCTATCGCATCAAGTCTTTATGGTAATAATATTCTTAACTGCTGGTGACTCTACTGGTTTATAGATCTTTATGTGTAAACCTTGAAGTTGATACTTGTTATGGTGGTCAGTGCTATCACCTCTGCTGGACCCAGAATCATCAGGGAGATAGGCCTCTGCAGGTGCCTGGGGAGGGTATTTTGATTATGCGAGTTGATGTAAGATGTCATGGCCATCTTTTCTTAATTACATCTATCTATCTATCTATCTATCTATCTATCTATCTATCATCTATCTATCTATCTATCTATCTATCTATCTAATCTATCTATTTATTTAGAGAGTATGTGTATGTGTGTGTGCATGTGCATGTGTGTGTGAGTGCATGTGTGTATTTGCATATCCATGTATACTACAGCACACATGCAAGTTCGAAGCCAGTTGTCAGGTGTTGCTTTTCTACTTCTTCCATTTGAGTCCTGATGACTGAACCCAGATCATCAGTCTTGGCACCTTTATCATCTGAGCTACCTCGATGGCCTGCAACCTCTGTCCTAATTGTGGGTGGGACTACTCCATGGCAGGCCATCCTGGATAGTATAAAACGGAGAGAGCACATTGAATGCTTACATTCGTAACTGCTCTTTGCTTCCTAATGGTGGAGGTGAAATGATCGGCTGCTTCAAGGTCCTGCTGTGTTGAGTTTCCTGCCATGATGGAGTGTACTATTAATCTAAAATGAACCCTTTCTCCCATAAGTTGCTTCTGTCAGAGTATTTTACTACAGCAACTGAAAAGGAAACTAAAATGCTTGCTAAGTTCTAAACATCGTCATAAATGCCATACATATGTTTTTATTTAAATTAATCCTCAAAATAATCATAGAAGATAGGTATCACTATATTATTAATTTACAAAAGAAACTCCATTTATGTGTATGTATCAACAGGCACATATATGCACAATATAGTTATAATCATGATCATTTATTGAATTCCAACACAGAGTAGGAATTATGCTAGGAGCTATACCATTGCTCACTTTTTTTGTGATTATTTATTGGCTTGTTTGAACTGGAGCTAAGGAGGCTTAAGCTAAAATGCTCTCTAATTTTCACCACCTCTGAAAATGGAACTCTTATTTAGAGAAGAGTGAAATCTCTTCATAAAGTTTTATTTCTCCATTTAAAATATCTCTATATAAATCATTCATGAAGCCCCTGTCCACCATTGGGGAAGTCCTTTCCTGCCTAACGTTGCCTTATTCTCTTTATCACAATTCCTCATCATCGCTAGAAACTGACCTTTGTTTTACCTTTTCAATTTACATGATTACTTGTTTAGTAAATGCTACTATTTGAACAAAAATAGAAAATATAGCTGATAAGCATGGGATTTCTCCCTCTTGCCTTGTGATATCTGGAGTGAGGTTACATTCCAAATGGTCTCTATCTGTGTGTCATTCTTTTACTAATGCATTGGCAGAGTTTTGTCTACTCCAATAAAGGACTCATTAAAAAAAATAAGTTCCTTAATCAGAAGATTTTTATCTTCTCTTCCTAAGTACCAGGCAGCATATTTGTCTTTGTGTAGAGTGGCTACTAAACAGGCCACGAGATGGCTATTTTCATGTCAGAACAAGGTTCTCTGAAGGCAGGCTGTGTGCGTAAGGTATTTGTCACTCCACCTTAGAATCTAAATTTCTTTTTTTGACTAGACATATATGAAGCACACCAGCAAGAATGCGAGCGAGGAAGCTGAGAGGAAACAAACACAAAAAGCCAATACAGGTGAGTGCAGATGTTGGCACTGTGACTTCAGATCCTATCAAACTAACAAGCACATCGTGATGCTAAACGCGCTCTCTCCTGAGGCTCCTGCGTTGATAGCTCTGTTGTGTAGGATGATGAACCATTTGTATATTTGTTGATTAAATAATGGACCTGCTGAGAAACTTAAATTACAATTGTAAAATTAGGCATGTAATATCTTACCCTCTTTTTTGTGACAAGGTACTTAGATATAATGTCGCATTGAGCACCTGAATCTAACCAACACCTCCTGGAACCGAAGCACGATTTTGCTTATTACTCTCATGAACATTGTGTGAGGATGCATCGATTACTATAACCCAGTGAAATAACGGTGGATTTATTGTTTCTGAGTTAGAAGACCCAGGACACTGCCTAATTTGTCCATTAACTCGTACTGTTTTCAGTGCCTATTCTGCTTTGTCTCGGTGACTCTGAAATCCTTGTTCCTTTTAGAACATATGATTTTTTCCCCCTGCTTTTGCCTGAGTCCTTTGTTTCCTTCTGTATCTGAGCAGATCATTAGGAATTCAAAGGCAAATCATAGAGGGAAAAAAAAAAGCTAAATAAAGACTATGAAGGTAAGGCAGTGCTTGTTTCCAAATGTTGATGCGAAATAATGCTAACTAGAATTAATAAAGATATAGCACATTAGCATGAAAAATGGGTTACGAGTGTAAGGAGACAAGAATAATCGTATCACATAAAGGCATTCTTTTCAGAACCTGAATGTTTTAGAAGTTGCGTTTCAGTGATAAGGGAAACAAATGAGAAGCTACGAGAAGATGGCTGGAGAGAATGCCGTGAGAGGGCAAGGCGTGGGGGCAGGGGTTGAACTGAAGGGAAGAAAGCCATAAGAGGGGTATGTGTAGACTGCTGGTCCAAAGGGAGCGATGGAGCAGCAGGGCTTCAGTGGACCAGAGTACAGCCAAAGCTGGTCATCTCTAAGGAACTCCCTCTCCCCAGCCAGTGACTCTCTTTTCTGTGGTACGTAATGGGCTTTAGCTTGAGAAACACTTTCTAGTGCTAAACAGCAGTTCTGTAAGTACCAGCCTCGTGGTCATTGTGCTTGGTACTGAGGGTCCTAAATTCTACAACCTGTCCCAGCCCTATCTGTATGCCTTGAGGTAAAAACCCGAAGCCTTCTGTCTTTATTCCCTCATCTGTCAGTGGAGACTAACACACCTCTGTTCTTGCTTGTCTCTCAAGGCATCACTGATAAAAAAAAAATGGGAGGCGACCCTTGGGATTATAGCTGTGATCAAGGAGTCACCGTGGGAGAAGGAAAAGCCTACGCTATCATCTGCCAGGATAGCTCTTGCTCAGCGGTTCCTTGGGGCCACCTGGAATAACCTAAGGGCTCTGGAAAAACCACTGGGTTTAGAAATAAGTCTGCACTTACCCACTGCTGTGACTTGCCCCAAGTGAGTCATGAGATGCAGTCCCCAGATGCTCTCCAGCTCACAGTGTAGAAGCCAGGCTAGGCCAGGTTCCCCTAGGACAGAGTAAACAGCACAGCTTAGAGAATGTCTTGTGTCTGTTACTTCCCTCCCATTTTTCTGATTTATCCCTTTAATTAATCCAGTGTTTCTCAAGCATTTGGTCCCAGAGACATTTTACACTCTTGAAAATTGCTGAAAACCCATGGAGCTTTGACTTTTGTAGGTTATAGCTATTGATGTTTACTGTATCAGATATTAAAACTGAGAAATTAAAGATATTTATTCATTAAGTCACTTAAAAATAACACTAACAAGTCCATTGTAGTTAAAATAAGTATTTCTCAAAACAAAGGATTATGTTCCCAAATGAATGTTTTATAAACCAACAACAAAGAAGGACACTTAAGCATTTATAGTTTGGGAAATCGTTGTAGATTCTTTATGACTGTTGCCCAAAGAGTGTGTTGAGAAAAAAATATTTAGGTACCAAGTTTTATCTCAGAACACTTTATAGCATGGAATATATGACTTTCGCATTTGGAAAATGGCCCAACACCAAATCTTTACCTGCCATTTCTTTGATGTAGTAATGTGTTATATTTTAAGCTTGATGAAGAAAGCCAGGAAAATTTGTTTTTGACAACTTTGTCTCACCAATGACTTTCTAAGGATCATGAACTCTATCTAGAGTGACCCCAGGCTGAACCGATGATAGTAGATCACTTTGCTCACCCTGTAAATGTAGGAATTTCAACAAACTTCCCCCAGTTTCAGGGAGAGAAGAATAAGTCCCTCTGTGTTTGTAACAATAAAATAAAATAAAATTTCTATTAAGGAAAATTTACTTTTTCCATGGAATGATTTAGGCTGTATTTCAAGAAAAATAGATATATAGCTTTGGGACAGGTATCTAAAATTGTTTGGTGTTTGTCGTAACTATTGGTGGAATATTCTAGAAGTTTATGATAAAGCTATCAAATTTTAAATCTTTGGAAAACATTTTTCATGGGAACTGATTTCATTTCTAAAACCAAAGTAATAGAGATCTTAAAGTTGTACATCTTTATTATTGTGAAATTGTGTTAATATAGTATGAGTATAGAAAAGTATACTTTCTGAATAGGAAACAAGAATATATTTATGTTTATCATTTCAGAACACTCATTGTGTTATACATACTATTAAATCATATGAATATATATAAACATAGTGAGAGTTTTTACTTACAATGTATTTCTTTTAAAACCAAAGCCCATCCTGCCAAGTCCATGAGTTATGTAGAAATCTGGTTCATCACTGGTGCTTCATATTTTAAAATACAAATAACCACGTCCTGATATTCTAATATGCTCCCACCAAAGTAATCACTTTTTAATTTATGGTGAACCTAAATTTGAATCATTATTTTTCCCTTGAACTGTATGCTGGTTATAAATTATTCCAAAGACAGTGTGAAATGTCAACAAATCTTACACGACAGTGTAGCTCATTTCGCGTCTTAAATCAATAATGTTTTATGCTGGGAGCTGGGGAACAAGAGCATTTAGCTAAGGCAAAGAATGGGAAGGGTGCAGATATTCTGTTTTCTGGGGTTATTGTAGAGAAATTTCAAAGTTGTTTCTACCATGATGCAGTTCGGGAGGTCTGTGGTGAGTGGCTCCTTAAGACAAGACCTCTGATTTGTGGTGTCCTCTCAAAGACTCCCAGGAATGGCCTACTCCTAGATTTTAAAGGATGTCTGAAAGGGGGGGGGGGCTTCCGTTAAATACAGAGCACTAAGAATGGATGTAATGTGGAAGTAATACTGAATACATGTTCAGTGGGGAGGTCAGTTACTTGCTTTAAGGAAGCAACGTGTGAATTGTACGAAAGGAGAGGGGCTTGTGCTAGTGGCTGCCACAACCTGATGCTTCCCACTTCTGGAATTTTCTTGTCATCCTGCACAGTGTGTACCTACTGTCCCAACCTACTCTCTGGTACATTAGAGGAGATGATCTTATCTATTAAGCCACATTCTTTTTCCTTGAAAGGCAGTGGAAAAAGAACTTTAAATATCATGAGGCAAGACAGCATACTTTAATTAATAGCTAGACGTTCTTTCACCTCATTCTTTTTTTTTTCTTTTTTTCTTTTTGGATAAAAACTAACTCTTTTAGCTTTTTCTTATAGTCTATGTTTTTGTTCAATCCTTTGCGAATCATTAATTTAGGAATTTTGGGGAGCCTGTGGCTCCCCAAAACCAAAACCAGCATCGAAAAGAATGATAGTAATTGCTTAGTCAAAAATGGTACTGGGTAAAGCATAGTATTGTGTGCACCTATACATATGGACTGTGGAAAAGGAAGGTGCTCTCCTATTGGGACCCTTCCCTGGTCATAAAGCCTCCTTTCTCTTCTTTCTTAGTGTCCTCTCTCTGACTGAAAGATATAATGGACAATGCACAATGAATGGGACCCAAAGTTTGTTTGAGGAATGCATCAATTATATATATATATATATATATATATATATATATATATATATAACAATATATGAAACTAGATGCAACCTACTGTGCTTCTGAGATGTGCTCAAGATAGGAAACTGAGGTATATAAACAAGTATGTCCTAGGAGAACATACGATTTTTCTCTTTTGATAAAATGTTATAGCATAATGTCTCTGCCTACTGTATCAGGGTTCTTTAAGGGAGCAAAACCAACAGGACGTCTCTCCCCTCTACCCATATAGAATTATATAATTCTACATGTATTATAGGGTAGACTCATACATATAATGTATAACTAAAGAAGGTTAGTGTTTGAATTGATCTGTATGATTGGACTAGAAAGGCAGAGAATCTATGAGCTGCTCCGTCCAAGAAGCTAGGAAGCTAAGAAGAAGGGACATGTGTAGTCCTAGTGTCACACTGACGGCCTGGGAGCTTACTTACTACCTGGGTAGTTTCTGGTGTCAGTTAGCATTGAATGGCTGAAGAAGCTGGAATCTGCCATTTCTGAATCATCTGCAACACTCATGGGTCAGTCCATTGGTAAGAATGGAGCTTGCCAGTGATGGTGGACTCCCTCTTCTTTCACTTTGATTCCAGCTGGAACCTCAGCCTACTGCATGAGGGCACACTTTTTACTGTCTTACAGCTCAATCTTCTCTGGAAATGCTCTCATAGACACACAGATATGTAATTTACCAACCATATGTTTTCTCAACTCAGTCAACTTTGCAATAAACATTCACCATAGTTGAGACAGACACAGTACTTTGTAACTGCTGTTATTTACCAAGATATACATATTCATTTTCTTGATGGCCTTTGGTAATAATGTACATAAAATTCCATTTCTAAGTAAAGGTTCTTCTGTGGCTCTAGCGGGTCATCTTTCTTCTAGCCTTGACTTTGAAGAAAGCCAAAAATCACAGGAGCGGTTAACTGAATGGCCAAGGCCTTCCTGTATGAGAGAATTTTCCTCATTAGGAATGACAGTGGTAATAAGAGTATGGCAGTACAGGTATAACCAGTGATTTGGAAGAACAAACAGGGATTTCACAGACATTTTAAATAGGAGTACTGTTTATCACCACATCTCTTTTGATGCCACTAACATCAAAATGTAGTGATTGATGTCATGAGATAATGGCCTTCAGGAGAATATTGATTTAAAACAGCTATCACTCTGAATCCCATGCAGAATTTTTGCATTTCAGATAGCAGTTGTGCTCAAAGATGCTTTACACAAATATGCCATCTCTTTCCTGGCATCCTGGTGTATGGCCATGCATCTCTCTTCTAAAAATAGATTCTGAAGATAATGTTGTAAACACAATGCATTCATATAAATGTAATTTATAAGTACTTTGGATAGGATGGCTTTGAGTTAATTTGATTAAAGCAATAAATTATGTTTTATCTGTTTCCTTGTGACTGCCCAGGAACAGACACTTGTAGAGTTAAACCCATGCTAACATGATGCATTAGGAAGTTCTCCCCTCTGAGAGCCAGTGTAGCTTATAGAGTGATAGTTAATGTTTTCTATGATATTTATTTTACTAAAATGGCTGATTAGACATTAAGCAGAATAGAGGTTAATGATCTTTGTTATTAGTATTATAAGAAATTAAAAAAGAGTAAAATAGGGTTAATGATGTATGCCATTATTGTTATTATGGAGATTAAAAACATGCATTGGTAGGGTGCAGTGAAAAAAAAATGGGCAGCAAGCTGTGAGCAATTAGCAAAATTATATCATTGTCTAACCTTGTAATTAATTGCTTTGTTTAGCTGTAGTATTTTTAAAATGTTGGTCTTCACGGGCTGCATGTAAATATGAAAATCGGTACATCCTTCTGGATCTAAGCAGTGAAGGGAAACTCTTTGTGGTTTGGTACACCTGCAAGTGAACTCACCAGCTAGTACCAAAGAAAATGCCAGGGAAGAGATAAGCCTGCCTCAGAATGTCTCGACTTGGCTGAGTCACTCGAGACTCTGGAGGAAGCACTGGAAACCTCTTGAACTTCGGGAGCTGATAGGAACGAATGTTGCAGACAGGAAGACTAAGTCTGGGTATTTTATAAAGACTCAGGTCATTAGAGTTAAAAGAAGGCAACTTACAGCTCAAAATGCAAGCTGAGAGACTGGATACATACCATGAAAAAATGGTCAAAAGTTGTCCTTAACCAATTCACACCTCATCAAAACATTGTATTGTACCTTATCTAATATACAAGTGCTATGTTTTTTTTTTTTTAGCAAAAATGAATATTAATACAACAACAGAACAAAATGTCTTACGACTTTTTCCTATGATATTTTGTTCTGTGGATTATTTAGTTAAACAAAATAAAACAAAAATCAAAGCTTGAATTCCCTTTTCACATTTTTTTTAAAAAAAGGATTGCCACATTTAGGAAATAAAAGAGCAGGGTGTTTAGCTAAATCTGAATTTCAGATAACTGTGAATAATGTTTCCATGCAAAATTTGGTGCCTATTTATACTTTGAAAGTAGTGTGTTGTTTACTTGAAATTCAGAAGCGATGGGAAATTCAGATACATCCTATCTGGTGACCCTAATTTTAAAATTTCTAGGCATTGTTGCTCTAGAACTAGCTAATGTATCCAGATGTTAGGCTTGAAATGAGATATTCTCAAAGGTGTAAAATGAAAGATTTCTCCCAGGCAGTTAAATTCAAAGTAATAATTTTTTTTCTAAATGACACCATTTTTTGTGTACATTGGGTTTTAGGACATTTACACTTATTTATAAATATTGTATGTTCCTTTGTTGGCCTAGACGAATTTTTAAATGACTGCCTTTTCTCTAAGTTTTTCCTTCATATCCCCATACTTTTAGCTAGACACGGATGGCAGAAGGGTTTGATGGATTGGGGTAAACCAGGCAGCGCTCACATGATGGTGGGAGTTATTTATCTGTTGCTGACTTTGCTCACCTTCCAACAATCCTCTGCCCTGCATCCATATCCCTGCCCACAAAATGACAAATGGTGTCCAAGGAGTTATTGATTCTAATTACTCACAGAAGACATTTCTAATGCACACACTTCCTATTCTCTTAATTAAAAAAGAAGTCATAAAGATCTGCATTTTTATTTGTGGTGGATACGTGAATTGAACTCTGTGTGCTGAAGGATCATTTCAGTATTGCAAAAGAGTCCTCCTTGTGCTACTCCTTTGCAGGGATAAGATCCGGCCTTCTTATGCGTTCCGTTGACCATTAGTGCATAGGAATTAGTCATGACAGTCACTGAGTAAATTTGTCATTCTGACTCACTTAGACAAAGTAGGGTTTTAAAAAAAATTCTCCTTAAAGCTATATTGCATCATGTGAAGTGTATGGATAAACGTAAAGTATTAGTTAAAAAGAAGAAAATTTCTAAGATCAGGTAATTTATCTAAGTTCTGATGGTGTTGCTTAAGTGTTTTATTTTTTTTAAGTTAATTTGTTAAATTTTGTAGGTAACTACCTTTGTTTATCTAAGCTGTCAGAAGTGTAGTGTCCTTAACTTTGAAAATATTCATGAGCCAGGCATGGTGGCACACGTCTTTAATCCCAGCACTCGGGAGGCAGAGGCAGGCAGATCGCTGTGAGTTCGAGGCCAGCCTGGTCTACAAAGCGAGTCCAAGATAGCCAAGGCTACATAGAGAAAACCTGTCTCAAAAAACCAAAAAAAAAAAAAAAAAAATTATGACTTACTCCTTTTAAGTTGTTTCTTAGATTTCAATAATTTTCTTGTATTTACATTAAAAAATTATTTTGGTGACCGGGTCTCACTCTATAGCCTAGACTGGTCTAGAACTCACTATGTAGTTTAGTCTGGCTTTGAACTCATGACCTCAGCCTACTAAGCACTGGAATTTCAGGTGGGAGCCTCTACACCTGGCTTATCCTAGACATTGTTATGTAGGAAAGATATACAGGTGTTCCTTTCCCTTTCCCTTTCTCTTTCCCTTTTTAAAACTCTTAGCATCTTTTTTCCAAGTCACTAAACTCTGTTATTGTTGAAGATAGTAAAAACATAATCCAATCTGAGTTTGATCCTGCTTGGACTTGGATGAAAGGGTAGTACCCTAGGAAGGACGATAATCTGTTTTTCTACTTCTACCAGGAAAGCTCTTATGTAAAAAGCAGTTGTAATCACTAACACCTGCACACCGATGCCCGAGTCTGTTTCAGTAGACATCTGTTTGTAGGCAAATATCCTGAGGCTTGATGGAGGGTGAATTCTCACTCAGATTCACTTTTGAATCCATTCATCCGATCAGCTTTTGCGTTTTTTACTTAATGCATATTAGATGCTACAGTGTGTGTCGTCATGAGGTTGCCTCACAGTCAAAGCATACAATATTCCAAGTGTTTGTCTGGATTTTTTTATACAAAACCAACAGTTTCACATGGCTCAGCTGAATACAGGCTCTTTTGCCCTCCTTGGAAAGGCAGCGCTGTGAGACACGGCCCGTTGTGGTCACGTGAACTGCTGCTTGCTCTTACTGTGGCATGTGTGTGAGCAGTAGTTGGACTTGAACGTCTTAACTTTATTTCTCCTTGTCATTTTTAAAAGTGGAGGACATTTTGGGAGCTGGAGAGATGGCTTAGTGGTAAGAGTGTTTTTTTGTACAAGCATGAGGACCTCTGTTCAAATCCCTAGCACCTGTGTAAAATGAGAAAGTTGGACATGGTCCTCTGCACTGAGCACAGCAGGACTGGGAGTCTGGCTGGCTGCCAGCCAGCTCCGGGTCCAGTGAGGGACCTTGTCTCTAAGGAAGAAGACCAAGAGTGATAGAGCAGGACACCAAACATCTGGCCACCATGTGGCCACATGGATGTGTGCACCTGCAAATACATACATAATGTACACAACTCTCCCCGTACACGCATGTGCATGCACCCCCCACACTACATATCAAATTAACGGAAGTTAGCTGTTTTAAGCAGTATTAGCCTCCAAATTGTTTTAGCTTGAAATATCTGTTTCATGGTTTCTATTGATTGCCAGGTTTATCAGCTGTATACCAAGTTTACCACATGTACTAATTGAAATACATTCAACACCCTGCTAAGCTATTGAGAATGGGTCAACAATGCTGTCAGAGTATTGCAACATGGTCATTTAAAAAATATCTGGAAATGTGGGAAGTGGTATATAGAAATAAACCAGCCACAGCAGAGAGATTTCCATTTTTAGTAGAAAAGTATGAAAAAATAAAGATTACAACTTTTCCCTAAATTTTCTATAGCTTATGATATGCATTATGTTGAACTCTGGAAAACCATTTCTGATGTGTCAAAAGAGTTTTGGCAATTTCATACAGTTTAATGCAGAATGTTTAATCTGGAATGATACACCTTTTCCTGAGGGAAGTTAAACCCAAATTACATTTGGATTATCTACGAAGACGTGCAGTACATTGGGTGGAGAGGATTTTCTGCTGTCCTTTGCCACAGATGACTTCTTAAAGGGACTAATTCCTTGGGCCATTTCACAGCAGTACCTGCAATGACCTTTTATACCAAGCAAGTGAAAATGGTGCAGGCCCAGGGTGGCTAAACACAGCACCGTACCTTGTTAGATAAGGCAGTGTATTGCTCTGATTAAGGGAGACATCTATATAAAAAAAAAAAAAACCAGCTCCGAGGAGATAGACCACTTGTCTTCCATCCAACACAGTCGAGGGGATAGAAGTGGATCAGTACAGCTCGGAGCACTCATCATCTGGCTTAGCTTGTAGAAGGCAGACAGGCATGAGGTTTGCACATGCAAACTGTCCTCTTTCAAAGGTCAGCCTGTTACATTGCTAGTATATGCCAGGATCTTGTCTACCCAAGATTTAGTTTAGTTTCTCTGATGTCATTGCTTGCTTATCATGCTATGCAGTGTCATTGGAAGATAGCAGGAAAATGAGAGACATCAGCCGTATGAAGAATTTGCTGCTTGTGGATAGTTGGTATACGTACAAAGATGTGCCTCATGTTTTTCATACAGTATTTTTCCTTTTCAGGAGGTGTTTATCTCTTATTCATATTGTTTTTTTGTTTGTTTGTTTGCTTTTTTGTTTTTTAACCTTAATAAATGAAAACGCATTATACACATAAACAATTAAAATTAATATGAGAAAATATTTCAACAATAATTATTTTTCATAGTTTCCAATATGAATCCTTGCATTGACAGTTTCAAAGATTAAACATTGCTACAAATTAAAGCCAGCCTGTGTAGCTAACCTGTAAGCTGCAGGTTGAGGGACCTAAACAGTAGGAGTATTTGACAAAAGACACACAATGAGGACCTCTGTGTTCTACACACAAGTATCTACAAATGTGCATGAACAACCACACACACATAAAAACCAACACACACAGAGAAGAGAGAGAGAGAGAGAGAGAGAGAGAGAGAGAGAGAGAGAGAGAGAGAGAGAGAGAGGGAGGGAGGGAGGGAAAGAGACAGAGAGACAGAGAGACAGAGGGACAGAGACACACTGAGAGAGAGACAGAGACAAAGACAGACAGAGACAGAGACAGAGACACAGAGAGAGAGACAGAGGGAGAGAGAACCAAATAATTAAATAATTATTTCAATTGATTACAAAATATAAACACTCCGATTACAATGGAAGAAATGGGAATTTACAATCCTTAACTATTTGTGTCCCTATTTTCTCATGTCCCTAAGTTCTCTCATTACATCTTTTATAGTCATTTGCACTTAAGAAATAATGCCTTCTTAATCACCTTATTAATACCGATTTTTCTTTTTTCTTTTTTTTAATCCATATCTTTATCAACTTCCTTGTCTAGCAGTGCTGAGGGCAGAGCACAGGGCCTTTCATGTACCAGGCAATCTATCACTGAGCTATAACTCCCACCAAGCCTTCCTCCTCCTGCCTCCCTGTCTTAAGAATAATTTTCTTTTGGAGACTGAATAACAGCCTTGAATGTGATGAACTATATGCAATACATTTTTACAGAAATAAAACACAACATTATCTTTATAAAGGACTTTCTTAGCCCTTGGAAATCACAGTGTCTCATATTAATTCTGTTTCCGAGCATAACACTCAGGGAATTTGTTCTCTAGTGAGTTGACATATTCCAGTTGGAAGGGACATGAATGTGATTGTTAAAGCAAATACAGAATCTCAGCTGCCAAACACATCGAGAGATACAATATTTAATTTCCACAGTGCACATCACAATAGTATATGACAGTGATAAAGTCAACTTTAATCTGTTTTTAATAAATGCTTCTATTAATATGTTGAGAGTTTTCTTTAGAGACTTAGGTATCGTCCAGTCTAACAGTTAACATTTTCATAACTGACTCAATGTATATAAATTAATGACTTTTTATATTAGAGATTTTTCTGTAGAGGTTCCATGGTAGACCTGTATACAATTAAGTTTATGTTGTTAAAATGTATGAGTATGGGCTTCTTATTAATTATGCTTAGATTCTTTAACTTAATCCATTTACTCATTTAAGTCTTTGAAATGATTTTTTTAAAGTATTTATTTGTCAAGGTAATTTTTATTATTCTTTTATTAGTTAATTATTTTATTTATTCACTTAACATCCTGATTGTAGACCCTCCCTCTTCTTTTCCCGTTCCCATCCTCCCCCCCTCTTCTCCCTATCTCCTCTCCCCTAGTCCTCAGATAAAGGGATCCCTTCTCCCTCGGCTCACATCAGCACATCAAGTCATATCAGTACTTAGTGCATCTTCTTCCCCTGTGGTCTGGCAAGGCAGCCCCACAAGGGGGAAGTGATCAAATAGCAGGCAAGAGTCTATGTCAGAGATAGTCCTCTCTCCCTTATTTGGGTACCCAAATGATGACCAAGCTACCCATCAGCTTCATATGTGTAAGGGGCCTAGGTCTAGTCCATGGATCAGTCTCTGGAAGCCCCCCTGGGCCCAGGGTAGTTGACTCTGTTGGTCTTCTTGAGGAGCTCCTGTCCCCTCTGGCTCCTTCTATTCTTCCCCCAACTCTTCCACAAGACTCCCTGTACTCTGCCCCATATTTGGCTGTGAGTCTCAGCATCTGTTTGGATCCACTGCTGGGCAGAGCCTCTCAGAGGACAGCTATGCTAGGCTCCCTTGTGCAAGCACAGCAGACTATCATTAACAGTGTCAAAGGTTGGCTCTCTCATGGAGAGGGTCTCAGGTTGGGCCAGACACTGTTTGGACATTCCCTCAATCTCTGCTCCCTCTTTATCCCTTAACACATTTTGGCAGTACAGTTTTCATGATGTTCATAACACAATGTAGTACTGAGGAATGCTAATTCCACAAAACATATCTAGAAATGAAATATATAATTTGTATATTCAATATTAAATGATCTATTATAGGTTAATATTTGATATAAAATATCTTTATTGAATATACTCTAAGAAGTTTATCTGACAGAATAGATAACAATATTTAACTTAAGTTCATTTTTAATTGTTATACGATAGACATAATAATTATACACACTGGGGGACAACATGAGATAGATTAGGGCATTTATACACTCTGAAACCCTTATTCAGGGTAAAACAGCCATTTCCTCAAATGCTTATTACTTCCTGTGGAGAAAACTTGTCTAATGCTTTTTCCTAGGGTGTTTTTTCTCCTTTCTTTTTGAAACAGATGTCTTACTATGAATCCCTGGCTGGCCTGGAACTTTATACATAGACCAGACTAGCATGGAACTCACAGTGATCTGCCTGCTTCGGCCTCTGCTGGTATTAAAGATGTGTTCTGTCATGTCTGGATTTCCTTCTAGGTTTTTTAACGTTCACTGCCCAATGCTGTTATCTGTAGCCATCTTGCTGTATGATACAGCACACCAGATATGGCTTCTATGTGAGGCTTAGTGCTCACTTTGAGCTTTTCCTCAACTGTTCCTCTGACTCTCCTCTGGTTGGCACCATTCTACTTTCAACTTAAGTGAGACCAAACGTTTTACATTTCACACATGAAACAAATCATGTGGCATTTGCTTTTATGAGTCTGGCTCATTTCATTCACCATAGTAATCCTCAGTTCTAACCATATTGTCCAAATGATGTGGTTTCATTATTTCATAGCCGAATTAAGTTCCATGTGTACCTGGACCACATCTTTCTCTCCTCCATCTCTTATTCTTCTCCACATCTTCTATTCCTCCTGTTTTTCTACATTGGACAAAGTCTCTCTCTGGAGTACAGTCTGTCTTGAAATTCACCAGATAGACCAAGCTGGCCTTGAGCCCACAGTGATCCTCCTGTCTCAGGTTCCCAAGTGACTACAGGTGTAAGCCACCACATCTGGTTATACTATATTATATAGTATATATATACTATATATATATATATCTTCATTGTTTGATTTTGCTTTGGGCACTGAAAATAATGCTGCAGTAAACTCAGGAGTGCAACTGTCTCTTTGATAAGTTGATGTCATTTCCTTCAACTATAAGTTGGCTCGATCACAGGGTACCTCCACTTTTACTTTTAAAAGGGAACACAATACTCACAGTATTTTTCAATGACCGCAAATCCTACTTTCCCACCAACAGTGTGCAAAGGTTCTCTTTCTTCAGCCCTCATGAGTGTTTCTTATCTTTAGTCTGTTTAAAACAGCCATTATTATTATTATGGTAGAAATATTTTTTAAATATTATGTATTGTAGGTATCAAAGCATTCTTGGGAAAAAAGAACTAATAAAGTACCTCTAGTAATTATCCCAACATGTGGAAATGTTATGATGCCATTCCTTATCTATTACTTAGCAAAAATAGAGGTATAATTATTCACCCATAAATTCTACTTCAATATTATCTGCATGGTTAATTGTATATTATAAAATCTTACATTCCTTTGGTTATTGTATAGAATTCGAATTTTAGGAAGTAATAGATTTGCTCATTTAAGCTGGGTGCTGTGGCACATGCTTTTAATCCCAGCACTGTAGTAGGCAGCGGCAAGCAGATCTCTGAATTTGAGGCCAACTCGGTCTAGAAATAGAGTCCAGGACAACCATTGCTACACAGAGATACTCTGTCTAGGAAAACAAAAGAACAACAACATCAACCAAAAAAAAAACAAAAACAAACAAACAAACAAAAAAAAACGAGAGAGAGAGAGAGAGAGAGAGAGAGAGAGAGAGAGAGAGAGAGGCTCATTTAAATTCTCTGATAATAATCTTCTAAATGTAATACAAATAAAGAGAAGTACGGGATTTTGTAGAAATATATTCATTGTGCTAATAAAATATTTAAAAATCTGTTGATTTTCATGAAAAGGGTTTCTTGGGGGAAATGTGTCATTACAGAGCATTCTTTTTTTAGTTCATTTCAAAAATAATTTCTAAAACATTAGATTAAATATAAAACTGGGCAAAAAAAACTTGTACTGATGTACCCGAACAATGTAAGCTCTTTCTTGCCCATATTTATTGGAATGTATAAAAGATACTTCCATAATTTGAGTACATCCAGAGTATAAATATATAGAAATTCTATTGAAATGCTTTTGAGATGTTTATACCTTTATTCCCATGTTAGGGGCAAATTATTGGATCATGCTTCCAAGTCAGGTGATTGTGTTTTCATCACCTATGGACCCAGCTGTTTGTGTTTCTTGACAGTGACAACCATGAACTTCTTCAAGCCTTAACAGTGCAGAGTCAGAACGAGCTGTCGGATGCCAAGCACCACAGATTGCCGTTTCTATAGCAGCTCTGCACCTGTGTCAGCAGGCACGACGCTCCAGCTTTTTAATGCCTTCAGTGGAACACAATGCAACTGGGCAATTATTTCTTGTGTAGATTTCTAGCTGATATCAACGTGCACAGTGTAGTACTGACTCAGAGATCACGGGCTAGGATCATAGTTTTTCAGTATCAGCTATTGAGTATTTATACTTTAAAATGCAGGGTTCATTAAGCTTTAAAAATATAATTTGCCTTTGCTTGTCTATGTTAGGACTTCCCTTTGCATCATTTGTAAGTGGAAGATAATTTTAAAAGGTTTATTTGCTTTTATGTACGCGTACGTGTATTTGTCTGTGCGTCTAAGACAAGTGTGTGTTGGTGGAGGGCGGAAGACGGACTGAGCCCCTCTACGGCCAGACCTGGGAGCATAGGCCTCAGATCTGAGCAGCTGGGGAGGCAGGAGCTCAACGTCAGCCTGAGCGACTTATGGAGACATCTTTTTTTTTTTTCCCAAAATAAAGTAAACGAGGGTTGTGAAGATAGCTCATCAGGAAAATGCTTAACTAGCATGCTGGGGGCCTGGGTTTAATCATCTGAGCTGCCAAATGATGAACAAAGGGATGTCTTAGCAGAGAGAAATGCAATAAGAGAAGCTGGCGTGGGGGGGGGGCGGAAATGTTAGGAAAATTTCTAAGATTTCATAATGGCATTACAACCAACGCAAATATATCAAGTTCTTCAGTAAGAAACTCAAAGCGGAAACAAAAGAAAGTAGACTATGTTTTAGAATGAACAGTACTGCTAAATTATAACGACAAGTTCAAAATAAAATGTTAAGAAGAAGAAAGATATATAAGGTACCTTTTAAATAAAACATTCCATGGTGACGGTAAAAGAGAATGAAATATTTTTTTTTTTTAAAGCAAAAACATCCCCAGGAAGACAGACGGTAGCAACGTGTTTCCCATCTCCAGGCAATGTATCTGGCCTGTTACAACTTGATCTCCAGGACACATTAAGCTTCACATAAATCAATGGTAAGAGAGTTTGGAATTTGTGCATAGATAGATGAGCACATTTCAGAAATAGACCTGTGTGTATTTGTTTGGAAACAGGACAGAGGTGGCCCTGGAAAAATGAGCACTGAAGGACGTTGTACTTATCCCCGTCCCCCATAAATTCATTTCTATATGGCAAAGACCGTAGCTTCAAAAACCTTGTAAGTTTGAACCCAACTCTTCAAATGTAGATCATTAGAAAGCATCTTACATACGTGGGGTAAGGGTTGATTTTTTTTTTAAATGAGTATTTAAAAAGAAGATTATTATTGTGTGTGTGGCGTGGGCATGGCGCAGCATGAGTGTGGAGGTCAGAAGACAGTGCTAAGGAGTCAGTTCTCCTCTTCCACCTTTGTGTTGAATCTGAGGCCTGGACTCAGGTAGTCAGGATAGAGTAAGAATTGATTTGTTTGCTAGGCCATCCCAATGTCCTCTCTTAAGATAGTTTTTTTCTAAAGTGAAAAATAATGATAGTTTTGTCCAAATTAAAACAAAGAGATTTGACTCCATCAGAAAGAAGAAACACAAAAAGGGTGGGGAGGGGGAGGAAGGGTGGGCGTCAGGGGTTGATGTTACTTCTTTGCTATTTTAATATGGATCCAGTTGGGTTCTATTTTTGTTAAGTTCAAATCCAGGGCAACAGGATTGCCTAAATATACATCTGTATGGGGAAACACATAAAGGAAAGATGAGGAAATATAATACAAAATACAATAGTTTTTTTTTCCTGGTTGGGGATAAAAATTGCATGCAAAGGTGACTCAGTGGGACGCCTCACAGACAGTGACAATACTACTGTTGGAGGGAACAGAGAGTGGGGATGCAAGCATTTGTTGTATTACTACTCTTTCAACTACCTGTGTGATAAATGTATTCTGCTTATAAAGAAGAAAAAAATTAAATTAAAATATGATAAATTTAATATGCTGATATCTATAAGCTATGGTCTTATTGGAGCATTTGAGTAGATTAAACTAATTTATTAGAAAAGGAAAAATACTGTAAAATTAAGATATCAACAGACTAGGAAGGTCCTGAGGATGTAAGACATTAGTAGGTGCTTGTGTACCATGTGTGAGGAACAGTGTGAGTCCCAGCACTAAGAAAAAGCAACTGTCATAAAGAATTTGGACTATGTCTTCTGTTGACAAGATAACTTATATTTATTTATCATTGATACATGATGAATTAGAGGTTTCCCATAAATACTTTTGACTGACTATTATTTTCTCAGTATAGTAACTTCGAAACACCTATAATATATCTGGAGATAAATATTTAAAAGGTAGTGTAGACACACAAAATAGCAACGATGTGAGAAAGATCACAGAAACAAAACAAGGTCATGAATACTTAGTTTCAGATCAGGTAGAACTAACCAGCTGGTACAGTCACTCTAGCAAGTGTGTAGCCAGCAGGTCTTTGTGCTGATTTCCAAACCAAACCACCTTGTATACCTTAGCTGCCCCATTTGAAAACTCAGGTAATTAATTTTATTTCTTTTCAAGTCTCTGATGGGGTTGAAGAGCAAATAGTATAGTTTCCCAATTAAGTTTAGTTGTTTAGGGGTTAAAATGTTTTTAGGTTTTAGATAGATATTTTAAGTTGCTAGAGATGAGATATGGTAGATATTGATTTACATTCAGAATTTTAGACTCACCAGGATAGGAAAATGTTTTCTTCAAGGCTGCCAAATACAAACAGCCAAAACACTATGAAATGTAACGTTAATATAATTCCTGATTATTTCATGCTTCTTCTTGCTGTATGTAGTTTATTTTATATATGTGTAATGATATAAATGTAGGTGTTAAAAATAAAAAAAAATAGTATTAAAAAAAGAGAAATAAGTCACACTTGGAGGAGAAAAAGAAAGAAAGAAAATCACAAAGACCTTCTCAGTCACTTTAACCAAATCCCAGTGACAGTGTGTTTAAGGCACAATTAGAATCATGGTGGCACGTTATTTAGGCAGAATCTTTCATCAAAACTTGATAAAAAGGGAAAATATGATGGCAATGGGAAATAAAATGCCTAAGTTCTCCATTTTTGCCTCCTACAGCTGAGAATGAGTAAGAAAGATGTGTATGTTTTCAAAGCAGTCTTGGTGCATTTCTTTCCCTCAAATTAAAAGAAATAGTTAACGATTACCGTTAATATTTAAAAGTGCTGCTTACTGTCATCTCATAAGTCCGTAGTTTTGAAAGTCTTTCTTAGGTCAGAGCTCCATATGTGTTTTGGTCATTCTCCCCCCTTCATCTAGCTCTTCCTGCTCATCCTCCCTCCCCTGCTCATCTCTCTCCCTCTCTCTCTCTCTCTCTCTCTCTCTCTCTCTCTCTGTGTCTTGTCTGTCTGTCTGTCTCTCTCCCTGCCCACCGTGTGTGTGTGTGTGTGTGTGTGTGTGTGTGTGTGTGTGTGTGTGTGTGTGTTTTAATTGCTCAAGACCAATTTGTCCTGGTCAAAATATTGTGGGATGTCGTCTTCCACACAAAAGCCACCGGCTTACAAGGTCTACTCAGCTTGGGGTGGGATTGTGCACCCAACCCTCCTCTCTGTGCTGGGTTCTCATCTGGCTTCAGCTCTTCTGGACCCATTGTTTTCTTTCAATATTCAAATGCTCTAAACGCTTAGTTTTCCATAAGTCTTCACCAAAGATGGTTGCATCCATAGCTTAGGATTTTCATGTATTATTCTGCTTCAGACAATAAGCCAAACCATGCTTTGGTTCTTTATAGACATTGTTTTATAATAATGATAAGTCTTTAGCTGAATTATGTAATTACATTTGAGGTTACTTGGTTGATTTCTAGTTGAAACTATAGTAAGAGTTTTGAATGATCAGTACTACTCACAAGGTCTGGTTTAATTTTATACTTAAAAACTCCCTGGCATGCTAAGCTCTATGGCTAAGTTTTTTTCTCTCTTTTTATTCCCATGTCAAGGCAGTTAACACAAGACATCATTGCGTTCTTTCTCCCTGGTGGAAATCGGCCTTAAGGAGGCCAGTTTCTACAGCTATTCAGCTAACAAGTGTTCTAGAGCTAACACACTCAAACTACGCCCTCCCAAACTCAGTCTTTCTAAGAGTTTACACATTCATTCCAAAATCTGCCTTCTTCTTGCACATTTGTTTCTATTTTTATGAGCATTTTTTCTTTTTCTTATCCTCCAGCATCCCTATTACAACTCTTTTTAAAAATTAATTAACTTATTCACTTTACCTCCTGATTGTAGTCTCTCCCATCATCCCAATCTCTTCTCCTTATCTCCCTTTTCCTACTCCTCAGAAAAGGGGAGCCCCCCCCAACCCTCCCCTAGCTCATGAAGTTGCATCAGGACTGAGCACATCCTTGTCCCCTGTGGACTTGGCTAGGCAGTCCCACCAGGAGGAAGTGATCAAAAAGTAGGCAACAGAGTCCATGTCAAAGATAGGCTCTGTTCGCCTTACTAGGGCACCCACAGGAAGCCAGAGATGCCCATCAGCTACATCTGTGTAGGGGGCCTAGGTCCAGTCCATGTATGGTCCTTGGTTAGAGCTTCAGTCTTCACAAGCCCCCATGGATCCCAGTTAGTTAGCTCTGTTGGTCTTCTTGTGGAGCTCCTGTCACTTCCAGGTCCTTCTATGCTTTCCCACCCACTTTTCCTCAAGACTCCCTATGTTTCACCCCATGTTTGGCTGAGAGTCTCAGCATCTGTTTGGATCTACTGCTGGGTGGAGCCTCTCAGGGGACAGCTAGGCTCCCTTGTGCAAGCACAGCAGAATATCGTTAATAGTGTCATGGGCTTGCTCTCTCCCTTGGGGAGGGTCTCAGGTTGGGCCAGGCATTGGTTGGGCATTCCCTCAGTCTTTGCTCTATCTTTATCTCTGAACATTTTATCTTTTTTTTTATTAGTCTTATGATTAGTACATATTGATTATGCTGACCAACGGGCTTCCTTGTGACATTTTGCCCATGCATATAATATGCATTCATTGAATTAAACTGTTCTATGATTTTTCTTTAGCCCAGATCCCAATGTCCTTTAACAGGAGTGATTCTATTATTCTATCAAGCTGGATTCATTTTATACTTAATATTTCCTCAGAAATTTTCACTTGATATTTATAATACACACACACACACACACACACACACACACACACAATGGTGACAAGTTGTGTTTCAATATACACCTTTCCTTAAGACTTTTAATCAATATGAGTCTTCACTATGTATCTATGAAGACATATGACTCTAAATATATCTGTATCCGTATCCATCTTCTATCCATATGTAAAATCAGCTAGTTATTACAACATTATAAAACAATTTACTCAGCAGTACACAAAATACTAGGCACTCAGCTCTGAAACATTATCAAAGAAAAAGGCTTCTAGATTTTTTTCTTTGCTTTTACCATTAAAGACCAACAAAAGCATGTATCTATAAATACATCAAAAAGTTGTAAATTTTTCATTGCTTGAGATAATTACACATTTCAGATGCATCCCATCCCAATGTTTGGCTGCTGAAGTGCAGCCCTGTAATCTATTTTCTGACTTCAGCGAGGTACAGTTTAAAACTAGGGTCACGAGAAGGTGAGGACAGACAGTAATACACTTGTTGACCCTTCGCAGGAATTCCAGATAAAACTCCAGAAGTTGAGTCAGAGATAATCACAGTAACAAACGCCCCATCTATCTACCTGTCAGCTTCTTCCTCTCACGGAGGGACAAAAGGTCAGTAAAATAGTTTTTTTTTTTATTCCCACAAAAACATTTTTATCCTTTTTTTTTTTAACAAAAGGAGGACATTGAAAAATAGTGCTATGAGTTAAATAGGGCCATTGAAAGTCTTTTTCATTGAATCTATGTTTATTCTAAAAAGCCCAAAAATTAAGGCATTTTCCCAGGGAGAAGAACATCAGAAGATTATGAAAAATCTTGTGAAGGACAGTCAGAAAGGAAAAACAATTGACTTCATGTGGATGATAAATATAATCAAAGAGCCATGTAGAGGAGAATACCAATTTTCACCCTTTTGGTAGCCATGTGCTAAGCTTAATTAATGTGGAGTGTAATAAACTTCACACTTTCTTTGCCTACCTTTTAAGAAAGATGATAAGTAGAATAGTATTAAAATGCTACTGCCAGATCCACTATACTTTCCTACCAAACCATGAGCCAATTCTTACCCCACAGGCCATGAAAACACTGTAGCTGTTATAGTCTCTTACCGCTTTGCTCTCCTCTGTGGCATTAGCGTGGTTTGGCTTTCCTGTGCAAATGTGTGGTTAGTAATAGCCAGTCACCAAAGAAAGAAGCCTGTGATGCTCCTTCTCACAGCTAGCCTCTCCAGCTTATGGCTTAAAGGACGGATATTGCCGTGTTCTCCTCTCTGTCTAGTTTTATGAAATTTAGCCTAGGTATGCGTCTTAGAAGGAGGGTATTGTGAGGTAGTGAGATGGCTCAGTGACTAGCAGTAAAGGACCTAGGTCTATCCCAGCACTCACATAGTAGCTAATGACCACCTGCAACTCCAATTCCAGAGTATCTGATGCCATCTCTGGTCTTCATAGGCACTACATGTACATGACGCACAGCCGTATGGGCAAAACAGCCACACACATAACATTTTTTGTTAATTAAAAATATATATTGAGGGGGCTATAAAAGGGGAGGGTGGGAGACATGGTCCAATTATATGATATATATATATATATATATATATATATATATATATATATATATATATATTGGATCACTGTGTGATGTAAGGAGTAGATGTCAAGAAAATTTACATTCGAAGGGGAATGGATAATGCATTTGACCTTGGGTACTGGGAATGTTTAGTATTTCTTTAGAAGAAAACGCCAAAATAAATTAAATTTTTTTGGCCAGTAAATGACTGTCTGTCTCAAAGCATTTAATCATGACTAAGAGAATCCAAGTAGAAAAAGAATCCAAGTTTTTCAGATAAGTGTAATAGTTAAGATCATCTTAGGTTGCTTTTTATTAATATAATATATTAATTTATACACATATATCTTTTTGTAGTTAAGCATGTTAAAACCACCATGGAAAGTTACATTTATTATCCTCAAACCCTAAAAAAGTCATAATTTTTGAGAAAGAAAACTAAAATAGTGTCTCATTTTCATCATATGATCCACACCACAGAAAAAAAAATTGCCCCTAGAAGCAACAAGTCCCTTCTTTTCATCACATGTCGTGTATGTTGTCATTGTCCTGAAGGCTGTAACGGAACTGCTACCGTGTCTGGCAGAGTGTTGAACTTCCCACGTACAAGCGATGCAGAGCAGAAAGGAGGCTGAGGTCCCTGCACGGCTGCTCCCAGGCCCACCCCTCACTGGAGAGCTGCCGCCGCCGAGCCTCTGCAGTCCGAATGATTTGCTTGCTATATGTCTACGTCACCTAGGGCAGCACTAAGTGTTCATATTTGGAAAATAAAAGAGAGTATTCTGAGGCTTGAATGGCAAAGTGGAATCTAACTAGAGTTACTTGGTACCCAGGTAGGGCCTTCTCATGTATCTTCAAGAAAAGAGACATCTGCTTGGAGCAGCATTTCTAAGAAAGAAGCTGACGTTTGTTAAGCCACACCTGATCAAACAGACAAGAAAACAGCACTTACAAAGCAAAGTTGCACCAGTAAAGAGCACCGCAACAACATGATCACAGATTCAACAAGGGTTTGAAAATAAGCAAACCTTCCAATTTTGTCTAAATAATCTAAAAATTTCCCCTAGTTTTTCCTTTTGTTTCCCCTGTTAACAATACGGAACCTTGATTGATATTTGTTGTACAGTATATGCCAACCAACTGTCGAGTTTAGAAAGTGATGTTTCCGGGCTCATAATGTCCATGTTATTTTTGATTGGTGTATGAATCATCAGGTTAAAGACAACAACTTAAAAAAAAAAAAGTCAGCCTGAATACTTCTTTACTCATTTCCTCATATCTTTTAAAATAAAGTAAATACATCCTTTTACTAAAACCTGATGGAATTTGAATCCAAATTCTTGTGTTTTATTTTGGAAACTTGAACAAACAAACAAAAGAAGACACTGTCGCCTTGCCTTTATCTCATGGACTCTGTTTGGAGTCAGATTTCTTTTTTGGATCCTATTTGTGTCCCCGTTGGTTCATGTGGCATCCTTAATTTCTTGTTTCGTCTCACAGGAGGCAGGCTGCATCTTTTCCCCTTTTTATATATTTTTTTTATTAATTTTTATGTGGAATTCAGATGAGAGAGGCTGCAGTATTGCCTTGACTGTCTGCCATGATATAAAATGCAGTAAAACGTACAGCTGGTAGGAGTCTATTTAGAATTTTTTAATGAAATATAAAGAAAAAGACCAGGTGCTTAATTTTTACATGCTGCACTTCATTTTAAAAATTCATGGTATCTTTTTGAATAATTTTTACTCATGCAGATGTTCTGAACACTGGAGACAGGCGTTTCCTTTATTTTCTTTTTTTGCATTAAGCTTTTGCACAAAGAAAGTGGCTGGATGGCTATATTATTTGTGAGTCAGGATTCCAATGATAATTATTCTCAGATAATTGCCAAATGACTCATGGCAAGACTTTCAGTGGTGTGTACCTTGTTTTTCTAGTTCAGAGCTGGAGAATAATGGTTGTTTAACATAATAGAAAGAACTCTGGGCTATTTGAGATGAAATACCTGTCACAGGGAATGTGTTGACTCTTCAAATAATAGAGAGACCCATTTGTGCTCTTTATCAGAGGATGAGTCACTGATTTAAGAACGATGTGTCACAGATTTCAGGATGCTGAGATTTCCAAAAATCAAAATTACTTATTCTTTTAGCTCGACATAAATTATGAGCAATTCAGTCTGAACCAGTTGGTGTTAAGCGATTAGAAGTTGAAGTGACTAAGCTTTGTCCCCCACCACGAATTATAAATATATCAAACTCTCAACAAATGTTCTATCCCTTTAGAGAAAATATAAGCCAAAGCTACACTTCTCACAGTGCCCTGTGCCTGATACTCATGCAAATCTGTGCTTCCGTGATGATTTGTCCGCTTGGCTAATGAGTGAATATGCAAAGGACATCAGGATACTTCTTGTGAGTGATTATCATTATCAGTAATGATGGGGATGGATTCATTGTGAATTAAGTTACTTCCTGTATTTAATAATCTTCATTTTTCAAAGTTATATCATTCTGGAAAGAAAAATTACTAATGGATTTCCATTTGACAAATCATCCTTTACCATTAAAGCGTGATGTATAAGAACCTTTTAAAAAGAAGTATTTGCTCTCTGCTGTTTGTTCTCTGCACATTGACCCCAATAACAGGGTGAATATATCTGCCCGGGGTAAAAGGGTTCCCCTGGGCTTTGTTCTACCTGTTTCTCATTAATCGATTCAAGAAGAAGTTAGGGGGAAAACCTGTCTCTCTAAAATAAAGGGGCGGGGGTGGTGGACAAAGAAAGTCTATTGTTTTGAATGACTGCACATGTTCACTATCCATAAATTTAGTCTTGTTTTCCTGATTTACCCAAAAAGGGCAGTTTCCCCGCTGAGGTTAATTTGGGATACATTCTAAAAACAAGGTCGAAATATTTTATTAGTGACAGTCGTTTGTTTTGCACTATATTTAGATCCTCCTAGTATTCTTTAGTCATAAATTGATCAAGATTATGATCTCAACCTAATATAATGTAAGGCTTCTGAAAGGAAAAAAAAACCCTCTCAAAATCAAAATCAAACAATTAAAACAAACACAGAGGCGTGGGTGCTCTGTTTGCTCTCTGTTATGGTTCTACGGCCAAGAATGACTCCATATGACAGAGCACTCTGATTAGTTGCCCCTCCTCATAAATTCTACCCCAAAATAGTTAAGTGTATAAAATAAAAATTCACACTCATAAAAAGTCTGCTGAAGTGTGTAGGTGGACAGATAGGAAAGAATTCTGTACCTCTGGGAACATTCAACTTGAGTATCAAATAGCACTTTTTTTTTTGGTGGTGGTGGGGGGCGCAAGTCATTTCAACATGGCCCTCAAAAGGATAGCATATTTCTTCAAATTTCTTCCTCTTACAATAAGCAGGGAACTCTTGGCATATTTGATTACTAATTGCTTCTTTCCTGGTTCAGTGGTAAAGCTGAGGTTCTGGGTGAAAAGCACCGGTGGACAGGGCAGCTCACCGGCTGCTCTTGGTGTTAATGGTGGGTACTCACTATAGACCTGGGAGAAAAGGAGAGGAGTGGAGGGGGCTGAGCCTGGCCAGAACAGCATCTTCGAGACTCAAGGAACAAACCATGGGAAGAAGCAAGACCAAGAAACTGCCGAGGAAACTCTCAGATTTCACTTTCTCCTCGCTAGAGAGCAAAGACATGAGAACATGTATTAAAAATGCAAGAACCCCAACTTTTAGTGTGAAAAATAATATCTGTAATAATTGCAAAATTATGAATTCTTACATATCAAAAAAATTAAAGGTATTTTTATTACATCAATAGTAGCATGAAACTGGCATTCTCATGTTTGCAAATTTGGGGGACAGAGATGGAACAGAAAGATATGAACAAGAAACTAAGCATACATGTATATATTCCCCTCTGCCCACTGATTTTCTCCACTGTTCCTATGAGCAAATGGCTCTTGTTTTTAAAATAAAAATTGAAGGTGACTAAGTTTGTCTTAATTGAACTCAACAAATGTGTGTGCATGTTTGTGGAAATGGGTAAGTGAGTGAATGTTTTCTTGAATTAACACAGTGATTGGATCTGAGTTCAGTTTTCTTCCAAGCTCAGCATCCCAGTACTTTACAGTCTGGATGAATAGGAGCCTGAGTCCTAGAGAAACCCAGATCCTAGCAGGAAGGCAGCCCCTGTGGGCTCTTGGCTGTGCTGTGCTACGCACTATGTGGTGGCAGTGCACAGAGAAGCCAGAGCTGGGTGAAGTCTCCAGCTTTTCCATTTCTGTTGCTTTTCTTACTTCCTGCTGCTGCTGACCTTTCTGCCTCTCTATTTCTAACGTCGTCGGCACCAAAATATTGTGTCTCCCATCAACCTCCCTGTGAGCGGGAGTCGGTTAACACCTGCACATCACTCTGTGACTTGCAAGGCGAAGTGTGATGTAAATACAAGGTAACTGTAAAAGGAAAACAAAACAAAAGCCAGAAGCTAATTTCCTTCAAAAAGCATCGATATAGCTAGGGAACACAATGCTGGCTTTGTCTAGCCGAGCTGTCAATATTTTGGAAACAGAAGTTTCAGGGTGTCTGCAGCGCAGGAGCAGGTGAGCTCTTTTCTAGGTGAGGGGGAGGCACCGCGGTCCTCCAACTAGACAGAGAGCTTAGAGAGAGAAGAGAAGGCAGCCACCGATGTCTCAGAAGTTCCTATGCTTACTTTAGTGTCATATCTTAAAACTGTATATTTAAGAATATTGATTTGTGTGTTTTAGATTCTCACATATGGCCTGTAAAACCAAGTTCTTAGGAATTAGGTCATTATATTCTTTTATGGTTTTACAAAAATCAATAGGAGTTTTGTATATTAATTTAGAACAGAAAAATCTCATAAAGTATTTGGTATTTAATAAAGGTGGGGCTCATTATTTCCCTTGTCATAACAAATAAGGAAACACGGCTTATGGTAGTAAGGGAATATGAGATATTTGTGAGATTATTTTTCTACACTAAGATTTCCTTTGAAAGGGTCATTGCACTAGCAAGTACAAAAATATCATTTTTTTTCCAGACAGGGTTTCTCTGTGTAGCCTTGGCTGTCCTGGACTCACTTTGTAGACCAGGCTGGCCTCAAACTCACAGCGATCCACCTGCCTCTGCCTCCTGAGTGCTGGGACTAAAGGTGTGTGCCACCACTGCCCAGCTAAAAATATCATCTTAAACACGAACTGTATCTTTCTCTTGCAGAGATGGCTCGATGTGCCTATTCACAAGCATGAAGTTCTGCTTTTGGATCTGCAGCACTCATGTAAAAGCCAGTCAAAGTGGTCCACCTGTCAGGGAAGACAGGGTACCAGAGGCAGGTGTATCCCTGGACTTTATCCATCAGCTTGCCTAGCTGGATTGAGCTCTAGGTTCCAAAAGAAATGGAAAGTGACTAAGGAGGAAAACTGCATGTATACAGGCATGTGTGCCCCATACACATGGGCACACATACACGTGTGAAGATAAAATGTATATTGTATAATAGGAATGATACCAAAAGTTGAGAGAGAGGCAGAGAGAGAGAGAGAGAGAGAGAGAGAGAGAGAGAGAGAGAGAGAGATAGATATACCATCTTAACTTCAGCATGGTTGGAAGGGAAAGAAACAGTGTCTACTTCAATGGTATGAACAATTAAATAGCAAAATTCTGAAAAAAATACTTCTCTAGATTTATACCAATTTATTAATACAATTATATATACTATTATACCTGAAATTATAATTTATTTAGTATCATATTTATTATACTGTATCTATTCCAGTTATGGAGAGGATTGCATATTTTTGCTAGGCAAATGCATGGAAGGAAGGTAGAGAGGTCCACATTTAAGTCACATTGGTGATTTCCACCTCATTTAAGAAAGCACCCAGTCTCTTATATCCTTTCTCCTTCATCCCAAGATAGCATCTGAAAGCAAGAGGTAGCCTGACACATCTTTGTGTTGCCTTGCAGCTTCTGCAGTCCTTGGATATACCTCCTTTTCCTCCTGACTTTGCCACACCAGATGTGCAGGCTGGAGAGGCAAGCCACAGACGTGCAGGTGTGGGGGCTGGGTGCTTTCAGCCTCCCTTAATTCCTAAGGTCATCACAGAATCCTCCTGTGGTAGCCCAGCCTCATTGTACTGTAGTCATTTACAATGGAGTCCTCACTGGGAAATCTTGCTGTCTATTCGCTCAGCTGCTTTCTGAGATGCCTATTCTGTAGATAACTATGTTCCGCTCACAGTGTGTTGTTAACAGAATTACTTAGCAGAGCTAACCTTTTGCCTGCTTCTTGTGACATCTCTATGAACAAACTTTTACCCAGCCACCAGCACACCCCCCCCCCCCCCGCCAAGTCTTTTAGGCTGCGTACTGTGGTCATGTCATCTAAGGTCCTGTCCTTCCTGCAGACTCAGAGAGGGAAGTTAATCCTCCATTCTCATGCTGCTTCTGTTTTCTTACAACCTCCAGGAGCTGAAAGAGATAAGATCTTTTTAAAAACATTTTTCCTAGGGGGCTGGCTAACTAGCTCAGCCAGTATAATGGGTATCCTGTAAGTACAAGACCTGAGCTGGATACCCTGGACGTGGCAGGTGGGGGGAGTGGATGTGATGCTGTTCTACCTGGGAGGTGGGCTGGGGTTCACTGGCCAGGCACCCAAAGTTTAGGCCCCCCCCAAAAAAAACTCTATTTCAAAATTAGGCAGAAATTAAACAATGATGCCTGAGTAGATATTGAGTCTTCAGGCATACCAACATACTACACACACACACACACACACACACACACACGCATGTACACACACACTCACTCAGACAGAAAAAGACAGATATACACAAACACAGAACTCACACACACATACAGATGCACAGGCACACCAACATAATAAAAACTCACTCACACACAAACTCCCAGACACTCGTGCACACATACACACACACATACTCACACACAAACACTCATACACACTCACACACACTCATGCACATACACTCACACACTTTTTTCTTGTTTTGTAGCTGAGGTTTCTCTTACTCTCAACCTTTCTCTTCCTCAAAGTCACCTTTGTTTAGTATTACTTATGGACTGGAATAAGAAAGCAGGAAAGGATGGCTGAAATGTAGGGGAAAGAGACTTTTGTAGCTTTGAGGAAAAGACCTTTTCACAAAAAGGATGGAGCAACCAAAAAAATGATAGTTGACAAAGCAAAATGCTTTAGGGACATAGGGAAGAATGGGTCTAAAGGGGATGTTGGCCTCTGAGAAATTCCAATAGGCAGCATTGGGAGAAAGTGCTATATTTTCTGGTATATAAGATAGCTTTTTTAAAACTCTTCCCCCGACAAACATCTGTGCCAAAGTCGGGAGTCATCTTATATGCTGGGTTCTTACTGCAGCTTGATTTGTATGTCCAGCGCATATAGTGGGATTGCCCAGGCCAATTCCCCGCTCTGAGTGGGGAGTATGAAGCAGGGAGGAGCAAGCTACAAACATCTTCCTGTACCTTAAAGGGGAGAATGTGAGCACAGATTGGCTCTCCTCCAGAACCCACCCATTTGGCTGCTGTGTCTTCAGGTTGAGTGTGGAGTGCACCTTAAAGGGGCAGTGTAGGCTGCCAGTGGCTGGCTGTGGTATTTAATAAAACACCTGGCCGTCTGTGCCCTGCCTGCAAATAGGCACGTGCCAACATCTGCTGGACAGGGCGTGTGTTGGGGTAGAAGAGGGGCAGTCTTATACAGTGAGTATATTCCAAACTCTATATTTTAACTGGAAAAGTTGGGGGTCGTCTTATACACCCAGTTATCTTATACACTGGAAAATACGGTAATTTAACTTGACTAAAGTTTGTTTTTATTGTTCTGGCCCATGCAAAATATAATGAAAATTTGTACATACCAATACCTAAGGTAGAACTGAATTTCATGCTTTGTGGAGATGAGGAGAAGGAAACAGAGTAACTCCAGGAAGCTGATGACCAAGCCAGGTAATAGAACATCAAACAGAACATGAGAGTTCATAGGGAGCAGGCGGGAGGATGGCTTGAAGGTGTCCCATTCTCTAGTCTGGGAATCCCAGCATCAGAAAAATAAATTCAAATTCTTTAGCTTTGAAAATACTAGTTTAGTTTTCTGTTTTTGTTTATAAGTGATCACTGCAATGCAACAGTGATGTTAAGAGTACACTAAACTCCTTCGAGCAGAACTCCACTTAGGTCGTGTGCTTCTGTGACTTCATCTAAAAGGATTTCTTGTTTTCCCTGAATGTACCCCTTCATTTCAACCCAGGTGCTAGGACAGGATGGTGTTTTGGAGGCCAGTCTCAGACAGTCTTAGAAAAACACAGCTTCACGGATGAGTTCATGTCAGGGGAGCTTTCTCTTAGGTTTCCTGACCTTTCACTTGTATCCTCACTAAGAGGTAGAGGCTGCAGACTTTACCGAATGTGTCTTATTGTCACTGAGAAGACAGGCGACCTGTGCCCACCTCTGTCATTTAGTTTTCTTCTGAGTCCATGTCTGCTTTGTGTTCTGTGAGATGAACTCTTGCAATAAATTCATACCTAAGTGATGCCTTCTTTATTGCATTCTTTCCAGAGGGCTTAAGTCCAAAAAACCCCCAGCTATTCCCTTGCAAAGATTTAGAAGCATTTTTCTTAACATTGTTCTGTCTTCTTCGAACATTCTAACTGGCTTCTGTATGGGCACAATCAATAGAAACAGTCACTAAACTACATATGTAAAAACTATAGAATAGGTACTCACTTTCTTTTCCTCCATCTTTGTGATTCAGTGGGTTCTCAGCCCCTCCCTGCCCACATCTTCTTGCTTCAGCATAATAAACCACTTCCTTGTAGGATCACTGCTTCTTGGGCAATAAAACAGACGCGTACAAAATGACATTTTAGATGTGAGTTTGAAAGATCTGTCTCTCATTAGGACCCCATAATGTGAGTAACTCCTTGGCTAGTTAGCACAGCAGGGAGCCTGTTTTATAACGGTATATTTGAAAGATATATTTATTGTTCTGCCACCAGAAAAAGCTCAGAAGAGAAGGAAAATAAGTTAAACTTGAGTCATGGAGTAGACTCCCTTGGGTCCATTTGGGGCCATCAAAAATCTGACCCCTCTTCCCAAACGAAAGCAAAACTTCCAGGAATCCTTAGTCAGCTTATAAACAAAGAAGGGCCCATACAGAAGTAATGAAATTTCCAACTGTGGAGAAAAGCACTCATTTATTTTGTTTTTAAATCAAGGAATGATTGATGTGGCTGCAATTTGATGTTTGCTTTTAAAGAGATTCTTTCTTTCACTTAACTAGCTGCCTCCATTCCCTCCGGCTATAAAACAGCCAAGCAATGCTCACCTTACTGAGCCTGCCAGGCCTGGGTTCGGAGATGCAGCTGACGGCTTCTGTTCTCTGTGTTTGCTCCTCCCCAGTAATTCCACATTTGTTATAGGAATAAAAATTGAGACACAATCTTTCCTACTTTTACCTCCTTTGCCACTAAGTTTTTTTTTGGTTGTTCCTTTCGGCATATTTATTTAGGCAAATGCTTTCAACACATTTAGTTCCCTGTTAGAAATCACTAAATTTCAGAAAAAAAAATATAAATGACTAAGTGAGTTTGTTTTAAGATTGTGGTAGAAATGACTTTATTTAAAAGTCCCACTAAAGAATTTATTTGCTGATACAAAACTGATTTAGAACTTAATTTTCATGGGATATGGTTATCATTGTAATTATTTGTGCATATCAGTTGTGAGCATTACAATGGGCTTTGCTCTGACGTCACGTGAGTTTGCATGCTTACATCATGTCTGCTTGCCAGGCTACCTTTGTCTTCCCCCCTCTCTCCCTGCTCTCTTTAGTTCTCTTACTCCCCCCCCCCAAACTTCTGCTTTCAGGTCACCACCCCGCCCCCTCACCCCAGATGTGAGAAAAACTATGATATTTACTATCTGAGACTGTTCTTTAAAAATTTTTATTTGCTTAGCACAATGTCATTTAGTTCTTGTAACTTCTTTGTTGCTTATTAGTTTTTTTGTTGTTTTCCAACAAAATGGTTTTGCTTTGTCCTGTAAGTTTGGGAGAACTGTACCTATGAGAGATAAGCAGTGCTGGGAATCTTCTGATTTACTTCTAGAATGTTCGCATTACGACTTGGTTTTAAATGTAAAAAATACATTTATTTATTTTTGTTTATTCATTGTTCTCTCTGCACACACTTGTATGTGCACATGTGTGCGCGTATGTGTGTGTGTGTGTGTGTGTGTGTGTGTGTGTGTGGTCAAAGAATATAAGTAGACATCCATTGCAGGACTTTTGAGAGCTTGTTTCTCCTCCTTCTGTCATGTTGGTCGCATGGACTGAACTCAAGTCACCAGGCTTGGTGGCAAGTGCCTTTACCTGCACGGTCACCTTGCAGGCCCTGTTGAGATGTTATAAAACTACCCACTGATGCCTCCACAGAGCCAGGGAGGTAGAAGGTGATTATTAATTAGTGATCATTCATTTTAGATTGCACGTATTTCCTAACTTTGGGAAGACGTCAGATGTTACAATGGGAGTTTTGTCAGCCCCGAGGAGTGACGTGTTCCCATTGCTTGCTCCCTCTTGAGAAGCTCCCAGTGGAGTCACAGTCTGAAGGGTCTTCTGTGAGATTAATGAGTGATGACAAGTCTATGTAAGGTAGCCAAGTCCCGCCCCAACACTTCATAATGACACACAGAGGTCCTTACTACTACATGGTTCTCTGTAATAGGATCCAAATACAAATGCCAAGTGTCAGCCACCAAGCAGGTTCAAAAGTTTGCTCTAATATATGGCGATATGGTTTTGTTACCTGGGAACTGTTCCTTGCGGGGTGGCTTCATTGCTTTTACTTCTCTGTGAACTTGCTTGTCTCCGAGTTCTACTTAAAACCATTTATGACTCCCGCAGATGGTTCTGATTTAGAAAGAGTGCTTTTTGAGCCATTTCTTTCTAACTTCCTTCCCCCCACTGGCCTCTGCCTCCCAGCTCTTCTCAGGAGCTAATTCCAGTCAGGTTGGAAATTACAAGCATGTCGTTTAGTGCCGGGAATGACGTGCTGACTGATGAGCAGAGGTAGGGTCTGAACTGGGGTCTCGGGGAGCAGCCTTCAATAGATTAGAGTATCGCCCTACTGAGAAATGGACCACGCAGAAGCCTGATTTTCCTTCAGTCCAAATTTAATTTTTCAGGGGCCATAACTAAGATTGGCAGTTCTGAGACCCTCGTTCCTGGAGCACAATTTATCAGCGCAAGGTCAGAGAATTCTTTTGGGCCTGTTTCTCATGAGCAAAGATAATTACGAATGTAGACAGCCCTACTTGTATTATGTAATGCGCTGAATGACACAGGGAGGATGGTTTTGATTTAGGCTCAGGAGCACCGTCACCAGACCCCAAAGCATCCAACATCCGAGTAACCCAGCGATCACCTCTGATGCTCTGGATGGGATCCATCAACACACCCCAATGAGGACACATCCTTCTCTTTATGACTGGCGATGGCCTTCAGCCTGACAATGCAGAAATGTGCCGTTGATGTAGGCCACATTTGAGGGAAGGCGCCTTCTGGGCTTTCTCAGTCATCAGCTGGCTTGGGGCTGGCTTGGTGGCAGGAAACGTCTCCAGATACAGAGTTCCTCTATTACTTTCTCAGATACCCTGCATCTAAGCTATTAATCAGGGAAGCTCCCGCTTTTCCTTTGGGGGAAGAATCACCTATTTGGCCTTCACTTTGGCTTGGAGAATGAATGAACCATGCTCAGCCCCTTGCAAGGATAAACAACCCTGAGCTCCTTATCGTTGGTTTCTCGGTATTTAGCATCACTCAAAAGATAAGTGTTTCTAAGCAAGAAGTGGTACCGAGGGCAGAATATTGGTGGGTTTTGGGCTAGTCTTCACTATCAGACCCTGAGCACTGGAGTGACACAATCTCCGTAAGAGATAATGAAAAGAATCTAGGATGGAGTGATGTTATCTCCCACTGCAATCACATGCAGTTAAATAGGTACTCAAAGGGTAGTATATGACTCAGGTCAAATTCCATTGCTATCCAAAATATTACTTTTCTCTTTTATTTTCTTTTTTTGTTTTGTTTTGTTCTTTGTTTGTTTGAGACAAGGTCTCACTACGTAATCCCAGCTGTCTTGGAACTTGCTCTGTAGATCAGACTGGCCTTGAACTCACAGAGATCTGCCATCTCTGCCTCCCAACTGCTGGGATTAAAAGCATATGCCACAATACTCAATTCAGATATATTTCTGGACAGGCACCACAATGAACAAATAGATACCATACTGAACAAACTAGTCTAAAGCAGCCTTGTTAAAAACCGTGATTCCGTTCAGAGATGGTCTTATAGCTTTCTTGTTAAAAATAAAACAAAGAAACCAGTGAAAACCCTGCATGTCTTTATTGAATGATGTACTGACAGCAGTAGATTCCGAAATGTGCCAGCCACCATGCTCTGCTGTGTTGTGGCACTGATTTGTAAAAACAAGCATCTTGGCCATTTGTTATTTTTGCATTGTTTGCCAGCTTCTCTTTCTTTAACAATTTCCCAAGGTTATTTATTTTTGTGTGTGTGGCTGAAGATAAATATGTTTCATTTGAAAGTTCTTCTTTAGTCACAAAGAGAAAAAGAGGAACCTGGTTGGAAATGTGTGTGTGTGTGTGTGTGTGTGTGTGTGTGTGTGTGTGTGTGTGTGTGTGAGAGAGAGAGAGAGAGAGAGAGAGAGAGAGAGAGAGAGAGAGAGAGAGAGAGAGAGAGAGAGAGAGAGTCTGTGTTAGTGTGAGAGGGTGAGTAGGTGAGTGAATGTGTGTGTGCAAGTGTGAGTGAGTTAGTGAGTGTGTATGTGTGTTTGTGTGCGTGCATGTGTGCATGTGGGTGTGGGTGTGTGTATTTGGACAGTAAATATATGGAGGGAAGAGGACCACTTGCTGGAGTCAGTTCTCCCCTTCTGTGGTGTGGATTCAGGAAGTCCAACTCAAGTCACCAGCCTTGACAACATGGCCCTTTACCCTGTGAGCCTTCAGTCCAATCACAATATCCTGAGAATAGTAAAAGTCTCACGTAAGTACTCTTCAGAAAAGCCACACACATTGGAAACACAAGTTTGCAGAGAGACGATCCTAGTGGGCCTCCCTGCCATATTTTAGAAGAAACTCTGAATTCACATAAATGGAAATTACAATGTGGATAGTCCTGACAACACTGTTTTAGTCTTTTATGTTTAAGCATTTCCTTTCCCCTCCCTCAACTTCTCTTGCTAATGGTCAAATCAGAAGACAGCATTCATTTCTAAAAACCTAGTGTTAGAGAGAATAGATATATGTGCAGTTCATTATAAGCTTTGGGTTTGAGATCAGCATTGATATATTTGTATGTCCAAATAACTTGAAAACATTCTTTTTCATGGACGTGTGATTCAAATCTATTTCTATTCCCACTGTACCCACAGAAGACCACGTGTTAGCACTTGTACAATGTCGTGCAGGGAGTTTTCTGTTCTCTGTACCCTTTAGTGGAGGATGGGGCCCACCATCGACAACATGTGTTCTTAAGCAGGTGGACTCAGGTAAATGTTATGTGAGAAGTCCGCAGGAACACCAAAGGAGTCTGAGGACTTAGGCACAAAGGATGTGAGATTTCTTTCCAGGGTGGAAGGAATGACTTCCTTTTCTTTCTTCTTTCCTTCTTTTCCTTCTTTTTTTTCTTTCCTTCTTTCTTTCTTTCTTTCTTTTTTTCTTTCTTTCTTTCTCTGTCCTCCCTCCCCCTCTCTCTTTTCTTTCTCTTTCTTCTTCCTCCCTTCCTTCTTCCTTTTTCCTTCCTTTCTTTTTTTTTCTTTTCTTTTTTCTTGTTTTCTTTTTGAGCGAATATGATCTGCATTGTATAAAATCTCTGAGGCCCTGCATTAGTTTGGCAGGACAATGAAGCAGTGTTTCCTAAGAAAACAAATGGTCACCAACTGGAGAGTTTTGACATTAATCATTCTAGCTCCCAGAGCCAGACCCCTTTTAGAACCTTCATTAGTAGGTGTATGTGCTTACCATCATTTGCACTACCGTGCGACGCATACCTCTGCCTACGGTGGCTCTTCCTCCCCATCTCAAGTGCTTTTCAGCACTATAACTTCTGAGGTTCGAAAGGAAACTCCTGTAGACTTGATAGAGGACACAAGCAATTTAGCATGACATCAGAATGACTCGATTTCGTGTGTGTGTGTGTGTGTGTGTGTGTGTGTGTGTGTGTGTGTGCGCGCGCGCGCGCGCGTGTGCCTATCAGATGTCAACTGCAGGTGTCTCTCCTCAGGGGGTCATTCATTTATCTTAATTTTCTTTTTTCATACAGGGTCTCACACTGGTATCGAGCTGAGCAACAGTTCCCTAGAAAGGCCGATGAGTAAGCTCCACTAGGGACCTGCCTATCTTTGCCTCTCCAGCACTGACTTGGACTGCAGACACGTGCCATCATGCCTGCCTTTTTTCATGGGTGCTGAGACTTGAACTCAAGTCTTCATGCTTGCATGGCAAGCACTTTATGGACTGAGCCACTTTCCCACCTTGCCAACCAGCCCTTTTCAATTAATTGGCAGCAAGTGTTTTCCTTCTTCTTTTTCTTACTTTTTAGACAGGGTCTCTCTATAAAGTCCAGACTTAGCTGAAGGTCTTATTCCTCTTGCTTTTGTCTTCATAGTACTTGGAATACATGTGTGCAATTCTTGCTAGTGGAAAAGATTTTTGCTGGAGTTGCATATAAGCTCACAAGCCCCAGACTTTACTTTTTAGGGCCACAGAAATAATGATCGGATGGCCTTGGGCTTAATCTTCACAAAGAGGATAGGAGGCCACGAGTACCTTTGCAAACTCAGAGGACCACTAATGTTCTCTAAAGCCCTCTGCTCCTGTGCTCCTGGGACCTGGCTGCACAAAAGCCGCTTAGTACATAAGGAGAGGACAAGAATTAGTGTTTGGAAAGCTGTTGGTGATTTTGTCTAATCAGGGGACAGTTTACAGCAGCTCTGACCTCTCCTGACCTTTTGGTGATACTTCTGTGCCTGATGACACAGGCAATATTCAGCTCTACCCGCTACATGGTATGTGTGAACCACACAGCCCTCCCTGCTGGTAATCTGCACCTCCTTTTGCAGGGTTTAAGCCAGATTTTCCCTGGTACAGCTGGTTTAAAGGGGTCAGGAGAAGCCTTATCCTCAATGAGAAAGTTGCTCAGAAGTAAACTTTTGAGTAGGATTCTCTTGCATGTGTGTGTGTGTGTGTGTGTGTGTGTGTGTGTGTGTGTGTGTGTGTGTTGCCACATTTTACAAGCCTGGACACAGGGGTTCGGACTATAGCATTCCACCATTATGAGAGATAATATTAACTGTTAATGCATATACACAGATGCATCAGGTTCCCGGATGGCACTCTGATTAGAAATACAGGTGTTGTGGCTCTGAACTCCCGTCTTCCTTATTACCTGAGACTTGAGCTGCATTCCCAGCCAATGCATGCACAATCCTCCCTGTCTAGCAATCCTCACAGCCACATAGGGGTTTGGACTATAGCATTCCACCATTATGAGAGATAATATTAATTGTTCATGCGTGTACACAGAAATGTACTTTTTAGAAATTTCCCAACAACAAATATGAACAGACTAACCATTGATTAAAAAAAGATATGTGGGGAGGCGGAGTTAACATTTATCTGGTGAAATTCCAGTGGGCAGAGCACTTGAGCCTGGTGGTTAATTTTATATCAGATTTCAGCCAGCCGGCAGTTACTCTTGTCTGCCGGTACACTACTTTCTCTGTCACTTGGTATTAGATGTACTACACACCAAGCAGTAATTATCTTTGACACATAATTATTATGGTTTTGATGACAAGAAAGACTTTCCTTGCAGTGCTTTCATAACATATATCCCTGAAAGTCCAGGCTTGTAAAATGTGGCTAAAAATTAAAAGCACTTGGATTCAGATTGAATTTTAGAAGAGGGAATAAAACAAAAGAATTTGTTGTGTGATTGAAGACGTAGTTTAGAGAGCACTAAAGGGGAAAAGAAATCGGAGAGGGTGAGGGCTTTTTGGGTGTTTCCTCGACTATTCCATCTGTGACATTGCAGACAGAAAAGAAAGCATGTTAGGTTATTCACATACTAGGGCCATCGTGCTGGGCACCTAGAGGGGAAAAGCTACCTTGAGCGTAAAAGTGGCCAAGGTGGGTTCAAAGACACAGTGCAGCGAGGCCACGGGCACCACTCAGGTGACTCCTGATCTTGCCACTTGGGCGTTTTCAGTGTTTCAATGTTGGGGTTGGAGACAGCCCCAGCTGCAGGCTCGGATGAAGAACTTAACAATCCTTTGCGCCCAAAGATTTTTCTTTTTTCTTTTAATGCTCGCGATCTGGCATGTCGAATCTCTGAAGCCTGGGGGCTCTGTGGCATTTAAATGCCTCCAGCTGTCTTCTTAGTAAGTCTGGGTCACCGTACTGTGGCCCCCAAAGCTTGGACAAGGCTTACTTGAAAGCTTCTTGGAGCTTCTGCTTAGGGGCATGTGGGGACAGTGGGGGGGCGGAGGAGGGCAGGCTGGAAACTGGAGGACGGAGAGAGAATAGAGGCGTGACGGAGAGGCTTGCTGAAGACTTGCGCTATAATGCACGGATGCAATAATTTATCTGTAGAGGAAGCTGATGTTATCTAGGACCTGATTGGATCTTAGAACAAGAGGAAATCTTTGGGTTGACCACTGGAGACTGGGCTGAGACCAGCGCTGTTTTCATTCTCCCACCGGCAAGTAAAAAATCTGGGCACCAGGGAGTCGCCTGTGTATCCACGGTTCCTCCCTCTCTTCACAGCCTTCTCAGCTGTAACTCAAATAATAATAATCAAGTGTACCGGCTTGAGAGAAGGTCTAACTTTAGTTTTGTTATTTAGTGAAGAGGGTGGAAGGGGGGAGGGTGGAGGCCTCCATCTATGACTAATGCTGTCTTGCAAGCTCTTAGCCATATTTAGTAACGTGGGGTATAAAAATAAGCTTTTGGTTCAGTTTTTTTTTTTTTTAAGTTGACTTCTGTTTCCTTTCTTCTATTCCCTCTCCCAAAGATGGATTTAACTAATTACACTCCCGGCTCAATGCTGATAGACACGTATTTATTACCCATGCTCTAAGCCCTGGAATTCTTTTCTTTTCTTTCTTTCTTTCTTTTTTCTTTTTTTCCATCCGTGAGGCCACAGACATATACCTTCACCTCCAGGCCCCGTGAGCCGTCAGAATTAGGCTCCAGCCAGGGCACTGTGATATGATAAAGTTTTCAGGCCCTGTTTAGTTAAGACGGAAGATCTGGTAGCCAGCCAATATCCACCACTCAGGGCTCTTTTCACAGTCCAAAATGATTTGGCTTAAACGTTTCCAACTGTGATGAGGTCCCATTTCAGTGATTATGCAGTCATTCACTTTTCCACATCAACATCAAAGTCATTAACAGCCGAGTATTATTGCATTGGCTGGAATTCAGTTAAGGACCAGAGGGAAGTTGCTCTTTATTAAGATAAATCATTGCCGTGGTTATGTCACCCATGAAATAATCAATTTACTGTGTTGGTTAATTTCCTTCCTCTTTGATCTGTGAATTAAATTCAACAGATCATTGTTTCACACAACCACCCCTCAAAAGATTTTTTAAGGGAAAAGTGCACACATGTGTTCCGATGACTGTGGTCTTACAAGAGCTATAAACAACGCAGCAATGCCGAGGGCTCATGCCTTCCGTCAATCACTCCCTCCGTTATCTTTGCTGTGTTCCAAGGGTGGGGCGATACTCAGAGCTAGCCGGGTGATCCCGTCTCTGAATTCTTGAATGTTCTGTTAAGTAATAAAATGTTAAGCAGAACTAACCTTAATACTTTAGGGACCACAAGCTGGTGTCAAATCTGAAGTGGGATATCCTTGTCTGGGACCCAGGATGTATGAGCAGTGATATTTGCAAGGATACTCACTTACAAATGTGAGGCATCCTTTTGAAGGATCCCGCTCATAAATACAAAACACTCCTTGCTCCATAACTCATGGTTCTTGTAGGGAAAGAAGTTGAATGGGGTGTTTTATTTTCCTTGCTTTGGTGATTCCTTGGAGAAATACTCTTGTACTTGGATGATTTAAAAATATATATTTTATAATGAAATATTTCACACATGCAGACAAGTATAGAGAATAATATATAATAAAAATCCATGGACCCATAACACAACTTTATCAAATCTTAACATTGTACTTCAGATCTGTGTGTTTTAAAGAAATAAATTTATAGATATAGCTGAGGATGCCTAAGCAACCCTTCTCTAGGCTTTTCCATTCGCCTTCTCTGCAAATAGAATGACGGCCATGAATTCATGCACATAAATATTTTATTTTATGCTTTATTTTTGCAGTGTACATTTCACAACTATATACAACAGTACTGTTTTATAAATGCTTTACACTTTAATTTTTCTTTTGGATGGGGCACATTTTGAGACAGGATCTAACACAACTCAATCTGGTCATCTTCAACTCTTCTTCCTTCTGCCACTTGGAGATTATAGGCACATCCCAAACATGCTCAGCTTTAAAATGTTTTGGAGATCAATCCTTTCTCATCTTGCTTGTTTCATTATAGTATATTCTGGGAGTTGTCAATAATAGTGCAAATAGATCTAGGTCATGGTTGTAAAAGCAACTCAAAAAGAACTAAGTTGTGGTTGTATAGTATTTAATTGCATGATTCCATTTGAATCATAGCCATGTCTCTTTGTGCCTTAGAATAAATGTTCCCCCTAGGTCACTTACAAATAAACAAATGAATACAAAAGGATTTCTGAGTTATAGGTCATGCCTAGTTTTGTCTTTGCTAGATATTGCCAAATTGCCAACTTTTATCTACATTACAATCACTGTTTCTCCAGACATCCCATGCTAGGCTGACTGAGAATAATTTTTTTTTATAAGCATCAAACCTACACAATACCCTTCTGGCGTCCACATGGTCATTCTCCACACTGAAAAGAAAGCAGAAAATTGTAGGCAACATGATTCTAACGAAGGTCAGAACTGCCTAGATAGTTATCTCTTAGCTCTCTTTCTCCCTGACTTTAGAGATCTGGCTCAAGAGATATGAGCAGTCAAAATATTGAGGGTTAGGCTGTGGTTCAAAATATGTGACCAGGTCACCTCGGTGAGCAGGAAAGGCAATGAAAGAGTGGTTTCCAGGTAGGATAGACCCCGACCAAGAATTTTCTAAAAGGGCTTTTAATAAATGTAAGACTCCAGTTTTACTTCAGCTCAAACTTCCACAAAAGCAACCAAACAAGTGTTTTTTTTTTTTTTTTTTAGCTATAAAAGGTTCTTGGTTCATTGAAATCAAGTAGCATCTATTGAACACTTAAGTGAGAATAGAGTGCGTGTCCTTATGCTCCCGTGCTTCAGGCTAACATGGACCCCTTTATCAGAGAAGCTGCAATAGGAAAAGTGACGTTGTTAAGGCACAGAAACAGGAGGAAACCAAACCGCGCGGGAAGGTGTTATTTTCACTGCCTGTGGTTAATCCAAGTTTAAAAAGCTTGTCTCCTCCCAGAAGGCAGCACACATTTTGTGGGGGAGGCAGAGAGTGTTCGGAATTATTCCCTTCCCCAGACTGCTAACGATTTAACACCTAAGCAGGAAGAAACTAGCTTTGACCTAAGGATGCATTCCACATCATAAAGTTATCTAGTCATGGTGAGTGTACATGCGGTATAAAACAGCCAGAATGAAGTCTTGGCAATATTACCATGGTGTTGCTTTCTTCATTTGTACACAGGAGACTCAGGAGTTTTCCCTACATCATTTTTACTATTTCTAGGTGGTTGTTATATACCACATGAAATGTGGTTTTCCGGATCCCATTTCCAATCAGTAGAGAAGTGGCTGGTTAGATTCTTTTGTTGCCCAAGTCTCATCTTTCCCACACATGCTTCTCGTATATCTGCAGTTTGGGTCTGCCTCACCTACAGGGTCAGTCTTTTATTTCTTTTCCAGTGAGAAACCACGGATGGGATGGAGAAAGAGTATGGGGGAGCAGTAGGGAGACCCCATCCTTCTTCTTTCCTTCCTTGACTGTCTCACCATGGAAACAATTGTTAAAAACATGTCATATTTTATGACATCAGATGTGTAAAGACACAGATAACTGGAGGAAGTTAGAGCTTAAATAATTATGCCTTTTAGTGCTTCTGAGGCAAGGTTTTTTACATTTGATAGCAAACTGTCAGTATTTTTTGTTTTATTATGGAAGTGTAACAGATCTCAGAATCTATCCAGGCCTCAGCTTCTCCACCTGTAAAGTGGAAACAAGTAACAACACTCACTGCCTACTGTAAGGGCTGTGGAGACAATTTCACAAGGGATCCAATAGGAAGTAGCTAGCAAAGGGCCTGACATAATAGGTGCCACAACCGAGATACTGTTTCTTTTGTTGTTTGGGTATTGAGTGTCCCCAAAAATCATGCGGTGAAGGTTGATTTGTCAGTGGGTGATTCTGATGGGATTAACAAGAATCTTCAGGAGGAGGGACAGGGTGGAAGGTCTTGGGGTACATAGTCCTAAAGGTAGTGTTGAGACCCCATGTGCTTCCCCATTCTACCCCTTGCTTCTTGTCTGCCAGAGGTTTAGCATTAGACCCAAAAGCAACACAGCAACTAACCAGACACTGAATCCTCTGAAAGTACTCCTCAAAACAAACCTTTCTTTCCTGTGAGTTGATATTCTCAGTCATTTTGTCTCAGCAATGGATACACATTGTCTTTCTCGTGTTTATTTCCTCCTACTTACTGTAATTTCTAAGAAATCTTCAAATAGTGATTTGTAATTTTAAAAATAATGGGAAAGTTTTTTTCCTACAATAAAGTCAAGATATTATCTTTGCTACTTTTTCTGTGAACACCTGTGGGTAGGATAACAACTTTGACAAATTGTAGTTTACTTTTGTATTTTCTAGTTGAGCACCCTGAAGCCATGTGATCTTGGCTTGAATTCTGGATTCATGTCTACCTTAACAGAACCTTAGATTGAATCCTGTCTCATCTGCAAGGATTAGAGTGAGGAACGCTTTGAAAACCCGTGTAAGACATTTACTTCAGCACTAAATCAATGTGAGCCTGGGTGATGTATTATGGCCCTCACTGCTCTCCTTAGTTATGCAACTCCTCAGAAGCAGGTATAGGGTGGAGCCAGTAAAACAAAGGGGAAGCCTGGGCTCTATCAAACGAGTCCATCCTTTCTTAAGAGCATTTCAGGTTACTCCAGGACCCTGCTTGTTACAGCCCCTGTATGTTCACCTCATACTTCTGTGATTTTTACCCCCCTTGCCCAGTACCATAATAGCATTGCTCTGCCTGGCCTGGTGTGTAGATTAGACTTCAGTCTGAGGACCTTTCATGACAGAATTGTAGCATTGATTCATGAACAGGTGATGACAGCTTTGAGAAATACACTGAAGTGCAGGGAGTTTAGAAGACCCAAGTCACAGGGCATACAGCTTGGAATTCTCATTTTCCCATAGTCAATCAACTGATAATAAAGTAACTTTCAGAGAAGAGAAGAATGTGACAAGTGAGATAAGTCCTTGAAGGAGGTACTTCCTGACTTTGTGGTCTATTCCCCGCAGGAACAGAAGGAAAAAGAATGCTAAGGTGCAATAGTTTGACCAGACCCCCTGGGCCCTGATCTACCTGTTACCATGTTCTTCTTGTAGGTTTCTAAGATCCTCTGGATCCTTCTATTTCCCCATCACCTATATTTCTCTTACCTAGAGCCCTAGTAGGATGTCCTCACATCTATCCCAATCTCCTGGTAACTGAAGACTTTCTTGGGACATGCCTTTTGGGCTAGTGCCCAATCATAAGTGAGTATATACCATGTGAGTCTTTCTGCTTCTGGGTTAACTCACTCAATATGACAATATGATCATTTCTAGTTCTATCCATTTGTCCACAAATTTTGGGATTTCCTTGTTTTTTTTTTTTTGTTTGTTTTTTTTGTTTTTAAAGCTGAGTAGTAATCCATAGTGTAAATGTACCACAGTTTTTTTTTTTATCCATTCTTCAACTGAGGGACATTTAGGCTATTTCCAAGTTCTGGCTATTATGAATAAGGCTGCTATGAACATGGTTGAGCATATGTCCCTGTTATGTGGTGGAACATTTTCTGGGTATACTAACCAAGGACGACACAAGTAGTAAACATTGAACCACTACTCTGATCTAGCCAATGGACAGGACATTCTCCATAGTTATGTGGAGAGCAGGGACTAACTCTGACATGAACTCTGGTGCCCCATAATTGGTGACCTCCCCTTGGTGGGGAGCCCTGGTGGCACTCAAAGAAAGAATAAGCAGGCTACCAAGATGAGACTTGATAGCCTATGACCATAAAGTGGGGGAGGGGATTCACCTCAGTCATAAACCTATGGGAGGGGAATAGCGTGAAAGTGGGAGGGAGGGAGGAGTGGGAGGATACAAGTGATGGGATAACAGTTGAGTTGTAATCTGAATAAATTAATTAAAAAATAAAAATAATTTAAAAATAAAATAAAATAAAACTAAATGTAAAAAAGAAAAAGAATGCTAAAGTGGTGTCATTAGTGGAACGTCCATTGACTCAGGAACACACTTGGGTTCTTCATCCATGAAGGTGTCTAAAGGAGCAACAAGCACAGGACAAAATGTTGCCCATTTTCTTGTGACAACAAAAATTGCTCTTTCCTTGATTAGGGACTAATTCTTAGTCAGACATGAAAAAATTGCATGGAATCACCTCTGAAAAAGCAAAAGATTGAGGAAAAGACAGCACAAGTACTACATATGGAATTTTGGACACCATAGATACATGGACACTTCTTTTATAAATCAGATAGAAAGATGACCAGTCCTCTTTTTGCTAAGTGTTTTAAGTCCGAACATGTAAACCTTATCTATTTTTTTAGTAAGCACAGGAAAATGTACACTGTGACATAAAATTGGGAAACTTTTACTTTAACTTCTGAGACCTATAGCTTCAAAACCAAGAAAACTAAAGGAAACTAAATACAAGCATAGGTGTGAAGACAAGTCTCTTATCTTTTATAATGCAATTCAATTTTACTAATTTCTATTCCTTTGCCTTATATCAAGATACTATTAGGTTATAATCAGGAGAAATATTGACTAGGACTGGATTCTCTCTCTCTCTCTTTTTTTTTAAGGACTGGATTCTTTAAATATTGCAATGAGTAATAGTCATTGTTTCAAAGACACTTTCTCATTCCTATCTATTGTTGTATTGGATGGAATTTAATGTCAATAAGGTCCTAAACTAGTTGCATTTATTGTTGAATTTAAAATTCATCAAAATTGTATAGTAATCTATCAAGAGGTTGGATTTTTTTTTTTTTTTTACAAAATTCTCCTTATTATTAGTTCATGTTTGATAAGACAGCCTCTTCACATTGCTAACATTAAGCATAATTTCTCTTCAGAAGACAATCACATTAATAAATGATTTTGTGCTATCAAATTCCATTGAGGCCTTTTCTGCAAAACAAACTACAAAATCTGTTCTGTATTTAGAAAAGGTGGCAGTTCACAAAACCGAAAAAGAAGGCCAAAATTTGTATTCAGTTATCAGTGGATAATTCTGGCCTGGAATTCGACTCTCAGAAAATGCTCTAATAAATCCAAGCCTCAAATAAGTTCTTGTCCAGTGAAGCAGTTCATTATCCATTGGGTAGAGTATAAAGAAAAGCTTAATATTTTCTTGATGATTCCCTGCCTAGTAAATTTCATTATTTCTTATTCAGGTAAAAAATAAATTCAACTCTATTATCTGTGATATTTCTAAGTTAGAAAAAATTTCTTCTTTAATAATCACCATGTTTAGAAATTTTCAAGCTTTAATGATTTTTTTCCTCACCAATAAATACGTTTTGAGTAATTGAGATTTTTTTCCCCCCTGTTACCACATATTCCATGGGAGAAGGTTAAACTTTTGTCTTCCTTTAAGTCTTATTTATATGAAAAACTCATAACTTAGGTTAGTTTGAAGTGTTTGCTCTGTACTTTGGAATATGTTTCTCAGAAGAGTAAATGGAAAGTAGATTCAGATAGCAGCTACCAATGAAAAATGATAGCATGAGGGTCACCAAAAATGGTGGGTTCAGAGAGCAGAACCCAAGTTGTTAACAGAAGAACCAGAATTAGCAAGCAGATACCTGGTTATCAGTTCATGACTGGCTCCTACTCTAACCCTGTCTCCATCTCTATTACTTTTCTGAAAACTTGCCTAATAGTTTTGCAAGTATGCAATGACCTAGGAGCACTGCGAGTCACTAAAGCTCTGGGAAGCTGTATTCTGAAGTGACACAGCAGATTTTCCTCTGCTCTAACATGCCATAGACTTTAGGGGAAGAGAAGGAAAGAGTGTTGAAGGGAGAGACCTTCTCTTAGTTCGAGTTTCCATTTCTGTGAAGAGACACAAGGCCATGGCAACTCTTTTAAAGGAAAACATTAAATTGGGGCTGGCTAAGATCCACTATCGTCATGGCGGGAAGAATGGCAGTGTCCAGGTCAGCATGGTGCTAGAGACGGAGCTCAAAGTTCTACATCTTGATCCGAAGACAGCAGATTGAGACTGTGTCCTACACTGGGCAGATGTTGAGGATAGGAGACCTCAAAGCCCGCCCCCACAGTGACACACTTCCTCCAACAAGGCCACACCTCCTAAGTGCCTCACCCTACGGGCCAAGCATTCACACAAATGAGTCCATAGGGGCCATGCCTATTTGAACCACTACAGACTTGCAGACAATTATCTCCTCTGCATTCTGAGAGGAGAGAATAGTGCCCTGGAAGGCAATGACCTTAGACAAAGTGGCTGGAAAGATCAGGAAGATAAATTTATGTTTTTGACAAGGGGACTTTCCAAGCGTGACAATAAAAGTAGAAATCATAACAAAAAATTGGATAGACTTATAGCACAGATAGAGGATAAGTAGAAAAAAATTCAAAATCATAAAACATTAAATGAGGTGCCAACTTTCCCCTCAGGGCCGTCATTGTTACTGCTGAAAGACATGCAAATGAAAAAAAAAAAGCAGAGATAAAGGTGCAGGGAGGAGACATGTTTCTCAACAAGCATTAAAAAATGCATATCCATGCACAGAAGCAAATAATGAAAAAGAAAACTTTGAAATATCACAGGACCACCATCATTCTCCATTGAACAGCTAAAGATAATGAAACGAAGAGCCATGAGAATGTATAGGCTGCTGCTTGCACAGCAGAGGGATAACATTATCAAAGACAAGCTAGATAGAATTACTGGAGAGAAGTTTTTTTTTTATCATCTCCAAAGTCTCAAATTTCCCCTAGTTTGTGACCAAGGAATTATTTTTCTTAGAATAAACCCTGAGGTAAAACCAACCCAATATAAAACTTTAAAGCTGAAAAATATATATCAGAGATAGCTGTTGAATAAATTTAATATGCATATAATTCAGAAACATGAATATACTTTTCAATATAATTGTGAACATGTATATCATTTATACAATTTAATATTTGAACACATTACTAATTTGTTGCGCATAATTGAGAGAGAGGTATGCAATGAGCATGTGAGCACTCAACATCTGTTTATTATATAAACATCTGTGTGTGTGTGTGTGTATATATATATATATATATATATATATATATATATATATATATATATATATTTACATTCTTTAACTTTTTAGTGTGTTTTAATGTCTTATATTTTATGGCAAAGAATGTTCTGAGTGAATGGAAATCCTCTCCATCCGTGTGGAAGGCTGAGTTGGAAAAGAGCAGTTAGGAATCCAGCAATGACAGGGAGCATTGAGAATCCTGCTGTTGGCAGTGATGGTGGGATGAGGATGATGATGACACTGATGGTGGTGCTGATGGTGGTAATAGTGATGGTGGCTTGAGAGAGACTACTGGAACCAGATCACTTATGTCTATTAGGGCTTTGCAACAACCTGACATTTTACGCTTACTCACATTTTTCCCTGTCTTTCCTACAACAGTTGAACCTACCAGGACAAGTGTTTATTTTGCTCTTGTACCTTTGTCACTAGAATCTTACTGCTCAGTATGAGAGTCACTAGCCACATGAAGACATGAGCATTTCAAAAATAACTGATATGTAAAATTGGATATGTCTTTAAGGAATACTTAATTTGGTTACACTCTAAGACAATAATATCTGGGCATAGAGAATTGAACTAAATATTATATAAAACTTAGCTGGACCAATTCCTTTGTAGTTTTAAAAATATAACTAACCATATATGTTCAATATATACTTAACATTAGATAAATTTAAATTAAATAGACATTTAAGAAATATCTGAGGTTATCTACATGGTTCACATACTATTGCTGTTAAAATCACAGACATAGAAGCTGCATTGCTGCCACTCATTGCTTGCTGAATAAGCAAATGAGAAAGTGGCACAGGCTTTTTTGTGTGTGTGATCTCCAGATTTTATTTCTGATGCCAAAACAGAGGGAATTGTTAGGAGAGAAGCTGGTTTCTGACTCATACTTGTTGAAGTAGCTTCTCTCAGACTCTTGTTTTTCCTAGAGTATTTCTGAGAGGTCCTGCTGACCACTCAGCAGACATGTGCCTGGTTAGAAAGATCTACGGGTTCGGGCAGAAAATTCTGCTGTTGCTGGTATAGTAGTCAAAGACTTTGATTTGACAGAATCAAGAATTGTACTAGTGGTTTGCAATTTTAAGTTCAATATCTTTATCTTGGTGCGCATTATCAAATAGATTTGGGCAGTGAATTTGTCTCTACACCTATAATTTATTAAAAATGTCATGAACTAACATACAAGTAGAGGCCAGTACCTTTTGCACTGAGACATGTGCATATAGAGCAAGATTCTGAAGGGGCTGCTTTTCAAATTCTTATTGGTTTAAGAGAGATACTCCTTTTTTATCCATCTGTAAGTGTAAGAGATGAAATTCCTAATTATGCACTTACCTGTAAGGGTTTCACACACATCTGTGTTGGCCAGACATATATTTATAGAAATGATCTTTTCCTATCTATAGAAATGTAGATGAGTAAGTTTTCAAGAATTTATAGGCAGCCATAGAAGTGTTTTCTAAGGGGATGACAGACACTAAGGCTGGATCCTGCTTCAGGCAGTAGCAAGCAAGTTAAACCATCGCTGATTGACTTTTATTAACTCTGATTTGTAAGGCTGATAGGCTCAGGCTTGTAGCTGATGGACAGGTTTTTGTCAGTCAGCCAAGATATGAATCCTAGAGAAATGCCAAAGAGAAGAGACGGTGTTGTTCTCCCAAATCCATTGTACTTTGAGCGTTTGCTACTTTGGATTTTTCTGTTTTACATACCCAAGCTGAAATGTTTTTACCAATTATTTTGTCATTCTTTATAAAACTTAGTTTAATCAGACGCGGAGTCTGATCCTGGTGCTTTAGGCTATGGCTGTAAATAGCAACGATGTGGAAATGCTATTTGTTTGAGCTGCTGAATACATTGCTTAAGAGAGCAGGCTCAAGAATATGAACACATGTTTTTTGTTTTTTTCCCTCCAACTCCTAGCTCCCTCCAAGGGCTATTTGTTTACTGAAAATTTTCCTTTAGTTACTCTTTAAAATGATTTTTATGGGCTACTTAGGTATAGATTAAAACGCCCTTTATGTAAATAACACATGCCTTTGTTGTTGGGTAGGCGCTAGGACCAGGTATATAGCTTGTCTTGAGAGTTCCATGGCACTGGCTTGTCTACTGGCTCTCGTTGAGCATCACCTGGGATGGTCAACCCCTGTTCTTGGTAAATACTTAGTAGACCCTGTATTAAAACTTCACAAAGGTGTGGCATGTATTATTCCTATTTTCAGTGTAGAAATGCATTTTTAAAAAAGTTTTTTATTTTTATTCTTTTTTTTTCCCTGAAGTTTCCTGCCAGTAATGCCATTGAGTCCCCTCAACTACTTAGTGCTTTTTGTCTCAGCTGTAGGTGGATCTCCCAAGCCTTCTTTTACGTTCCTCTCACTAAAATCTGATCTCTGAAATGCTCCAGTGATTGCCTTCTCACTCAGATATAAAGGCTGATGAGTTTTCATGGGATTCCTGTTTCCTTTGAGAGCTGTTTCTCTAAGTTATTAGAAATCTGTTTTGTTTTGAGACATTCAGAGACTTTCGAGATGTATTATTGAATCCTAAGAATGCTGTGACCACAGAACACACTCATTTTGGTTCTTTCCGGTGTGTTATGGTTTAATGGTTCAGCCAATAACCTGTGTTGGTAAAATATCCCATTTGTGCTTGACAAGACTGTTGTATACAATGTTCTATAAAGGTTTATCAGGACATTTAAAAAATATTCTTATTCTAAGGATGGGGGAAGTTTTCTAACTACAATTATAGACTTTTGTATTTTTTCTTTTCAGTTTCCCACTCAATATTTGTTGGCCCTCAGGTGGGGCGAGGGAAGGTCTCCTCCTTGTTGCTGGGTGGGGATGACAGTCATATTCCCACCCCTTCTTCTACTGCTACCAGGCATGGTGGCCTTGTGGCAACTAACTAGGTGGTGAGGGGACTGGATCTCTGGTTGGCTTTCTCTGGCTCTGCCCCAACCAGCTAGCTGGAAGAGCGACTAGTCGGCACTCCTATCTGTGTGGGGGGTGCTGGGGGATGGGCTGATGTACTTTTTTTTTTTAAATCAAAGTTGTGATTTTATTAAAGTACACTATATTTACACTTTAAAGACAAAAGGGCCACAATAGTCAATGAGCACTGTAACATTCAAAAAGCTACTTATTAAAAGTGAAGGATAAAGTGAGATTACCCATGATATTGGCAGATTAAAATTATTTATGAGTATGAAGGTAGATTTGGATAAAGTTCTAGAAAGAATACAGAGAAGGATAAACATACCCAAGAGGATACGGTGCACATTAAATAAGACCACAAGTGATAAAAAATGTAAATAAACACCACAATATTAACCAAATTATAGGAATTAATATGCATCTTTCAATCACAATATGGATATCAACGTTCTCATTTACCCCATAAAAAGTTACAGACTCAGATTAGAATTTGATTAGGAATCAGGATCCACCCTCAATTATCCTTACAAGAAACATAATTCAACTTCAACTATAAAAACCAGCTGGGCTGATGTATTTTGATGCTAATTACTGCTTGCTGTCTGACCCACCTTACGCTTAATAAAAAGCCATCCCACCTGGGCAGGGCAGGAGATAGGTGGGGCTAAGAGAGAGAGAGAGGAATTCTGGGAAGAAGAAGGACTGCCAGGAGAAAGGGAAAAGGAGAGAGACCTGAAGTGAAGAGAGGAAGGCTGCCATGGGTCAGCTGGAGGAGAAGCACATGGCCCACGGTGTGGATGGAGAATCCAGCCCAGATGAAGAACATGAGCAAGTATTTGGGATTATGGATGAGAGGTAGCTTGATAGAAGTTATTAGAAGCAGATGGCATGGGATTGAGACAGGGATCCCATGCCTGAGGCCTTACTGTGAAAAGTAGTTTAGAGGATTGATATCTGCCCTGGCCCAGGTGAACTAAGGCTATTTTAAAATATAGCAAGTGTCTTTGTCTTGATTGATTGCTAGCTGGGCCTACAGATAATACAGGTAATACATGTAAATTTAAAAACAATAGTGGGGAGGTGAAGATCTGGATTTCCATGAGATACCCAATGGGAGTATTGCATCACTATTCAGAAGGGAATAGAAACTGTTTGGCTTTTCTAGATATTATCTGGGCATCATGATCAGGATGCTGGGATGATGTACTTCCATTCAGGTATTTTTCTGCAGGTGCTTTTGGAAAAACAGAATATCTCTGTAGTACACACGGGAATGAAACATGTGCATCAATATTTCTTTCTCGTTGTGTCTTTTCCTTTGTGGTTTTTTGGGGGAAAGAACAAGCTGTTGTCAGAAACTGTTGTTGTTGCTTAGATCTGGTTTGTTCTTTCTCAATGTTCCTTTGGGATGCATATGTTTTAAAAGAGGAATTAGTTAAAATTATAGTAATAATTTTCCAAAAATAAAAGCTCCAGGCCCTGATACATTTACTGGCAAGCTCATCAACCATTTGAGAAAATATTCTTACAAAATTTTTATAACCTTCATTGCAAGATCCACTTAGAAAGGATTATTTCCACTCTCATTCCATGAAGCTAGAATTACACTCATGCTCAAATTGCACCAAAATATTAGATTTTTTTTGAATATTAATGCTAAGACCTAGAACAATAAACCAGCAAATTGAATCTAGTATTACTTAAAATTTTAACGCTAGGACCAAATGGGTTTTATCACACATATACTAGCACTGTTCAACATTTTAAAATCACTTTTTGTAATTTATCATACTGGGAGGCTAAAACTGAATAAGCGGACTTTCATGTGACAAGGCCATGCTGTGGTTGGATACACATAAGTACATAAATACATAGATAAATACAAAGGTTCTTATGGTTATTCCCTAGTGTGGCAACGTTAAGAGATGGTAGGTCCCCTTAGAGGTGAGATCTAGTGGGAAGTCACTAAGGAATTGAATGGTTATACTTTAGACAAATTATCTTAGCAGTGCCAAGATCTCAGGCTTCCTATCTTGTCTTGTACAGTGTCCCCCTTACACCTGCTTGTCCCCTTAAAGATGCTGTCTGTCATGCTGAGCCACAGCCAGAAGGCTCTTGTCAGCGAGTCTTGCCATACCTCTGGGGCAGTCTCAAAACTGAGTAAAAAAATATTTTCTTAGTAAAGTACATTAGATTAACACACAGTAAGAAAAGATTGAAGAAAGCTCAATGCATACATTAAAAATTGTTTGCAAACTAAGGAAAGAACCATCGATGTGATAAGAAACATCACTTCCCCTTGGTGGGGAGGCCTGGTGGCACTCAGAGGAAGGGGAAGCAGGTTGCCAGGATGAGACCTGATAGGCTGTGATCATATGGTGGGGGAGGAGGTCCCCTTCTGGCACAGACCTAGGGGAGGGGAATAGGATGAAAGAGGGAGGGAGGGGGAACGAGACGATATAAGTGAGGGGATAACAGTTGAGATGTTATTAGCTCAGTAATTTACTCAGATGTAATCTGAATAAATTACTTACATAAAAAAAAAAAAGAAAGAAAGAAATCTCAAGAGCTAAAATAGTGTTTCATGGTAAGATACTAGATTTTTCTACTAGAGGGAGATTTAAGGGGGAGATGCACACCTTTTATCCTTCCTTTACAATATTGTACTTGAAATTCTAGCTAATGTGTGATCATCAGGAAAGAGCATGTGTGTAGGAGGCCATGGTACCTAATGCTTACATTTGCAGTACTTGTGAGGCTGAGGCAGGGTGGGTTCCATGGATCTGACGTATTCCTTGTGTACTGAGTTCCAGTGCCTGTGTGGAAAAACACAAAGCATGCAGACACACAGTTTGCAAAGGAAGAAAGAAAAGAAAACTACTTTCATATACAAATGATGACTACTTTATGTTTAGAAAAGCTTAAATTTTTGATTAAATAATAACTTGAATCAATAAGCAATTATAGAAAATTTATTGTACCCAAACGTTAGTTTACAAAAGATTATCACTTTGCCATGTGCTAGCAAAAATAACCAAAAAGTAATATTTGTGATTAAAAAACACAATACAGAGGCTAGAGAGGTGGCCCAGCACTTAATTGTCCTTGCTGCTCTTGCTCAGGACTTAGGTTCAATCATCCACAGAGAAAGCTCCTAACTACCTGTAGCTCTAGTTCATGGGGATCAAATACTCTCTCTTTTCTGGTCGCCACAGGCTCCTGCACACATGTGGTGCACAGAAACTCAATTAGGCATGCACACATAAAAATAATAAATAAGCAAATTCTTTGGAAAAAATATAATACAGTGTGTATTAGCATACCCTCAAACGAAATACTTAGCTAGACTTATGAATGTGTGTAATGTCTTGTTGTGGTTTAAAATATAAGGTGTTCCCTGTAGTCTTGTGTGTTTGAATACCTGAGTCCCCAGCTGGTGCAGCTTCTTTTAAAGACTACTGGACAGGAGGCGGTAATGTACTTGAAGTACGTCACTGCGTCGGAGCTTGATGTTTTATGGGCTGACTTTGCTTCCTGAGCACTTTCTGCTTCTTGACTAGTTGTAATTGACCAACTGTGGGTGAGTCCTGAAGCCATGCCTTTCACATGACTGTGGTGTAATCTGAAAGTAGCACACACTCTCTTAAATTGCTTAAACTTGGTCTCAGCAATGAGAAAAGAAACTGATAGAGGTCTATTTGAGAAAAATCACAAGAATGACAATATTTGCAAAGGACAATTAATGAAAACCGTACGTTCTTAAAATTTAACACAACAACTAGCAAATAAAAATCATTTTGAAAGGACCTGATAGGCTGTGATCATATGGTGAGGGAGGAGGTCGCTTCTGTCAGAGGTCTAGGGGAGGGGAATAGAGTGAAAGGGGAGGGATGGGAAGATACAAGTGATGGGATAACAATCAGGATATAATCTGAATAAATTATTAAAAAATAATTTTTTAAAGTGAGACAAAGTTGTTAAAATAAACATCATCTGAAATGTGTTAACGGCTAATAAAAATTTGGAAAGACAGTCAACATTACGTATCAGTAAAGAATTGAAATTCAAACAATAAGAAAACATTTCTAACCCACAGTGTGGCTAGAATCTTAACCTGTAACACCACTTAGTGCTGGGGAGCATGTGGGGTAATAGAAATTCTTTCTCATTCACAGTAAGAACGGAAGATGGCATGACCACTTTGGAAGACAATTTAGCAATTTTGTGCAAAGCTCAGCAAAACCTTTTTTTTTTTTTTCCCAAATCACTGAAGCAATGGAAATCAACAAGAAATCAGGAACTAGATGGTTCAAAATCGGGGTTTGGGATTTAGCTCAGTGGTAGAGCGCTTGCCTAGCAAGCGCAAGGCCCTGGGTTCGGTCCTCAGCTCTGGAAAAAAAAAAAAGCCAAAATAGATAGTTCAAAGTCAGCTCTTTCAGCAAACAATGATGTTACAACGGTCCTTTGAAGGCATTTCTGCCTTCAAAACCATGGTGTTCTCTGTAGAGTTCCAAGCCATAGCCCCATTCACCAGCTTCTCAGTGGGTGTTTTGTTTTGTTTTGTTTTTTACTGATTTAGTAGATTCCACCTTTTTATTGAAAATAGAATTTTCTTTCATATAAGATATCCTGATTATGTTTTCCTCTCCCTATACCTCTCTTAGTTCCTCCCTATCGCCCCTCCCATCCCGGTGCACTCCCTTTCTGTTATTGAAAACAAATAGGCTTCTAGGGATAATAACATACCAAATATCATATTATATTATATAACATACTAATATAACAATATAAGACTAACACTTTGGAGTAGAACCAAACAAACAAAAGGAAAAGAGCCCAAGACAAGGTGCAAGAATCAGAGATCCTCTTGTTCACACACTCAGGAATGCCATAGATAGACTAAGCTGGACATTATAATCTATACACAAAGGACCCTCTTTCAGCCTTTTCACTCTTTTCCATGCAGGGGCGGAGGAGGGTGTCGTTGAGGCCCGAGGGGAAGGACTTGCTGGAGATACCCCATCTAGGGCTGCGTGTTGCAAGGTCTCTCACTCTCTGCTGAACATCTGGCTGTGAGTCTTTCTATACTGTTCCCCTCTGCTGCAGGAGCTTCTCTGATAACGGCTGAGCCAGGCGTTTATCTATGAAAACTCACAGCACTCTTAGTCATATTGTGCAGAAACAACATCCTTTGGTATTTACCCAAAGAAGATGAATAATTCTGTCCACACAGAACCTGCACGGGAATGTAGTAGCTTTGTCCGTAATTGCTCCAATTTGTAAACAACCAAGATGTCCTTCGGTGGGTGAATAGATTAATAATCTATGGTCCATCCAGGCAAGGGGATATTTCTCATCTCTAAAAAGAAATGAGCTACAGATCTATGAAAAGGGAAGAGGAACCTTACCGCGTATTAGTAAGTGAAAGAAGCCAGCTGGGAAAGTACAACTATTGAATAATTCCAACTGTATTAAATTCAATAAAAAGCAAAACCACAGAGACAGCAAAAGTCTGCCATTAGTAAGGGTTGCTAGGGGGAAATGGATAGCCAAGCCTAGACAATTATAGGACAGTGAACTTATTTTATCCATAAGTATAATGATGGATATATATATATGTTTCCCCAGTAGAAGTAATTATTTTTTACTCTGGTAGATAGCCAGGTGTCTTTCTTTCTCTTCGTTTTTAATCATTCAAGTGGTGCTCAAAAATGGAAAGAATGAAACATTTTCTAGCTCTTTTCTTCTTCTGTTTTCTTCTTTTGTTTAAGATCTGCTCTTGTCTGCTGCATCTTAGCAACGTCCCTCCCAGAAGCTTCTGGAGGAGAGACTGGGGGTGCTGGGTCCACAGTGCTCAGCTGCGTCACTTGATACCCAGTCCAGCCTGTCCCTGCAGAGCTTGTTTAACTCTAAGAAGCAACTTTCTTTCCACCCATGCGTCTCACTCTGGGACTTCTTAGATGATGCCCTTGCAGGTTAGAATCAGGGGAAACAAGTTCGAATGACACGTTATTCGTGGGTAGTGCCCCAAGCATAACCAAAGCCCACTTTCAAGGGTCGACTTCTAATACCCCTACCGGAAGCACGGTGATAAGCCAGACGCGGACACTTCCTTTGACTTCTGCCAGACGACACGGCTCCTTGGAGCAGATTAGAATGAAGTCTGTATTAAGAAGCATGTTGGAGCCTCCCTCCCCAGAGGAGAAAACAGTTTTCAGTCTGCGACCAACCCTGTAAGTGGAGTCAGAATCTAATTGTTACATCATCCTCAAAATATTCTATCTACTGCAGAGGCAGCTTATAGACAGACCAAAAATCACTGCCTTCAAGTGTCATGCAATAATTTTCTTTTCTCTCTAGCCTCATTTTAAAAAAATGATCTGAGAGGTCTTCAAAGGGTAAAAAATTAAAAATTTAAATGTTTTATCCATGTTATCTGATTTTTCTCTTTAGACAAAGGCTTCATGTTGGCCAGCCTTGAATTCTGAATTTCGAGGTTGTCATCTTGAATGCAAGGAGTTTTTTCAAAGTCATTTTCAATGCTTACTGGAGCATGCCTATCTCTCTAATATTAATGAAAATGTTGTCATAAATTTAGAAAACATTTAGGTGTTTCTAAAGATTTTCCATTTTATCCTTAGCTTTTCATTATGTATTTATTTATCACCAAGCAAATTGTGCCTAGCCTTTGAGTTGATTCTGAAAGACTGCAAAGAAAGGAAATCTCAACTGAAGACTTGAGCTGAAATCTTCCCTATACTCGAGACCTTTAGGAGAGTAAGAAACTAGGTATATGACTGAAATCGCCTGTTGAGTGGCATTTACTGCTGAGTAATAGATCAAAATATCATTTGTTACTTATTGTCACTTGATGTTTAGCAGCTCCATGAAGCTTTGTGGCTCCCTGGGGTTGGAGGATGCGTAGGAACAATTAGCAGTGGTCTGCAATTCATATGCTATGCATGTCAAGGGTGGGTCAAATAGTATAGATTTCTTCTTGTGTTGTTACTGTGCAGTGAGATGCTGAGAGTGACTTAGATGCAGTGGCGTCATATACACTACTGGCCATTATCTGGGAACTTCCTTAGGAGAACAGCTACCAGGGGAAAGCACCTCAACCCTCAAAGCTGGCTTAGGCTTTTGCATAACTTACATATGAGAGTGCTCTGGTACTTCTGGTCCTATTTTTGGCATGGGAATCTCTGGACTTGGTTTAGAATGTAGGAATCCAATGACACTTGTCAAAGAGAGGGAAGCAATGAGTCCACATTATGTCAGCACTGGAAATCAAGCACCTTGAATTGGGCTACTGGCTTATTTCCTAATGGCTGAGAGAGGTGAGGAATTGATGGAATTACTTGGATGCATGGGTGTTCGCTTTAAGAAGCTCTGCATTTTAATCGTGGTCCTTAGACATTGGGATGCATAGCAGTTAGGAAGCATTAAAGCTGGACACAATCTTTATGTTTTTATACAGTGTACATTTTAGATGGAAATAAGAACAGAAACACAATTCAGTGCTTAAAAACAATCGGGTAGAGATGAAGATGAAGGGAGCCAGTATGTGGGTCATAACTATAACAATCCTTCAGAAGAGACATGAAGTTCCCAGCCATGCCTGTCTCATCACCTGGACTCAATACACACAGTTCATGCTAAGAAGACTGGAGTTTCTTTTGGGGATGGAAAGGGAAATTTTCAATCCATGGAACATTTGGTAATTGGCTCCAGGGATGAAGTAATAATGATCCACCAGCATCTTGTACTTTGTTTTTTGCAATGCAAGCTGACTGAACGTGAAGGTTTTAATTGAACTGTTCTAAGCAGCACCATTGTTACAGGACTTCTTGTCAAGATGAATCTTATATGAAACCATCTTCCTCAAGAGCACCATAAAAATGCTAGACCATAAGAAATGTAAGAATTGTTAAAGTACAAAGTGTGCACCACTCTACTGTTTGCACCTTGACTTTTACTCAGCTTGGGTTATGACACCACATTGATTGGTTTCTTTTAGACTTTGTCTGTTTTTAATCAGCTTCACTTTTGATTTTCTGTGAGCTCACCCTAGTGAGGGTTCTTAGTTTATTTTTATTTTGGGGTTGGGAGGGTACCATAGATCTGGCCATATACATATTCTCAATCCTACACCTTTAAAGCAAACATTTACGCACACGTGAGAGTTTGTTTGAATAGTCTGTTAGAGGCAGTTCAAATTTTACCCTGCAAAATCTTGAGCAGGAACAGTAAATAGAATTTTGTGGAGATAGGGTTTGTTCTGAAGTAGAATATGTTCTGTTTTCTCAGTCCCTGGATATTTTTTTTTTTTTGTGGCCTAATGAATTTCACAGTCATCCCAAATTTTGTCACTAGACTCCAATACAAATAGAGTTGCAGTCTTTGATTTTTCTCCATTGGTGTCTATAATGGTCTTGGGGGATATATATGTTTAACATACATGCCTTAGATGCAGTGCACTCTTCTAATGAGTGTGAGGCAAGCTTGGTGTGAGATTCAATCTCGCCAGCTGGGAGGCACCAGTAGATGACTTTAGTAGGAACATGCCATTGGTTGGTGGATAATTCTTCTGTGCTGTTAACTGATAACATGAATGCCTAGCTGCTAGGCACTTTATTATATGTTCTGACACAAGACTTACTTGAAGTCTTTTAAGGCAAATAGTCACCACTGAGTATAAACCAGCGGGCCCAAGAGCTGTGCCACATGCTTCAAATGATTTGGTGTTGGCAGGTAGAAGGCTGGGATCGTTGCCTCTGGGGAGGTGACAGAGTGAGGCCTAAGCTGGCATTATTGGTGGCTTATCACTGGGCTGTAGGGTCTGCCTCTCTTGCCTCCTCACTTCTCAGAACTTCTGCTCTGTGGCCATTCAACAGTTCATTAGCACGCGGATGAGAAGTGTGCAGGCTGAGGGGGCCTCCCCGGGTCCCCACATTACTGCTGTCAGCGGTTCTGGGAGGAAGGAGGTGTGGGGGACGAGGCTGAAGCTAATGGCTGCAGGGAGGCCGCGGATTACCTGTGGTTTTCATTAGCCCCTCTCACTTGTTATGAGTGAAGCTAGAGGGACCGTGGCTTTATTTTCTTTATTTACCTGAATATGCAGCATGCTGAGCCCCAGGTTAAAAAAAAAAATCCTAGCTTGCTGTTTATGCCTCACTGATAACTGGAACCTAAGGGAAACTAAGTAAAGTCAATTAGTATAGCTAAGTTCTGTAAAGTAGCTATGTTTCTCTATGCACACAAATATGGGTCTCTCTCTCTCTCTCTCTCTCTCTCTCTCTCTCTCTCTCTCTCCTCTCTCATCAATTCCTTTCAAAGACCTTCATTACACGTGGGATTTTTCTTAGTTCTTTTATTTTGAACACAAATGATTATTTGTGGAAGACACATTAGTCTGAAACCGACTCAATCAATTGGATAATCAAAGGGGAACAAAGAAATTTAACACAGGCTTAGTAAGGATTTTATGAAACATGACCTTAAAATTGCAAGTCTTTGATGTTATTAAATAAACATAGGCATTCAGCAAAAATAATCAGCTTCAATATAATGTGAATAAGTGCTTTGGGTAAAATAACAAGTGTCAGAGTTATATGTGCATTGAAGTCGGGCTGTGTTCTGAGCAGCTCAGACCCACAGAACTGGAGAGAGCTTGTCAGAGAGAGAGAGAGGTGTGAATGGCTCAATGTCTCTGTGAATGGAATCATTTATTAAACATGTGAGAGACCTGAGCATGGTGGTACATGCCTGTAACTCCCCACCTGGGAGCCTGAGGCAGGAGGATTCTCAGTTTGAGGCCAGCCTGGGAATACAATGGGACTCTGTCTTAAGGAAAATAAAATAAAATGAGGGGCATTCCACAAGGTTCTCAAGTAACGGATTTAATACAGGAAAATTTCACTTGAAAGTGTAACTAGATCAATGAAATAATATAGATTTCTGACAACCTCAATCTATATTTCTAGAAACTTTGTAGACACATTTAACTTAGTAAAAGTAATTCTGGGACATTCTCATTAAAACATCATGGATAATCTTATATTTAAACCTACTCTTACATGATAGCATATATTAGTTTCATAAAATATGTTCAAATTTTATTGTGTTAGCAATGCAACTGCCTTTATCTCTACCCTTGTGGTGATATTATTATCACCCCTGTGGAGAGTGGTATAATAGCATTTGGAAAGAATTTTATAAATCCATCTCAAGCATACTACGTTTTAATCATACACTCTTCAAAAATCGTATGTGTTATTTTTGTGAAACGATACGCAATTAAAATGGAAATTACATAACATACATCCACACTATCAACGCACATATATTTCTCACTGAGACAGACTGAAGTTGGAAAAGTTCTTGTAATGAGAGACAGTCCTAGAGGCTGTGTCTATGGGCCTCTTAGCCGCTGGCTCTGACTGAAACACAACTCCTGCCAATTTCATGTTAGTGTTTGTCAAATGACACGTCTCATTTGTAGGATGTAATGGTGGCACTATCAGTTTGTTTCAAATTGTGAAAATTAGGGTCTAACAACTGGTGAAGAAAGGAGGACTGGAGGACACAGTAAATGCAGCAATTCGTGTCGCCTTTTCCTTTCTGGTGCTAAGTGGATGTGTCCTTGGTACTCAGATATAATTTACTTTTGTTTCATGTACCCTGAGCCACAGAGGCTGGATGTTAGAGTGATCCATTGGGTCCAGCCAACGAGTAGAATCTACTTTACCTAGTCTGTTTCTTCTAGACATATATGAACACTGGTGCACTCCCTTCTTTTTGGAATCATGGCTGTGTAGTCTATGAGAAAATGCTTTTTTCAATGAGGTGGCTTTGGTGTTCAAAGCTCCTAGGCATTTCCTGGATCATTTGGAGAATCGGCCAGCTGCAGGAGCTATGTACCTTGAACCAGGTTCCAGGTCTCTGGTTGAGGTCTCTCTCGATGTTCCTTTCTGAATGACATCTTTCCTGGGAATGATAGGAAAAACTTATTTTCCTATAAATGGCTTTAAAAAAATTATTTGAACAGAGATAAGCTGCTGCTTTTGTATTTAAGGGAACAGTTTGAAAATCCAAACTGAAACCATAGTTGGAGGTTGACGGTGCCCTAGCAGCCGGAGGACTGTTGGTGAATACTGACGGCATAGTGAATTTACATTTTATGTATTAGAGACAATAGTTTAAACTCTGGAGCATGCTCAGTCTTAGCAGAGGAACCCAGTCACTGTCTGTTCCACGCATTAGGAACGTGGACTTGATATGTGCTATCTATCATGAGAAATTTTTTTATTTTAGTTTGGGTCACGAGGCATGTTATAGAAAAAAAATTCTGTTTGAAGAACAGAAAGCTTGAACAAGAAGCACACAAAGTCTGCAGCTTGGAGAGGCCAATGCTTTGGAGGAGTAGGGCTTTTCAGCTGAGATGGATGATGTTATAACCAGGATTGACCAAAGCTATTTGCAAGTAATGAAGATCAATCTGGGACAGTATCCAAAAACCATGTGCACCCAGGATTGTGGTACATAGAGCTAGGACTGAGGACAAACGCTAAGCCTCAGGATGTGCCAAATGCCTGTCCTGGGCTAGCATCACTACCTGGAGCTGAGCAGATAGAAGTGGAAGGACCCATTGCCTTTGAGATGACCACTCAGAACTGGACACCTCCTTGTGGAGTGTGGGCCTTTGGTGTTAGAGATGGGGTAGGCAAGAGCGATTGATGTAGGAAGATGCAGAGTAAGGGAACTAAATCTCAAACAAAACACTTTAGAGTGACAATGTGGTTTGTTGGTTGTGTGATATTTTACTATATGCTTGGTGGACAGGAACAAAAATTTGCTGTGTCTAACAGTTGTCTTGGTCTAAGGTCCTTTGCAGACTTCACTGGTAAAAATCAACACGCTGGCTGAGCTGCTTTTCAGTAGACTCTCAGGGAACACCCGTTTCCTTGTTTTCCCAGCTGGTTCGGGCTGCCCATCTTTCTTGATTCACAGATCCTTTCTTTATCTTCAAAGCCAGCCACATCGCACCACCTTGTCTTCCTATCACAGTGGGCACAGATTCCATATTTAAGGACTGGTGTGACGAGACTGAGCTCAGGCAAATAATCCAGGGTAATCTCCATACCTCAGTGTGTGATCATAATCATGTCCTCACAGTCTGGCTCGTTGTGTAAGAGAACAAATTCATGGGTTCTGAGAATTAGGGTACGGACATAACTGAGGGGTCACTATTCTGTCTATCTTGCTGATATGTTATGCAGTTACTCACATTAAATGATTTTCTTGTAGAATAGCCAGGGGATTTGATCTTATAGCCAGTCAATCTGTTTCTCACTTTTGTTCATTCATCCACCTGTTCAAACTTCTCCATACATTATTCTCCATCTGTTCACCGAAGGAGATTGTGTCATATCTGATCAAGGCTCACATAAAATCACTTCAGCCACATTTGGGCAAGTTGTAGTCCATGGATGGAACCTAGCTGGCCATATTGATAACTGTTTTGTCAGAAAACAGTGGCACGAATTGATGTATATGATATTAATGGTAGCTTTCATGCTGTGATAGTGGAGTTTTAATGACAAGATCCACAGAACTATGTAGTATCTGGGCATTTTACAGAGAAAGTTGGTTAATTCTTAATCCAAGATAACAGAATCCATGATAACAATTAAGTGCTTGCTGTATAAAGTATCAAGGTATTTAGCTAAGAGTGTCCTAAATAATGGGAAAGTACTATACTATGAAAAACAAGTGCAAAATTTACATGCTTCAAAAGAGTCACCAAGATCCTAAAAACCCTTCTAAGCTCTCTTTTATGTCACAATGACACATTGGCTCATGTTATAACAAGTTCTTCTAAGGATCAGATGATATACTTTGAATAGTTGTGATATATGGAGGTGCCCACAGAACATTATTTTTTAATACTATCTTCTTTGATAGGAACATCTTCCAGATAATAGCTTGAAATAAGACACTAGAATTGTAATTAGTGTTTTAAGACAGTCACAAAAAGCTCAGTCAACTTTTGGAAGGAGAAGTTACATGCTAGCATCTGAGATGGTCGTGCTGATGTTGAGAGCTCTGAAATACCACCTGAGCAAAGACTCAGGACAATGTGCACGTGGCATTAGGCCACAATTATTCAAATTGCTTTTGGAAGCTTTGGTTAGGGTATTGTGGACCACAGAAAATATTTTATGCTGCTGAGAAAGCAGTATTTTGGGATGCATTGAATAAGAAGTCGCATCTATAATGTTTAAGATCTCATCATGTTTTGCCTTCTATCCTTTTTGGTTTTTTTTTTTCATTTCTTTGCATTTTATGTTTCACTTTTTCTTTTTCTCTCTCTTATTTCTATTCCTGATTCATTTTTTTTATTATTAGACATTAGACATTGAGACTGTTTTTCTAAATGATCTTTCATTTTTTTCCACACTATTTGGAAGAACACTGGGGAAAATGTGATCAGGAGACTGATATAGTGCCAGGAGATCCTACACAGGCTTGTGGAGGAGACAACACATCATTGCTCTTACTTAATGCTACAATACTGCCATGCCAGGCAAGATGTGCCCAGGGCTGCCATAGTGGCATGACTGTTATGAGATGACTGACCACTCTATGGTGGGATCTAGGCCTTCTTCACAGGAATGGCCTTAGGTCCAATACTATACAGCCAGACAAGAAAGCTCATGGCTCGGGAAGTCATAGAACCTAGGTTGGAATCTATTATTGTTAATTGTTACATAGTGATGCTTGTCAAGTTGCTTTCAAAATAGTTAGGTTTGTGCCCATACACCTCACTCCTCCAACATTTGTCAGAGAAGCTTCTTTTTGTATCCAGAGACTCATAACCAGTGCTCACAATTAGGTGACTGTGAGTGCTTAGACTCAGGGAACACTGTGAAAGAGGAGACAGAAAGAATATAAGAGCCAAAGGGTGAGAAAGAAATTTGTGGATGCTGTCCTTTGAACATGATATGACTAGTGTATCATGGACTCAGGACAGCCATAGTTACCTGTATAAACCTACACAAAATCCATCCAGCCAAAATGCCAGCATGGAGGAGGAGGTGCTCCCAAAAGAACATTCCTGATTGAGGAGTTATTGGGAGTTGATAGCTACTTGGGGAGGGGATGTGGGCGCATGGATGACATCAGTTGTTCTTTGTGAGTCATTGGAAAAAATAATAAGGACACGAAGATAGGAAGGCAACGTTTTAGGGGAGGGTGTGGGGTATTGAAAGGGAGAAATGGAGGGTGGACATGTTCCCATTTCATTGTACACATATACGAAATTCTCAAAGAATAAATTAAAAAAGAGAAATATAACCACCAAGAGGAAGGACAAAAGCCTCTTATTCTAGTCTCTGTAAGAAAGTGAGATACCAATTTTAATAACCATCAACTGACAAGTAACTGCTTATCTCCTACCTTCTTACAGAATTTTTCCATTAGTTAATCCCAGCATTTATAAACTTTGAAGATTTTTTTTCCCCCTGTGAATTAAAGTTTCTTTCCTTTAGCGAAAATATTACAAAGTGGAAACATGCATTTGGACACAAGAAAGTAGCTGACATCAGGCTTCACGATTCCTTGAAAAGGGCAGATGGTGTGAGTGAAAATTATTTAAAAAGCGTTTTCAAGAAGCTGAAAACACAACTATGATTCTTGGAAGAAGGGAGACGCGCAAGGGAACCGCACACTCACCTGGCATTCCGCTTGAAGGGGCCTTCGTAGTGGTGGCAGGAAATGATAGCACAGTAGAGATCAGAACTGGGAAACTGAGAGATTAGATTTTAAAGGAAAAGGTACTGGATGACAGTTGTATGACGGGAGGGCACATATATTAGCCTGGTAAAGTGTCTTGAGCCATTTCCCGAAAGCCAGATTGAATATTGCCAGGACAGGACTGTGAGGTCTGAGATGGTGTCTCTGGAGCTGAGCAAAGCTTTCAGATGCCATGCAGATTGGGGAGCGGGTGAGTTTCTGGTTTTCTAATAGGTAAACACCTGTCTTGCTGAGTAAACTGAGTATTTTTGGGGAAAAAGCTGTACCCCGGGACTAAAGAAAATAAAAAAGATAAGTTCTCACTAAACCATAACACATTTGAAAAGATTGAAACAATCTTCCAGAGACTTTGCTGCTTAACTGAATGGAAAAATATGACTGCAGAATTCATATTTCCTACAACACAATTAGCATAGTAGTAGACCTGCAAAGAATTAAGAAAGTATCACTAATGGCAGTGAAGTCTGAAGTGATCCAGATGTTGTAATTAACACACACCTCCTTTTATGCAACCACTAAAAGTATGTTCAAAGATGTAAAGGAAAAATAAGGCATGTTGAGTAAATATACAGATTCTGAGCAGAGAAAAGTCAATTATGAAATATAATCACATGAAGAACTCAAGTTTATAATGTTGGAAATGAGATGCTCACACAGGTTTGATGTTGTAAAAAAATATGGCCAGAGAACTCTAGGAAGATCTTTTTAATCATTTCAGAATTAAAAGACATTAATAAATAAATTGAAAATGGCTCTGTGACTTGTAAGACAATTTTTAATGGCTCAAACTAGTTGTTGTTGGAGTGCTATGAAGAGAAAGAAAACAGGCAAAATATTTTTTAAAATAATTACAAGATCCACAACTTGGAGAAAACATATTTAAGAAAATCAGTGAACATGGAAATTTATATCTCAACAAAATCTTTGTACATCATAGGTAATAAACATCCAAAATCTGAAATAAAAAAGCTGTTATAAAGACATGAGAGAAAAGGAAACATTGCAATGGAACAATAGGAATACACAGATTATGTCTCAAGTCATCAGAAAATGTATAGGTTATGAGACAATTGGAAGATATTTTAATGTGCCACCTGAAAACAAAACACTCAACCTACCCGCCCCCCCCCCCCCCCCGGGAAACATCCTTCAAAGATGAAGGTAACATAAAAGTATTTTTGGATCAAAAGAATTAGAAAGAAATTTGTCAGAAGACTGGAAGTATAAAATATGCCTCACAAATCTTCAACTACAAGAAAATCAAACCTACAGAAAGGGCTGAAAATAATTAGGTATGGTAAATAGTTGAGCAACTATTAAAATAAATTTTATTTTCCTTTTTTGCATTTTTGGAAGACCAAACTGATTAATAAAAATTACTTCCTTTTATTGTAAAGTTAAAAGTAAAATAGAAGCAACAACATCTTCAGTAAGTCAATATCTCCAGTAAGCAATAGATTAAGTTAATTCTATAACATTGTTGAACTTTATGTAAAGTGAAGCAATTTCTTCTAAGCAGTGTGTGATAAGTTTGTTTATTTGATCTTGAATGTTAGTTATTAGAAACTGACATATAAAATACATAGAAAAGTCTAAGAAGGCAATGTATTTTAATACTGAAAAAAAAATAGATATCAACAATGTAAAGAAAAGGGAAACCTAATTTGTGTGAAATAAAAAAGATGGCAGCAATGTGGCTCATTTAAAGTTATTTATATGTTGGATCTGGAAAGAAAGTTCAGTGGTTAAAAGTGCTTACTACTCTTACAGGGGATTTACTTCATTTCCCAGCACCCTCACTAGAAGGCCTGCCACTTCCTGTAATTTCAGGGATCTAATGCCCTCTTCTGGCCTTCATGGGCACCTGCACACATGTAGTGTACATAAAGTCATGTAGGCATGCTCTATCACACAAATAAAACTATATTTTTAAACTTACCCTATCTTTATTAACATAAGCAGGCTGAATAAGTCTATACAATTAAAAGATTTTCTTGTTGAATAAAAACATGACTGAACTATACTTAAATCAATCCATTTTAATATAAAGGTATAAAAAATTGACAGAAAAGGTGTAGACAGTATATTTCACAAAATAAGCTCAAGGAAGCTGCTGTGCATATATATGTATGGGGGTAGCTAATAATTTTAAGAGATATGGATTGCCAGAGGAGGAGATTATACAGGAAGAAGGTAAATTTACATGTATCTGAGACTGTGAGATTGTTTGAGTCAAAGCATTGCACCTTTTCCACCCAAGGAAAGCCAGGAAACAGGATAGTAATTTACACAAACAGGCAACAACCGTATATCCTTTGTTTCATTGTTTTGTATTAATATGTAGAATAGCATCTATATACTATAAATTGGTTTGAAAAAATTAGGATATTATTATATTGGTACAAGTTTGAACTGTTAAATAAGTAGCTATATATTACAATGTATTAAACAAATTGATTCATTAAAGAAACAAATCAAGCATATAACATGATTTTATACATAGAAAAACCTAAAGACTACAAAAAGCAATTGTTAGGAATGATAAATAGACTCAGTAAGTTTGCATGATACAGTGTCAACATGCAACATTCAGAAGCATTTTAAAAAACCAGTAATGAAACTGCTGAGAAAGCAATGAATGGAACAATCTCAATCATAATAGTTATAAAAAGAAAAATACATAGGAACAAATTTAACAAATAAGTAAGTGATCTCTGCAATGAAAATATAAACCACCCATGAAAGAAATTGGAAAGGACACAGAACAATAGAAAGAATTCATAAATGGGAAGAACCAGGAACATCCACAATATCCAAGTGGTTTGCACAGGTTCAATGCAATTCCTGTCAAAATATCAATGGCACTCTACATAGAAATAGAAACAAAAGCAGCCTTGCAATTACTGAAGCAAAAAAGACCTTGAGTAGCCAAAGTTGGAAGCATTGTGAAACGTGACTTCAAAACATACTGCAGAGTTAGAATACAAGGCCTCTGCATGGTGTCAGCTTAAACCAGAAACCTAGACCAGTGGAAAACAAAAAGAGAATATAAAAATAAACCCATGCATCTATAGCCAGTTTGTTTCCTGTAAGGACAGCAAAGCCCATGTTAGGGAAGAGGATTATGGTTCTGGGTAAACTGGCCTTGTCTTACTGTTTTTCAATTGCTATCGTTTTCAAGGCAACTTGTAAAGCAAACTGTTTAATTTGGGCGTCTGGCTTCTGGCAGTTAGAGTCCATGATGACCAAATACTTGAGAGCTCACATCTTGATCTGCAAATAGGAAGGAGGAGGAGGAGGAGGAGGAGGAAGAGGAGGAGAGAGAGACTAGGAATGGTACAAGTCTTTTGCATGCTCAAAGCTCACCACCCACAGCGACTCGAAGGCTCTCCCAGTGACAAATCTCCTCCAACATGGCCACACCTCCTAATCCTTCCTCAAAACTCCACCAACCTGGGACCAAGTATTCAAACATGAGCTTATGGGGGGGGGGTGCTACTTCCATTCAAACCACCACAGACATTCCCATGCAGAAGACTGAATTAAAAGCAGATCTCTATTGTTCACCATGGGGGGAGGTTATCGATCAAAACCTAAGACCTCAACCTAAGAAAATACTAGGATGAAACATAAGAGAAATACTCTAAGGCACTGTGATCTGAATAGATTTCTTTTAACAACTCATATTCAGAGTATATAACTACTTAATCCTACAACAATAACAATAAAATACTCAAACCCAAACCACAACAGAAGTTTGATTTAAAAAGAAGCAAATTATCTCAAGACACCTTCCAAAGAAAGTCAGCCAAGAACCATAAGACATGAAAAATGATAACCTCTAACCATCAGGGAAATGGAAATGAAAGTCACAGGGAATTAAATCTCATTCCAGTTATGCTGGTTGTCTTCAAAGAGACAAAATGTAACCAGTGTCAAGGAGGGTTCTGAGAAGGGAATTCTTATGGTCTGTTGGAGGACTGCTGTTTACTATAGACATTGTGGGAAACAGTATGACAGCTCCTCAAAGAACTAGAAATAGAACTGCTATTTACCCATCCATTGTCACTCCTGATTGTGTATCCAGGGGAAATGACATCAGTGTGGCAAAGAAATAGTTGTACTTGCAGGTTTACTCTAGCACTTACTCATAATGCCAAGAGATTGGATAAGAGAAATGATAGGGAAAAAATGTAGTGTTTGTGCGCAGTGGAATGTAAAGCATAAAAGGAATGCAATTTTGTCCTTTGAAGTAACATGGATAGAACTGGGAGACGCCATGTTAAATAAAATAAGCCAGATACAGGAAAACAAATACTGCATTAGTCTCACTCATATATAATGTGCATGCTGAAAAGTTGGCTCTATGCCTGTGAAGGGCATAGAAGACAGAACAGGAATAATCTGCAGTTGAGTATAGGGTATAGTTGGAGAGGAGGATTAACTTCCAATGTCTTGCAGCATAGTATATCTAAGGTAGACAACAGCTAACTGTGTATTTCAAAATGACTACTAACAATTTTTAAATGTTTCTGACATAAAGAAATAATAATTATTTGAAATTATGGATATGCTAGTCACACTGCACTGATTGCTACACAATATAGTTTTGTGTCTCATAACTACATATAGTTTTTCTTTGCCCATTAATTTCCTTTTGAAAAATGAGTAGAGCCAAAACTTTGGATTTTGGTGGTTTGATTTTGACTAGATCATAAGGAGTACTATCATTGTATTTGTCCATTTCCCTCCCAAAATAAATTAGTGAAATAATGAATTTTTTTGTACAACATCTAGCTCTTTGTTGCTAAATTAATTTTAAAAATATGTATGAGAAAATAGGAAGAAGTTAGTTAATATTTTTATGCAAAGAAAAAATATTTCTCTTGGAATAATGACTGCCCAGAGAAACCATTCCATAATTACTCCAATGGGAACATTTGCCTTTGGAAAGGGATTTGGATGGGTAAAATTTGGAACTGGTTGGAATTAAGCAACCACATTAGAGACAGTGAAAGTCAAATTCAAAGCCTCATTTATAGGCATTACCTCTCCTTGGCATTTGTTCTTCCAAATACTTTTCTGATCAGTTGACTTAGTCCTCCATGAAATTCTCGACATGCTGGTTTTCCTATTAGCATCTCATCATAAGATTTGCATTACTGTATGAAATATGATGTTGGGTATATTTATATGAAAATCTGCCATCTTTGTCTCAGGTTTTATTGACTATTTGTTCAGGCTTACTGTTTTCAATAATAACTATAATTAGGAATGAGAATGACAGAGCCAACTTTATATTCTAGCTTTTTTTTCTCTCCTTAATAAACAGAACAGAGGTCTACTTCAAGTTAAAAAAAAAGTTTTGGAATTTTATCTGTAAATAGTTTGTATTTCCTAAATGTCTGTAAACACTGGTAACTTCTAACCTGTGAGATGGTTGTAAATTTTCAACGGCACCGCATCCAGTCTCTGCGTGCAAAGGGTGGACCAGAACAACAGGACAGGAAGAATGAAGCAATGGAGGGGTGAGAATTACATGTGACCGGAGGCCAGCTCCGAGACCTGCTACTGCAGGCCCTGGCCTGGGGAAATAAAACTGACACTCGCTGTTTATCATGTTTCAAGACCAGAATGTAAAATGAAAACCATTACTACCTCTCAGGATGCAAGGAATGTACAAGAAAGGATTAAATCAATTGAAGATGTTATCTCCATGGGAAAAGGAATTCTAATTAAATTGAAGTCTTTTTAAAAATAGGCTGTCTGTTTCAAAAGACTGATAGAGACATATATTTGATGAGTCAAGCCGGCCTTTTCAAGGCCCTACTCTGGCTTCTCTTCTATTTATTCTTGTGATTAGAGGGATAAACAGCCCAGAAGGGCTTCCTATCTACCAGATCCAACCAACTGGTCTTAACAATCACTTCTGGGCTTACAGATAATTCTTGTATCAAATAAGTTGATAAAAGACACTAAGAATTAGTAGGATTGGACTAGGGTCTTACACACTGCATTTGTCAAAGCACTTCCAGGCCCTAATGCACCCAGCATGTGTGGCCATCTAAGGAAACCTAGAAATGCATGACACTATCTTCAACCTTTGTGAACAGATAACATGGCATGCTGTCAAGAGACAAATGGGGCAGTGAAAGAAAGACAGAAAACAACGTAGAAGTGACAGAAGGACAATGGCGTATTGTGGAGTCATTTAGGAGCATGATTTTTTTTTTTTACTCTTAGCAATATGACTTTGGGCATATTAAAAAAAAAACAGGACTTGAAGGTTTTCTATCTTGGAAGTGAAAAGATGATCAAAGTTATAGTTGAGGGGCAAAAGTGAGTTTCTTAAGACAAAGTGTCACATACACTAAGCATTGATATGTGAGGGCTGGGATGTGAGGACTGCAGTGACAATGCTACCAAGGCAGAACAAGAACTCTACTACCGTGAATACTTCCATGGGTCGGAGCAGTTGACTTCAGAGCTGAGTGGGCCCTGAATGTGAACAAGTGTGTGAAATTGTGACATGTTTAGATGTCACTGAGAGAACCACCTTTTAGAGTCATAGGCCATTGATGCTTTTACCGTGGGAACAGGTGTCAGGACTTAACGCATTTGCCCACATTCTCTGAATGGGCTTCTGATTGCTGTTGGAGCCAGTGTCAGATCTGCCCCATGAGGGACACAGTGTGACATAATTTTAGTGACTTTCATTGTGTTTGAGGTATCCTTGCCAGGTTATAGCTTCTTATCTCACATTTAAAGTGATTTGAGCACACTAATGAAGGTTCATTGCTTAATGATTAAGAAAACATGAATCACTTTACTCCTCATGTGAATTCTCTGTTCTAAAGTAAAAATGTATTGAGCTTCAAAAGTACTGGGCCTGGTAGAGCACCCCCACACCCCTAGAGTTGTGTGATGCCCTAGATAGAGCTAGAGCCCCTCTCTAGTTGTGTTATCCCCTAGGTTTATATATATATATATAAATATATATATATATATATAACAAATAACTAGTTGTCCTTTTGCAAAGTTCCCATATAGTATGAATTGAGCTCCTCACGAGTCAAATGCAAGTAGCTTCATTCTTCAGGAGGATATCAAGCTATAATAAACAGAAACTTGAGTACAGTGGCTTCACTGAAAAAGAAGTAATATTTGTCTTTTACCTAACAGGGCACTGTGGGACTCTGACTTAGTCCTCTCATCTCAGTGTGTGATACTAATCTTTAGATTTGTGGATAGCTGGTGTATCAGTGCTGTACATAGTAATGGAGCACTGTGTTTGCATGTTGGATGGGTAGGAAGGGCAGGGCAAAGGGCAACGGAGCAAAAGTCATCTGAATAAGTCATTTCCATTATGTATGAAGAAAAGCAGTGTTTTATGTGACCAACATATGTATCCATCCTGTACATCTACCCCTCATAGAAGCCCATGATTATTTAATTTGGTACATTGTTTTGCCTCCAACAAAATAGAGTGTACTTAGCAAAGAAGTAGGGAGAATGGCCTATTTTGATTAACAGAGTTGACGGGATGTATTTCTCAACAGTCTTATGCTAGGGTGGTTTATATGCTTTCCATAAAGGTCTCTATGTTAGAAGCTCTGTGTCCAGAGCAGTACTGGTGAGGGATGGTGGGCTCTTTGAAAGGTGGAGTCAAGTGGGAAGAGGTTGGATAAGTAGAGACAATGTCTTAGGGACAAATTAATGCAGGCCATGTGGGACGCCAGTTAGTTCCCACCAGAATGAGTTGTAAGGAGATATATGCTTATCCTTTAGTTTCTGGGATCCTGTTTCAGCATTCCTCTTACTCGTGCACCTATGATTGTGATGCTATGTGTCACAGGCGTCATGAGAGGTCACACCAATGGAGACATCCAGTCTTGGAGTTTTACCACTCCAAACTGTGAGCTAAGTAGACTTATTCATGTAGTACAGAGCCTCAGGTGTTTTGTTAGAGCAACATAAAATGAGATGATATAGTAGACATGACCCATGAGAATTTCATGCAGCATATAAACAAACAGTAGTTTGGAAAAGTGACAACCATGCTATCACTAAAATCTAGAATAGTGCCAGGCAGTGGCACATACCTGTAATCCTAGCACTCGGGAAGGCAGAGGCAGGCAGATCTCTGTGAGTTCGAGGCCAGACTGGTCTACAAAGTGAGTCCAGGACAGCCAAGGCTACACAGAGAATCACTGTCTTGAAAATCTGACAAACAAACAAACAAAAAACCTAGAATGGTCCACTGATGTCAGAGAACTAGCATCTAGCCCTACCTACTTCTCTCAAACTTTATAGGCCTTTCTGTTTTTCTAGGAATATTTACATTTTTGTCTCTACATTATTATTTATCATGTTGGATTAGCATTAAGTTTTGGTACCCTGTCCTCAAATCTCTTTGTATCTGTGGAGCCCAGATTAAACATCAGGCATATGGGGACAACCAATACAAATTTATAGGCAACTATTATATAAAATTAAATGAATATAAGCATTGATGTAGATTGGAGTCATGAATCACAAAAGCTATGGTATGGAAGTAATTCTAAAAAGTTACTTGGCAAAAAAAAATTAAGAAAAGGTTATTGTGGCAGGGGTGAGTTGGTAGCATGTGATGAAATTTTATACTAAAGGAAATCACGGCAGTAGTGAGTAAAATGCACTAAGTGCATTGGTGTTTTTGTTGTTGTTGTCTTTCTTTCTTTCTTTCTTTCTTTCTTTCTTTCTTTCTTTCTTTCTTGCAGTCTTTCTTTCTTTTAGATGGTGGTGGAAGAGGAAAAGAAGGAGGTTTTAGCACTTGGCTAACAATTTAAATATCTGTTAAATACTTAGGAATATCATATTTAATTTGAGAGTCAGTAAAAACAATTATAGACCCCCTCACAGAAAACATCATAAGAATATTATATCTTAAGAAGATTAAGCAGTGAAGTGTATAATTAATAAAATTTGAAAAGAAAAAGAAAGTCTGGGTAAAAAGACCACAGAGGGCATGATTAAAGTCCAGAGGGGAGGTCTTAGGGAGGGCAGCTTCTCTTCAAAGGCCTTAGATTAGAAGTGCAGTCTCAATTTCTTTTTGAGGGCATACTGACAGCTTCAAAAGGCATCCCAGTCGCCTCCTAAATTCCCTAAGGAATCCTAAGCATTTTTCTAAACACCCCAAATCACTTAAGAAAGAATTACTCTTTCCAAATACAGAAGAAAAATTTCAAAGTAGGGAAAATGATGTGTTAGTGTACAGAAAAAAAATTTTAAACTTTATTTTGAAAAGTTATTTATTTGATTTCAGCGGTAGCCCAGTTCTTTGTAAGTTCACTCCCACACAGATACAGTGGTTTTACTATCTGAAAATTCTTGAAAATATTTTGTGTCCTTCACAACACAATGTATTTCATCTTCCATACTCATCTTTTTTTTTTTACATTGAAATAAGATAATAGGCTTTTTTTCCTTCTGCATTATGGATAGTGATAGATTTAACTAGTGCTGCAGCAACCAATAGAACACACACATATGCAGTCTTCCAAAGTCTCTTATGAGGTAGTTTAACAGCTTGCAACAAACAAACAACAACAACAACAAAAGTGATTTGCTTATTTGTGGTAAGTGTTCTGCTATTTGTTCATTATATGGTAATGGGTAGACAGAATCTAAATCTGCACAAGATTTATTATCTTCACTGTTAGACTGAAAAACAAGTAAACAGATAAATAAATAAAAAATAGCTTTGACAATCTATGAGGGATGCATGAGAGGCTGAGATACAGTACTATAGTGTGTGGTGAAGAGTGTGGAACGGGTGTGTCTAGGGAGGTAGTCCTTTAATGGAGGCTGAAGATAAAATACAAAGAGCCTATTTATAAGGCTCTTTTTGAAATTTTTATTTTTAATTTATTCACTTTACATCTTGATTGTAACCCTCCCTCCTGCTTCCCTTAGTCCTCAGAAAAGGAAAGCCTTCCTCTCCTATCGTCTGACCCCAACCTATCAAGTTTCATCCTGACTGCCTGCAACCTCTTCCTCTTGTGGCCAGGCAAGGCCTCCTCGCCACGGGGACGTGACCAATGAGTGGTCGTTAGCGTCCATGTCAGAGGTAGTGTCTACTCCCCATATTATGGGACCCACAAGGTGACTGTGCTACCTACTGGCTGTATCTGAGCAGGGGTCTAGGTTCTCACCATGTGTGGTCCTTCATTGGTGCAGCAGTCTCTGCAGGCCCCGCTGGGCCCAGATTTGTTGGCTCCATTGGTTTCCTTGTGGCGCTCGCTCCTGTCCCCTCCAGGTCCTTCAATGGCCCAACTCTTCCATAAGACTTCCTGCGCATAGGTTCTTAAGAGACAAAACTAGCAGAGAAAACAGCATGAATAGAAGTCTGAAATTTCTGTATTTCTATATATAATCTTACCTAAGCATTGGGGTTGAAAAGAATTACATCGAAAATTTAAAGAGAATAATTTATAAGGGCCCAGAGACAATGACGGACAAATGAGAAGAGACAAGCGAGGCTGTTGTCACTTCTGGTGACGAGGGGAAGGCACCGAGGACTGGCATTATAGTCAATGAATAACAAGAGCTATACAAACACGCATACCAAGAAGGAAGTGTGGCCCTGAGGGATGGAGGAATTCTGGGAAAGCACAGCCAAGCAGAAAACTGGTTGATCTACCTCTATCTCTTCCCAGTATTTGTCTTCCTAACTGTTTGCTTCCTATTGGCCAAATGCGTCCGACAGGCAGATGGCCAGGGAGGCCTGCTTCTGCAGTCCACTATGTGCACCTCATAGAGTGATGAAGAATGCATAGTCAGGAGGAGGCCAAGCACCGATCATCTAACAGAGAAAAATGGTTAGAATTTCTGAGAGAATTAGGTAATCAATTAAATAGCTTATAAAACCCAGACTTATAGAAGCTCTCAGTTCCATTGTTGATGGTGTTATTCTGCAGCGGGTAGAGTCTTCAGAAAGAGGTACCTTCATGGCGGAATAGGCCATAGATGTGACACTTGAAGGGTAGACCCCCCCCCCTGGTCCTGCCATGCTTTTTCTGCTCCCTGGAATGCGCCATGTGAAGCTGCTGTGGACTGAGGCTGAGGCCCTCATACCTCCAGGATGGACTGAAATCTCGCTGGTACTAGTAGCCAAAACAAGCCTGTTCTCTAAGTTGTCTCTGCCATGTTTTTTTGTCACAGCTATGAGAAAGCCAACACAAGATTCGCACAGTTTAAAAACCCACTCATGAAATCACTACTTATGAGTAGCAGAGCAGATCCGCTTACTCATGTAATTATAACAATAACTATAGAAATAGAAAATGCCCAATTTTCTTTGCTAAATATAACTTGAACAATTTGGAGTTTATTAAAGTTTAAAGATTTTTTTTTTACACTTGCCGGCTTTATTTCTGGTAACAAGAGGCTTTTTTCCCCCTATCAGATACATTGTCCTACAGAGATAACTTTGAACGCTGAAGACGATATGAAAAAAATATTTAAGAGTAACAAGAAATGATTGGATGCAGGCAAAAAAATAAAAATAAAAAAGGGAGATGGGATTCATGGAAGGAAGGAACAACAGTATTTACTTCTCACTTGCCACTTTTTGCTGGATGAAGAGCTATAATGAGAAAAAGAATATGCTGTCTCAAGCTCAGAAGACCAACCTTCCAGGCCAGATGGACCAGAGAGCAGAGTCCACAGTTACCATAGCAGCTGGAAGCAGAAGAAAAGGATCTTGGAACCAAAGATGCACAGCACTACTTTCTGAGTCAATTGCATGAGCCAAATTTCTGTTTAGCCTTTCTAGATTTCCAGGGGCCTCTAACAGTACAACTAAGGCTATAGTAACTGACTAGAACTGGGAACTCTGCCCATCATAAGGAAAACTAAAAACTAGATGTTGAGTCCATATCAGTTAACTGCCTGCCAAAACAAGCAAAATAATCAACAGTCTTTTGCTGGGAGAGAGTGGAATCCAGGGTCCCTACAATAATGCAAAGTTCTAAACTCTAATAACTATTTTTGAAAAGGCAGGAACTATGTATTGTATTCAAGAGAAGAGAAAAACCACGGAGGTTGTGCAGGTTTCTTAGGGTGATAGAATCAAGAAACCTATTTTTAGTTTTAGTAAGTAGTGTGTGTGTGTGTGTGTGTGTGTGTGTGTGTGTGTGTGTGTGTGTGTGCGCGTGTGTGCTGCATAGGTCTGCATGTGTGTGGAAACCTCCGGTGTCATCCCCAGGGAGACTGTCCAAATCCTCTGAGACAAGATCTTTTCCTGCCCTGAAGCCATGACCCTTCCCTTCACACTTGTCACCAGCTAGATTAGACTTGCTGGCAGTGAACTCAGGGACTCTTCTCTCTGCCGCTTCAGAGCTGGGGGAACAAGTGTTCAACTTACGTGAATTCTGAAGATGAAACTGCTCCTCACACTGAGCCACAGGAAGCACTATGTTGAAGTAGTTGTTTAAATTCAACCACAGAGAAAAATGTGCTCGTGGTAGGTACACAATTCAACAGGACAAAAGGAGAAAGGGGAACAATAGCAACTATGGAACAACAATAAAACAAACAGTAAAATGGCACGCAAACATCTATTTGTAATAGATGCATTAAACATAGAGTGAAGACTTCAAATAGAAAGCAGAAACTGCACATCACCAATTAGGGGCAAATTTTAATATGCTCACACAGATTAAAAAGACTAAAACAACTTTTTAAAAGTCTTGCTAGTAAACATTTATGTGCGTATTTATATGTTTTAGCCATTGCAGTGAATTTAATTTTTATTACTTATTTCTTGTGATTATAATTCCATCAAATTTTCTCCTACAAAACTCTCCCATGTATTTTCCCTTGTCTTTCTTCAAATTTGTGGCCTCTGTTTTCATTAATTGTTGCTACATGTATACATGTATACATGTGCATTCCCAAATACAGCATGCACAGTCTGTATAATGCCACTTGTATGTTTGTTTTCAAGAATGAGCATTTATTATTGGATTATCAACTAGTGTGTTCTTCCTGAAGGTAGACTACGTCTCTTACTTTCAGCATTGTCCAGTTGCCTGTAGTCCTTTCTGTAGTGTTGATGCCTCTTGGGCTTTTCTGTGTCCATTTTGGCATGGTTGTCCTTGTCCAGTTAACATTAAGGCAGTTATATTGGTTAAACTTTATGGCTGTAGCTTCTGACATTCCAGGAAACACAGTCTCATGCCAAACTTCCTGAATCTCTGCCACATTGCAACTGTTCTGTCCCCTCTTTCCCAGTGTTTCCTTAACCTTAGGTGCAGCAGTATTCTGTAGGTGTATCCACTGGCACAAGGCTCCCCAACTTTGCACATTCATTGGTTGTGGATTTCTGTGATGGCCTCCATCTGTTATAAGAGAAATTCCCTTGATGATGGGTGGGAAATACACTTGCCTGTATGAACAAAGTGTAGTTAGGGATTGTGCTGGTTTAGTACAGTGGTGGTTGTAGCTTCTCCACCAAGATCCATGAATTCTTTAGTGAACTTACTCCTGTTAGTGTTGGCTTAAGCAAAGGCAAAGTCTAGAGCAGAGACAGTGAATAATGGAACGTCCAGGACAGGTTCAAGCCCTGTGCCCATGGCTAGAGCTTGTTTTCCACAGCAATGTAGAAGAGAAGGCCCACGAAGTTAGGCAAGCACATCAAGCACCATGTTGCCACTGGCAATCTTTCATTCCAGGAAGACACAAACCGTCTCTAAAAGGCACTCCAACTGATAAAGACACATCTTATGTGATATTGCAGACAGGAGCCAGGCAGAGTTGTCCTCTGAGAGACTCCATCCAGCAGCGCATCAAAACACATGCTGAGACTCACAGCCAAACATTGGGCAATGTGAAGGGAACCTTACAGAAAAGTTGGGGGAAGGAGAAAAGGACCTGGAGGTGACAGGAGCCTCACAAGAAGACCAACAGAGCCAACTAACCAGGGCCCAGAGGGGTCTGCCGAAACTGAAGGGGACAGGAAGAGGGGCTCCCCTCTTTTGAGGTATAGGGGAAGGGGATTTAGAAGAGAGAGGGGGTGGGGCTGGGAGGTGAGGGGGGATGGGGCTTTGACCAGGCTATAAAGTGAATAAATAAGTAAAATTTAAAAAATCAACAGAGGAGGAAACTTTAGTATCATTTAAAAAAAAAAAAAAAACCAAAAACAAAAAAAACCCTTCACAGGAACACTAGCATGAGAAGGCAGCAGCATACTGTAACAGGTTGACTGTTTTCTTTCCATTTCCCATCCTAGTCACAATAGATTCCTGTAGCCCTCTTTACATAGAAATAGATTGGGAGGGAGTTCTTAAGACAATAGAACAATGCGGTTCAGTTGGAACAGCAGAAGCCACACCAGCACTTACGTTGCCAACTTAAAAGGCCCCTTCATAAGGCATAATATTTGTGCCCAAGAAGAGATCTTTACAATATAATGAATTAGAAGTTAGAACATTATAGGTAAATGTAGACAATTCCAAGACAGTTTTTAGTGACTTTAGTACTCTTTTCTCAATAATGGATATACAATTAAAAAAAAAAAAAAGAAAATGAAACCTCAGCAAATGCACAAAGACATGAATACATATACGTACATTCAGGTCTTGTCCTAGCTGGTAGTTGTAGACACCAAAGACAGTGCACCGATATTTAGGGAAAGATAAAAACTTCTATTTTCAACTTTCTTAGTCAATGTTGTACTTAAGTCCTAGCTAATATAAACTTGGAAAGAATGTAAACAAATTTTTTGAAAAACATACTATTTACACACACACACACACACACACACACACACACACACACACACACACACACACACAAACACAGATAGAAATGCTCTAGGCTCAGCCTAGCCATGTATTCGTAAAGCTTGAGTATGGCTCTCATCTCATGCCCTCTTCTGAGGAAATAAAAACAACAGTTACAATTTATGATATCCTAATTATTTACTTAATATATACATTAGGAGTTTATAGACTAACTACCAGAAATGTAAGTGAATTTAGGGAAAGTACAGATTCAAGTTCAATATGCAGATATCACTGGTGTTTTATATAATTTCACCAATTAGAAGATCAGATTAGAAAAGGTCTATCTCAATCAAGATAGTATGAATAAGATATAAATATTCAGAAATAATTTCTTGAAACACATTATTTTTCTGAAAGCAATTTATCATTGTTGGGAGAAAGAATAGAAAATCTAAGTAAGTGTAAAAACATACCATATTGATGGATCCAGAAACCTAATATTGTTAACCTCATACTTCCAAGACAACTCTGACTAAAATACCCACAGAAATTTGCAAGCTATATCTAGACTTTGTGGACATGCAAGGTATAAGATCTGTTATAAAAAAATAATGTTTAAGAGAAAAAATGAGAGATTTACTCTTAGTCTAAGAAAAAACATGGAAACAGTGAGAATATTAAACAGTACGGGTGAGTACAATGAGTGGACATTGTACTATATAAAGGATGATTTAGGCAAAGATCCTGTACCAGGCTTCTCACTGACATCAAATTTCAAGATAGGTAAAGCCTGCATGTACTGAAAATGACCAGCATATTGCTTCCCTCTGCAGGAATTGGTAGTGAAGACTGACTGGAAAGGAACATCTTTCTACATCTGTGTAGGGGCTTGAAATATCCAAATATATGAGTTTTACAGCTTCATAGATTCACACTTTTAATATTTGTGGAATTCACAGTACACACATTTTATTAGACTAGAGACATTTTGGTATATATAAACTAGCTAGCGCTGTGCAAGCTTTGTTCAGGGATGGTATACACTGATGTTGTCAATTGGCTTGGAAGTCTATCAAAACATTGCAGGTTGTTAAGTGTTGACCCGTAACACACACACAAAGTGGCCAAGTGACCACTGTGATGTGTGTTAGGGTCCATCCTTTGATGGACACCTACAAGGACTTCTTGGAACAGAACCACAGTGGCCATAGCATGCAGCATCCTTTCTTTTTAACACATGGACTTGGTGATGGTATTGTGACTGAGTGGCAATTTGAGCTCTACAACATGTGTGCAGACTCTGAAAATGAGCCTGCAGCGTTCAGAGCTTCCAAACAGAAGATGGACATACTGCTTAGATTCAGGATCTTCTCAACAGATCCACTCCTCGCATAGCTGAAAGGCCACCAATGTGCCATTTCACTCACTTGTCCTGTCTTACATAGTTCCGCTTTCAGGGGGTGTTTGTGTCTGAGGACTTGACTGTTTGTTTTACATAATTAATACATAATTATGTAAGCTTACATAATTAATTCGCAACTGTTACAATTGCGTCACACACTTGGTGTCTCCTTACAATTTTCAACTCTGATTCTGAAAGATGAGACACAGTCTGTGGGTTTTAGTTGTTATTGTTTGTTGGTTGGTTTTGTTAGGCAGGGTCTCACTCCATAGCTCTCTCTCTGGCTTGGGGCTCACAATGTGGACCAGGCTGGCCTTGAATTCACAGATTCACTTATCTCTGCAGTGATTAAAGGTGTACGCTGCTATACCTGGCCTATAGTATATGGGCTTGAAGAGTCAAGTTCAGGGCTGCTGAATTCCGGCTTACCAGCCAGCTCACTGTTGCCAAGAGCTTCAGCTGAGCAGATCTGCTGGGCTGCAATCATCCCTTTCTAGTCAGTTCCTCTGCAGGCACTTGTTTTCCCTTCAAAGAAATGGTCTTTGAAATGGAGCACATAATTGCATTGAAAATATCATGTTTCCATGGTTATTGTGTTAAACGCTTTCATTCACTAACACCACTTTTATTAAAGCTACAACTCTTTTGGAGAAAAGGAGGCCAGAAACACAAAAGGATGAAAACACTCCAGGAATCCTGTTAGCACATCCACAGGTCAGAGTGCCCTGGAAACGTGCCAGGTGTCTTTTCCCTTGGTGCTGCAGGTGGCTGGAGTTGTAACCAGATCCCCCAGAAAGTACAGTTAAAAATGTTGCGTCTGGAGACCAAAAGTTAAAGACACTGTTAATTATCAATATGCTTGGGTGAAGAGCATCCTTTTGGTGAGGTGAATATATGTAAAGGCACTTAACAACCAAACAACCCACCCATTTCCGTTCTGTGTAGCTCTTGCTTAATCTGAAGAAAAAAAAAAACCCAGACAAATAGAAAGACTTTATTATTTAAATATGATGTTTTCTGTAAAAAAAGAAAAGAAAGAAGTTCTTGTGTAAAGCTCTGCATCAAAAGCAAGTTAAATATAGTTAGTATATAGTCAAAAGATAAAGATTAATGCAAAAGAATATAATCACATGAGCCAACTAAGGCATTCTCATGTTCCTGAAAACAGACAAATGAACACAAAGCCTCTGTTTCATTTGAAGCATATTCCCTTTAGCCACTGTGCCAGGAGGAGGCTGGTTGTTGTTGCTGTTGCCCCACTGAGCTCATCTCCCCTTAGCTCAGTGTAGCCCAACCTGAGTTTTTCCTAAGTAGGTCACAAATAAGTTATGATGCTGTTCACTTTAACAGCAGCCAGAGAACAGTTAAAGTAGATCTTCTAGGGAGAGGCTTCTAGGTACCAGATGGAACCACTGCAACAGCCCAAGCCTGATGAGTTCTGCTTTATTCTTTACCCCCCACATAAAAAGTACTTAGCCCCCAGCTTTGCCTCAGGCCAAAGCCAAGAGGCCATAGCCTGAAGCGTCTGATGAATCCTTGTAGACATCCATGGTCAGAGTTGCTTAGGTAAAAGCAGCCCTGAGCAAATGCGGATCACTTGCTGTCTGCCTTTGAGAGCTTGAGGCAAAGATGTTTCTTTGCAAAAAAAAAAAATTCTTTTTAATTGAACTTATGCTTATATGGTAGTGTTTTATCTCTTGCCATTTGGGTGTGTAATAGCAAAACACTAAATATTGTATTGCCTAGCAGGAAGTCAAAAGCAAGTGCCCAGTGTCTCTTAAATAAAATAAGAGGCATGTTCATTTAGAGATTGTGAGTGATAATTCAACATGAAAATCTGGGAGTAAAGAAATGATCTTGGGAGCCCCTGGGCTAACCTGGAGATCTGGCACTTGGGCAGCCAGCAACCTAGCTTTCCTGCCATGCCAATGGAGTGTGCTTTGCCTTTCTTTTCACTCTACTGTCTTTATTCATTTTTCAACAGCCTGCCACATGCAATATGCCAAGTCTCATATAAAAAAGCCTCTCTCTCTCTCTCTCTCTCTCTCTCTCTCTCTCTCTCTCTCTCTCTCTCCTTCCCTCCCTCCCTCCCTCCCTCCCTCTCTCCTTCCCTCCATCCCTCCCAATCTCCCTCCCTCCCTTCCTCGGTCTAAAAGCAACTGCAGCATACTCCAGCAGACACAGACAGTAAAAACAGCCATCTGCACTGAAGCCTGGGCTTTATTTAATTATACTTGCCCAAGTTATTTGTTTGGCTTTGCCATGTAAAGAGTTCTGTTTTATTGTTGGAACCTTTCAGGCTGTCGAATTGTTTTCAAAACTCTTCTCCCAGATGTGTTTGGCATTTGCCAACAGTGAGCAAGCAGCAGCCGTGCAACCCAAGAATATGTGTGCATCCAGTGGGCATTAAACTCCTTTGCTTGGGTCAGCCGCCAGAACCAGACTTAAGTTCCTGAAATGTAATGAAAAGGTTAACTGAAGTTTACAGGTTTAATGCCTGGGGCCACACATTAGTTTTCAAGGTTTTGAGGATTAGAGTGTATGACATTCTTCCAAGCAAGTTCGAACAAGTGTGTTGGGAAGGGAATGGCAGGTGGCTCATCTACAAAATGTCATCCAAGTTCAAGCTTAGAGACTGATGTTATCAACGGCCAACTCAGATTTCAGGCTTTTAAAACTTTCTTTTTATGGCTTTTCTGTGACAGTTTCATACATATATAATATGAATTCTGATCATCATGGCCCCCTCTGCCGTCTCTAATACCCCTTCCACCTGTTAACTCTGCTCCTCTTTACAAACCAGACTCAGAGTTCACGTTTGGTCTTGATGACTGTGACACTGCTGCCTTCAAATTGCTGTAGCAGGTTCATTTCTGGTCAAAGCACAGATCTTCGATTTTATATGTGTTTTTAGTTAACCTACAAAATTGGCCCCATAGAGTAATATTTTTGCATATAAATGATTGCAAACATTCATATAAGAACTATAAACTATAGTAATCATCAAGGGTCTTCGCTGTGAAACCTCTTTCCTATTAATGACCATATTGCTGGTGCCCTTCATATCAAAGCAGAAAGACTCTGTGCTATGCTTCAGGGTAGAAGGCACCGCAGTGCTGTAAATCTACCACGTACAATTTTAAATTTAATGTACAAAACATCTGAAACTTCTACAAATTTAGGATTTTTATGATCAGAGACGAAGCCTATATTTTGTTTGCAAGCCCTGTCTGATATGAACCTGCTGTAATGTTTCACACATAAACACAGATGGTCATACACTCATGTCTGTGCTTACGCCTTTCTATCTAACATAGACAAATGACCACCCTGTAAGGTTTTCTCCATAGTCTCACATCATTGGAATTATAGACTCATTTCTTTTAATTTATCTGCAGTCAAATGTTTCAAACATCTGTTAGTTTGTTTCAGTTAGAAACATTTTACTAAATGAAAGAATCAATCAGAAGACAACTTTCAGTTGATTTAATTGTGAAAAGTAAAAATAGAAAACAAACAACAACCAAATATGCAAAAACATTTAGCATTCAGATTCCCCTCTTTCTTTCCCTCCTTTTTTCTTCCTTTCTTCCTCTTTCCTTCACTTTCACTCCCTCACTTCCCCATCCTCTTTCTTGTCCTGTCCTCTTTCCTTCATTTCCTCCTTCTCCTCTCTTTCTTTCTCTCCTCCCTTTTGTGTCTCCCTCCTTTCCTCTTCTGGCCCTCCCTTAATCCTTCCCTCTCCTTTTTCCCCATCTCCAAGGCTTCCTCCTCTTTCCTTTCCCACTTCTCTCCAAGCCCTGGTACCTGCCTAGGATTTGAAAACAAAACATCCCTCCTTTCACTGTTTCTAAATGAGAATGCAAATAAAAAAATTTAAAGATATCATATAAAAGTAGAGACCTATATGAGAGATGTGAACATAAAACAAATGCTCCTGGGTGTAAAATCAGGAAAAATGCCATGTTGATCTATGAAGTCATCCAGTCAACTGAGGATTGTCTTCTGGGTGCTTTTTTTGTTTGTCTCTTTTTTCTTTTTTCTAGAATTATTCAATGTCTGAGATTTAAATAGGAAAGGAATGTGACATCTTTTTTTCTTCAGTTGCACCCACTGGTGACATACTACAGGACACCTTATTATCTTCTTGTTTCTTCCCTTGCTCCATCTTTAGGGAGAGTGCTGGCAGGCACTTCTCTCTCTCTCTCTCTCTCTCTCTCTCTCTCTCTCTCTCTCTCTCTCCCTCTCCCTCGCTCCCTCCCTCCCTTCCTCCCTCCTTCTCTCTCTCTTTCTCTCTCCTTCATTTTTGGAAAGCCTGAAAATTAGTGCTGGGTTGTTGGAAAGTTCTTTGTGCTCTCCGAACAAAGTTTTCCATTCCAAGAAAACACAAATCTAGAAGGTTCTTTGATTGGGAAAGAAAACAGTAAAATTATGGTCAGGCTCAACCTAAGTTCAGGACTTCATGCTTTTCAGAGTTTTCTTTCCTTGGTCTTTGGTGTTGGAATGTGTCTGGGCTTGAACAGTCAAAACTACCCCAGAGGTGACTTCGAATCCTTTCAAAGGGCAGACAATACTCAGAGTCCTAAGCTCAGGATTTATATGTGCGAAGAACACACACCTCAACCTTTCTAGCCTTAGTTTATCTTTGTTTTCTTAAGAATGCAAGGTCCTTTGCTTATTTCCAGGCTTCCTGAAAATATGGCTAGCTATAATGGATACACATGTTTTTCCTTTGTGTTGTAATCCTGCTGCCAGACAGGTGCCTGGTTTGCATGTATCAGCCTAACATTTAATCAAGAAAGACATCAGATAAATTCTATCTTAGATAAGATTTGAGTCAAAGAAACTGTAGCTAGAGCTGGGGAAGAGACTGGGAAGCAAAAAGTTTTAAAAAATTTTTGTTTAATTAATTCATTGTTTCATGTGTATCACAGTGACTACAGAGTGGTCCCTGACATTTATATTTTCCTCCAGAAATCCAAGCTAGATGCTGATAGTAGGCCAAGAATGGAGTCAAGTGTCTGCATTACAATGATGGATTGGGATGGTTACAAGTGAGGAAATGCATAGAAAAGATGCCAGAGGGAAATCAGACCAAATTAAAGATGAGGAGACTGACTCATTTCTGTACTACTAAACACTAAGGAACCTGAGATTATTTGACAAGTAGAGCTAAGGACGCTTTTAGAAATTTCTCCCAGTCGTGGATGGGACCCATGCTTTAGAGGGTACTGCATGTATACTGTGGGATGCTAAGGGGTCAGGACCATGGCAAAAAGAATGAGTCCTACATGACAAACCTTAATTTTAAAGTGAGCATGACCTGTTGAAGGGATGTTTTGAACCCTGGTTCAGAGTCAACATTGGGGTGCAGTCTGCTTCCCCTCTCATGGGTTTTCTAGGCTTTTTCTGCTAGAGCCAGATGTGATGGTCACATGGCCTATTTTGGTCCTTCCTTCTGGCTCAGACTATTTGAGGTACATATTATAAATTATTTCTTCTGAAAAGCAATTTGTTATAAATCAGGTCTTTATGACCACCATGGTTTGAACTTGGTTTCTTTTGTCCCAGGGTCCATGTGCTGGAGGCTCAGTCCTCAGTATGGGCATGCCAAGTGAAAAAGACTCATATGTCAATCAAGAGTATATTATGGGAAGGGATAGTGGCCCTGTCTCTTTCTAGCCTCTTGTTTCAAGGTATAATCCCTCTTTAGGCCATATGCTCACCTGGTTTCGCCTTTGACATAATGTGATGGAGCTAAGATGGTCCTGACTAGAGCTGAGCCATTGGCTGTATGTTACACTTGATCCTCCACAATGATGAACATCCATTTTTTTTTTTATAAAGCCGTATTTGTTAAAGTGACAAAAGGCAAATTAACAGGATATCTTTTTAGGTTGATCTAAAGAAAACAATAGTACAGCAAGGCAAGAAAATGTCAAGGGTGACAGTGAGACCCATGAGTTCCATGCAGGGTGACCAGCGTGGATGATAGATGAGGACCCACAGTCTCAGACCGCAGTCCTTGGGCTTATCAGGCCTCATATTCAGGCATGACGCAGCTTCTCCTCTCGTGGGTAGTTATCACTTTACCTGCATTGCTCTTATTATGATTTGGATGATGTTGGCTTCTTTTGTAGACTCTCCTACCACCACTGAAAGCTCCCTGTAGGTGAGATTCTAAGTCTGCAATCTGATCTTTTCACGGCTAAGGCCCTCTTCATTTGCTTGTTTTCCTGTGTGAGAGAGAAGTCTAGCTAAACTCAATGAGGGCCATAGATGCAAAAAATCAGACTGAGATCTCCCCGTTTAGTTACTTTTATTTTTGCTTCAGAGCCTAGCCTTTAATGCCTGATCCATCTCTCCACCCCTACTTTTATTTATTTTTTTTAATTGAAAATTCATGCACAATATTCTGGTGACCGTTCGCCTCCCCAACCTCTTCCCAGATCCCTCTTCACCTCCCCATCCATCCAACTCCACACCTACTTTCTCTCCCTTTTAAAAAATAAATATGCAAATAAAATAGAATAATTTAAAAAAGAAGCACAAGAAAGTAAGATTAAAAATACTCTATTAAAGAAATAGAAGACCAAAAAAAATCTGCAAAAACAACATTGAGTTGCTTCATGTTAGCTATCTATTCCTGGGTAAATAGTTTCAGTTCTTCTATGCTTAATGCACTTCTAGCTTGCATACTTTGAATGTTAAAAATCTATATAAAATAAATAACTATCTAGAACTATTTGGAAATGAATGTGGAGGCTGTGGTATCTTTGTTGACAAAAGGTGGTGGATTAAATAGTAAGCTATGTCTGAAATTAGTGGTGTTTTATTACCAATTTCTCCACTCTTTCTGAGGGTTCACAACCAGGTTGCTTAAGTCAGACCTAAGGAGCACCTGTTGTTGATAAACAAACATATGTCAAAGAGTCAAGCCAAAGCAAGAGGCAGTGAATACTGTGCCCACCCCTTCCAGTTTTATTAGAAGGAAACTGGGAAAACTGAGCTGATAGCTGTATCTGTATCTGTATCTAAAAAAAAAGGGGGCGGGGCTTGTTTAAGTGGGACCATAGTCACACTGACTCTTCAGAATCGGAAGCTAGCTCTGAATCAGCTAAATCTGACTTCATTTAAGATAACAGACTTAGTAACTGCCCCTTTAAAAAAAGCTTCTTTTGAAGACTCAAAATGGCAGACTACAATCAGAAGCTTGGCCAGAGTCTCCAGGTAAAAAGTCTGGAAGGACATGAAAAATCAGGTAGATCAAAAGCAGTGGCTAGTCTCAGCACCCTGGAGAAAAAGCCGTATTTAGGCAATAGCATCCTTAGCTAGGTACTTAGTGTTGGCAACTGACAGAGCAGAAGCGAGACACTCTTTCAAAAAGACTTCTGCTCCTGTGACAGGACAGCAGCCTGAGACCCTCAGAGAGCCACACACAAGAATTTCAGACCAAAGCGTAAAGGACCGTTTGCAGAAAGCTAATAAGCAGAACATAGGAAGAATCTGACTCAGATCTGCACAGCCTGCAGTGGGCTGAAAACCTGGTGGGAACCGCCGTGCACACCAGCACTTCCACTCAGGCTTCACGGAGTGTGCAGGACGTAAGAGTGAATTGCATGTGGAGTGGGCCAGCAGTAGCAACTGGAGAGCAGGGTGACTTCCCAGAGGCCTGAGCAAGTCTGAGGCTCCTGTGAAACACCGCCTATGATGACAATAGGATCTAATAAGCAAAGGAAGACCCCGGCGACCATCCGCCACAGAAGACCTCCCAACGCTGGCTTTATTCAGCACAATAGAGAAGCTCTCAGCCTTGGTCAGAGAGTGTCTTCCTTCAGTAGACACAGGTCAGGGCTGGGGCTCATAACCAGTCAAAGTGCAAATAGCAATTGCTGAGTGCTTAGTCCTAAATGGGGCAATTTTATCAACCCCTCTAAAGCTCAGAGAATATTGTGGAAGAGGGGGCGGAAAGAATGTAAGAGAAGGAAGAGGAGGAGAAGTGCTGTGGCTCCTTGCTGTCTTATGGATGTGACATTGCTGTCGCTCTCACAAATAAATCCACAGCAGGTGCACTCACCTGTCCGAGACCTGCACAAGATGAGGCCTGTCAATATTTGACCATGGATCTAGGAAGGAGACCATTTTTTTTTTTTTGTTAGTGGTGTAGTCACTGGTAACTTGCCCATGGTCCGGTAAGTTACCTCTTATCTATGCTCATATAAATGACCGTAATTAAATTCAGTGGATCACACACACACACACACACACACACACACACACACACACACACACACACACACACACAATCAAGCCAAAGACACTAAAAATAAAAAGGGGGTGGCTTTGGGTAAATACAAAGGGATCCAACAAGAGTGGGAGGGGATAAAAATGATCAAAAGACATTCTATACATGTATGAAATTAAAATGTCAGATTTAAAAATAAGATTTACCAATCTAATTTTGTTCTTCACGGCACACAAACATAGGCATATCTGAGTTAAATTCACCAGGGTGTAGGAGCCTAACACGAGCCTAATAGTTCTTGCATCAATGTGTGCTTCTGACCTCACAATGAAAACTGAAGCAAAAAACAAAACAAAACAAAACAAAACAACCCAAAGACAAACAAATATCAAACTCCACATGCCAGTCCCTCGGGTAGATATTATCTGCATTAAATGTGAACCTGCTTGCTCCTAAGGCTTCTGGATCCCCTGTTTCTCCACATATAAAGCATATTTTTTAAAGGTGGGTTTCTTTCTACTTTAGAAAAACTGCATTTTTTAATGCCAGAAGGAAGGTGTTTTATGTGTCTTTTATGTGCTCTTCTTTTCATTCCACATGAATAGGCTTCCCAATTTTATTTTTTATTTTCAACCCAACACATTCTCATGTTAAGCTGGGCAAATTTATTCAACCTCAGCTCAAGCACTGATTTAAAAAAAATAAATAAAGCAAGGTCAAGCAAGCTTTGGTGTTTTTTTTTATATTTTCCTTTATAATAAATTCTCTCTCAAATGATGCCTATGTGTATATTTTGACATAATCATGGGTACAAATGTGCAATGTCTGAAATCTAAAATGACACTGGAATATCTTTTCTCGCATTAGCATTATTTTAGCATTCCTACAACAGGGGGTGGTTTGGAGAAATGCAGAGACTTTCAGTTTATATATATACCTCTGATTATTATTCTGGGACCTGGAGCTACGGATCCAATCTCATATCGTGATGGATGCATCTCTCCAAGTTCAAAAGTATTGGCAAAGGGAAGAGCTTTAAATAAGGCGACCATGAGAGTCAAGATATGCGATTCAAAATTGAGTGCCGCGGTGTTAAAAGATGACCTAGTTTTCTCTAAGATTGCTGCAGCAGCAACGGAGGTGGATACGGGGTCCCCAGATGCTCTGTCATGTTTGAAAACAGGAATAGATATCCAGGCCACAAAGGCTGTGATGTGTATGTTCTTACAGTAGTTCTCGTTTTCAGAAAAATAGAGAACGCATCACATGCAAGAGAGGTATGAGATTCAGGCAAAATGTGGAAAGAAATGAGGAAAATACGCCTGCTGCTCATGCTATTTGAGATACTTTGGTGTTGGAGGTATAGTTAGAAAGTAGCAGCTGGAGGTTTGAAGGGCAGGTATTGATGATCCATGGTACACTCACATGGGGCAATTTCATCAAAGTGAGCACTGGCACTGCCAACAGCTAAGGATGACTTTCTACTGTGTCGAAGAGGAGAGCCATTCCTTGAGTCTCTTGCACCTTGATGAAATGTTTGGTATGTGATGGAAGTCTCCTGGTAATTTTGACAGATTTGATTATATGTGTGGTTATGACTGAGAGCAAAGCCAGGAGAGGAAAAGAATAAGGACTTCCCTTCTCTGGGATATGAAGTTGTGCCTTTGAGATTTCTAGTTCGAACCGGAATGGTCTACATGAATGTAAAATGTAACAGATGATGAATGAGATAATTTTAAGTTAATGTAATGAGAGCATGAACATAGGTGAGATGGAGAGTCAACTTAGAGATACTCACTGGGATAAAGCAGCCCAAAAGGATAGAAAAAAGAGGCCAAAGCTCTGGTTTTTTTTCCTTCTGTTTTGTTTTGTGTCTTCTTCTTTTTCTTGAATTTGCCTAAGGCTGGCCTTGAACACAGTTCTCGTAGGTGCTATCAAACCTTCTGTAGGATGTAGATCTCTCCTCTCATAAATGCTGATTATTTCATTTGATGGATGAACGCTCTACTAACTGAAGTACTGCGGAGTGGAGCCTGGAGTCTGGCTTCCTCTCGGAACTTCCCTGTGTCTTTCTACTTATGTTACAAAATGGGAGGCATTTAGAAGTATCCCACATCTCTTGACCTCACCATGTCCATTGTAGTAGAGGAAATCTTGACATCTGGTTCTAAGAATTGCAAGCAGACGCTCTTGCATACCTCCCCACTACTATCCAGGTGTAGATATATAAGGGTAGATCATTTTGAAATATTAAGTTGGGGATTTGACTTGGTCAGAATCAAGTTTAAAGGCATTTTTAAAAGCTCTTGCTGTTCTACCAGCTCCTTGAAAGGGACCTTTAAGTATTTTTGAAATATAGCAGTTGTACTATTTAGGGAGAAATCTTGGCAAAGATATCTGAAGAGAATAGTTTTCATTGAAACTTGGTGATTCCATTTACAGTGAGCCCAAGTAGTTTTCAAAGGGGCAAACGTTGGAGGCAAAAATCAGAAGGTTATAGTCCTTTTTGTAATTAATAAGAAACCCATATTCCTTTTATGACTTTTTTGTCATATACCAAAAAGTAAATTATAATTAATATTTGTCTTAATCCTACATTTTCCTTGTCTCAAATTCACAGAGTTCTCGACTTGAGAATTTATTTTTCCCTTTCAAATTGTTCATTAAAGCACAAATGACTTTGTCTCTTTTGATGTTGCCAGAGAAACTCGAGCACTGTGTAATTAGCTTCTGGTTTAAAGTATTTCTCTCAGCAAACACAGGCTTCTAGGACAAAGACTGCATAATAGATGTTATTAACTGTACGTATAAATAGGAAATGTGCCTTGCACAGCTTCACACTTGCAGAACGAGTTTGCCTTAATTCCAAAGTCATCTCTCCCTCAATGACTCATGAGTTTCCTCCCCATTATTCAAAAATAATGTAATTACAGGCTATTCTGTAATAATTTGACATATCTTATATTCATATCTGAACCCATTAATTAGAAACAACATATGCATTTATAATGCGCCTTTATTATTCAAGATAATCCCTTTAATCCTATCTGAATGGCCAGATGAAATTAATCCCTTCAAACATCTTTGTAAACAAATATCTAAATTCACCTATTTTTGTCTTTGTTCTCAGCATCTACAACTGAAAACACTCATGATTGACACCAGTAGAAGCAATAAACAAGCAATGGGAAAAGAATAATAGGGAAATTATTTTCCTTTGTCAAGAAGGGATATGTATTTACAAAAGACTTCTTCCCGTCTATGGAGGTTTGAAATCACAGGGAATTACTTTTGAGACTGTGGTAATATCCTTAGACATTAATGAGCCTATCGTTCATACGGCTTAGGGTAGTCATATAGGTCCTTGACTCCTACTATGAGCCCTCTTGTAAGATAAACAGGTGTCTATTGAAGACTTTTAGCCCAAGAAAACCACGGTCATATAAGCCTCGAGGTTTCTCAGAGGGTCCCTTTCCTGTGAATTTGCTAAAGTAAAACCAGCACGGGGACGCCACGTGGGAGGCAATTCTGGATCCCTTTTTAGACACTAGGCTCCTCACCCCTGGGTCACTGGAAGTGGAAGAGGCAGCAATTGTTTTTCCCTGCTGTGAGCAGTAGATTTGAACATGCCTCACACTGTTCTCCTGCTGGGTTCCTTCCCCTCTCCTTCTCCCCGTAACACAAGTGTGAACTGAGCAAACAGAAGTCCTCTGGGCACTAGGAATAACACAGCCCAGGCGCTCCAAAGATCAACTGATCATTTCATTTCTCTTTTCTTAGGCAGATGCATGTAGCACGTGCCTGATAAGTAATGCAGACTTGATTTTAATGAGAGGGACTTGAGAACTAGCTTATTTTTTAAATATACTTTTTATAAAATGTGTAAAGCTGTAAAAATATAGCAAATTAAAAAATCTTTTTAAATGCTCAAAACAAAACATAAACAAAACAAAACAAAACACAAAACCCTGAAATCAAAATTAACCACAATGAAGACTTAGCTTTTTTTCCCTTCTTAGGTTTGATATAAATTTAATAATTGAGATCATGTATTCAAGATAGCAATATATTTTTGGCTGTTATGAACTCCATTTAATCTATCTGGAGAAAAATGATTTATTCTTTGATTATTGGATTATTGTGCAATAAAGCTATTTTTGATTTTTCTTGCTAATAAGAATTTGGCAATGAGTCTACTTTGCATAATAGTTTACTTTTATCTGCAGTTATTTCCTTTGAATCTATAACTGGAAGTGGAAATGACCATCATTTTGAACATCTGTCTTAAATTTTTTGTTATAAAATTAAGTACATCTTTAAGGAATGCGTACGACTTTCCGCTCCCAGCAGTGGTATATGCCCAATGAAGGCCTTTCCCACGTTCATCTCTGCTTTCAGTTCTGAAAAACCTCATGAAGTTTTATACATAAACCTGTTATTTGGTCAACTTCTTCTGTGGATTGTTCTCAATTTCTGTTCCTTGCTAAATTTTCTCCCAATTGGGCTGGTCTTTCATATTGATTTTTAAGAAATTTTTACATAACAAGGATGTCTACTGACCCTGCATATCAGTTACAGAAAATAATATTTTTCAAATTCCATTTTCCTTTTAGCTTAACTTCATCTAGTGTAAAGAAGCTGTTAGTCTTTAGAAGACAGACAATTCTTTATTGAGCTTTTAGTTTCTGAACAGCTTGTAATTTGGAACGTTGATTATTTTTACATCAGGACTAATTTTGTTGTACAAACTATTTCTAAAAATAGATGTGGTGGCTCCATTAGGACACTGGGAATGGATCTAACTGCTCACTTTAAAAGATGGGAGCTTCTAAATCAGGTTTTCTCTGTCACTTAATCCATTGATCATGTAGGTTATTCACTCTTCTTTGTTCTCTGTGGATATGTGACAGTTGTCAGACTCTTTACGTATCCTGAAAATATTCTAAATTATGATAAAGTATGTAATGTGTTTCTTCATAATTAATGTGTGTTAAATTCTGTTGTATGCTTTGTTGGTGAACTTTTTATAATTTTCTTAATTTATTGACTAGGCTTGAAAGAAATTGCTTCTACCACATTGTGGTTAATTATGTTGTCTGATCTTTGTTTTTTACAACTCATGCATTTCTGATTTTATTTTATATTATTTCATTCATCTTCCATGAGATTTGACTAAAGCTATTATCTTTGCCTTATTTTAAAGTTATTATTATTACTATTATTGCTATTGTTTCAATTATGTTGCTTTTGTCAGTAAAGATGGAGCCAAAGGTCACCATGATGAGTAAAATAATACCAGGCTTTGTAAGACAAGTACCAAATGCTTTGTATCAGATGCAGAATCTGAAAACAATCAACTTTATAGACAATGGAAGTAGACCTGCAGGTACCAGGGGCTGGGGAGAGTGCAGAGTGCAGGAAGTTTGGGTAATAAACACTAAGTTGTACTTAGATATGAACAGGAAGTAATATGCGCTGCTTTGGGTGGCCATGCACAATCATAAAATACTATTAAAAAACTAGGTAAGTTTTTAATTTTTTGCCATTAAGTGATAAATATTTGACAAGAGAGATATATGTAAATTGATTTAAAACATTGCACAAAATGTACATGCATTGAAATAACAGGTGGTATTCTATAAGCACGAATACTTTTTATGGCTTGTTTTGTTTTGTTTTTTGCATCAGCTCAAAGCAAGTTTAAGGCTAAAGTAGTAGAAATTAGATAAAAGTATAAGCAAAAATAACTTAAGCAATTCTTACAATGTTATTTATTTGACAAATACTTGTATTTTACCAGGTGCCAGGTACTTTTAAAGTTTCTTTGCAGTTCAAAACTTATTCACACTATCTGAACCCTCACAACACTCCTATGAGCTAATTCCTGTTACTGTTTCACCATCCAGGTGTCAGGGAAAGAAATAAGGGTCACTAACTAGATCCCTCAGTTAGCATGTTTCCATGCTCAGATCTGAACTTACACAGCTTGTTCCAGGAGGCCTTTGAATTACCTCACACTATCTAGCAGTCAATAAAAGGTAACAGGATGAAAAAAAAACCGTAAGAACTGAATGGCACCCAGTCCTCATTTGCTTGTCATTTTCCAAACAAAAGAATTGAAGCGATGTACAAAAGAGTGAGGGAAAATAGTGGTGTGCTACTGCGGTGTAGCTAGTTAAAAAATTCCAACCATGGGAGCTATGGATGAAGTCAAGACTGTGGTGTGGCTCACGGCCTACTTCCCATGTGAGCACTAGGAAAACCACGTATGAATGTAACTCTCGTAGAAACCTCACTGACCAAGGCATGAGTTAGAGAGGATGCTCAGAGGGGCGAGGATGAACAGACAACTGTGTACATAGAAACCATGAACTCTTAGCAAAGATTCTAGCAGAATAAGGGCATAGCTCTTTCTTTGTATCAGCTTCTCTGCACTGGGACAAAATGGAGCCTTAAAGTAAAAAAAAAAAAATGTTCCTTAGTGCTCTTACAGTGAGTGTATCAGTCTCTTTCCACAGGGAACAAGGCAGCTGTGCTGATAATACCTAAAGCTCATGTGGCCTCTAAGAGAAATGAAAGGTGCGGAGAAAGTCCTCCTAAGAGCCTCCAAGACCTTTATAATGTGCTCCAGGTGTACGGGCCAAAGTACATTTGTATTTAACATTGCTCATTAAAAAAAGAAATCCTACAACTCCTTGGCTTCAATCTCTTACTTTAACTAGAAAGATGGTTATAAACCCAGAGATAATTTCTCTGCATGGATATGAGAGATTGTATCCCAACGGGGCATTGAACAACTTAATTGGGAAATTAAAGTGTAGATAAGATCCCATCTGCTCTGTATACAAGCAGCTTCAGCCAGATTTTCAGTGTGCAGGTATCTCGTTTTACCTTTGAATATTGGTTTGGGTGTAGTGTTGCACAGTCTTGAGGAAAGACTTTGGTCTGTTGGAAAGATCTGAGCAACACCCAGCCCAGGAAGCCCAGTCCTTGCTGAAATGCAATGCTGCACTGGACATGGGTATTTTTCCTGTGGGTCAGGGAAACCAGTGAGAAGACACAGGGAATTACAGGTGATGATAAATCTGAGTGGAAGACTAGACAGTCTGTCCACTGCTTCCTCACACCATGTCTCCTAGCCTCACTGACACATTATGCTCTGTCTTCCTGGTACTTTTGTAGTCATGGTACAGCATTCTATCCAATGGGACGTGAGTGAAAGAAAGGATTGCAGGTCACCTCCAGGCTAATACCCTCCACAAACTCTTCTCCAAATCATGCTCCCATATCCAGAAAGCTGGACAAGAGGCATGCTTGAGCCGCAGGACCTCTGGCAACCGGAGACCTGACTTGCCATTTGGATCAGAATCCTCTCCATCATTTCTTTCCTCATTTGATGCATCTAAAACTTTTGTATCAGCAGGCCATGGCTTCTGTTTGAGCTATTTTTTTTAGTGGCTCTACATGCAATGGGTACTCCGCAAAATTATATAGAAAAGGACGTATGTGTTTGTGTGTGTGTGTATGCTCACAGGTGTATGTACACACAGAGTTCTTTTTAGAAAGGAGACACAGGAAACTGAAAGAAAACCTGAGGAAAAAGGTAAAATTAATTTCATTTAGCATTTTATATCTGTCTATATTTATCTGAAAACGTAAACCAGATGCACATCTTATTTTATTCGTTTATTTTAAATATCTTCACATTGGGCCTTGTAAATCATTTTTTCTTTCTCCATGATCTTAAATATAAAATTAAATTAAAATAATAGAAAACAACTAATGTTGGATGATTTTCCTTATATAATAGGCTCATGGATATGGCTGGTTACTTTTCTATTTCACCAACAGTTTCCTGCGGTGCTGATAGTCTCTGAAGTATGAAGTTATTAATTATTAAGTGGTTACTTCTAATGTTAGATGCGAACACTTGCAATGTAATTTACTTTATATTTAATTTATGTTTAATGCATTCATAGATACACTCTGATTTAGTGAAGTTAATTATCACTTTAACCTATACTCTGGCTTTTTTTCTTTGATTCAATGAATGGTTATGAGAAATCAGGTTTTTGAGTAAGTTTTTCTGGGCCATCATATATTTCCTGAGCTTCCTGTGGGAGGTTTGTGTGTGTGTGTGTGTGTGTGTGTGTGTGTGTGTGTGAGAGAGAGAGAGAGAGAGAGAGAGAGAGAGAGAGAGAGAGAGAGAGAGAGAGAGAGAGAGCTCATAGAACACTTTCCTTTTCAGAACTTCAGGATAATTGCAGAGTCTTCTAGCCCTCAACAGTGTGAGGAAAGCTAAAGCTGGCCTCGTTTCTATTCCTTCTAGTGTTCTTGCTTTCTTCCTCATTGCTAAGAGAATTCTTTATTTACCTTGACATTAAAAACTTCTGCCACAGTATTTCTGGGTATGGTTATTTTTCATATACAATATTCAGTGTACTGTCAGACGCACATTTCTGCCTCATTTTAGCATCTCTTGTGCAGAGATACAGTTGTAACCATTGATTATAGAGATCACGTCATGCTAAAACTCTCAACACTTTTTCTTAGTTACCATAGTGGAAAATAGCAGTATATTTTAGGAGCAGTGGGATCTAAGATTTGATGAAATAATATTTCCTACGAATATTTTCAGATCATGGCTTTCTCTTCCCTATCACATCATGAAGGGACTGCATGCACCCACCAAATGTTTCCGTTATTATCCTTTATAAAACTGGCTTCTTCTCCTGCTTCATCGCTTCTTGCTCTCTACTGTGTAATTTTTATCCCACCGTTGTATTCTTTCCTGACGTACATTTTCTTTCTATTTAACCCAATGACTTTTATTATTTCTTCTTAAGTATTTAGAAACTAGTACTCACATGTAATACTTTCCCAAAATATAAAGGGCATATTAGAACAAAATAATTGTGAATTTTTTTCTTTTTGAAAACATATTCTTTTAGTCTTTCTTGTTTAAGTCTAGAATGAAAACCAGTGTTGACATCTGGGAATGTGGCAATGGTTTTTTGAATTTCTTTGAATAAAAACTTATTCAGGAGATCTCTGCAAACTGTACTATATAATACAGCAAAGTGTGCACTAAGATACACACGGACCTGAGTATTTGACTTCGACATTAGTATCTGTAGAATTGTGATGCTTTGAATAGGAATAGTCTCATAGACACATGTGCGTGAATTCACAGGCCATGATTATTAGGAGGTGTGGCCTTGTGGCAGTAGGTGTGGCCTTGTTGGAGTAGGTGTGGCCTTGTTGGAGTAAGTGTGTCACGTTAGAGGTGGGCTTTGAGGTCTCCTATGATCAAGCTTGCCCAGTGTGGCACATAGTCTCCTTCTGCTGCCTGTGGATCAAGATGTAGAGTTCTCAGCTCCGTCTCCAGCTTCATGTCTGCCTGCACACTGCCATGCTTCCCACCATGATGACAACGCACTAAACCATTGAAACTGTAAGCCAGCTCCAATTAAATGTTTTCCATTATAAGAGTTGCCTTGGTCTTGGTGTCTCTTCACAGCAGTAAAAACCTAACTAAGTCAAGAAATGTCAACAAGCACAATTATTTCTGAGCCAGTGAATAATAAATAATTCCACAATTTATAATTATTTTTCAAACAAGCAGAACATGGTTTTTTTTTCTGGCAAAATAAAGATCATAGTGTTGCTAAAAGCAATTTGCCTAGTATATACATTTTTAATAGACTATGGAGGCCAAGACATTTCCTGTTCATGACCATAAGACCCACTTTCTTCATCCATTACTGTTTCCTGGATGCTGGCAGATGATTGGAAGTTCCTGTTCTTTGTCATTGGCTCTCCTTTCCAACTCTATACTATCTCCCGGGTCCATGGCTTCTCTTTTCATATTTATGAGATACTTGATTTTGGACTTCTGTGCTTAGGGTGTGCTCCATCCATACACTGAGCAGAATGAAAAGGTTGACTTCAGAAAGTCTTAGTCCTTAACTGGCCACACTACCAGTTCTGAAGGCTGACTGATTGCATGGATGCTGTTCCGTGCAGACCTTGTATCTTCTTGATGATGCAGTCATGAACATGCTAATCCACAGGATTTCTATTCTCAGTCATAACTTTCAAATCTCTTCTAGAGGGGAACTGATGGACCAAAAGTTATCCTGCAATCTAAGAGCACATGAGTGTTACCAGCTGTTTTCAAATGAATGGGTGGATGTTGTCTTTTCTGATAGTGGTCTTTCAGGAACACTTTTGTCTCTGTTATTTGCCCGCATTAAGTATTATTAAATTCAATCTTTTTCTGAATTTAACCAATAAACCACCATCTAGTTTTAATATGTATTCACAATTGCATCATAATTTTCAAAATCAGTGCGTTTTTCTCATTGTTCACTCTGACTAGAGTCTGCTTTTATTAATTTGTACAGAGACTTTTATATTCATGAAATAATATAGCAACTTTTAAATGTTTTTTTAGATTTATGACTGCTTAAGGAATCTCTGTCATGGTCTGTTTTATGCTGTAAAATTAAATGCCTCAGAGTGTGTAATTTAGAATCAATAGACATTCATTTGGCTGCCAATACTGGAGAATAGGGAGTCCAGTGTCGAGAACCTGGCATGTGGCGAGAGCCTTTGTGCTTGATCATTCCTTAGAGGGATGTAGAAGGGTGAGGGCATCATACAGTAGACAAGGGACGTATCCTGGACTCTTCCTTTGGTCTAGGATCCTCTCCTGCCATAACTAATTCTCCTTCATTAACAGCATGGTCAGTTGTCACTCAGTGTAGACCAGGCTGGCCCTGGACTCACGGTCCTCCTCCAGCAACAGCCTCTTAGGTGCTGAGGCTACATCTGTGAATTATGAAATGTAGATGCAGCATTCAGCTATCCCTTAGTGATCCATCCCGTCTACACGGTTGCACCAGGGATTAGATTCCAACACAAGTTAAGTTCAAGGACATAGTCCAACTACAGAATTACAAAGATTAAAAAAACACCACCATCACAATGTGTTCTAGTAATTTTTACAGTTTTCCCCGTTCTTTTACTGGCATAATGGATTCATCTGAAACTTACTTTATTTTGAAGTTAGAAGTACATACAGCCTTGTTAATGCTCTTTATAATGATAAACTGAACATTCTAATATCGCTTATTAAATATTCCTTCTTCTCACAGTGCCCTGATTTTCAAAATAACATTAATTATAAACTAATATTGAATAATGTATTTATTCCTACTTTTAAACTGTTATTTAAATGGTCTGCCATCTATTTCTTTAAAAGTACAAGTTTCCATTTCTGTAGCCCTAAAATAGATTTTTGTATCTTGGGTGAATACTTTAGTTTGTCCTACCTTTTCTAAATTTTCACAACTATTTTAATGGCTATTCCCCTTCATTAATCATGCTGTAGTTATATTAAAATTATATTTGATTTATAGGTTAATTTACAGAGAATTTAATGCATACATTATTAATTTTTTACTCAAAAATAGATCTCCATCTCATGAGTTCTGGAAATTTTTAGGTCTTTTAACCAAATAAGCTACTCATTAAAAAAAAATTCAATCTCTAGATATCTTAGGTTTTGTTTTGTTGTTGTTACTTCGTAAGATATGATTTTTTGAAACTTAAAAGAGTGTTCACAGATCTCTCTCTCTCTCTCTCTGAGTATGTTTGCGCACGCGTGTGTAAGTGTGTGTGTGCGTGTGCATGTGCGTGTGCGTGTGTGTGTGTGTGTGTGTGTGTGTGTGTGTGTGTGTGTGCGTGCGTGCATGTGCATCTCTGTGCAGGTACCTCTGAGGCCTCTGGCAGAGTGTATTAAACTTTCTGGTGTTAGAATTACAGGAATGAACCAAACTTGGGAGTCATTTTCATTCTTTGTTTTTCCTAACTCCTTTATTGTGTGGGAAAATTATTTATTTTTGTATATGACAACTTTCTGAATAATTGCAACGTTCTACCTGTGTGTTTAGTTGAGTCTTCTGATGTTCCTGTGCATTCTGATAGCATCATGGGTGTTTAGGATATACTTTAACTCCCCACTTTACAAATCTGTAGACTTTCATTCTTTTCTTTGATTTTGATCGGCAGGTGAGGTGACTGGTTGATACATGAGCTGTGGTGGTTTGTAAGTACTTTGCCTAACTTCTGAACCTTCTAGGGCCTGTTTCCACTTCTCTTCAGAGTGACTGAGCGGAAGACATATATGGAACCTGATCACTGCAATGTCTTTCATGACACATTTTAGCATCTATGTTTTTAAAATTTTCCATACAGATTCCAATTTGACTGCTCTTTTATCATGATTTCCTATCCATTTAGCTCCTTTCTTTGAAGATGGCATATTAAGAGGTTTCCCTTGGCCTTGCTCCCAATGGTGCTGACCATGGCAGAAAGTGTGGTCAAAACCCAACTGTACTCTAACTACAATATCATTTCTCAGTGTTGGAACTAACGCACAGCTATCTGTCCTTCCTCTAGAACTTCAGGGCAATACTGCGTTCTAGAGTGGTACTTGAATCCTTTAAGAAATACTGTATCCAGTGAAAGATGGGAGGATTTTGCACACTCAGTCAGGGTTCTTGTGTCTCACCCCAAATTCAGTGTAGTTTGCTTCTGTCTCACCTCAAATTCTGCATGGTTGACAGCTGTTTCTTTAACTTGAGGCCTGGTGTTGTGACTGAGTCTGAATTTCATAGCAATAAAGATGGTTGCTTTCATCTTTTTATGTATTTACTTTATTAATATGAGTAAGGGAAATGCAGAAAGTGACACTATGAACTTCCTTTCAAATACAGCTGGCTTGCTTTATACATTAGCCTTTTGATAAGCTCCTTTTCATCTTATCTTCTTTGATAAAGTTTATCTTGCCTTATACTTTATGAAGAACATGAAGTAAATTCTTTCTATAATAAACACATTCCTATTTTCTTACATTTTGGTTTTTTAATCCCCTTTTCTAGATTTGATTCTTTCTATTTTAGTAGAACATTTTTTGGTCAGAGTTAAAATATTTCAATTTTTATCTAGTGTGCTTGTTTGCTTATAATTACAAGTGGAGAAAAAAATACACAACTTGAAAAGTAACAAGCTACGTATAGTGTTTTGAAAGTGTCTATGGTCGTTATGGCGATAAGGGGACTGTAGACTATGTTTCTCAGTGTTTATGCTGCATGTAACTTAGTGCCCAGGGCTTCTACATAAATAAACGCAGTGTAATTGACATCTATTTGATGCAGCCTTTTTTATATGAGATGAATGTAATTTTTTGTTGAGAGTTGTCTACCATTCTCATTATTAGCTGGCACTGTAGCCTGCACCAAATGATGGTCTAATAATTTCAAAATTATTAGAAAATAATTTTTGTTTTCTAAATATTTGAATATTACTTCAGTTCCCATTATAAAGAGTTACTTAGTGTCATGGAATTCAACTAATTATTTGAATAACTGCATTGTAAATCATCTTTACAATCCTCTATATATTGGAGGTGTTGAAGGACAAAATGCATATTTGAGGGTCAGGATGGAATGAATGGTTAACACTAAAAAAGGAATTCTATTGTTTATGAACGATTTTACTCCTATGTTTATAAAATTATTAAAGATTTGAAGAGCTTTCTGACTTTAAACCAATTTCAGGGGGTAGGGAGTTGAATGAATGTTAAGTATGACTGTTTAAGGTTCAGATATTTTTTTCATTTTATATATTATGTTTTTTCTTAATTACTCAGAAATCAATTAACTACATCATGTTTAGGCTCAGGATTTTTTGCCTATAAATTCTGTTAGTAGTCCTTGAACTATTTTACCATTCCAAAGTTTGGATGTACATCTTAGTTGAACAAAGAAAGAAAGAAGGGAGGAAGGGGTTGTAATGCTGACTTTTACATGCTAAGTTATCGACCTGCACTGGTCTTGCCTACATTTTGAAGTACATGTGCCTATTTCTCTGCTGCTAAGAATATTAAAGGAGTGCAGAAAAGATGGCTCACTGTTCCTTATCGTTTCCTACAATGGTTCACAACATCCTGCTGTCCCTGTTCTAGGACATCTACTGCCTTTTTTTCAATCTTCACTGGCGTTCACATACAAGAGGAGCATGTGCACATATGTACAAAATGAAAATCAATATTCAAGAGGATGAAAACATTTCCTCTTATGTTTACTATTGACCCTTCCACTTCTCAACAAGCATTGTACTTTTATCTGGACTTTGTAATGGTGACATCATTTACAGAAGTATGAGAACTAGGCTCAGCACATTTGGCACAGCACTTTATTTTTCTTTCTTTCTTTCTTTCTTTCTTTTTTTTTTTTGCACTTTATTTTTCAAATGGATGTTTACAAAACAGTTAAGTTGATGTCAAATCCGATTCCCTTTCAGATATCTGTGCTTTAAGGAATTCCGCAGTAGGGCACTATCCTTATTTTCCTAAACAATCAAAGTCTATTGGAGCATGTAAGTTAGTCTTGGTGTATATTCATTTACTGAATTATGATGTCATTCTGGGAAATGTAATACAGATTACATATGAGATCACAGCCCCAGATGGAGCTTCTGGACTGAAGATGGAAGTTGCACTGAGCTTGGCAACAGTTAATGGTTCTAAACTCGCAACTGCTGAAACTTAATTAAAAATAAAATGTGCAGTAAATCTGAGGTGCGCCTACCAGCGCTCCCCATGACTTATTGTGCAATTTCACTGCAGCTTTGTTCCGAGCACACAGCACACACTTTGCACTAAGCATGACCCCATACCATGCAAAGCCAAGAAACACCATCTGAAACACAAGTTTAGGTTTAAGTGTTGTGAACTGCAATGGTTTTATTGTTATAGAAAAGTTCTTGGCACTATGTTATGATTATGAAAAAGATACTTGTATATATTTCCCTACCACCGTTCCTCACCATGTCAAGTATTGCCTGAGTATGTCTTTGTATTGCATTGTCTTAGAATGTTGACTTTTGCAACTTTTTGTTTGAGTTGCTGACTTGATTCTGTTTTTTTTTTTTTTTAAAAAGTGAAATGGACTTTGTTCTGGAATCAATAAGTGGTTTTCAGTAATTTTAAAAATAGCACAAAACATGCATATAAACTGTACTGTGTATCTATGTGAAGTGATTCCTCAGTACTGATGATTATAAAATAAAATATTTATTATGTTTGAGAAATGGTGAAGATGCTGTATAGCCTGAAGTTTCATATCAGCCAGTATCTATTTCTTTATGCTATATATATATCATATATGATACATGTATATTATGATATATATATATTTGCAGAGGGCTCAAGTTCAGTTCTAAACACCAACACTAGAATTAGTTCACAACTTGTTTTAATTCTAACTTCAGGGAGATATTCTGAATTCCCCAGACATCTGCAGTCACATGTAAACACGTGTGTGTGCTTGTATACACACACACACACACACACACACACACACACACACACACACAGAGAGAGAGAGAGAGAGAGAGAGAGAGAGAGAGAGAGAGAGAGAGAGAGAAAGAGAGAATTTAAAAATTAAATCTTATATAAAGAAGTCATGAATGGAGAAAAAAATTTTAAATCTCTGATTTAGCCATTAATCTCTAATTCTCCAACATCTTCCTAGCTCTGGGAATTGGATCAAAATGTGACATTCAATTCATGTCTACGATAGCAGAATGAAGTAGACTCACTGTTGAGGATGAAGCACACCTTTGAAGTGAGAATGCTTTTGGCTGAATTTAGCAGATAGCTGACTGCCCAGTTCACCACTAATTGACAGCTCCTGTGTATGTTGATATCTATGCTTAGTCTTAAGCATCCAGACTTTGGGGATTAAGACCCCTGCCAGAGCTACAATTACTCTTAAAGAAAAATCGTATGTATTCTTGTTGAATGTAGACCTTTTCCATGATGTAGGGTTGATCCTCTTTCTTCGTGGTACTAATTTATCAAAAAGAGCCATATTGACCTTGAAAATCAGAAGACAGGCTGGCACAGGTCCACATGGAGGGCGTGGGTCTGTGGGGTTCGAAAGATGAGGTCCTCGATGCATTCTGAGGAGGATGATTGTGTTCCAGAGCTACACAGAAATGTTTACTGACGAGAGCAGCCTGATTGAGAGGAAACAGTTAGCGCAATGTATTAGAAATACCCAAGGCGAGATCATCCAAGATGGCAGTCGATCACACACTGTGTCTGATCCGCAGAAAAACAATGACTGCACCACCATGAAAGGACCATATTGAGAGTTCCAAAATACAGTGCTGGTGTTTTTTAGAAAGAAGGAAATCCTGTCATGTGGATCGTCCATGCTTCCTTGAGCTCCAGGCACCCTTGGCCACTGCTGCTGCAGCAGTCTTTGCTTTTCGGGTTGCGACCCAACGTAGTGTGGGACAAGGAGATGGCGTTCAAGGAGCGGTTGCTGTTCAAGTCCAGCAAGAGCGAGGACTGCACCGCCCATACCACAGGCCTCACAGACCTCCTCTCACACGCTGGGGCCATGCTTAGTGCTGAGAAGTGGATCGATTGTGCAGAGGTGGATATTAGAGGCAGCACCAAGTCGGAGCCCATGGCGAATGGAGCACACGGTGGAAACCAGAGACTTGGGAGGTGTAACTCAATAGAGCCACAAGGTCCCCGGGACAAGAAGTTGAGTTGTCCCAACATCAATGGTTTCTGTGAGCTACTCAGTGAAGACTTTGAGGGTCCTCCACTTGCCATCTGCTTGACGGCCCACAACATCTAGTACCCACAGGAGTGAGAGGCCATCTGAGCCTTGATGGCAAGCCAGCAATAATCTGGTGAATTGAATGGGAGCAGAAGAGCTGGCCCTGAGGACATGGAAGCAGGAGAGCTGACCCTGAGGACACAAGAGCAGGTGAGCCAGCCCTGGGGACATGGGAGCCTGAGAGCTGGACCTGCCTTGAGGACACAGGAGCTGGAGATCTGGCCCTGCCCTGAGGACATGGGAGCTTGAGAGCTGGCCCTGCCCTGAGGACATGGGAGCAGGTGAGCCAACCCTGCCATGATGACAGGGAGCAGGAGAGCAGGCCCTGTCCCGAGGACATGTGAGCCAGAGAGCAGGCCCTGTCATGATGATATAGGAGCAGGAGAACAGGCCCTACCCTGAGGACATGAGAGCAGGAGAGCTGTCCCTACCCCAAGGACACAGGAGCAGGAGAGCGGGCCCTACCCTGAGGACAAGAGAGTGGGCCCTGATCCAAGGCTCTGAATGGATCACCCCAACCTCTACCTCATGTATGACCTGCTGGAATACATGAAGGGGTTGGACTTGCAGATTCAAAGATTAAGAATCTCCTTGACACACGGCAGCAAGGGATATCTGACAGCAGCCCCAGTGAGGATAGTGTAGACCCATGACTCATAACAATGAACATTTAAAAGTAAACATGTGAATAAGAGACTGTACTGCATGATACACTACAGCTTCTGTGATAAGATTTTTTGTGTGTGTGGTTTGTTTTATTTTATCTGGGGAGGAGAGAGATTTTGGTGCATGACGTGTAAATCATAGATATTCAATAAAAGTTAAAAAAAAAAAGAAAATCAGAAGACAATAAAGGAAACTCCTCTTTTTGTTTTTTAAAGCACCTATCCTCTTCTATATTTTTTGGTAGCTACAGTCAGTATCTATGAACTTTTTCTTCATTAAAGTTTTCAGAGGAAGACAACTCCTTCCACTAAATAAGACACATTTCTGAGTTTAAGGACAGTTCTGTCAGTTAAGGATGCCACAGTTGCTTACTGAGAAGAAATGAAAATAGAAGGTTGTTGATAAGAATTGGAAGGTTTAGGTTTCAGTGTTTACTCTCTAACTGAAGTTGAAGTCCTAAAGGTGTGAACCCCTAACTGTTCTCACAAAAAATATATTTAACAGACTAAAACAGAGGGATTGATCAATGTAGATCAGAGAAACAAAGCCTTGAAGACTGACATTTATAAGGTTAGCAGTCTAGCTTATCTGGTTGTGTATGTGTGTGTGTGTGTGTGTGTGTGTGGTGTATGTGTAAATTTGAATGAGTGTGTATGTATGTGTAAATTTGAATGAGTGTGTATGTGTCTATCTGTATATGCATGGAGATGCATGAAGCAGCGCATGTGTATGGTGTATGTGTATCTGTGTGTGGTGTATGTGTGAGTGCGTGTATTTATGTGTCGTGCGCATATATTAGTGTGTATCTGTGTGTGTGGTTTATGTGTGTATGTGTTGTGTGTATGTATGTTGTCTGTGGTGTGTGTGTGTGGTATGTGAGTATATCCAGTTACTGGAAACGTGAGACAGGAAGATGGCAGCAAGATTATAAAAAGAAATCATGGGAAAGTTTGTCCGATTTACTTCAGGACAATGCAGGCCTAAGACAAGGTCAGAACAAGGTGCTCTTTTGGCTTTCCCATGGTCTCAGGAGCTTTTCCAGTGGATTTAAAGTACAATTTCCAAAGTGTTCACTGAGCAGCACAATGTTGCCACTCCACGTTGTTGACAGGGAGAGCTGCAGGTGCTGCAGTAAATTCACAGGATCTGGCCATAAATGCCTACATGACAATTCTGTGGAGCTTGCTTTCTTCCTCACGAGGGTCAATATGAAATGAAGATTCCCCATTTTAATTTCTTTGGGGTGTAAATCTATCAGAAATGGATATTTTGGAAACCGATTTAAACCAACAGCCAACAAAACAGCAAGCCGCCTCAAAATACACTCATGTGTGATGCATGCTTACAAGGTGAAATGCCCTGGAAAGATAGAAATAAAGGTGGCTTTGTATAGGCAACAGTTGGCTAATATCTTTCTATATCAGATATCAAGAAGAGAAAGTATTATCTTCTATAAGAGAACTGGGAAGACAAGTAATGAGAAAATAGTGTCCACTTCCCCCATTGTCTGAATTAGCATTTCTATTGCTGTGAAGAGACACAATCATCATGGCAACTCTTATAAATAAAAAGGTTTTATTCAGGCCTGCTGGCTTACAGTTCATAGGTTTAGTCCATTGTCATCATGGTGGGAAACATGGCAGCAGACATGGTACTGAAGAAGAAGCTGAGAGTTCTACATCTGAACCAGAAGGCAGCAGGAAAAGAGAATGATGCTGGGCCTGGCTTGAGCATCTGAAACCTCAAAGCCTGCCCCTAGTGACACACTTCCACAAGGGCATGCCTACTCCAACAAGGCCACACTTCTAATAGTGGCACCCCCTATGAGCTTGTGGAGGCCACTTTCATTTATACCACCATACCCACCTCTCTCAAAATTAGTGTACTCCTTTAATTTTGTTATATGCTCCTGAGGCCAATTTGTCCTACCTATATACTGTAGCATGTGGGGCAGTGCACTGGACCCTGGTCAACCTATCAGAAGCCATGGTGTTCAGGAATCTGACAAACCCTCCCCCAGAAGCTGTCAACTTCAGTCAGGGAGCTCCTGAGCCTCACTAATCTCTTTGGTAAAACGTTGGCAGGTTTCATCTAGTGCAGATAATCACGGCTGTTGTCGGTGGTTCATAAGGGCAGCAGCCTTGCCATGTTTAGAGGAGACCATTTCATTCTCTTCCTCTCTGACCTTTGCCTCTTACAGTCTTTCCATTACTTCTTCTACAATGGTAGCTGAGACATTAGTGGAGGGAACGTGTTATAAACATCTCATTTGTGGCTGAGCACTTTACTAACACTTATTATCTACACATTGGCCAGTTTTGAATTTCTGCATTAATCACCATCTAATGCAGAGACAAACTTCTCTAATGAGGCCTGGCAGTTGCACTGATCTATGGGTATAGGCCTATAAAATTAGAGAACAGGTTGATAGTATGTACATTTAGCAAAATAATAGTAGATATTCACCCCTGGGGCAAATAGGCTCCCTATAATCATTGGTTCCTGGCCAGATTATAGTATCAGCTTTGCATTTCCTTCTTAAATCCAACCAGAAAGTGATTGGTCGCTCCATAACATTTGTACCACCATTGCATACATTGGCATATATTGCCAGGAATTGTAGGGCTTGTAAAGTTTGGTCAGACTGTTGATGGCTTTTCTCCTCTATCAGCCTGTGCAGCACTGTCAGGCACTATGAAAGACAGGAAGTGAATGGGAACTTCCACTTTGATTTTTCCATATTCTGTCACTAATGTGTGTGGTATCTTAACTAACAGTCATGTTTTTATGGGCAACACAACAATAGCAGCAGTAGCAATAGCAATGGTTTGTATTGTTTTGGGGATCTCTGGTATATCTCTGATCAATGACTTGAGGGAGGGATCTTATACCTGCCACTGATCACTTTATTTGGCAACCTATGGCTGTGGGAGGAGTAGGTAGCATCCCCTTTGTAAGACATAGGTGACATGAAATGGAAAGGGAGAATCGATTGGGATGTGTAAGTACAGAAAGGGATGAGGGTATGGCAGAGGAAGGGCTATGGGCAGAGCTAACTGTCACTAAGGATCCTTGAGAAGAGTTTCATTAGAGTGGCCCTACGTAACTTTTAGACCAACAAGTGGAGCACTGGTTCTTTCCCAGACTGAGAGCGCAAGTGTGGCTAATGGGCTCCTGTATAAATATTTAGCACATATTGTGTTTAATATGTATTTGTATGAATAAACTAAATAGTATACTTGGTAAGAGCATGAAGTAAAATCAAAAGGGATAGAGACAACAAATGAGAAATGCATGTCATCAGAAAGTTGAGTTTTAGAACCTGTACTCAAGGCAACACTGAGTCAATATGGTTTTATGTTTTGAAGTGGTGTCACTTAGGCAAAAAATAGCAAGCAATTGTGACCTTATAACTGTTTTACATGGTGTGTGTGTGTGTGTGTGTGTGTGTGTGTGTGTGTGTGTGTGTAAATTACTTGGAACCTGGTAGCAAGGAAAGAAGAACCCTGTGTGTGGATAAATTATAAAACAACCTTCTGAAAGGTCAAACACCATTTATCACATTCCAGAGAAGAGCAGGCATGGGTGGCAGTTTTAAATATCTCTCTTTTTCACAAATGCACATTCCTATCACAGAACTTGGTTTAATTTAGTCTTGGGGCATTCTTGGAAAAGACTTTCAAAAGTAGGCTGAACATTATTGGTAAGCATTCATATGGCTGTGACTGTCTAGTAGACTGCACATGCCTTGAAGACAAGAAATTGGTCTGGTTCACTTGGCATCTCTCACATCCTTGCATACTTGACACTTGAAGCACATAGCGTAACTAAGTCAATAGTAGATTCTTCGTGTTTCAAATTTTGGAGGCTCTGTATGTCCAGGAAGAGAAAGTGCTAAGTTCCCTAGAGGACTAGTCACACTGCTGGGAATAGAAGCTGCTTCTTTGTGAGGCTCAGTTACTCGGTTTACATGGCCTTCCACAGTTGCTTTACCCATCCTCCCCTTGCTGATAAAGCCAGATTTCTGAGCATGGCTGACAACAATTGCTACAAGGCAAATGGCATTGCATGTGGAGAGAGTAGCTATTTTTCTAGTCACACAGTTGACCTCATCTCATCTCACGTCTCCCGGCACTCAAGTTAGAGATGGTGACAATTTCTCTTATGTTGGAAGAAGATTAATAAACAAAGGCACCTGCCTTCCAAAGCCATATTTGAGGCTACACCAAAAGCAGAATTTTCCAATAATTGTCACATTCAAGTACTGCTTTTATGACATTAAAAACTTGTCCTTTGGCCTATAAAGGATTTGAGTAACTAAAATTATTCTGGGAAGGCCTGGTTCACATCTACATTTAATCATAGAATGAAGTCTTCCCCCCACATCTCTCTGTGAATTGCTTTTCATGTTTTACCAAAGAAGGAAGGTAGGGTTTGTAAATTCAGGAGCAACAAAGCAGGTGCCACGGCCAGTAAAGGCTCCATTCACCATGTCAGTGAAGCTCACACACTGAGGAAAGAGACTATTTTATTAAATATCACCTGAAGACAGCAGAATTGAAAGCAGCAAAAAAGACAAATGGCCACTGGAAAATTTAGTGCTGTGGGACACACGCTGTATTTTTCACCATTTGCCATATTTACTGAAAAATCAATGGCAGATCTCCTGTCGTGTGACTGTGGTGTGACAAACCCTTATTACAGGTTAACACCCTATTACACCAGTTCATTTGTGTAAAACTTTCTGCCAGCTGGGCAAGTATTAATCGCTGAGAAGAAACAAAGGGCAGAGTCTTCCCAGAATAAAAGGAAAAGGAGCTTGTCTGAAAATGAAGATAATGACTTTTTTTTCATATCCATTTTGTACCTAACAAACTTAATCTCCCCCCCCCCACACACACACAAAAAGATAAAAACAGCAGTGAAAATAGATGCAGGAGAGGGATAAAGAGCAAGAAAATCAGAATGATAACAAGTTAGAAGTGAGAGGGAACCATGTATCCAGTATGGTCAGCTTCCATTTTTGAGTGAATTGGGCCATAAATGCGCTTTCTAGGTTTTAACACCCAACTCAAGAAAGACCTGGTCAGAACCACACCAGGTCAGTGCTCACGAATATTCTAATGTTTTTATTCTATACCTAGAAATATTTTCTTCTGGGGTGTGTGTGTGTGTGTGTGTGTGTGTGTGTGTGTGTGTATGTGTGTGTGTGACAGAGACGCACACACACACACACACACACACAGAGAGAGAGAGAGAGAGAGAGAGAGAGAGAGAGAGAGAGAGAGAGACAGACAGACAGACAGACAGACAGACAGACAGACAGACAGACAGACAGAGTCACAGAACTGGAGAGAAACAGTGAGTGAGAGGGACAGAGAAATCAAGAGACACAGAAGGGGACATATCCTGGAGTGTGGGAGATACTGCTCTTTATATACTTTCCTAATGAACTTACCTATCCTTTCCTTTCACTTGACCTCGGTACATCCTAGAACAATAGTGTAATGACGACTGGGGCAACCACTAGGCTGTGTTGGCGGGGTGGTACCTTTGCTAGAGCAGCATAAGGAAAGGCAGACTTTAATGTATGTTAATGTCTGGATGGACTCTGCACAGTCTAAGGGATTGTCTCTCTGTCTCTGTGTCTCTGCCTGTCTGTCTCTCCTTCTCTTTATGCATGCCTGTGTGTCTCTGTCCTCATTTAACACCCCCCTCACTCTCATTTTTTCCTTTTTATTCAAGCTTAAGATATAAAAATATTTTTCTCTGTACCTGACTGGTCTGATTCGGCCACATTGTTCAACTGTTAGTCTTGCTTGCAGTAAGATTGGCATCGTTTCATGAAAACAGAAACCTGAGAAGAAAACGCACCCAAATAGAAAGCCAATCTGCCACCCCATGGAAGTCACTTGGGATTCTCAAAGTTCTCCCAAAGAAGGACTGTTTCTTTCCTCAGGGCTTCTGAAGGGCATGCGATATTTGGAAGGGATGCAGTGGTTTGGCAGCTCCTTGCTGACTGTGTGTATGCTACACGTTGATTCATGTTCTTGTTCATTTCTCAGTGTGAGCTGACAAAGTGGATCAAGTAACATGGATCCCTGAAATCTGAGTTTGTAAACTGATAGTACAAATTTCTGTAAGATATGGAGAATATAAGAAAGTCATCGAAAAGACCTGGGGGCAGAACAGATGCTCCATTGCCATCAAGTTGTTCCTCTGTGAGGCTATCTCACAGCCCTTCCTCCCTCACCTCACCTCGCCTCCTCTCACCTAGTAAGCTGGCTCCTCAGTTTCAGACCATCTGAGAAAACTTCTGCCTTTTTCAGTATTATGGTTGACAAGTCAATGTTGACTGAGTTGATGTTGCTAGTTTTAGACCACCTGCATAAGTAAAAATCACTTTTATTTATATACTGGTCAACTAATGAATTACTATATTATTATAAATGTAGGAGCTGGTGTAAGGAAGGGATAAAAGCTATGGGGAAAGCTTGACTTGACAAAAAGAACCTAGAATCTGATATAAAAAAGTAGTATCCCACAATAATAGATTTTAAAATTTTGTTCCTCTTTATATATATGTGCATGTATATATATACACATATGTGTATATATAAATGTATATCCATATATACACATATAAACATATATACATTATACATATATACATATGTATATAAAATAAGGAACAAATTGAAAAATATCTATTATTGTTAGATACTAATACATATACATATATACATATCACACACGCCCACACACATCTATATATTATATAGATGAAAGAAAACAGCAAATGCCAAGTCACTTTTTAGTCATGGTCCTTTATGGCATTGTCTTGGGTATTTCACAGTATTTAATTCAGAGGCCATGATGACGGAAGTGGACTTTCCACTAAGTGCTAAAGGACTTTGAATTCCATGCCATCTAGTGTTTGCAGGGCATATGCAGTTGCAAAGTCAAGGAAAGCCTAGAGTGGCGACGGCAGTTCATCAGTTAGCCCTGAGTGGGGGCAGGGCCACGTTGGGAATTAGGCCCATTTGCCCTGATCCTCAGCCTGTAAATGGGTACCCTCCTGATAGTTTCAAAGTGGTTCTGGCCGTGTTTAACTTCTCTCCCTGTGGGGGGCTAATCTTATAAAGATTTCAGCCACACAAGCAACAGTGTCTGGGGTGTAATGATCACTTTGAAGTTTGTTTGCTCGCCAGTGCATTTAAACAGTTTAAATGTTCCAGGAATAGGATTAGATGCCCCAGTGAATTCATTTCATTTACCCCCAGCAGTGGTTCCCCAATACTCAGAGAGGTTTACATGGTATCAATTTAGAGGCATGCTGCTCCTGAAGATTTTCCCCTTCACCCGCTCAATTTTCTACTTCTCTCAAGGTCTCAACTTAGGCAACATTAGAGGTCAAGTCTCAGTAAGAGAGGTATTATTATTATCATCATTATTATTACTATTATTAGTATTGTTGTTAATTATGCCCTTTGAGCATGTAAAAGTAATTTTCCTGAATTATCTTCGAAAGTGTTGTTAGCTAAATAAGGAGAAAGCAGAAAATGAGAGCAAGGTGAAGGGCATTTTTGCCCTACCTTGAAGATTAAGCAGGAGCATTGAGTTTCTGGCCAGCCCCAACCCTGGTTAACTATGCTTTTGGTAGTGGGCATTGTGACTGCTGACTTTGCTGAGTTTTGCATTTAGTGACTACCAGATCACATCTTGGGCTTTGACACGTACATACTACACAGAATATAAATCTTCAGTCAAGCCCAGAAGCTGTATTTGAAAGTAGTGGCCGTCGACTCTGCCTGGAGAATAATATCCTCCATTTTAGTTACTGTTTTTGTTTTTAACCAATGAATAAATTGTTAAGTTGAAATGTAATGCAATTGAATTCCCACATGAGAAAAATCATGTTCTTGGAAACTCTAAATCCTTTAGCATTTCTATAAAATTTGAAAACATTGGATGCATCTATCCAAATGACATAAAACCTACTATCTTTTATAATTAATATACATTAATAAGAGTATAAACTGTTATGAGTTATCATTTATTCATAACAATAAACATATTTGGCAGAAAAAAAAGAAAAGAAAGTAGTGGTTTGTAATGTCTTCTCAACACCTGACCATCATTTATGCCCACTGCTGGGATAGTAATTCACTATAATCCAAAAGTGGATTAAATGTCCCATTTGTTATAGAAAGAAAAAAAAAATGCGACCTAAACTACCATGTGCCTTGAAAATGAAATCTGAAACAAGGAGAGAGTGTTCATGTAGGAGTGTTAATGTAAAGGACATTTAATATTCCACCTTTGAAATTTTCCATAAAAGGAACCAAAATATTCCTGACACAAGAATATATTCATCATCTGTGTAACTGGTATTAGTACAGTACATGCTTAGTGTGTCTAAGAGCCTGGGTTTTTACATGTTTTAGCTCAATGTAAAGTTCAAATTCAAGAAAAAAAATTTGAGATTTAAAAATAGCTTATCACACAGGTTTATCCTGGCATGTGTTTCTTGGAATGTCCTTGTCCCCAAGAACAGTTAAGAATACAACTCAATAGCTGCCATGGCCGGGAGTAGATGGTCAACCCAAAATGGACTCACTGGTGTTTGTTGAGGGTTTTTGTCTCATAAGGCCCCCTTCCCCGCCTGCTCTCGCTCTCTTAAACCTACAAAACTTTTACTCACATTACAGGTTCCAATTTTGTGGTTTTGTGGGATTTCTGTGCATGCGAGTATGCGTTTCTTATGTCCTTTCTTGGGATCTCCCCAGCCCCCGTTTGTTTTGTCCTATTCTATTGTTATTTTTATTCTATATTTTGTTACTGCTGCTCATTTATTTTCTAATGAGAGAGAGAAAAAAATGGTGTGCATTTGGGTTAGTGAGGAAGTAGTAAGGATCTGGACGGAGTTGAGAGAAGATAAATTGTGGTTAGACTATATTGTATGAAGGAAATCTAGTTTCAATAAAAAAAATGTGATTGGCTATCAAAATCATTAAGCAAGGTATATTTTAAGTTTAATTAAATAAAAAAATAAGGCCCAAGACAATATTGTAAACTTATTTAAAACATGAGAGTTTTTTTTAATGTGTGTGGTTTTTGTTTTTTTAGGGGGTTGTTGTTGTTTGTTGGTTTGTTTTTTGTAACTTGATTGTGGGTGTGGTTCTTGAATTTGAACTTTGTAGATAATGCCATGTCACTATTTCAAAAGATTAGAGACATCTCAGAGTATTTATGCATACCTTAGATATCAATTTTAATCTCTATTCTTAAAGTTAGAAGTAAGACCTCTCATGGTGAAGAACTCGGGGAGAGCGGGCCATTGTAAAGGATCAGCTCAAAAAGCTAAAAAGAGTCCTGCAGTGTTGCTCTAACTAATGTTAAGACATCAAAATGTTTCCTTTTTTGTGTGTGTATTCTCTGTGTGTTTTTCACTCTCTTATTTACAACATAAGAAATGCTTATTTGTTCAGTTGCGTCATATACCAAGCACTTTTCTACGTATCAGTTTCATATGATGCTAATGTCTGGACATAACATAACATAGCATAAATTATGATGTGTGTCATAATTTATTTCAGTATTCCCTTTGTAGTCTTACTCATCTTGTATATATAGGTTCTACATATTGGAAATAGTTGTAGTGTTTTTACTAAAATACGTTCTATGGGTGAAATTACTTGAATCTTAAGAATTCTGAGAGGATATTTATGTCTATGCAACTTTTTTATTGATCACTATAAAATTATTGGAAAAGTTAATGTTTTAAAATATGCTTCAGTTTTTTCATGCACTTTGATCATATCCTAACCATTTTTCTATTTTTGTTGAGGACATTCATGTAATTCTCAATTATTTCAAAGCTTATATGGGGAGTAGTCCCTTTCTCTGTATTTATTATTGGAAACCACTATTTTCTTTCATTTCAAATCACATGCTTACCTTGCTGCTCTTGTATCTGAATAAGTCCATTTAAATGACCAATTTTAGAACTCTAGATATTATTACAATAAAACCATTTTTTTGTGTGTGTGCTCAGAAATAATGAAGAATCACTCAGTATTTGGGAGGACTGATCACAAAAGTGCTAATGGCTTAGTAGATTCGTAAACAAACAAAACAGGTTTTTACTGAATTCACTCTTCACTGGCTACTCACTCACACTTTTCCTCACATATGTGTCCTCTGCACCACTCACCAAGTCCCTCCCACCAGGTTCTCTTTCTTTCCCTGGAGCAGAAACCTTTCTGTTCCTTGAAGGGGAGTTAGAAGTGAATTGATCTTCTCTTCCCACTCGGGCTAGATTACCTAGGGACTGGCAGCCCATCTCTTATTGTATGGTTTGTTTACCACACACAAAAGGCTCCACATGCACAAAATGCTAATTTCCGTCTCTCTGCTTGATCCTATTTTAAGGGACATGTTGCAACCCACCACTTGGTGCCCGAAGCATAATCAGCCAGGCAACATTGCTTGCTGCTTTTCCCTCCTTTCCCTTTGTTAAGTTCCTGACAATGAACTCTCAGAATCTCTCACTACAGTTATTTGAAACATTTTTATATGACTGAAAGACTATCCTAAGCAACGAACAATTTTCATTATGATTTTTTAGTTTGGATCTATTCCTGCTTTTCCTTTCCCTCACAGCTTTTGTTTTCCTCACAGTCAACACCATCTTGGGATCAAGATGCATCTTACTTTCACTTGGGAATGGAACTTGGTGTTTTGCTAGCCCCACGTGGAGAATTAATAGCAAACACCTTATAGGATGTATACCCTGATATACCAGAAAAATTAGAAAATATTTTTGGCTTTTCTGTACTTACTAGTTTTGAATGCATTTAAACTAACTCTCATACGCTCAATTATGCAATTATAGAGATGCATACGTATTCTGGTTTCGGCTCAATCCCTGGCGTGACCTGTGACAGTGCTTACTGAGGCCTTTACCTGGACACACAGTAGAACAAGCATCATTTAAGCTGGGCTCTGCTTCCTAAACAAGTATCTAATCTTCTCATTAATGATATATGAAACTAAAAATCAATGAACTCCGGCGGTTAGAGCCTTTTAGTGGAACTAATGGATATACCTTGTCCAACATTAGAATCTTCACTTGTGGCTTACAACTATACACAAGGAGCAAACATGAGTGGAGAAATAAGGTTCCTGGCTAGAGTAATAATTGGGCTGTGAGTTCTAGACAAGCAGGTCTCATAAATATATAACATGGCATAAAGTATCACCAGTTCACATTCCCTCACATTGAATAGATATGGTGAACTCTGACTAGAAAGCTCAAGATTAAAGACAGTAAAATTTTATTTGGATACATGCCCTATTGAGCCTCGTTAAAAAGACTCATAACTGTGATTTTAAGCCTCTGACATGCTGATATCAGGAACTATTTAAAATAAGCAACATTCCACAAGAGTTGCTTGGAGGCATTAAAAAAAAAACTTCATCAGGCAAATGGGGGCAAAAATACTGGTATATTCCTGGTAAATCATAAACAATAATGTGTTGGCCATTTGAACAAACACCTAAAATCTAAAAAAAGTTTCATGAACATCCCTCTCTCTCTCTCTCTCTCTCTCTCTCTCTCTCTCTCTCTCTCTCAATATATATATATATTCTAAGAAAATCATGGAACATCTTTAAACCTACTCCCAGATACTCCTTTTGTTGCCTAATTTTGAAGTTCTGATTTTTTGTTTGTTTACTTTTTTTGTTTAGAGCATTGGAAAAAGTGTGAGTACACAGGGAAGATTGTAAACCATTTGAACAAGAAATTATATTTAGCTTCCCCAAGACACACGATAAAGCATGTACTCTGCTCTAGTTAAATCCGTGAAGGGCCATGAAGGCTACATGTACAGTTGGGCTTGATTTTCAATTGCTGGAACAGTCTGTCTCGTTCTGAATGGACCATGGGACACCACTGCACCAAGTTCAAGCCGACACCTTTTCCAAATCCGCACTTAATTAATTTCTGCATACATAGACGAATTACTACACATTTCACTCATGTCTTTATAGCTCTCACCAAGTAGAAAAGAAATGGCTAATTGAAAAGTCAATAAAAGTTTCAATATGACCAAACAATAAAAATAATTGAAAGAGAAAGAAAAGAATTTCAGAAAAATGTCACGTGTAAAACAGAGTATGCACTCCACATGGCACTGAAGTCTGGACTTCTACAACTTCAAGTACACAGAATATTGCTAGAAATTCTTCGTAGGAAATTTCTGAGACATTTAAGAGAAAGAATAATTTTTTTTCCGTTCTAATGCTATACTTCATGAAGAACTGAAAGAAAAAAAAGTGGCCTTTAATGGTACTTTGAGGCTCTGAAAACTGGTAAAAGTGCATCTACTCCCTTCTCTGTTCCTATTTGGTCTCAGCTGAGATGATCCTTGAATGTGCGCATGCTCCTGTGTTTGCACCTGCTATGTTCTCTGTCCTGGGTGGTGTCTGGACTGAGGTCTCAGCTCCACTAGACTCCAATGAACAAGGCCTTCCCTGACCACCTCATAAAGTACAGCAGGAAACGTTTATGCTGTGTGCCTCCTGCCTGCTGATTGCTTTCTTTCCGTGCACTGCAGTTTCCTGACAAATATGTACCATTTTTTCCTGTAGTGTCTGTTACCTCCCACTATAACAAATGGTATAAAAGAGTGTGATCTTTTTGGGTTTTTAGATTTTTGCTTGATGCATAGCCGATGTTCAATACATTTTTTTCCTTTATTAATTTATTCTTGTTACATCTCAATGGTTATCCCATCCCTTGTATCCTCCCATTCTTCCCTCCCTCCCATTTTCCCCTTATTCCCCTCCCCTATGACTGTTCCTGAGGGGGATTACCTCCCCCTGTATATGTTCATAGGGTATCAAGTCTCTTCTTGGTAACCTGCTGTCCTTCCTCTGAGTGCCACCAGGTCTCCCCCTCCAGGGGACATGGTCAAAGGTGAGGCACCAGAGTACGTGAGAAAGTAATATCCCACTCTCCACTCTACTGTGGAGATTGTTCTGTCCATTGTCTAGATCTGGGTAGGGGCTTAAGGTTTACCTCCTGTATTGTCCTTGGCTGGTGCCTTAGTTTGAGTGGGACCCCTGGGCCCAAATCTGCCTATCATAATGTTCTACCTGTAGGTTTCTAGGACCCTCTGGATCCTTCTACTTTGCCATTCTCCCATGCTTCTCTCATCTAGAGTCCCAATAGAATGTCCTTCCCTCTGTCTCAGTTTCCTGATAAGTGAGGGCTTTCGTGGGACATGCCCCTTGGGCTAGTATGCAGATATAAGTGAGTATATACCATTTGAGTCTTTCTGCTTCTGGGTTAACTCACTCATTATGATCATTTCTAGCTCAATCCATTTATCCACAAATTTTGGGAATTCCTTGTTTTTAATACATTTTGTTGAACAAGTAAAGTTATGGATAGATGTAAGTAAAAGATTCTTACATAAACTCTTATTATTAGGAAATGAATGTGCATTTTGGTCCACTTTCACACTAAAGACTCTGCCTACACAAGTACTTTGTTGATGGATCTGACACTCCACCTTCAACAATAGTAATTGTCATACAAATTAAAGTATTGGTTCTAAAAATGATAAGGTTAGTTTTTGGCATTCAATTAACATTTTAGTTACTAAAAATAGCCATTTTGTAGGAAGTAGAGTTACTAGTTAAAGATAAATACAGAGTGAAATATACTTAAGAATTGAATGCCTTGCCTGAACATTTCTTTAAAACTATACACATCATAGAAATGTTACCCCACACTGGAAAACACTAAAGTGTAAGTTACAATTTATTTCATCATCAGTGGTGAAATTTTAATTCAGTATATGTTTTTTATAAGTGTTTTAGATGAGGTTGTAAAATATTGGCCTTATATTACATCATTTGAATGCTTTGAAACTTTTTTTTTGCCTACTTAGCAATGAATAAAATCTGCTCCTATATCATTAATAACTTCTTAATAAACATTTACTAACTTCATAATCTTTCACTTTATGAATGAAAATTATTTACGTAGATGCCCCTGTGGTTTAAATTTAATTTGAGGATTTCTTATACACAATGGTGTAAAAAGCACCCATGGACCAAACCAGTATCTACTTACGGTTATTTCCAGAGAATGAATTTCTCAAAGTGGGACGTTGATATCATAACAAGTGTGCTTTTCACTATCGACTTCCTTCCTGTTTCCCATAGGTTAGAGTCAGCTGGTATTCTAACATCAGTGGGCCAGAATACACATCTATCCATTCCATGCAACGACGGATGAGGATGTTATCTTGACAGAATTGAAACTTATTTTTACAATGAAATTGCCTTTGAAATTGACTTTAACTTGTGCTTTCAGTAAAAGATGATTTCCCACAGTGTTTAGGAAGTGTCTGTTCATTTGTGCCCATGCCTGGGGGACGCGGGAATAGCTGATTCACAGGGGTTAGGGAGGAAGAAACACAGGTTCACTTTTAGCTGGGTATCACTTTGTGTTATTTGACATTCTTGTACTAGTAACCAATACCTGACAGAACAAGCTAAGTGAGGAATAATTGTGTTGGTCCACAGCTTCTGAGAGCTCCACTCATGGTCGTTCAGGTCTGTGCTCTGGGCCTGCAGTCAGGCTTTGGTAGTGACGGTATGTGGCAAGGCTGGTCATTTCTATAGCAGATAGGATTAGGTGTTTACGGAAGAAGTGAGGATCAGGGATAGCCTTAAAAGGCACTGCCCTCTTCCCCCATAACTTCCTTCCTTCAACAAGAGTGAAACTCCCCAATATAGCCCCACCAGCTGGGGACCAAGTGAGCAACACATGAGCCAGTGGGGGAGCATTTCATATTTAAACCGCAGCAGATGATAAGAGTCCTGAGCCATTTGAAGGGCTAATAAATGCAGAGCAAGTGTCAATGGTACAGCCATATCTTTATTTAAACAAAACTAAAATACAACTGACTACATCACTTTTACAGGAACTCCTGTATTAAGTTTACTTATTAAAGTGCTCTGCATAGCTTCTTAGTGAATGTTGAAAGAAAGGCTAACTTATTATTTTAGAGACTCAGTGGTGCAGTAATCCTATTCATTAACATAAAGATAAATTCCCAGTTTTTTTTTTTTTTTTAATTCCCAGTCTTGAAAGAGGGAGTCATGAAGATAAGTCTTTAGGAATGTGTGATATTCTTGCAGAGAGCTTGTTTTTCCTATTTAGTCCAGAGACAGGAAAGAGGAGTATCATTATTATTTTTTTCTCGTTTTGCCTATGGCATTTCCAGCTATGGCCTTTGACTAGGTTTTCAGGGTCAAGTATGAGTTTCAGTGGAGCGAGCCTCAAATCCAAACAGGGAGGAGCTTGTTACCTTCATAACAGTAATGCTTCTATTGCACTAGAGGGCACATCTTGCCTGGCAAGTTGGTTTTGTAGTTCATTAAAGCTCACAGCTGGGTAAGACTGATGACTTTTCTCTCCCAGCAGCCTTCATAGCACCTTATGGAAATAAAGTTCATGTCTTTAAAAATTATGTGTACCATGTGCATCATTGCTTTTATGTGTACCAAGTGCATTTGGTTCCCACAGGAGACAGGACAGAGCACGGGATCCCTGGAACTGGAGGTCTATGGGATTGTAACTGGTCTGAGATAGTGGCTTGGAACCACACCCACGTCCATAACAGGAAAAGCATATTCTCCTAACTGAAGAAGTCTCCTTCCAGTTCCTAATTTATCTGTATTAAAAAAAAAAAAACTGAAGCCTCTGCCTAACAAGTGGATTGTACTAGCATAAACTTCATGTAAAAAGGTTATTTACACATCAATACCAGAATACCAATATTGCTAGAGAACATAATATTCGTGACTTGCTTTGTTATTTTTCATTAACTCAAAAGTAGTAAGAGATTATAACTTCTTAAGTCACATTTCCTGTTTTCCATAGTGAAACAGACAGAGCACAGGATGAAAGTAAAAGACAATGGCATAAATTCAAGCTTGGGTGGGACTGCCAGAACTTCCAGTGGAAATAGTTTCAATTCACACCACGTACTTGCTCATTCTTCTTCTGCATTTTTTGTGAGCAGCCTTCTCTTCTTCTTGCCCTTAGGCATAAGTGCCTTACAAGGATGAGATAAGCACCATATTTAATGACAAGAGTGTGTGAATTCTGCTAAAAGAACGGAAGACACCCAAAGTCAAGCTGGTGGGGTTGCAAAGCCAGCGGATGGCATCCTAGGAGATGAGGCCGGTCCGGTGTGATTGTGGTCTCTATTGAGTGGTCACCGCCTTGGCCAAGCACAACTCCTTACATTATGGCTAGAAACCGTAATGCACTTTTTGGTGCTTTGTTCAGTGAAAGCACCAATCTTGAGACCAAGGAAATTCTGCAAACAGAACTGGAAGACTCTTAAATATAAGACGCTGGCCATACAGCAGCTTGCTGCATTCACTTGTCTTAAGAATAAGAGAGATAACAAAACAAACAAAAACCAACCTTAGCAACTTCTCTAGCTTGATTGCCACCAAGTCCTCCTTAAATCTCCACCCTCCTTTTGTTCAATGTTTGGATATTTTGTATTCAATAATATTCAAAAAAGCTATTGATGTTATTTATCATCATTTAGTATGTAAAATGTGGTGTCTTGGCACATCAAATAAAAAGCACAAGGCACCAAAATGCTACATATTTTTACCTCTGTTGTCTTAATGCGCTAGACACTGGAGATGGTTTTCTGTATTAAAGGCATGGATTACAGATTTCACTTTGCCACTTTATCTACTAAAGTCCCAATCACATCCTTAGTATCTGTCCAACAGGATTGCATTTCTGTGTGTTTCAGAAAACATTCATAGCAATTTAATCAACAGAACACACACAGACACACACACACCAAAACAAACAATATGTGTGCGCGAGTGTGTGTGTGTGTGTGTGTGTGTGTGTGTGTGTGAAAAATATGCAGTTAAAGCTGTGTACCATAATTTGATGAATGACGTAGACACAATGTTAAGAGAAAAATAACCAGGCACATGAAGATATCCTATATAATGTCATTAATATGAAGCAAAAATAGAAAACACACAAAAATAACCTCTTGTGGCTAAGGAACATATGCTTAGGTATGAAAATACAGGAAAAGCAATTATCATAAAGTCCAGGACAATGAACGTCATAAGGGAAGGGGAAACAGACAACCTTTGGGAAAGGAAATGGGAGGCAAAGGCACTGTAGTAGGTTCTTAGTGCAGCACACAGATGTTTGGTTTATGAGAAATGAGTAAACTATGAATTGGTGTTTTGTTCAGCTCTTTTATTATAGCAAAATATTCAAAATTAGAACAAATGCAAATTCCCAAAAATTCAGTGAAATGGCATGACCTTTGAAATATTAAAACCCAAACCAGTATTCTTCCAAGTTCTCTTGACTTCAGGTATTGTTTTCCATGATTCCTTAGCATCTGAGATGCCACGGGTCCAGGTGCAAACACAGCATGCCTATGATGGGAAGTCAGAAAGGGGTTGCCGAGAAGCATAAGTAGACTACCAGTGAGGCTATGACTTGTCTGTTTTTTTTATTCTAGAGCATCTCATGGGAGTGCCACTTGACAGTCTTCGGAATGCTAGTGGGTATCTTGGATGAGGTTATTATTTAGACCCTGGCGTGTATAAAGATTGCTTGGTGTAGATTGCTGCTCTTTTCCATCCTTGTTCTTTCAAGTATGTGCCTGAGATGTTTCCACGGATCCAACTATTAATTGTAGCAGATATACATTTATATTTAAAATGATCTTGCCTGTCTCTTCTTTCTGATAAGAGTTGCATAACACTTGGTGTACCTAAGTGAATGGACTGGAATTAAACTCTAGTTCTGTAAATGTTTGTTTGAGCAAATGCACTCTTGTTTATTCTTACTTGTCTCTGCTATGGAAAATGCCATGCAGAATAGCTGATGTCTTTGGCACAAATTCCATTGTTGTGACAGTGGTAGTTTCCCATCTCTGCCCTGGACTACAAATGGAAGAACAGGGAACACAACTCTAAACTAGTTTACTGCTAGAAAAAGAGGCAATGGATGCCTGGGAACCAAGGGAAAATTATGTACTCATCACATATCTGTGTGTCAATCCTTTTTTCCCTGTTTGATATGCATCTGTTGAAGTGGCAAAGGGCAGATTCCTGTAAGCTGGAACAGGAGGCTTTCAAACGATTTGCATGTAAGTATATTCATGACCTAACAGCAGCATCTCTTGTTTACCAGCTCTTTGTTTAAACAGCTCCGAGGCTGAGGTGCCAGCGTTGATACCACTGGTGCTAAAGCCCAAGCTGGGATGCTTTGTCAAAGTAACATCCAACAGATCAGTAATTGCTCTGAGAGCGCAGCTCCTGACGCGGAGCCAGCTAGGCCATCCGCAAACGCAGAAGTAGAGCAACCCTGAGTCCTTATCTCTACAGAGGTTAACACAAACAGACAGGAAACTCCACATTTGGTCTCACACTGTCCAAATGAGACAACATAGTTCCTTCTGATTTATTCTTTTCTTCCTTCAGCTCCTAGCCCGGCTGTATTGTGTTGGGGAGATATGAATGACAATGCCAAGGTCAAAAAGGCACTCCAGTTCCAGTACATCAGACAATGAGGACACAAACAAAGCTCCTTTTACAGACTTCCACTGACGCATGAAGAAACCCATTATTGGGCCATTTGTATGTTTTCTCTGAAGTGGCAACCACTGGCAGTGATGTCATAGTAATGATATGTTACAGTGCCCTGCAAGGAACTCCTGCAGGAAAAGCCAATGGAAGCCCAGTCTCTCTCCTGTTATGGAAAAAGGTCAAACTCCTGTCGCTCTTGCTGACATGGCAGAAGTACTAATCCACGCACTTTATAGTCAAACAGAAATGGAGTGGGCACATTAGGCAGCTTGTTCTGTGATCCCGACTGACTCACTGAAAAGCAGCTCCATCCTACACACAGCACAACTGAAAAGCCCAGTTTAGACTTTCTTGCCTAAACTACAGTAATGATAGTTCTGAGAACTGTCATTGCTTCTGAAATTAGAGTCAAATGGCTGTGATTTGGCCCACTGGAGGAAAAAGACTCTTTGTTTGGGCATTTTTGGCTAGGTCATTCCGCACCATTGGGTTGTTGATGCAGGTCCCTTTTTAAGACTGAAACAAGGTGAGAGAAAACAAATCTGATGGAAGATGGAAACATCTTCAGAGATTTTATATAATGATTTATAAGAACAGATTTATTAAAGTAAGAATAATTATAAGCATATCTTATGTTACTTCTTTTTTGAGTTTGATTCTTTTTCTTTGGTTTATAGGTATGTATGAAAACTGGGCATACAACACAGAAAGGCTCGGGTATCCTGCAATGGTTATATTATTGAGCTTGAACCACTGCTTTAGACACATGAACAACAGCGTGTATTCAAAATGCTTTCTCAAGTATTTTGAAGTGTAAGTGGAACCATACTAAATTAGATAGAAATAGTTATTGGGATTTGCATGTTTTCTAAAATCTTTCTCTTTTTTTTTGTATTCAGTCAGCCAGCATTTTCCCTTCCTTACAGTTTGTTTGGTCTTGAGTTTTTATTACCCACAAGCAAGTCTTTTTTTTTTTAATATATATAAAGAAACATTAAGGAAGGCCAAGAGTGGTGTTCCAGCTCTTTAATCCCACTTGAGAAGCAGATACAAATGGGTCTCTGGGAGTTCGAGGGCAACCCGGCCTACAAAGCTAGTCCAGGATAGCCATGGCTCTGTTACTCAGAGAAACCCTGTCTTGGGAAAAAGAAAGAAAGAAGAAGAACTAATAAGTGGCTAGAGAGTGGTTTAGTGATTAATAGCATTTTCAGTTCTTGTAGAGGACCCAGATTGGGTTCCCAGTGCCCATATGATCGCTCAAAACCACCTGTAAGCCCAGTTCAAGGAGATCTGAATCCCCTTTCTAGCCAGATGCACATGTGGTAAACATACATCCATGTAGGCAAACATCTATACACATAAAAATAATTTTAAAAAACCAAAATAATAGTTTTGGAGAGTAGTAGATTTCCATATATCTATCAATTAATTTGTTATCCATGATGTTTTATTATTCTTTGTAATACTTGATGTTCTTCATATTTCTCACTAATTTGGTTAAAATCTATTAATCCAGTAATGCAGAATGATTTTTATTTTTGATCTGCTTTGCTTTAGTGTCTGAGGCTGAAACATTATTAGTGTGCCCATGGACGTTATGCTACCAGGACTCTCCCAGGTTACAGACTCCAACACTTCCTCTCTGTGTGGGGGTGGAATGTGACTCGTCTAGTATTGTCACAAGTAGATCCTACAGTATTGAGTTTTTGTTTTGGAATGCCACTTAACATTCACATGTAGAATAGCCTCAGCATTTCTAGAGAAAGTAGTGACAAAGGCAGACTATGTAGAGAAATATAGAGGATCAATTGTGTGGTAACCGATGATGAGTGGATGTATGTTTAAAATCCTTTTGGCATGGCCAGGAGAGATGGTTGAGAGGTTAAGAGCATCTGTTGCCATTCTAGAAGACTCAGCTTTTTTTCCCCAGCATCTACATGGAGTAGTCTAACTCTAGTTCTAGTGGACCAAAAGCCCTCTTCCGGCCTTTATAGGTGCCAGGCATGCACACTGTATACAGACATACCTATAGGCAAAACATCCATATAAATAAAATAAATCAATATAAAAGCAAATAAAAATTCTATAAGCTGTTAGTGGCTGCTGGGGGGTGGGAGACTTGCATTTATTTTAGATTGTGATTACTGGGAAATTGTCCACGCCCTAGTGGATGAACACACACCCACATGCATATGGGTAATATTAATTGGTCTTAGTGGCCTAACAATATTACTTAAAAGTTCCAGATAGAGGGCATGAAATAGAAAAGGAGATATGTGTGGGAGTCCCAGAGCAGTTGGAGGAAGGCATGGTGGGGAGATTATGTGATCAAGATAAATTGTTTACACACATGACATTTTCCAAGAATATATTAAAAGTATTAAAAACTTTAAATTCAAAATTATCTTTCAATTCCTGCATGAAACATGGAAAAGGGCCCATTTAGTTCCTACCCTCTAATATTGAGCCTTGTCATGTGAGTAATATAGACATTTTTGGTGCTGAATATACACCTTAAAATGTATCAACAAACTCAGAAAATTGATGACTATAATAAATGATTAAAACATTGAAGATGGATTGATTAGATTGATGGGTAGAGAGAGAGGAGGATAGGCAGCTTTAATCCTCCATTTATCTTTCTCTTGCCTTTTTTTTTTTTTGATGTATACTTGGTTTTATGTTATCTTGACACACACTAGCATTTGCCTATATTCATGAGACACACACACACACACACACACACACACACACACACACACACAAACACACACACGTCTTCATAAAGCTGCAAGACATTTGGGGAAACTTTTACTCCACAGCTTTCAGTCTGGGAGGGGCTTTGAGGAAACTATGAGCATGTGGCTTTTTGCCCCCTGTCTTTGGGGACAGTGTAATAAAATAGCAAGAGGAAACGGAGAAGAGATCATGTGACCAAATGACTTATGGACAAGCATGTTTCCCCAGTGTTCCCATTCATTTATCTCTACTGTATAATGCATTTTTCTTGTTTTACTGGGTAATTAAACCTTCAACACTCCCAAGTTTTCGAAGAATCTGAATCCCATTACAGAGAGATGCCTGAGTCTGATTCCCTGGTATTATTATCAGGAGTTGGCCTCTTTCAAAGAGAATGCTTTTGATAATGCTGGGAGAGGTCTCTAAGGAGAGTCCCCACTCTGAGCAAGTTAAGCGCTGTCATATGTCTTGGCAGGGTTTGCTGAACTTTTAGGTTAACTTCTACAGCTGTTTTTCCCCATCCCACCTAAATTTCGTTTTAAACTTATTGCCTTGTCTGCTTCTTAACGGAAAAGGATCATTTTTCAGAGGTAGGGCTATTCTTGTCTTTCAAGTCACATTTTATGTAAAGGAAAAAAAAAAAAGAGAAAAAGAAAAAAAAATCTACATCAAAGCCCTCAGACAAGAGACTGCAGATTTTCTGCATGTGTCTGCCCTAGTCCAGCAGTAGTCTCATACAACCCTGGACATGAATTACTTAAGGCTTACACTGGCTGTGCTGACCCTGTGGAGTTAACACTAGGTCTGTGCCATGTGTCTTTCAACTGAAATGCACAACAAATATCATTGTTTACATGCATGTATGTATATATCATCTATCAATCTATGTATCTATCTGTCGTCTATCTATTTATGGTTTTCTATCTAGGAAAAGAAAGCTCCAAAGTTATGTTTCTATTGTTGCTTCTTTTATATATGCATCCATCATCAGGCACCCTTGTTCAGTTTTTGCTTTTTGATTATGAATAAGCTAAGTAAAGTTTTAGTCGTTTTTTTTTTAAAAGAACAACTCAAATAGTCAATGGCATGTCTGATTGACCCAACACTGTACTTAATGTGGAAATTAGGAGATGCAACAAATGTGGCAGTGTGAGCCAAGAACTTTCTAGTACTTTACACAGATACTCTACTTTGACACCAAGAACAATTTATCCTATTACCACCTCACTCGCTAAAGAGAGAAATTCTCTTTAAAAACACCAAACTCCCAGAAACCAGACATGGTTTGTTTCAGCAATAACTTTGAGTTGGAAACAAATTCTAGAGGCAGCTAAAGATGAAGTCCCATCTCTGAACAGAGTCAAAAAAAAAAAAAAAGGCAGAAATTAAAGGGATTCTAATGGAAAAGGTCTCCTCAAAAGGGACCTGAATTCTTGGCTTTTAAAAAGCTGACAGAATGGTAAAACAAATGAAGACAAAATTTCATAAACTTCACCCTAGCCAGGACATCGGCTCTGATGAGAAGGGACCTCTGGACAGCGTACAGGGGTTGCTTTGTGCCTAGCTGCATGACCCATTAGCAGGGCGATGGCATACTCTGATTTTAGGATGGAAGATTTGCTAAGCCACTTGATTAAAAACTTAACCACAAATGGTCAAACTAGACGAGTTGGTTTTCCTCATTTGGAGCTGAGACAAGAATACAACCAGGTGTTGCTGTTGTTGTTAGAATTGTACATAATCTCCAAGTAACACAAGTGTGAGATATGAGATGAAACTAGATGGTCTCATTGACTCCATGTGTCCCCTGATAGGGAAGGTGACAATCTTTGGAGTTGGCTGAAGCGGCCATCACCACAGGGAGGATGGGAGCGTGAGACATGGCCTGTAAGGCACCGCAGTGATCCACAGCAGCAAGCTTATATGGTGATAGGTGAAGACATGTGCTTTAAGTGCAATTAGCTAATGAGTTGTAATGACTCTGCTTTTAATGGAAAGTGGTCCCCAGTAGACTTCCTGTCTTGACTAGTTTGGGGAGTTTTTCTAGCTCTTTCAAGTGCAGGTATTATTATGATTCAAAAATTTAGTGTAGTAACTTGATTATTTTTCTGATTTGTATTTGTTGACAGGTTTTTGTTTATTTGAGAAATAATTTTTTCCCCAATTCTTCTGGTAGTTGATCATAAGGCACTTCTTAAAAAAAAAAAAAAAAACAAGCCAGGGGCTAAAGAGATGGCTTATAAGTTAAGAACATTGGTTCCTTTTCCAGAAGACCCAAGCTCCATCCCTACCACGCACATGACATCTCACAACAGTCTATAACTCCAGTTCCAGAGGATTCTATATTCTCATCTGGTCTTGATGAGCACCCTGCACAGACATACATGCAAACAAAACACACATAAATAAAAATAAATAAATCTTTAAAAACAAGCAAACAAACAAACAAGAAGATGGAGTGCCCTTTTCCAGTACCAGTCAAGTGATTTTTATGAGGTCGATGCTACACTCAGCTCTTAGGAATTCACTGAAGGTTTTTTTTTTTTTTTAACCAATCAACACGTTAAATTAATTACACATTCTCTTAGAATGGCTTTTGGAATGAGCAGTTGAAAAAAAATGTGAGTCTTGTTATAGTCTCAAGACTGTTGCTTAGAATGCTGGGCATGGGTTTCCTTTTCACCTCTGTACTTGAGGAAAGAGTGTGGAGCCTTATGGAATGGCTGGTACCATCTTGTGTTGGTCAGGATAGAAATCATCTGAATGGACTGGTCAGTAGTGCAACAGCAGAACAGAGAAGGACGGAGCGGTGAGACAAATGTGCCTTAGCTGACTTACCAAGCCCATGCAGAGCTACACTCTGGCCCACAGCATTGCCTTTCTCCTTAGGCACACCACTTCTCTGTGTAGGCGACATAATGGAAAGTTACCAGTACAGAGCCTTGTGTGGAATGTCAGTCACCTCAACCTCCTCTATATTTTCTTTCTACAAGTTAGCTTTGGTTATATTTTATGAAACTTTGAAGACACTGGTGGTATATTTGTTAAAAATAGAAAATTAAGAAAGAAGTCAAGAGAATAAGATACATCAATTATCCTTATATCTATAAACTATGATGTGTTTAAATATATTTTAAATATATATATGTATGTGTGTGTATTATAATGAGTATACTGAAATATTTTTAAAAAGAAAAGACTCATTACATTGTTTGAAATCTTCCCTCTCACTAAAATCACAGTCATATTTTTACATAGCATAAAGTTTTATATTTTATCTTTATGTTTAAGGATTCACAATAATAGAATACACAGGTTTGGTATAACTTATTTAAGTAATTTAGATACCTACATTTTAGTTGGATTTCTTCCTCTTTCTGGACTTAGCTGTTATATATGATGTAAATACACTCATAGTAAAGAGTTGGTACATACTTTTTAGATATTTATAATATGTATGAGTGTATGTATGTATGTATGTATGTATGTATGTATGTATGTATGTATATCAAGTATATGTCTGGTGCCCATGAAGGTCAGAACCCCTGAAACTGGAGTTACAGATGGTTTGAACCACCACGTAGGTGACAGGAATGAAATCTGGGTTTTCTGAAAGAGCAACAAGTGTTCTTAACCACTGAGCCAGATGTCTAGCCCCAATCTTAAGTATTTTTTAATGAAAATTTCTGAAAAGCAGATCAATAAACCATATGTTTTAAAGTACATATATATATATATATATATATATGTAACTTCATTTCTTCATTCAAATAGATACAAAATCTTATTTCTAATAGTGGCTATAAATTCATATACTCCAAGACATCATTATGTATAACAGCTTTCACTCATGCGATTGATATAAAATGCTCACAGTCAAGTATATCAGCAATGAGCAGATGTGGACACACAGGGTAGAGTTTTGTAATTAGTAAGTAACCGTTTGCTTGTTTTTGTTTTCTTAAGCTGCATTGGAGAAACAAGATTAACCAAAGTGACCATACTTTTGAGTTGAACAGCTTTTTATATTTTGATGATTTATTGTTTACCTATATGATGGTCTTTAAATTCACAAAGAAGTTTGACAGAAACCAACACAAACAGCTACTAACCTGCCAGTTTACCCTGCTGAAATGTAAGGTGTAGTGAAACCTTAGTGGGTGGGAAGATCTCCGTAGCAGGTGACAATGTGTTTCTGCTGGAGCTATTTTTGTGCTGTTGATATAATTAAGTAAAGATACTGTTAACAATTATTGTCAAAAACCTGATCTAGCTACCAGAAACACTTTTCTTTCTAGGGCTGACTAGATTATCAGGGAGAGGGTGAAGAAGCAAAGGAGGAAGATGGAGAATATAAGGAAGGGTAAAATCAAAGCATCACTGGAATATCTGATCCAGCTGGACCTGATGTCCCTCTGTTTGGTCAGAGAAAGTGTGTGAGGTCATGGTTTTCTGGACATCAAGCCTACTGTCTGGATGCTGAGTAATGGAGTCACTATGACTGTGATGTGACACTTCAAAGCACTCACTAGGACTATCTGAAACACCTTCTTATTAACTCAGTGCTTCTCTCAGGTCAAGGCTAAGGCACCCGCAGCATCCGTGTTACTAACCAAACGATCATCAGATCCCAAGAGACATGGTCACTAACACTTAGAGAGGCTGGAGTGATTTTCTTTTTAAATTTCTGATTTCAGAAATGTGGCCGTACCTTTCTCACCTTGACGGGGAACTAGATCGTCTGGAAATGCTTCGACTGGCTTCTTTGTCTGGGTGTGGATGAGCACTAGAAGGTAGAAACCTTCTTGATCCCTCCAGCTATTTCCGTTAACCCCTTGAAGGCCACATCATGTGTGCACTCAGCTGCTGAACTCTTCTAATGAGGTGCCACTGATTTTAATGGGGCAAAAAAGATGGATGATTCACACCAGATGTCCATAAGGGCCATTCGGGGATTGCTCTGCCGGACGCATAGTACATCATGTTGCTCGTTGAATTCTTAAGGGGTTAACTTGACCTTTCTCTTTTAACACAGCACTAAAAGTAATGCAATTTCCATTTTCGGTGTCTCTTTTATTTATACAGAAAGGCTTCATGACAAACCCACCAGACCTCCGAGAGCAAGTTTCCCATTTATGTCTTTACCTTCGGTAAACCCGTGTGGGTGATTTTAAGAGTGGAGAAGACGGAGGTGGTGAGCACCATCCAAGCTTTTATGACCAACACTTCCACATCAAACTTCTCCAGGATCAGAGACTGTTTTCTGAGGACTGATGCTCAATGCTACACACCTTGTTTCTCAGCGTTTATTGTAGCCTAATTAATATTCTTGCCCCTTGAAGTGTGAAAATAAAATAAAACATGGAGACTAGGGACCATAGCTCTTCTCCTAAGTCTGATATCCTTGACATCATATAATATGACAATTGATATGTTCTTTTATTCACATTTTAATTGATTAAGTTATTTACTTTACATTCCGATTGGAACTTCCTCTCCCTCCACTTCCTCAGTTCCTCCCTCTCACCTCACCTCCCTTCTCCATCCACCGCGCTGCTCTTTCTCCTCAGAAAAGGGGAGGCCTTCCATGTATATTAACCAGCCTTGTCGTAACTTGATATGTTCTTGATTCTGGTAAAAAAAAAAAAAAAAGGATTCTCCATTTGTTAATAGTTATTGAATCTAAGGTCATTTTAAGATGGACATTTCAATGACATCTGGTTCTCTGTCTCTTTGCATCTCTCCCTGACCCTCTCTCTCTCTTCACCCTACCCCCTCACTCTTGCTAGGAATTGAGTTTGTGCTCTTACACAGGTGTGCAAAACCAGAGCTATCATGTTCCGTCTGTTAATACTTTCCTTCTTGCTTGTTGGCCCAAAGTAGGTAGTGCCACTCTACCCTGAGGTCATTGTGCATTTATCTAACTCTTTAAGAAAGGGAAGGATCTGAGTGGTTGATTAGTTATTATGGTCTTCGCAGTCAGTAAAACTTCAACTTTGCTACATTTCCATGGATGGTCAGATACTATAACTGATTGCAAAAGATGTCCATAAATATAAAGGTTTATAAAAACCAACCAATAATGGAAGCGCATATTTGCATAGCTTCTAAAAAGCAACCAACGGCAACTCATCATTTTGTTCTGCAGTCCTCTGTTGTGTTTTACAACTGACCTATAATTATACTAAGTGAGGAATTTTATTTTACCTTGAAGGTATCACAACAATAGCTGTATAACTGTCTAGTAAATATTCTGCTGTTCATTGAACATGTAAATTTTATGTGTTGGGAATTCTTTTAAAGATCTATTCATTCATTTTGTTTTCTTTTAAATATTTATTTTTATTTTATGTATCAAGAGTGTCTTACCTAAATGTGTATCTGTGCACATGTGTGCAGTACCAGTGTGCAGGCCTTCTGGAACTGGAGTTACAGATAGTTGTTAGCTGTCATATGGGTGCTGGGAATTGAACCTACCTCTGCCAGAGGAGCCAGGATTCTTTTTTTTTTTTTTTGTCCCCGTAGGTCGTAGGCCTAGAGGAGGGGAATAGGGTCAAAGTGGGAGGGAGGAAGGAATGGGAGGATACAAGTGATGTGATAACAATTGAATTGTAATCTGAATAAATTAAAAAAATAAAATAAAAATTTAAAAGAAGGAGGCAGGATTCTTAACTGCCTATGAGCTTCGAAATTATTTGAGTTTAGTGGCCTTCATCAGATGTTACTCTTAAGTTGACCCTTTGTATTCCATGGTGTTTCTCTTAAGATCAATATTGTGGAGGTCTTTCATTGGTATCTATAATGCAGCAAGTTTATGAGTGCAATGGAGAGATCACATCGAGAGAATGCTCTTTCTCGGCATTCCTTCCTAACCTCTTGCTCTTACACTTAGCCTGTTCCCCTTTCTACAGCATTACCTGAGCCTTTTAGGGGATGATATTATTGTCCCCTTTAGGACAGAGCACTCCAAAATCTCTCATTCTCTGCCCTTTGACCAGTTGTGAGTCTGATGTAACAGCCACCCATTAAAAAAACCTTTTATGAACATGGTTGAGAGCAGCACTAGTCTATGGGTGTAAGTATTTAGAAGGCAGTTTGAGATCATAGCCATTCAGCAAAATGGCAGGAGTAGGCCCTCCTCAAGAGCTATGACTTCTATTTCCATCAGCCATTGACCAAGTTTGCAATGCCAGACATGAGTTTCCTCTTATGGAGCAACCTAAAATCTGATATTAACCTCAAAATAGTCATGCCACTGTTACACTATTACATACACATATAGTCCCACATAGGCCATTATTTTAACTTGTAAAGTGCACCTGGATAAGCCTATTGATGACTTTTCTCTCCCACTATTGCATAGCACCTTGCAGGAGTAAGAATGCTGGCCAACACTGAGAAAACTTTTCACCTATATCTGTTTAATTTCTCAGTGTCCTACAACCTAAACATGTCTTGTCTTCATCAATAGGGTTTTATAATTGACCTAGTTTTGTGGGCAACCAAGTACTTTGACAATAGCTTATAATATTTTGGGGGGGATCTAAGGGTTCAATGACCAACAGCTCATAAGAAGTTATACCACACGTAGTTCTGCCAGGTTCAAATAGCATATGGCTTCTGGGAGGGTCATTATACACCAATACAGGGAGAGCCATACTTCATCTAAAAATTATCTATTCAAATATATTACACAATAGGTTTCTGTAGGACTTTCTTCTACATCTTGTGTTTTGGTTAACCCTTCCCCCTACCTTCTCATCACTCAGTACCCCTCATCCCCAGTGAAACGTTCCACTCCATTCTCTTCCATTCTCTTTTTTAAAAAAGAGAAATATTACATGAGTTTTATTAAAAATTTTAACTCCAGGTGTGGGATATGGGGTTGCTTCAGATTGTCTACAGCAGCTAACTATGATTTGCCTTATAATATAGCAGGGGTCTGATTTTTCTAGCTGCAGATAGTTTATTTTTAAAATTCTGGGCACACTTGAGAAAGTATAAAAAATGCTAGAGCCCCGAGATCTGTGTGGAGGCTGCTGTTTCACCCCCTGCTGCTCCTGATTTCCCCTGTTGCTGTTTGCCATTGCTAGTTTGTGGATTTCTCATTGGTGGTTGGAGATATCTTGATGATGAAGATGAAATGGTTGCCCCTAACCAGCAGGAAATAATCTAATGATATTGATGTCCCCTTTTCCTTCTAACCTTCTCTGTTACGCAGTATTGGGAGGCTGCAGGGGATCAGGGTGTTGGAGGGAGGTAGAAAACACTTTATAAAGTAGCCAAAAGTACGTCTACAGGTGGCACCCAAAGTGGGACTAGGCAGAATGGGAAATCTGATTACAAATGTTTGTAGAAGAAACAGCAGGAAATGAAGGGATAAATATTTTATTTGAAGATGTCAGCAAAAAGTTTACTGTGGCTGCTTTGGCTGGATTATCACCCATTTTGCTCTCAGAGAGCATTTTCTTCCTTTTCGTTCTTTCTTTCTTTCCTTCTTTCTTTTTTTTTTTTTTTTAAGAAAAAGTTTTCATTTTCCTGTATTTCATTTTAAAAAGGTTGGGAAAATGGCTGAACAGTTTGAAAAACTGTGGGTAGAGGTGAAAGTGTTTGGGAAGCAAGTAGTACTTGAAAATGGTGACAGGATTGTTCATCTGCTATTGCTTTTCTACATTAAAGGCAAAGCTCCTCCAGTAGTAAGAAGGAGGTGAGTTGGAAGTACTGGCAAACATGTACCTTGGCAAACAGTAGCTAATAATCAGAGGCCAAAGTTAAAGTTGCAAGTAAATGGTGTTGAACTGGTTTGGTGGATACAGAGGCTGATGTGACTATCATTTCCCCAAAGTCTTGGAAATCAGAATGGTTACTTCAAAAGGATTTTACATACCTCTTAGGAATTGTAAAGTTATCTCAGATAAAATAAAATATGCAATGGGTTAAATATGTGGGACTGGAAGTTCAATGAGGAAATTTAAGGCCTTGTGTTTCTGACATACCTATACATTTATGAGCAAAGGGGCACTCATTAATATTCCTGCAACCCCAGAGATAGTTCATAATGAAATAAAATTAAAAGCAAAATGGTAAGTATTGATATATGTCATCAAAAACAGTATCAGGCTGTGCCAATTATCTGAACAGAGTACATCACAGTGATTGAGTTTCCAAATGTATGGGGGGGTGGGTGTCGCTGCTGCTGCAATACCAATGGCCTTACCCTTAAAATTGCTCACTGGCAAGCCTGTATGGATAGATCAATGAACCATAACTAGGAAAAAATTGCAGACACTTGAGCAGCTGGTACAAGAGTAGCTGAAGGCTCACCATATAAAAGAATCTACCAGCCCATGGGATTCCCTTGTGTTTATTATAAAAAACAAACAAACAAACAAACAAACAAAACCAACACAGGAAAATGGAGGACATTAATAGATTTAAGAGTAGTGAATAGAATAATTCAATCAGTGGGTCTGCTATAGCCTGTAATTCCTTTAACTTCTTTATTACCTAAGTTATGTCCTATGTTAGTAATGACTTAAAAGATTGCTTTTTTACAATAATCTTGAATGAGCAGTATAGGGAAATATTTGTTTTCTCAGTATCTAATTATAATGGTGGACTAGTAAAATATATCATTGAATGTCCTTCTACAGGGAATGTTAAATGGTCCAACTTTATGTCAATATTTTGTGCAACAACAGCTAGAAATAATTTGTTGTCAATTTCTTCTTATTTATTGTTGCACGGATGGTATTTTTATTCACTGATTCTGACATAGATACTTTAGAGAAAATGTTTAAGAAAACACACAATTCTGTCATACTGGGGGGCTACAGATTGCTCCTGAAAAAAATGACAGAAGGGATATCCTATTAGCTATTTGTGTTGTAAAACAAGTCAACAAAAATTCAACCACAAAAGGTACTGCTTGCAAACTCTTAATGATTTTAAAAAAGTAATGGGAGATATTAATTCGTTATGGCCTCTCATTTGATTAACTATTTATAAGTTAAGTAATTTGTCTCAGATATTACAAGGAGATTTGTACTTAAACAGTCTGAGATGGTTAACAGCAGAAGCAGAGGGAAAGAGTTAACTCTGATAGAACAAAGACTGAAAGGTGCATATGTGGATTGCATAGATCCTAAACTTGATAGTATTCTGTTTATTTTGTCTTTAACTCATTCTCCTACTGGGCTCATTATGCGAAGGAAGATAATGTTATGGAATGTATTTTCTTAGCATACAAAGTAAAAATTAAAAATTACATAAAAACGGTTTCTAATTTAATCATAAAAGGTAGGATAAGACTATCTCAATTGTCAGGACCAGACTGTGACAAAATTGTACTACCTTATGCTAATGCTGAGCTTATTTCACTATGGTAATCAGTGAAGATTGGAAAAGAGGTTGCAGTAAGGTTTTTTGGGAGAAGTTAACAACAAATGTCCTAAAAGCAAGTTTATAAAAAGAGCTAATGGGATTCTCCCACATACTGCAAAGGGAGTGCCTGTTCCTGAAGCACCTACCTTCTATACTGATGCAAATAAGTTGGGCATGGCAGGCTAATAAGTCAAACAAGATAAACAAATTAATTCAAAGTCCATATACTTTAGTTCAAAAATCAGAATTGTATGCAATCTTTATGGTGTTATTAGATTTTCCTAAATCTCTTAATATAATTACTGACTCTCAATATGCAGAAAGAGTTGTTTTGCATATAGAAACTGCTGAATTTATTTCTGATAATACAGAATTAACCTTATTATTAATTAACAATAAGGCAATTGACAGGTAACCGTAAATAGAGACTACTCATTTTATATTACCCATATTCAGTCTCATTCAGGTTTGCCAGTTCCATTGGCACAAGGAGATGAGGAAATTGATCAATTATTAATAGGGAATGTGTTAGAAGCCTCAAATTTTCATGAAAAACACCATGTTAACAATAAAAGTTTAAGGAGAAAATTCTGGCCAACTAATAACTAGTCCAACTTGAACCCATCCCTCGAGAAAGACAACCAACCCATGACACTATAAATAACGTTCCACTATATTTACAGATAGAAGCCTGGCATAGCTGTCTCTTGAGAGGCTTCGCCTAGCAGCATATGGTAACGGATGCAGAGACCCACAGCAAAACACTAGGTGGAGCTCGGGGAATCTTGTAGAAGAGTGGGATAAAGAACTGAAGGCGGCAGAGAGGTCAAGGACACCACAAGAAAACCTACAGCATCAACTAATCTGGGTCCATAGGTGCTCGCAGGAGCTGAACCACCAACTAGAGAGGTGACCCTAGGCCTCGCTACACATATGTAACAGATATGTAGCTTGGTCGGGTAGATCCCCTAACAACTGAAGCAGGGCCTGTTTATGTCTCTTTTGCCTGCTTTTGTATATCTTTCTCCAAACTGGCTTTGTCTAGCTTCAATAGATGTGTCTAGTCTTACTGCAGCTTGATATACCAAGGCAGGTGGCTATCCATGGGAGGCCTCCCCATTCTCTGAGAAGAAAGGGAGGAGAGGAGAGAGGAGACACTGTGATCCAGATGTAAAGTAAATAAACTAATTAACAAAAAAAAAAAAAGAAAGAAAGAAAGAAAGAAAGAAAGAAAAGAAAAGCTCTGGATACCATCAAAACTCATAAAGATTAGAGTTGAGCAGGCGACATCTCATGAAAACCATTGCTACTGATCTGAAAAAGTATCCACTTCGTTGAAATTGTGTCTGTTTATAATTTCTCATTAAATATAGTGTGGTTATTGGCTTAAACCAGAAAGGTGAAATGTAGTGAGATTTTTTTTAAAACAAAGAAATGTTATGTGGCCATATTTTTGTTTTAATCCCAGGTGTGGGATTTGGGGCTGCTTCAGATTGTCCACAGCAGCTGAGTATGATTTGCCTCATGCTCTAGAAGGGGCATGATTTTGCCAGCTGCAGATAGTTTACATTTAAAGTTCTGGAGACTCTTGAGAAGGCATAAAAATGCTAGAGCCCCAAGAGCTGCAGGGAGGCTGCTGCTCCCATTGCTGCTCCTGCTGCTGTTGCTGTTTGGTGCTGTTTGCTGGGTTGTTGATAGATAGCTGTAGATATCCTCATGATGAAGAACAAGTTCACCCCAAGGAACTGGTCATGCCTAATCGGCAGGAAGTAATCTAATAATATTGATGCTCCCTTCCTTTCTAACCTTCTTTCTCTCCTACCTAGTATTGGTGGGTTGGAAGGAATAGGGATGGTGTTTGGGGGATAGGAAAAAACCTCAATAGAGTAGCCAAAAGTATGTCTCAAAGTAGGCTTTCCTAACTGTCATATCACACATGACCTGTGATCCCTGTTTCTTTCATCTCTCTTTGCCCCCTACCATGTAATTGCTCTGTATCAGTTCCTCTATAAACACTCAAATTTCAGAAAACTGGCATAAGAATTGAAAGCTAGAACTTGTATAAGTATGGACCCACTTCATTATTTGGAAGAACATTTAACTGTATCATACTTCTATAATACGAATTTACTTCCATTTGTTTTGAAAGCTTTTCCCAAATGACAAAGCTCTAAATGAAGAGCAACAAACAGATGCCTTTCTCATCTTTCTTACAACCCATTCTTTCTTTTTTCCTCAGATTTCCATACATCAAAGATTTCATTGCAGTGGCATAATTTCTTATTCTCTTTCCCTAAAAGAATAAAATATTACAATCTTATAATTCATTCAATTAAGCCTCAAATTTAACAGTATTTGTTAGTCAAGTACTTGAGAACTCATCACACTTCAATCATAGTATGGATCAAATTGATTGCAAACCAACAGCACATCTTATCTTTGTTAAAGAAGGCCATAGTAATAATTGACTACATGGATATTGAGAAATCTTTATAGCTATTACAAGCTTTTTTCTGGAGAATTTCTTTTTTTCCATTTTTCCTTCCTTCCTTCCTTTCTTTCTTTTTTCTTTTTCATTTCTTCTTCTTCTTCTTCTTCTTCTTCTTCTTCTTCTTCTTCTTTTTTTTTAGGAAAAAGAGATCATTTTAGATCATGGCTTATGAAGGGATATTGTTCATCAAGGCAGGAAAGGCATAGCAGCGAAGTTGAGGTGACATATCTCCTTGCATCCTCAGGACTGAGACAGGACAAGAAGCTTGGGTATAAAACCTTCAAGGCCATCTCCAGTGACCTAACTGTTTGAGAAAGGGTCTACCTTTCCAACCAGCCCTGCTAGCTGGAGACTGAGCATTCAAACACATGAACATATGAGAGACCTCTTACATGCAAACCATAACAGACTGGCTTAACAAAAAAGCAAACAAAGTGACAGCCTACAGACTGGGAAAAGATCTGCGCCAACCCTACATCTCACAAAGGTCTATTATCCAAAATATATAAAGAACTCAAGAAATTAAACATCACAAAACCAAATAACCCAATTGAGAAATGGGGCTCAGAATTAAACAGAGAATTCTCAACAGAGGAATATCGAATGGCAGAGAAACACTTAAATAAATGCTCAACGTCTTTAGTCATCAGGGAAATGCAAATGATATTCAATCTTATGCCAGGTTGTAATCATGGCACCTGGAGAACATAATGAGTGAGTTAACCCGGAAGCAGAGATACTCACATGGTATATACTCACTTATAATTGGGCACTAGCCCAAAAGGCATGTCCCAGGAAAGTCTTCACTTGGGAATTCTCCAAGAGAAGGGGAAGAAGGATTGAAAGAGCCAGAAGGGTCAAGGACATCACAAGAAAACAGAGCAGAATCAACTAACTTGGGCTCAAAGAGGCTCACAGAGACTGCACTGAAAACCAGTGAGCCTGAACAGAGTTGACCTAGGATATGACCCTCTTCTTACATGTTACAGTTGGGTAGCTTATTCTTTTTGTGGGACTCCTAACAGTGGGAGCAGGGGCTGCGTCTGACTCTTTTGTCTGCTCTAGGGTTCCCTTTCTTACCTACTGGGTTGCCTTGTCCAGCCTTAATATGTGGGGAAGTGCCTAGTCTTACTGCAATTTGACATGCCATATTTGGCTAATATTCACAGGAGGCGTACTGTTTTCTGAAAAGAAAAGAAGGATGAATAAGTGGGGGGAAATGAGAGAGGGAAGGTGGGGGAAGGAAATGGGAGGAGAGGAGGGATGGGAAACTGTTGTCAAGATATAAAAAAATAAGAAATTTTTATATTTAATTATAAAAATGAAAAAATAAATCAGGCATATAGACCCAGGAAAGAGGCCTTTAGTGCAGGAGTGCTGATCATCTGAGTGAGACTTGGATTGTGCTAACTACTATACAGCTGCCTGTGTCCTGACTCTCAAATACCCCTCAGAGATATTATGTTTTGCAGGTTTTCAACTTTAAGCCACTGTTAGTTTTCTATATTTTTTATGGCTGTGACTATCAATTTTGAGAAAGGAACGTTCTGTATTTCTCCAATTTTCAGTGTTTTTATTGGCCAGCATCTCAGGGCTATAACCATCGTTATAGTTTTCTTCAGTAGTATGTTTTTATGGCCTCCTCTTGCTCTGCTTTGTGGCAACAGTATTCCTAAACTACTACTGGTCATGGTGGCTTTTCAAGAGCAGAAAGAATCTCTTTCCTTTGGCAAGGAGGAAGAGCCAGCAGATTGTTTTTCTCTAGAATGTCTTAGTCTTAGAGAAAGTTGTAAGAAAGCACTATGAGTGGCAAACCAGGAGTAGGTACTTCTCACAAGAACATAGCAGTAAAGGGTACCAGGTGATTCAGCTCCCTTAAAATTAAGGCCTCAGGACTTTTTCATCTCACCCCTAGCATTAAACAGCCTCCTACCACTCATCAGTCACTGTGGAAGTGTCCCCAGGTAATTATATCTCCATAGCCTGTCTGGACCTGCTTCCTGACTTTGGTCTGGCTGTTTGCTTAAGTCCTCAGGTCTCTGACAGATGCAAGAAATGGCACTGATTTCTATTTTCCTGACTTTTTCTTGAGGTGAGGACAAGGTGAAGGCTGCTAAGTTTCTTTCATGTCAGTCCAAGACCATAACTGTATACTAAGTACTCAGATCCATTAGAATAATTTCTACATACTGTAGACCTAGCCCTCCCCATTTTAAGTGTTTCTCTTGGGAGCCCAGGCTCTGCTTCTCACACACATAGGATGCTTCTGAGAGAATGAAGATACTTCAGTCCTCTGTAGCCAAATAGAAGACCATCTACTAAATGTTTGAGGGCAACAATTAAACAACATTTATTTCCTGAAGGAGTTTACATAGCACCGAATCTACTATTGGGTATCTTTTAATACCGAGACATCTCTGAGAATATTTTAGGCAATGTCACATTCTAAACTAATCATTCACACATTGCTTCTCATTTCTTAGGATACACTGGAGATACTTTACCAAGTGAGCAAGTGACCTCATGGCCTGGTCCTGCTCTCTCTCCAGCCTCACTTTTGGCTTCTGCTCATCTCATTCAGTTATTTCAACCAATTGGCCTCCACCACTTCCTCGGGGTTGCCACTCTAAGACCTTCATTGTGCAGTTACCTGTGGCTAAATGCTCCTCTGTTCCCTGGAAAACTTCACCTTCCAGCGAAACTGACAGGCTGCTGTTGATGCTGTCTCAGAAACATCCCTCAGTATACACTTTCATAAGTATCACAATTAAATAAATAATTAATTATTTAAAATGATCATTTAGTTCTTTGCTTAAGATCCATCTCACCCAGTCAGCTACAATCTGGAGGATCCTCGAGGCGGCTTGTTTCACTTGCCACAATGGCTCTTGTAGCCTCAGTGCTCCTACACAACATTTCCAAATGCATCGATTACAGATGAATGAACATTCCATCTTTATTTTCATCTTACCCAAAACCAAATCCTTGGTCTGTGGTTAGGTGGTGGGGAAGCCTGGAGAAGCAGTCGTCCCAAGCAGAGGCTCCCAGGAAAGAAGTATGCACCAATTTCATTTTAGAGATGAGATGAAAATTCTCCCTTAGGGAACCTCAGAAATATTTGTAAAGAGACTCTGTTTCTTACTGTTTTGCAGATGTGGCCATAGCTTAATTTCTTTGGTTACTGCAGGAAAGGGTAACCCAGAAGAGCAGGAATCTCAGGGCCACTCGGATTGCAGCAGCCATAAAAATGTGATAATCATTATCAGCTAACTAATCTTTTCTCTTCAAGTTTCTCAATGATTAGAGCAAACCATGAAAAATTGCCTCAAAGCCACAGATGACAGAATGGTTCCCTGGGCAAGTTTTGTGGTGATCGTCAGACTCCTGGAGTCATCCCAGGAATTCAGGCTTGAGCTCACTGACTGCATTCAAAGTAGGCACGCTTCGCTCCCTTGTTGGGTGAGGTGGTAGATATACAAAATTAAGGAAAATTTTGGATAGATATTTAAGTCTATACAATCTGCCATCTGACTCCATTGTACACAACACATTCTCATGTGTTACCACTTATACTTAGTGTAACAACTCACTGGGATGGACGTTCTTGTTTCCATTAAAAGAAAATAACAGAACTGGATTTTACCGTGTCTCTCCACCAGAAGAAAATGTAAACTCTGACTTCTGAGGCTCCTCAATTGGTAAATCACATTTTGGAGGTAGGCCTATTCTTATGAACAGCGTCTGGGACATTTTGGGGGTTCGTTTTATCATCTGGTATTGCCTTTCACATGAAATCGCCACCCTAGTCATTTTAAGTAGTGATGCCATTTAAGGTGATCCACCTCCTGAGCAGCAACACACTATAATGTTTGTTTTTCCAGCTCCTGGAACTTCTATCCAAACCCAATTTGAAGAAGGGATCCTTTGCCCCCCCAACCCCAAACTCTTGAAAAATATGTGCATTTAAACAAGAAAAATGGAAGTCTGTGGGCTAGGCAGCTCTTGAAGCAGCTGTTGCCCATAGAAAGTGAGTGTTCTTTATGGCAGTTTTTAGTATCTGTTCCAGCTGTAAATGTGCAATATAATCTGAACATTATACAGAGCAGCATCCATTTCAACGTGTAAACTTTATTGACAAAAAGACAACTTCAAAAGAAATAGCAGAGCCCATTTTGTCAATTATTTTTTTTTAAGTAAGGACAGAACAGATTATGGTAGTTTACATGACAATTTGAATTGCAAGTGAAGACATACAGCTAGTTTGATAAGAAGCTTGTACAAGACATCAGTTTGGGCTAATTGGGACAGAAAACAACTGCATCAAACATCTCACACATTGATATTCACACACGATGTATATGTGAATTAGTGTACACATGTGTACAGGCTCAGGTACTCCATTTGAGCAGCTTGGTTCGGTTACAGGGAAAATCAAAGGAGGACAAAGGAGACTGGAGCAAATGTTACTGAAAGAGGCACAAAGCTAGCTCCTCCACAATCCAGGCAGCATGTGGTCTCATTCACACTGGGGAATTTACCTGCTAGCAGTTAGGATTTCTCCTCCTGTTGTGTATGTGTTGAGGCACTCAGGACTTCTTTTTGGTTTAATAGTAGCATGTGCTATAGCAGTATATTTTTAATCCTCATAGATATTAGGTTTCATCTCTTTCTTGAAAGACTTATTAAATTAACCTATAATCCATTTGAACCTGGATTTTGAGATTATTGGTTTGTACTCATTTTTCTCTTTGGGGTCCTTTTTTGTGGTTTGTTCTGTTTATTTGTTTGTTTTAAGATGAATCCTATTTATTTCCCTTTTTCTCCCACTTTGACCTTCTCTCCCTATTTAACTCCTGTCTTGTCTCCCCACCACCAGCCCTAAAATTCATCACCCTTCTTCTGTAATTATTATCATAGAATTTCTATTACATATATATATGTATATATATATGTATATATATTCTAGTTATTGTTGTTGTGTCATGCTTTCAAAAGATACATGTTCATTTTCCTAAGTCTTCAAACTTATTAGCCTATGGTTTTTTTTTTTTTTTTTTTTATAAAACATCATCTTTTTTGTCATTTGAAAAGTCCTTTTTGTGTCAATATTGTGATCCTTAATGCTACTGGAATTTCCTTTATTTTCACTTCTTTTTGCTTAATCTGTTTAGAGAGAAGTTTGTCTTATTTATTTTGTCCAAGTTCTGAGTTTTCTCAGTTGCCTTATTGTTTATCTCACATTATTTACAGATCTGCTATTTTTCTTCTGTTTGCATTTTAGTTCTGCTATCTACACACTTAAACTTCTTGAGTTAAATGTTCACCTTCATTTTATTTTGTTTTTCTAATTTTTCTCCTACAATATTTGGTTTGCATAGTTTTTATTATTGTTTAATTCCAACTACTTTTTAAATTTTTCATTAATTTACTTTATAAAACCAAAGAAGCACACTAGTTATATATTTGATACATGCAAAATAATAGGATTTAAATTTTTTATTTTATGTGTATGAATTTTTTGCATGTATGTATGTATGTATGTATGTATGTATGTATGTATGTATGTCATAAAGCTCACTCCTGGTGGCTGAGGAAGATAGAAGATGATGTCATATCTCTTGTAACTGGAATTAAAGATTATTGTGAGCCTCCATGAGGGTGCTGGGAAGCAGGAGTGGGTGTACATAACCACTGAGCTAGCTCTCCATCCCCTTTACAAATCAGCTAGGGCTTAGTTATTCATTTGTTGTATTGTTTTCAGAGACCATCTACTATGTGATTTACTGAATTTCCTTCGTGGCCAAAAACAAAACAAACATATGTAAATGTCTCATGTGTTTCTCAAAATGTATATTCTCTACTAATTTGAAGCAAATAACTTGTAATGAGTAATAGTGTGATATAGTTAGTTGAATTATTTAGATATTGTGTATCCCATTTGCTGTCTTTCTGGCTTTGTCTCCTTTTGGGGGTATGGTAAAATAGCATTTTTACTTGTATCACTGATAGTTTTGCCTCATACATTGTTAGATTTAGAAATGAAGGTTGTTACTCCAACTCTATTTCTATTTACTTTACATGTTATTCCATTTTAAAAAATTAACTTATTCAGATTACAATGCAATTGTTATGCCATCACTTGTATCTTCCCGCTCCTCCCTCCCTCATGCTTTCACCCTATTCCCCTCCTCTATGTCTGTGACTGAGGGGGACCTCCTCCCTCTCTATATGGTCATAGGCTATCAAGTCTCATCTTGGTATCCTGCTTATTCTTTCTTTAAGTGCCCTCAGGCCTCCCCACCCAGAGGAGGTGGTCAAATATGGGGCACCAGAGTTCATGTCAGAGTCAATCCCTGCTCTCCACATAACTTTGCAGAATGTCATGACCATTGGCTAGATCAGAGCAGGGGTTTGATGTTTACTACATGTATTGCCCTTGGTTAGTGCAATAGTTTGAGCAGAACCCCCTGGGCCCTGATCCACCTGTCATGATGTTCTCCTTTGGGTTTCTAGGACCCTCTGGGTCCTTCTATTTCCCTATCTCCTATATTTGTCTTACCTAGAGTCCCAGCAGGATGTCCTTACATCTATCCCAATCTCCTGGTAAGTGGAGACTTTCATAGGACATGCCTTTTGGGCTAGTGACCAATTATAAGTGAGTATATACCATGTGAGTCTTTCTGGGTCTGTTTTAACTCACTCAGTATGATCATTTCTAGTTCAATCCATTTGTCCACAAACTTCTGGATTTCCTTGTTATTAATAGCTGAGTAGTATTTCATAGTGTAAATGTACCACTGTTTCTTTATCCATTCTTCAACTGAGGGACATTTAGGCTGTTTCCAGGTTCTGGCTATTATGAATCAGGCTGCTATGAACATGGTTGAGTATATGTCCTTGTTGTGTGGTGGAGCATCTTCTGGGTATATTCCAAGGAGTGGAATAGCTGGGTCTTGAGGAAGCCCTATTCCCAGTTTCCTGAGATAGCACCAGAGAGATTTTCATTATCTTCACTTCCTGATCACTAAATGCTAATCCACCCAATTATTCTAAGAATGAAAACCATTGTCACAAATGCTCAAAATACTTGTCCAGTTCTGCTGGAGTCTGCTTGAAACAGTTGCTCCAGAGGGGTGTAGAACTCACAGGTCAGAGACTATCTCAAGGGATTTTCCCCAGCAGTCAGTGTCCACACTATGGGAATGGCAGGGGAAACTTGAAACAACTCTTGGCTACATGCAGTGATTGGGCCACAGTATGATTAAAAAGAGATTAAAACTGATGCATGCAGGGGATGGACAGTAGAGATACCTGACTATGACGACGGTGGGCCATGGCGGCAGGATACATTCCTTCCTCCTAGTTTTTTCTAGTTTTATTGGGTCCCTTGATGCTAAGAGAATCTGAAACTAATATACTTACTGACAAAATGTTATTTAATGTTCCATACAGTCAGGTTAAAAAATATACTATAAGAGCTAAGTAAAGGAGATGTTCAGTAAGGACCAAAGGTATGAGAATTATATGAGAAAAAGAAACTTCCAAGGATACTTACCAGGCAGGATTGAAAGCTTGCTTGTGTATTTAAAATAGAGAATAGATGGGATACAAAGAGTATATGTTAGCTTTAGATATTAGGGAAGAAAGTATATCCCAGGATAACTGAAACACTAAAGCCATTCCTTGTCAGTTCCTTTCTTGAAATGAAAAAACTAGGGCTTTTTGTAAGAAGTACCTGCTTTTTACATAATCTTCACCGGGAGGCATTAAGTGTTCTCAGGCAACATAAATGTTTTCTTTGGAAATAGCTAATATATGGTAGAAGTTTCCAGGATATCAGCGTCTGTCAATGTTATCTTTGGTACAATTTTGGCATGGCTGTTCTTTGGAAAGTCTGTGGGAGATTTCTGTGGCAATCGTCTATTTAATGACATAGAGGTCAGCTATGCACTATAACTAGGACAGATAAATTATTGAAGTGCTGAAATGTCAAAGAATGCGAAACACCACAAGTTCTGTCTGTGCTGCTTTTTCAGTGGAGCTTGGAGCACACTCACTTTGACAATCAACCGTGGTCAAGGATGAAAACTTTGGAAATTAAGATTTTAGAGGAGAACTGATGCAGGCCCATTCTGGTTATCATAAGTGACCTTTAGATTTATGACAGTTTGAAAACAGTAAAAACTTTGGGAGACTCAGTCACCAAAACTTATTTTAAAAGTAAATTCATGATAAATTCAAGGTATTGAGTAGTGTGCCCTCCTGTGCTTTGCTGTCCAATTTCAGTGCAGCCATGGTCCTCAACATACAGCGTAAGCCTTTTGCACCCAATAGGTCACCATGTCAACAACCAAGGGATGCCGTCTGAGACATCCAGGCTCATCCTTGTGACAGTTATGTAGTATGAATTACATTGCTTTTTACTATTTCTATAAAGGATTTGTTTTGTTTTGTTTTTCAGAAACATAAGAAAACAAAACAAGCTGATGGTTTTTTCTGTTGTCATTCCTCAAGGAGAGGAATATAACTGATATAAAGGTGGAAATGGTAAAAAAAAAATAATAATGCAGAGGGCTTAAAAAATGGGCATGGGAAGGAAAGTTAATACAGAAGGAAATGGGAGGATAAATATTAATAAGGATGTTTGAATTAGCCTTCGGGAGTCCTTTTATGTTTACCTCAAATTATAAATAATGAATCTATATTTACATATGTAGCATATACACACATATATACACATATACATACACATATACATATACATACATAAATAAATAGTTTAAATGAAGTTGTGCCATTTTGGTTGATAGTTCCTTCTTCAAAAGCTTTAGAGTAGCCAACAAAAATTCTAGTACTAGGCATGAAAACCCTTTTTAAAAAGTTTGTTGGTCAATGGAGTCCAAGAGATTTCCTCTCCAAAATATAAGCTATTGCTTCTGCCTTGATTACCTCGCAGAGGTTGAATGTAAGTCCTATTGGTAAAGACTTCACACACATACGACATAGGAATCAGAGGAGTCCATCTCAGTCTGACTTAAAAGCCTCCTTCTGTGGGGGCTAGCTTTCATAGTGCCTGAAGAAGCTATACAGGCCGCCCAAGTAAGAAAGCAAGCAGTAGTCCTAACCAGCTGGGATATCCATGGACCACAACACTGAGCAACAGGGCAAGGTATCAGTAACTGTGAAATAGTGGCACTTATACCTTGGTGGCAATAGACCAGCTATCTAATTGGATATCACAACTGGTTTACAGGAGGAAAATAATTCCTGCACTAGTCTTGTGGCTAGTGAGGCCATAGGGCTTAGAGGGGAACATACCACTTTCCTAAATCAATATAGTTCCTAAGTAACTGCTTTCTCAAACATATCCTTATACCTACAAATGATCGTGTTTCTCACTCTTCATGGAAGAAACCGTTTTCTACAGAAAGGACGGGTCATTACAGAAAGGTGCAATTGTTGAAAATGCAGCAAACGACTGACTGTGCCCATTCCCAAATGGCAAATGTTCAGCACAGCCCCAGCACCTAAGAGGGTGGAAAGATTGTAAGAGCAAGAAGATAAGCAACTTTTTTGCAAAGCTGTATCTGACAGGTAAGCTCTGCCCAATGAAATCTCAGTGACACAGCCGATCAAACAAGACCTGACAATGACTGCATTAGTTGACAATGCTAGCGCTGGACAGGGAAAATCTCACAGGTCCCAAGCATAGATGAAGAGCTACAAGACTTTGGAGACTACTGAGAAAAAGAGAATCAGTCTTACTGAGGGATCACCCTAACTGGTTATCCAATCCAGGTGATCATCCCTAAAAACATACACATTTGAGTAACAATAAAGAGATTCAGTGGGTTGCATTTGTATGTTTTTCAGATACATATATAACAATAATAATTGAAGAAAATCAGCCATGAATTTGGAAGGGGGTGAGCATGGGAGGAGTAGAAGAGAGAAGAGAGAAGGGGAAATAAAACAATTATACGCTAAATAAAATTGAAAAATGTAAAAATAAGGAGGTAAAAAGGTCAAAATTTTTGTTTAAAAATACTATTTTACCTTCCCCTTTAAAAACTTCATTTATATTATTGATAACAATAGCAATGATGATGATGATCATGATGATGATAGTGTGTGTGTGTGTGTGTGTGTGTGTGTGTGTGTGTGTGTGTTGTGTCTAAGTATGGTCTAAGTATGGGCAAAAAGTGGGCGAGTACCTGTGGAGATCAGAGACAACTTCCTGCAGTTGATTCCCCTCTTGCACCTGAATGCGGACTACAGATGGGATTGAACTCAGGCTGTCAGGCTTATGTGGCAAGCACCTTTACCCAGTGAACTCTTATTTCAAGTGTATTCTTTGAAAATTTTATGCAGTATATTTTTATCATATTCTTTCCAGGCCCCCAACCTCTCCCATATCCTTCCCCCTCCTTACCCCCCACCCCCACTTCATGTTCTTTCTCTATCTTAAAAGAAAAAGGAAAAAGTCACAAAGTAACATGAATTGGCAAATAGATCCAAGCCTGGGGCCTGCCTTGGAGTGTGGCTGATATTCTCCCTGTCACCCCATTGAAGAAGCCAGATTCTCTATAACGGTTTCTTGGCAAGGTGGAGACTTGGTGCCCACTTCCCCTCTTTTATGCTAGAATTTTATCTATCTTGAGGTTTCGCAGGTCTCGTGCATACTGCCAGTGTCTTTGGTTTCTTTTCTTTTTCTTTTTCTTTTCTTCTTGTTTTTAAGATTCATTATGTATACAGTGTTCTGTCTGCATGTACACATACATGCCAGAAGAGGACACCAGATCTCATTATAGATGGTTGTGAGCCACCATGTGGTGCCTGGGAATTGAACTCAGGACCTTTGGAAGAGCAGACAGTGCTCTTAACCTCTGAGCCATCTTTCCAGCCCCTCTTTGGTTTCTTATGTAAATCAGCCTTGTGTCTGGGAAATTCTGTGTCCTTAGCATCGTCTAGTACTTCTTTTCACCCGTCTTCTGCATAGATCCCTGAGTTTTGAGGGCAGAAGCATGATGAAAGTGTTCCAGTCTGGCACGATCACTTTAAAGTTTCCCACTTTCTGCATGCTAAGCAGTTGTGGGTCTCCGTGTCAATTCCCACCCCAGTGAAAGAAGTGTCTCTGCTGAGGATTGAACAATGCACTGATCTATGGGTGTAGCAATATGGCTTTAGCAGTCATTTTATTGCTATGCTGATCCATCAGAATAAAAATAGGAAGTTTTCCCTGGGGCTCACCGACTATTTAGCTTTGGGTTCTTGCCTTAATTAGCACTATCAGACATGTGTCTCATCTCAAGTAGTGGGCCTTATTTCTAATAAAATATGGTTGGATTCTCTGCTAACACTCACGCTACAATTGTAGCTGTAGCCGTACATTGCAGGCAGGTCTTTATAATACCGTTCAGAGTTCATAACTGTGTGAGGTGTGTGAGGCGGATGCTCACTTTTCTCCTCTGGTAGCATGTGCTCCCAGTACCTGTGGATAGAACAATCTATCACTAAGAACCAGAAGGGGTGAAGCTTCCAGATGGCCATTATCCAGATTTGTCCATGTTCTATGTAATGAGCAATAAGGTCGTCTGTCAAGCTGTGGAGAGTAACTTCTAGCACTGGCCATAACTTGTAGTGTTTGGCAGACTTCTATGGGACCAAGTCCTTAAAATGATGTAACCTGTTCTTAGAACTGGAAATTTTATTTAGTGGAATATTGTGTTTAGTTGGGTTATTGTCTCCTCTATTATATGATGATTCCATTTAAATTCCTTTCATACATTGAATATTTTAGGAAGTTTCTACAATGGCAGGCATCCATATGGCTTCTCTGAAGACCTTTAGAGTTAGTTATCCTAGCCATGTTCCACCCTCTATTCTGCTCGCCTTTTCCCATCATATTTAATCCTTTTATTATAGTTTTTCCTTTATCACTTTATAGCGTCACACTCTATTTTACATTCATTGCAATAGTCTTCTTTTACTTTGTCCCTTATTAAGCTAAACTCTGTGGATATTCTAAGGTACACCCATACCTAAAACACAAAACTCTAACATCAACGTAGAAGAGAAAACAGTTTCTGGGTCTGGGTTACCTCAGGATGATTGTTTCTAGTTCCAATCATTTTTCTGCAGATTTTTCTTTATGGATGAATAATATTCCTGGAAACAGCCAAGATGTCAATCAACTGATGAATAAATAAAGAAAATGTATATCTATACCATGGAATGTGATTCTACTGAACCATCTTGCTGGCTTTCTTTTTACTTTCATTGGCTATTCAGCCATTTATCAAAGAAAATCAGTAATTGCTTCATTGAGTGTTGCCCAGACTTTAAGGTGTTGAAAAAATTGCAACTCTTGGATATAAGCTGCAATCTATGTTCTAAAACTTGACTTGGGAGAATTTATGTCCTATTGCATGTTCCAGCATTGGTGACTAAACTTGTTCATTTTATTGCTGTTATTAAAGGTATTATTGGGTAATGATTTCTTAATACTTCATTATAATTCTATTTGCTGCAAACAGTTGGTAATCATTAGAGTCAATAAATTCTTTATAGTACTTGCATGTTTACAGTTTTCTTTTAGGCAGGTCTCACTACGTATCCCTTGCTGGCCCAAAAATTGTTATAAATACCAGTCTGCCTTCACACTCAAAGACTTGCCTGCCTCTGCCTCCTGAGTGCTAGGGTCAAAGGCCAGTGCCATTTTTACAGAAATCAAAACAATAAACAGGAAAATTATGACAACCAAATACATTTGTGAAAATTATATTTTAAGGGTTTTGAAAACTGTTTTTGGGTCACATAAAATTAGGTAAGAAAATACTTTAAAAGAAGAGACTTGATACCCTACGAGCATATACAGGGGGAGGAAATCCTGCTTAGGAACAGTCATAAGGAAGGGGAATAAGGGGAAAATGGGAAGGAGAGAAGAATGGGAGGATACATGGGATGGGATAACCATTGAGATGTAACAAGAATAAATTAATAAAAAATTTAAAAAAAGAAATAACTATAATGGGAAATTGAACATTTCTCTGTGAACTGAATGGCAAAAGATAAACCAGGAGTTAAATAGTTCACTTTATTTTGTTTATAGTATTTTTAACAGTTTGACAGGTTGAAATTTGAGAGTTAATATTGTAGGTGAACATAAACATGGCACCAGAACTAATACCTTTGACAAGATTCCTTAATTGAAAAATGAATATTTTGTACAGCTTTCATATATGTCGTCAACAGGAAATAGCTTCTTGAAAATCAACCTATAGTAGATAATTAATACAGGCCAACAATCTGTACTTTTTCTTTTCTTTTTAATTTAAATTTATTAAAAAATTATTCCCTTTACCTCCCAATCATAGCCCCCACCCTCTTTTCTTCCCAGTTGCACTCTCTCTCCCTTTCCCCCATCCCTCTCCCTAGTCCTCAGAGAGAGGGAGCCCTCCTCCCTTATTAACTGACCCCAACCCATCAAGTCTCAACAGAACTCCCTGCATCCTCTCCTTATGTGGCCTGGGAAGGCTGCCTACCAGGGGGGAAGTGATTTAAAGAGCAGGCAACAGAGTCCATGGCAGGGACAACCCCGGCTCTCCTTAATAGGAGCCCTCTATGGAGACTGAGCTGGCTATTTGCTACATGGCTCACGTGAGCAGGGGGCTTAGGTCCACTCAATGCATGGTCATTGTTCAGCACAGTCTCCGCCAGTCCTCCTGGGCCCAAGTTTGTTGGCTCTGTTGGTCTTCTTGTGGAGCTCCTGTGCCCTCTTCAATCCAAAGTCTGCCATGTTTTTTCTTATCAAACCACATTTCTATACTATCTAGTTGCTTATCTTAAACATCTGCTTTGTTTAAATAAATGTCACCTTAATATTTTTAAGTCTTTTAAATCTGTTTGCTGTAGACACTGTATTTTTAAATACTCAACATTGGTCAGTTTTTCTCTAGCAAGATAATGAAATAAAATATCCTTTAATGTCATTTATTTAGAATCTGTGGTTAGAGGCATGAGGGAAGTTTCCTCAAAATGATTCTAAAAGCTTTGTGTTTCTTCTTCTCGCCCTGTCCTCTCACCTTCAACCTCTTCCAAATGTTTATTATATTTCTCCCCCTTCTACTGACTCTAGCGATCATTAGAGATTTCTGAAAGGCACTCATATATTTAAAAGAAAAATAAGTGAATGGCGGGAAACAAGAGTGAGGAAGAATGAATGAGAAGGAAGAAACCCAAGTTTTCTTTAAACAACACATGGATAAAAGCTCATGTCAGCCAGGTGTGGGCCGTAATCCCACCGTTCTTCAGCCCCTGAATTCACTCACTCTTATGAATATAAATATATATATATTTGGGTGGGGAAGTGAAAAGTACACAACAAATCAAATTGTGTGCTTTTTCTCTCTCTTTACTGGTGTCAGTGATCTTGGCATGTCACTACAATGATAGCATGCAAATATTTACCCAAGCACCTGGTTAGGATTCCTATGGTAAAGGCTTATTGTCTCTATCACTCCTAAAGCCTCCTTGCAGAGGGTAGCTTTTGGCCTTATGTTTCCTATTTTCCAGATCAATCTGTTTTTCTTAATTTTAATTTATAATCAGCACAGCTGAGGCTTCCTAATCATGTCAGACATGCCAATCCTCCCAGAAGCAAATCTGATTTAGCATCAAGGAGCCTGGCTTGTGTTCACAGAGGGGGACTTCCTTCCCCGTGCTCCAGAAGTTTTCTGCTGTGCCCACTCAATATAGCCGAGATTCAAACCACTTGCTAATACTCAGTGGACAGCACTCTCTTTTTCATGGATGCATGTAATCTACCAGTACAGCAGAGGGCATGCTCAGAAAAAAATGACCTTGGCATTTCCTGTTTATATTTTGGTGGAGAGCAAGAGAAAGAAATACGCGCAAAAGGAAATTGATCTTGAGAAAGTCTGGAATGAAATAGAAACTGCTGCGTTGAGGGCAGAAATGCGTCCACCTTCAGCTTTCAGAGCCATGTGCTGGAGGGGCGGAGGAGGGTGAGCTTGCCATCCTATCTAGGTTTGCATCAAAGAACAGTTTAACCTAATAGACAGATAGGGCTGGTCCCGTCCTAAGGGATATGCAGTTTTCCAGGAAGGCACTTTACTGGTGTTTGGGACCTATAAAACAGAGCGGATGAGCTTTCCTTGCTCGCTGCAAGCTGGAGCTTGTGACAGGCTTCACTAGGCACACAAGGCTCTGATTTTGTATCATTAAAGACTCATTATCTCTTTTAACTTCTGTTGAAAGCATTCATCCATAGATCTAGCTAGTCCTGGAACAATAGACGTTCCTAGCACAGAGATAATGCCCTCTCCCTCCCCCAGCTTAAAGAGCCTTTAAAGGATGGATTGGTTTTCACAATGCAGAATCAAAAAAGCTACTGTGCAGGAAAATATGAAAGGTTTATTTCTGTGCATAACTTCAATTTTAAAGAGTGGAGGAAACTCATCTGCTCAGAGTTTATCAGGGCTGGGACTCTGACTGCACCTGAGTGCTCAGTCCCTGTTGGGGAAATATTACATTTCCGAAGGAGAACGGCAATGCCTTACTTATGCTCAGCCTCAAAGAGAAAAATACTTTAATAAGAATGAAACAGGCTGGGTGTATTGATCTTACCAATTTGTTCAGTATTAATATATATTTGGCAGGGAGTTAAACTCTCCATTGAATTCAGCGGTGGGTTATATGAACAGTAATTTCTACATTTACTGGCTTTGTTTACACTTTCATTATGCCTCTGCTGCATTATCTGATGCCTTCATACCGTTTTCAGCCTTATAGCCACTTTAATCTCCTTCCGCACTCAGCATATCTGAGTGTTTGTTGGCATAAGGGAATTTTGAAGGTTATATTGCAGTATATGAATCAACAGAAAATGACGTGCGCTGGAGACACCATCAGCCAGTTTTAATTCATTGCAGAAAGTTATAGATACCAAGATGCATAATGTAATCTGATCTCTTTATTCAGCCTCGAATTTATGAGCAATTCACCAGGAGTCAAATGACAACTTTGTTTTAAAAAATAGTAGTCTATGTCGAATGGCATTTTAATATATCTCTGACATATTTACATTTAAAGAGGAATGAAGAGTGGAATCTTTGAACATCAATTTCTCTTTTCATAGAAAGGCAAAGCCCAAGAAAGATGATACTTTTGCTCATTGTAACGTTATCTGTCATTATAACATAGGTCAGTTTGGTGAGAACAGTTGAATAAATCTAGGTCGTTGGTGAAATTGGTAAACAGATTAGAAGCCCCTAAGATTACAGAGTATTTCATTTTCAGAAGGAGGCACAAAGTGTCATTGTGTTCAGCTTTGTAAGAGCATTTATGTCAAGTAAGCCTTGTCTTTGCCAGAAATGATCAAGTGTTTGTGGCTCAGAATAGTCAACTAGATGACATGGACAGTGGTTATCACACAATTTCTCCAGCAGTAACATGAATAGATGTTAACATCAATTCATAGCTGGTCAGTTAGAAGATGTGATTCTTCATTCTGGGGCTTAATTTGTTCTTGGTAACCCCATCAGCATCACCACTATTACTGAAGGCTGATGAGTTAAGACCTCCTTACTCATGTCTGAGAAATCTATCTTTCTCACATCACACTATAGGTATTAGGTTGATTAGGTTGAAGGGCAAAGGAAGAAATTGTCATGCGTTTGAATTTAATATACAAAGATCTGAAATCTATTACAAAGAAGAGAAATATTTCTTTTTTTGTGTGTGTCACTGTAAAACTATTATTTTTAATGAATAAACGTTTTGTAACTGTCTTATATCTATAGGAATATCATGGTTTGTATAAAATAAAATATTGATACAGTTGTAACTTGTTGGATGTAAAAACTGTTTTATAAGTTTGTATCATATGACCCTAACCTACATTCCTGACAGAGAATATAAACGTGTTCCATGTGGTCATGTTCAATTCGTGACTGTATAAATACCATTTTGACTAAGTATATTAAATAAATTTGAACTTTCATCACAAATTGTATGGAATTGTAGCATATGAAGGGAAGTGTTACATGCTATTGACTAGGACAATTTGGAATTAGAATGAGTGCTATATTACTACAGTTACATATAGTACTACAGTACTACAACATGCCCTAGCTAGGATGCTAGGTATCCATCCTATCAAGGGTCAAATAGCTAATTCTTGCTCGATAGATATGAACTTGCATTCTAAGAACATTGCAAACCAAAATTTAACGACTTGCAAACGCTAGTATTTATTTTGTTCAAGTATGTGGCAAAAATAAAATTTAGTGAATTTCCATTTGGTCTTAGGATATAAAGGATTAGAAGAGAAAGTTTTTTTTCCCCTCCAGAATCAATAACAAAATACACTAAAATTTTAGGGTCAAAGCATTGTATCAGAACTCTCCTCTGACATTCTGTCTTAAGTAGACTAATAGAAAAGAATCTTTGCCTAACCCAGATTCAATGAGGTAAGAAAGGGGGTCCACACTTGTGTTGAATGCCATTTTTCTTTTCCTTTAATTTTGTATTGGTTAAATTTATTATTTTGTTGATTTCAGACACAAACATATATACAGTGCATTATGTTTATGCTCACCCCTTTGCTACTTTGAGTTCCCCTCTCCACAGTCATCCCTACCTCCTGCCCCCTGGCCCTCTTGCACATTCATGCCATTTGGTTTTGTTCTTAAATAACTGATATTAGCCAAGACTCCCATGTGGCCTTGGGTTTGGATTGTCCAATGGATCTTAGTCCAGGCCACGTCTTGTTCAGGTCCAACGCTGGTAACTACAGCTCCCATGAGATCATGTTTGTAATAACTATGTTATTCCTTGAGGATAGTATTTCTATGTCTCTTATCTTCTAGCTCTTACATTCTTTCTGCTTCCTCTTCAGAAATATTCCCTTGTGCCCCTAATTTGATCACTCCCCCTTGGTGGGGAGGCCCAGTGGCACATAGAGGAAAAGCAGGCTAAGGCTGTCCAGATGAGACCTGATACACTGTGGCCATATGGTGGGGGAGGATGTCCCCTTCTGTCAGAGGTCTAGGGGAGGGGAATAGGGTAGAAGAGGGAGGGAGGGTGGAAACAGTAGTGAGTTATACATTAGGACTGATTACTTCCATATTTTGTGGGGTTTTGACTGAACATGTATTCTGTCTTGAGTAGGGGCCACAAATCCAATCCAAGAGTTGTTACTATTACAGTGGCACCACTATTGTATCAATGGCTGTATCTTACCTGAAGAGTTGACACTATAGGTTATAAGGGTCAAATATTACAACAGAAAGGCAAATTTTCTAGACTCTAACAAATCCCCGTGTTTTGAAATCCTTCATCACATATAGCTCAAATATTCTTCTGTTCAACTTCTGTGGTAATTCCTGGTTGACTAGTTAACCCCTTCCCCCGTTTAATGCTGCAGTTACTTTTGTAATATTTAATTGCTGCTTATTTTATTGATCAAAATATTTAATACTCTCATTTCAAATGGAAACTAAGAGTGTTGCCCTTCATCTACAGGAGACAGGTGTTCTAACCCCAAACAGAGTCTAAAGCCACTTTTCTTTGCATTTTGGATCTATCCAGGCTATCAGAAGCATGGACAGTGTCCACTTGTATTTTTGAGAGCAATATTCTTTCCTCGGTGTATCAATTCCAATGCTCATATTTTCTGGATGTGCTTTTGTAGCCACCCATGGTGTGTGTGTGTGTGTGTGTGTGTGTTTAGGGGGAGCATTTCAGTAGCTGTCTTCTTATGTGATGGCCAGTTCATTTAGGCCACCAGAGTTTCAATCACCTTCTAAGTGCCCAAAATAACTATCTGCAACAAAAAGAAGACTTTGTAGCTGACAGGCATGCTGATATAACTGATCTATGTCTATAAAACCAGTGATACCAATTGGCAAACATGAGTACAGGTCATGTTTTCCCAATAGCATGAGCTGTTTTAATTTTAATCTTGGTAGAAAATAGAAGAAATCCCACACATGATTGTTCTAGTTACTTTCTCATTGCTGTAGCAAAACGGAGGGACAGTTTAGTTTGGCCCACGGTACAAGGGGATATAATTCACCACAGAAGGAAAGGCATAGCATCAGGAGTCAGTTAGTACGCTGGGCAGCTCAGGTGCCAGACACAGATGATGTGGCTGCCTTCCTCTTTTTATCTTTTTTTCTCCAGTGAAGGCCTTCATACTGGACCCCCTCTATCCTCAGTGAACCTCTTGAGAGAGGCCCTAACAGACCTGCTCAGAAGTGATTTTCCTCTTTGATTCTAAATCTGATAAAGTCGTCAAGGAAGATTTAACTATCATAAGGATCAAAGCTCTTGAGAGATCAATAATTTTCTTCTTCTTATCATCTGTGTTTTCTTCAACAATTTATAGTTTCTTTTTCCTCTAAGTTATGCTGTGGCAATCCTTGAATTTGGCATCTGGTCTGTCATTTATTTTCCTTTTGCAACTCTGGGTTTCCTCACCATAAGGAAGTCAAACATGCTGATGTTTTGATTTGGACAAATGATCCAATAGCTCACTCATGATACTCACAAAAGTAAAAATACAAAATATTACAGATGTTAATGCAAGCTATGCCACTTAAGCACACCATGAACTTTGTTTCTGTGACTGGTGGCCAATTATGTACAATTATTATTCCATTATTTATATATTAATGCAGATTTTATGACTTTATTTTATCTTGAAGTTTGCTGTTGAAATATATTTGTAATATTACTTATGAGTAAAAGCAAGGGAAGATATCACTTAGAGAACAGTCAAAGTATAAATAGTATTAACTCTGAGGACATGAGGACTTGAGGGGGTAGGGGAAATGGTGAGGAAACAGCTAGGCTACAAAATAACATATGAATTCATGTTTTAATAGCAGTCATCGATTTTAGGGAATGCAAACACATGATAAAAGTGAAATAACCAAATATAATTATCTACATCAATTCTATCTCGTTTAGCAATTATTATCTTTTGTAAGTTGTAATCTTGGCCACTTGTGTGTACCCACTCTGAATTCTCAGTAATTCTCTAGTTTTCTAGCATTTTATAATGAGATATTTATCACGCAACATGGCTTCTGCCAGCTATTTGCTTTGCACAATTGAATTATCTATCAGACAGACTTTAAAGAAATTGTGGGACAGAGCTACTTGTGGAAATTTCAAGTTTTTTTCTTGAATATATGCTTAGATCCATCTAAGGTCCCAGTCCCTGGTTGCTATTTTCATTTCTACACCATGATCTACTCAAGGACTTTGGGAAGCTCTTTCCCTTATCATAAGAGACAAATGTCCGTCTGCTGCTTATTTAAGTTCTCTGAAACTCTCACTCTCCATGAAAGAATGGTTTTAATACAGAATAGGAGCTTGTCATCATGTACAAGCAATCTTGTATGGGCTTGTTTTGTGGTTGGTGTTTTGAGACAAGGTCTCAAATAACCCAGGCTGACCTCTAACTTTCTATACAGCTGAGGATGCCCTTGAACTTCTGATCCTCTTGACCCTTGATCCTTAACACCACATCTAACTTATGGGGTACTGGAGACTGAACCCAGGCTTCGCAGATGTTAGGCAAACATTCTACCAATTGAGCTACATCCTCAGCATACAAATGAGATGTTCTGTATAATTAACTCAACATTTAGATGACAAAGCCTAAAGATTATTAATATCATAGGAAATTCAAGGCAATTACTTTGGGAATAAGTTGTTTGGCATCTTCTTTTAAGTGGTAACACCTACTTTTCTTAGCAAAGTCTATTAGCTTCGTAAGAGTAGCTGTTCACGGGATCTTAAGTTGGTTACTAAGTGATAATGATGGCTGGCACAGGGAGGCTGGACTTGGACTTGTGGATTTGCCCCTATCTCTCTTCCAGGTATGAGCAAAGTTGAAAATGTCACAATGAAACCAGTTACTGTATATGTTAACCAAAAGAATTAGTAGTAAAATACAAATGTGCCTGAAACTAAATCATGATATTGTTAGGAAAATTTTTGTGACTGGAAAGCATTGTGTTAATTAAAATAAGTGAGACTGAAAAGGCCAAATTCAGGCAGGAAGTGGTGGCACATGCTTTTATTCCCAGCATCCAGGAAGCAGAGGCTAGCCTGGTCTACAAAGTGAGGTCTTAGGACAACCCAGGCAGTTACAGAGAGAAACGCTATCTTGAAGGGAAAAAAAATGCCATAACTTTTCTAGGTAGAATATAGGTTTCAAATCGTTCTTGTGTGTGTGTGTGTGTGTGTGTGTGTGTGTGTGTGCGCGCGCGCTCGCGCGAGTGTATATATTTACATGTATGCATAGAGATGACGAAAGTAGAAAGAGGATCTTGAGAGGAGAGGAATAATCCTTCTTTTGGAAGTGGGTAATGGATGGAGTGCATGTAATAAGAAAGAAGACCAAGAAGAATGGAACCAGGTGGAAGGAGGAGGGGAGTGAATGAGAACAAAACAGAATGACACCTAAGTTTGAAGATGTCATGAAGAGTCGCGATGCTTTGCATGCTAACTTGAAACATCAAATAAGTTTGAATTGCTATTAAATTATTACTATTAGAATTTAAAAATGAATTCATGACATATTTTTGATTTCAGAATTACACAGTGTGGTGTTTACTTCCTCTTGTAGTCCAATGAAGTAACTGTATTCAATTTGGAAGACACCATGGTAATTAAATGTTTTTAACTGCTAGTGATTTGTGAGTTGTGAACTGTCCCAAGCATTTCCTTGCTTGCAGTTACTTGCACCCATTTTTATGAGGTGTTTTACTGTCTTCGGATTCTCTCTTCTTGTGTTTGTTGTCTCGTCTGAGTGCATTTTAAAAGCCTGAATATAAGATCTTGTAAAGAGTTTTATCTTCTATTTCTTTTAGTCTTTTTGCACCTTTACTCCTATCATTTTTAGAGTGCTAAATAAAAAAAATATTTTTAAAAACCCCTTTCTGTTTCTTTATCCCTACTTGTTTGTAATGCCTCATTTTAGATTCAGCTCATATTTCCCTGTTCTCTTCGTGCCTCATGTTTCTCATGGTCATCCTGAAAAAAAAAAAAAGAACATTTTTTTATATACTCTACTGTTTTGTACTTTTAGTCAAAAATCTATATTCTTCATTCAGGTTTGGGATCTTTTCCAACTTTTACTGTAGTCCTTATTTATTCTTTAAAAACTAGTTAGCATTTAGTATAGTCTACTTATGCCTATATACTCATTACCTTATGTCCCAAACTAGATGCGTTTCTTTCCCAACTTCTTAATTCTCTTGTCCTCACTCCTTTCTTGGATCTTAATGCCATTACATGCAAAGTCTCTGCTGGTATATACATAGACAGTGTCCTTAGTCTATGCCTCCTTCTCTTTCCTTATATATCATGTCACTGCCCTCATTGCCACAGCATCAGTTCATATGTTTTGCTCCAACCTGTATCTTGCTACCGTGTCTAAGGACATTAGTTTCTTTAAACTAATACTATGTGAGAGGATAAAGATCAAGGAGGCTTCTTGAAATCCAGATTGGCTTCTCTTTTCTCATTTGATCATTTGTCTAGGGTGGCAACTTGTTCATTTGTTTCATGTTTAATAGAGTAGAATCCAAGTAGTTGTAAAGGAAGAGATGAGAGGAGAAACACATAGAAAGATTAGCAGAATGTATTTGTATTCGATGTCGAAAAATGAGTCCAATTCTTTAAGTGTCAGTGGGCATCACAGAGGCTGGGAGGCTGGGATGAAGGATTAAAAAACACGTTGATTGATAGCTGAATAGTATTCTACAGTGTAAATGTACTATAGTTTTTTTTTAATCTATTCTTCAATTGAGGGACATCTAGGTTGTTTCCAGATTCTGGCTATAATGAATAAGGCTGCTATGAACATAGTTGAACATAGTTGAGCAAATGTCCTTGTTGTGTGGTAGAGTGTCTTTCAGGTATGATCCCAGGAGTGGTATATCTGGGTCTTGAGGTAGCACTATTCCCAATTTTTTGAGAAAGAGCCAAACTGATTTCCAAAGTAGTTGTGCAAATTCGCACCTTCACCAGCAATGGAGGTGCATTTTACTTTCTCCACATCCTCACCAGGATGTGCTGTCACTTAAGTTTTTGACCTTAGCCATTCTGATAGGTATAAGATGGGATCTCAGAGTTGTTTTGATTGGCATTCCCCTGATGACTAAGGGCATTGAACATTTCTTTAAGTGTTCCTCTGCCATTCGATGTTTCTCTGTTGAGAAGCCTCTGTTTGGTTCTGCAACCCATTTTAAAAATTGGGATATTTGCCTTGGTGGTATTTACCTCTCTGTCGGATGTAGGGTTGCTGAGGATCTTCTGCCAGTCTGTAGGCTGTCATATTGTTCTGTGGATAGTGTCCTTTACCTTACAGAAGCTTTTCAGTTTTATGAGATCCCATTTGGTAATAGCTGATCTTAGCGCATGAGCTTTTGGTGTTCTGTTCACAAGGAAATCTTGAAATTTGCAGGCAAATGGATGGAACTAGAGACAATAACACTGCATGAGGTACCCCAGATCCAGAAAGACATGCATGGTATATACTCACTTCTAAGAGAATATGATCCTAAGATAAATGTCCTCTGAGAGACTTTACCCAGCGGGGGATTGGGGCGGATACTGAGACTCAATGCCAACCTCCTGGTCAAGAGCTGAAAGTTGTAGAGAAGAGATGGAGGATGGAAATCTGGGGAGGGGGGTTGGGGGTGTGTCAGAAGCTCCACAAGGAAATGATCAAAGTTGGTGTATCTGGACCCAGGGGAGCCTGTACAAACTGATGTGCCAACCAAGAACATTGCAAACAGAGAAACTAGACCCCCCTGTTCAGGTGTACCCAATGGACAACTCATTCTCCGCATGGAGAGGGTGAGGGGAGAATGAGAGACCACGGAAATGAACTCTGGTGTCTCTCCTTGGTGGAGAGGCCATGTGGGAACACACGGAAGGGTATACAGGCTATCCAGATGAGACCTGGTAGCAGAAGAGGACCCCACATGTCAGAGGTCTAAGAGAGAGGAATAGGGTGGAAGAGCGAGGGTGGATGGGAACAGGAAGATAAGAGGAAAGGGATTACAGCCAAGATGTAATGTAAATAAAATATACTAATAAAAATATTAAAACAAACAAACAAACAAATCTGGATCTTCTGGAAATACAGCCATGGCCCCTTTAGAAATATTGTAATATATGTTCACAGGACAGGGAAGCTTGACATAGAAAAAAAAAAGCAATGATTTGGAAAACACCATTTTATTTTCATCCCACTAATCAGAGACTTCTGAACAAACTACCTAGCTTTTTTGTTTTTAATCACATTGCATAGTTTCCTTTGTGTGTGCTTACCACTTCATGGAGAACTCTGTATGCCTGGTTCCTTATATTTCATACACGCTTAAGTACTTTTGTTGAATGACTGTAGGCATGCACGCATGCATGAATGAGTTGCACTCAATTCAGAGTACAATGGTAAAATAAAAGACATAAAAAGCAGAAAATATGGGTGAAAAACCCAAACCCATAATCTCCAAGGAGCCAAGTATTTGAATGCTGCTATTTATTTAATGCTAGATTATATTCATAAGCAGCTGCCTGGATATACTGTGCCCATCCCTTTCTTATCAGGTCCTTCTCTCTTTTAATGTAAAATTCCCTCCCCTTACACCCTATAAAGACAGAAGTCCACCGTGTGGTTTGGGATGCCAGTTGTATTCCTTGGACTTGTTAGTTCTGTGGGCTAGCTCCCTATACCATTCAGCCTTTACGAAGAGGGTGTATAAAATTGGGTTATAAGAGGTCATTGGTTTTTTTTTTTTTTTTAGGTCATTTCTTTGCCTTCTGTATTTTAAAAATGAGATTCTCAAATCATCTGGCATAGTTCTATCATCATGTTTTGAGTGTACAACCATGTGCTCTTCACAGGTTTAGACTCACATCCATGTGGCTCTTTCAGAAGGTCAAGTCTGTGCTACTTTCTTTAAGAAATTGCACTTACCATCGCTTGCCTTTAGAGCTGCAAACCAACACTGCCATCCACTGTTCCTTTGAATAATCTTCTCATAGCTCTCACCAAGAGGTTTTGAAGAAAATCTGATGACAAAATTAAGTCCTTTGAAAGGGCGCAGAGCTGGTTGATTTTAAGCAAATGACGCACACTTAATCATAAAGGAATGAGACATCATGACTCACTTCCTTTCCCAAATGCCTAGATGTGGAAAATACATTCACAATGTGACCCAGCTGATAAGCAGTCTCTAAAGTCAGTGTTAGGCTTGAATGTGAACCATCCCCCACAGGCCCGTGTCTGAACATGCTTATGGTCCTATTTTGGGAAGCTGTAGAACCTTTAAGAGGTGGGTCTTAGTGAGAGGAATTGGATTGCTGGGAGAAGGATCTTATGGGTTATAGCCTGGCCTGGGTCCTAGCCCCATCTCTTTCTCTCTGTTTCTTGGTCTACTGGGATACAAGTTCTGTGGACTCTCTCACCACAGACCCAGTGGCTTCAGCTGCCCTGTCTTTTTGGGCGTGACTGACCATATCCTTCAAACTGTTAGTCAAAATAGGCCTGTCCTCACTTAAGGTGTTTCTGTATGATACTTGATCGTAGTGATGAGAAAAGTAGTTAACAGGATTTCTTTATAGGAAAAAAGACTCATCTAATTTCTCCTTGATCATGAGTAGGGTTGCTTCATGGGTTCCCTGGGCTCCTGTCTGGTTCTCAGCCACATGCTAACACTTCAGGATCAAAAGCAGTCTTCTGCAGACCAGCTGGGAGTCTGTGTGCTTTGCTGATATTAGAAAAGTCCTACCACAATTGCAGGAAGAATACATTCCTAGACTCACCCTCCTGATTTCTTCCTTTATATTCATCCTTATACCCATCCCATCTTTATTACAAAAGAATGTTTAGGTTTTTTTTTCTATTCTTACTTGAACTTTCAAGTTAAGGAAATTTTAACAAAAATTATAAAGAATTTTTTCACATTCCTTTTATTGATATTGATCTTTCACATAATCAAAGAGCCAAAAATTGAGGCCAGTAGTGTCTTTGCTGGAAGGTCTTATGGTGACCTGATTCAAATCTCTTCCTATGCATGTAGAGACACCTAGACTCAGAACAAGCAAAGCACCATGGCGCCACGTCAGCAGGAGACAAGGCAAGTAGAAGTCAAGTCTTTGAACAGTTGTTGAAAACCAATTTCCTGCAAATGCTTCTCCCAGTCACATCTCTGCCCTGGAGTGACAGGGTCATAAATGACACTGACAATAACTTAACCTCTCTGAGCGTATCCTTGTTCTTTCATGATTTTCTTCATCTCTCCTGTCTCCTTCTCTCCACAAACAGGGTGCTCAGGTTGGGAAAGAGCAGGCAATGCACACATACCTCTTCTGTTCATCTCAGGACGGCATGAAAATGGATTGGTGGCTTATAGGAGACAGATAGGATGAGTGATGGTCTTCTAGTCCTGATCTAGTAAGAGGACAATCAATTTTTAAAAATGTATCTAGACTTACAGTTCTTCCGCTAGAAGACTGAGTTCCTTCATTCACCCAAGCACCAGATATATTTGAATTGTTCTTGAAATCTATGCAGGCCATATCTGTTGGCTGTTTCTTAACAATTAGACTTTATTATACAACCCAACTATCCTATACAGGATGGGAAAATGGTTAAAGGGAAACAAGAATAAACTTTCTGGGTATCAGCTCCACGGGACAGATCTCTTGGTGTCTCTGGGCTTACATGCTGATCCTTTCCCTGATCTGATCCACAGCCTCGTGGTCCGAACCTGTAGCCTTTTCCTCTCCTCTCTGCCTGTGGTCCTTGAACTGTTTTAGAGAGGGTAAAGAGAAGTGTGACCATGACTAAGCACATTGCAAACAAATTCATAAACACCAAAACAAAGCCAAAAAAAAAAAAAAAAAAAAAAAAAGATACAGGAGCCTTCTGTCATGACACCTTGGAGAGGGACCATAGCAATTTTTATTTTATTATTATTTTAGGCAGTTAACTCCATTTCTGAGGCTAGTTTAGAAGACTGTCAGCCTCCTAGGTCTGCCTCTCCAACTGTCCATGTGTATGTAGCCATCTTTGCTCTGGCTCATGGATGCTTTCTGGGATTTATTAACCCTTTTTAGACTATGACAAAATATGATTTTTAAGAGTGTGGATACATGCCCCACATTGGGTGCCACTTACTGTTTTTAAATTACATGTATTACCTGTATGATCAGTAGGCTCGGCTAGCAATCAATGAAGACACTGACACCTGTTATATTTTAAAATAGCCTTAGTTAACCTGGGGCAGGGCAGACACTAATCCTCTAAACTACCTCCCAGAGTGGGGCAGGCATGGGATCCCTGCCTCAATCCCATGCCACCTGCTTCCAATAACTTCTATTAAGCTACTTCCCATCCACAATCCCAAATATTGTTAATGTTCTTTATCTGGGCCAAATCTCCATCCACACCGGCCATGTTGTTTCTTCTCTATCTAACCCATGGTGGCCTTCTCCTCCTCTCCCTTCAGGTCTCTCTCCTGGTCTTTCTTCTTCTTCTTTCTCCTCATGGTGGTCTTTCTTCTTCCCAGGATTCCTCTCTCTCTCTCTTAGCCACACCTCTATCTACTCTGCCCTGCCCAGGTGGGATGGCTTTTCATTAATCAAAGGTGGGTCACAGAGACAGCAAGCAGTAATTAGCGTCAAATATATCAGACCATCCTCCAACACATATCTTCTTGTTTTGTTTTGTTTTGTTTTTTGAGATGTGACCAAAGAGGCTAACTCCGTGCTTGCTCAGTGCTATTCTTGCAGGGATCAAAACCTACTTTGGAGATGTGAAAATAACCACTACTATGTGGTTCCTTAAATCAGATTCCAATTCATTGAGCTGTTCACATTGCTTTGTTTTAAGAATTGACAATGTGCGGGTATGGGGTTGAGCTATACACAATTTTACTGCATAAAGTAATGACATTGGAGTGTTTTAAGGAAAATCAGTTTATTTTCTAATAAAATTTTGTTCTAAGTAGATTATTGACTAAAATAAAAGTGATTTGGAGAATTTACCAATGGATATAAAATATAGTTTGAAAGAAGGACCATAGTGAGAGGAAAGGGTCACTAATTATCCCTGTAATAAGAAAAAAGGTAGAAATGGAGTAATGATTTAACCAAGTTATATTATGTACCAGGCATTATAATAAGAGTTTCAAACATGGTATCTCACTCTTTTTAAAGTTCTGAAACTTATCATGTTTGTACCTATTTTTAGATGAACAAACAAGGCCAGGACAAGAAACTACACAGAGATCACTTGGTATATAAAAACCAACTTGAGGAATGAACTTGTGCACCTATGCAGACAGCTTACAGGAGGAAAGCAAACCTATGGACTAGGTTAGTGCTACACAGTTGGGTTAGTAATCTGGGATAGAGAATTCATACAGGGTACCAAAGAAAGATAGAAGCTCTGAAACATGATAAAAGGCATTCATTTCAGGGCTGTTGGTGTGGCTCAGAAGTTAAGAGCACTTACTTGCAGAGGACCCAAGTTCTGTTCCTGACACCCAATGAGGCAGTTCGCTAGCTCTTCCTATTACCCTAGTTCTAAGGGATCTGATCCCCTCTTCTGGAATGAATGTATTGCCCATAAATTCAAACAGCCTCCCCACCACATACACATAAATAAAAGTAAATCAAGTAACCATTTAAAAATTGTTCACTTAACTTACTGCTTACTGCTTGTTGATATAGGAAGGATGTTATGATGGCTTTAGGTATGTTTTTAGGTCAAGCAATGCTGCAGCCACGCCCAAAGAGACGTTGCAGTAATATGCTCCAGGGAAGAGTTGCTGCAACAGCCTGGTGTGGTTCTAAAAACCAAGATGGTAGGAAGCAGTTTGCACAGGTGATCTTAGTTTGCTCAGTGTTACAACAGAGTACCAAACACCAAGTAGCTTCTACACCCTGAAGGCCAGAAAGTCCAGCATCAAGTGGAACTCTCTGGCAAGGGCTATCTTTTTGTTGTGACTTCAAATGGCAGAAGGGTATGAAAAAATTTTAGGGTGACTTTTGGCAGGGCATCAGTCTCACTCAAGGTCCCCACATCCAAATACTACCACATTGGGTGGCACAATTTAACATATAAATTTTAGAGGAGAACAAACATGTAGTCAGTAGTATCTTAATATATAATTCACACTAAAATGAATGAATCAATTCACTATAATTTTCTTTCTACTAACATTCATTACAGTATTAATTTGCCTCTTATACTTCATAAAAATTCAAATTTTATTAAATTAAACTTGTTCTCAAATTCAGATTCATATGTACTTATAAAAAAAATGCAGAAAAATACTGTTTACTCTTTTCTCAGTTTTTCCCGGTGGAAGCGTGTTGAAAAATTATACTACATTATTCCAACAGAATATTGACATTGCTATATTCTAATGATACTGGTGACATTTTCTCATTTGTGCTCCATGGGTTCAAATAATCTTATTTACTTTGTTGGCCTGGTTAATTGTTACTATGCTCAGATAATTTTCTTAGTCATAAATCTTTCCCAGTGGTCAAGTTCATCTGAAATACAGTCTAAGAACCTTGCTAAATGCACAACCTACCATTTCTGCCTTGATGTGGGTACCAAACCAATAGTTCTGAACATTCTGTTTTTATCCAGGGCAGGAATTGTCTGACAAATTTTCAAAAGTAATTTATATTTTAATAAACATGTATTTTGAAGTATTCTATGAGATTACAATTACCACCATAACAAAATCCCCACTAAGAGTAATTAGAAAGGCAATTTGATTAAGAAAACATGTTCAGCAGCAACAGAGAGTGGCAAAGCAACTGATGGGGAGTGTCTAAGAGGGCAAAGATGGGAAAGGCATAGAGAAGTGGGATGTTTTGAAATGTTTGAAAATTCCAGTTCAATTTTCAAGCCTGGGATACATAGGAAAGCAAGTGTCTGGCTTTCCTTAGTCCAGAGTGAGTGTTACCAAAGCAACTGCAGGCGTTTATGCAAGACCTTAAATTTATGTTTGGTTTTTCCTTTCAGATACTTATTGACTCTGAAATGAGAAGATAAGCAGGTTAGCTGAAGACAGAGAAACAGAGCACACTGTGTCAATCTTATGGTCAGGAGACAAAGAGTTCAGGTCCTGCCATAGAAAGTACTCTTGCAACATGGCAGGTTTCCGTCAGAAATCCTTGGGGAGCTATGCCATCTAAGTAGAGATGAACAAAAGGTTGACTGTATTCAATTTATTCTCTACGTCCTTGTACTCCAGGTGAAGAGACAGCAGGCCTCACTGAAGATGAGCACAGCCTTTCTAATGTTCTCACACAAAACACCTGGCATCAATTCTAAAATTACTTTGCCTGCTTGAAAGACAAAGGCAAAGTAAGAATGCAAGAAGCCTAATCAAAGATTATCCATTGATTGGTTATCTGTTTTACATTTACAAAAGATATTAATGATAGGCTTAAGAAGACATGGATAAAAATATGAAGAATTACAGAGGAAAAGATGGAGAATTTTGTGAAAGGATGTGGACTCTATATAATAAGGGGAAAATTTAAAAATGAAATAACAGTTTATGAAATTAACTCAGTAGCTATATGTTCAGCTAGTTATTCAAAGGATCCGAAAGCAAGATTTGTGGACAGGGAGACAGTTTAATACAAATATTTATATTGAACCATAGAGAATGAAATGATTCGACATATGGAAAAGAGAATGGGAAACTTGTAGGACCACCTATAAAACTGCAAGGCACGATCAAGTCTACCTGTGGCCAAGAATGTCCCCAAATGCATGAATGATAATCATCCAAAAATTCATGAAGTCTAATGAAAAGCTGTGGCTAGACACCAGTTGTCGATCATTTGCCTAACATACACAAGGCACTTGGTAGTTGCCAGTACCATAAATAGAAATAATAAAAAAATAAATAAATGCAAGCAAATTTAACAAAGAAATCTTGACACATAAACCTTCTAGTTAACTTCTTAAAGCAATGACAGAAACCTTTAGAAAAGGACATTTTATGTAAGCCAGCTTTTAATAACTCGTGGATACGAACTCTGAAACTAAGTGCAAGGAAGGAGGAGAAGCGTCACAATTTCTACCGATGAAGCCTACTTTTGAGTGCATCCATGAGGATATTTCCAGAGACAATTGGCCTGTGAGTCCTCTGAGTGAGGAAGACTCATGCTGTATTCAGATGGGTACCATCCCATCAGCAGGGGCACTGGAACGGAGTGAAAATGAAGAAAGGGCTCAACTTATCGATTTTGCTTCCTTCTTCCCAAGCAAACACACTTTCCTTCTGCTATAACCTTGGACACTGGGCTGCATGCATTCTCTCTTTGACTTGAGCTTGTACCAGCAGGCCAGAAGACAAGGTTAGGTATTGGTCCTCACCTTTCATCTTGTCTGAAACAGGTCTCTGCCGTTAGTGCTGCAGATTCCAGGATCGCTGGCTGATGAGGCTCCCATCTTACCAGGGGAGCACTGGCTTTACATGGGATCCAGGAGACTAGATGCAGATCCTCACACTTAAGCATCCAGTGCTTTACTTTCTGTGGTGTAGTGACTCGTGGATTGTACAAGCTTTTTGGCGGAGTGCAGATAATGCCCTGTGATGTTGCCTTGCTACTGGCCTCAGATATGGCCTCAGATATGCTTATTTAGTGACGAGAATTACCTAAAGGTGATTGGATGACGTATTTTTTTGGTTGAGGGTCCTCTTCTCAGAGAACTCTAGCTTGTGTCCAGTTGACAAAAAAATCTAACCAGGGCGGCTTCAGACATTACCTTTTTTGCTGTAAGTACTTTTCTGTAATTGTGTATTGCTATAGGGCTTGAAGATTATAGAGTGTAGAACTAATACCATGCTGACTGTTTATGGTGTGGTAGTCACCATGCCATAGAATCTGTACACACTCTAGCCTAAAAAAAATCAAGGTTTTGTTAATAATACAGAAAAATGTTTGGTTTTTTTTTCTGTTAATTAATTGGAAGAAAATAAAACAAAGCATGACTAACATTTCATAACAGTGTTAAGCCACCATCCAAAAATGTCTGTGATTGTTCAAAAGGTATGAATCTGCCAAAGAAAACCGTATCTAAGATGTGTAGGCCATCTCTTTTTGTGAGGCAGTTAAGTGAGTCAGTTAAGCTGTGTTGGAAATTTACTGCATTTGTAGAATTGCTAACAAATGTGGAAGGTACAACAGAGAAACCACGAGATCATGGTTCTGTCCTTCAAGAATCAACCCATTCACTCAGGGATGCAAGAGTTAAGTCTGCAAAGCAACACAAAGGATTGTGTCTTAACCACTAAATTATGTCAAGCACTCCATAGGTAGAGTAAAAATGAAAGATGCAGAATAGAGTGATGGGAATGCTCATTGGAGGAGGTGGAACAGGAACAGGCTTTGTGGAGATGATTGACTAGCGAAATTTCTTGGAGATCTAATTAACACAGGTTGTGTTGGACAGCTGAAGATTACCTGTTCTGTAATAGTATGAATTGATATCATAAATGGTTTCGATGCCATTATGATGTATCATGTGTAAATAATTCATGCATAGACTAATGGAGCCATACAATGGAACTGCAGGGGTGTTACAAATTAGAATTTATGTGCATTGACATAGAGATGGGTAGAAGCCGGTATGGTGTTTGCCCCCTTCTCTGGTCACAGTTTCATACTGCTGCCAGCACCAGGTGTGTGTGTGTGTGTGTGTGTGTGTGTGTGTGTGTGTGTGTGTGTGTGTGTGTGTGTGTGTATGTTATGTGTGTGTATATATATGTATGTATATATGTATGCCAATCTTGATTTATTAGGTAAACAAGATTTATATAAGCATTTAATTCCACAAAAATCTTCCTTAAAGTAATTTATACAATAGCCATACAATATATGCTCAAAGGAATATTGAAGAAAGAGGTAAAAACTGAGGCAAAGTAGAGTTGGAAGTATGAGTGACATTCCGCACATTACCTTGTAACTTCTCGTCAGGTGGAATTTGAGTTGAAGATGTAATTTAGTTATTTGAAATACTAGGTATTGTTATAGAACTTCCTGGATAGAGTCACTTTTTCTCTCAAGTGGCTGTTCGATTTTATTCTTCTTCTGAAATTATCAAGACTCCTGTGTGCATGATAATTTTGATTATCAACTTGATGAAGATTAGACTAGCCATGAAAACAAATCATTGGGTTGTGAGCATCCCATGCCATTGGGATGAGGCCCAGCTCTAAGTAGAGAGGAGAAAGAAATCCCAGCAGGAGCATTCTTTTCTCTCTTTCTAACTATGGATGTAATGTGACTAGCCACCACGTCCTCCTCCTGGCATTGTATTTTCTCTGCCATGATGCACTGTATCTCCTGATCTTAAGTTAAAAAAAAAACAAAACAGAACTTATATTGATCTTTTGGGGTATTTTGTCACAACAAAGAGACAAGCAGCTAAGGCAAGTGGTGTACTGGCTAGTGTGTCACCTTAACACAAGCTAGAACAGTGTAGGAAAAGGAACCATAAACTGAGAAAACGCCTCCATTCGATTACACAAAGGGGAGTCTGTAGGGATGTATTCTGGATTAGTTCCCGATGTGAGAAAGCTCAGCCTCCTAAGGACAGTGCTACCCCTGGGCAGGTGGCCATGGAGTGTATAAAACAGCAGGCTGAGTGAGCCACAAGGAGCAAGCCAGTAAGCAGCGTCGGCCCACAGCTTCTTCTCTGCCTCCTCCATGGCCCTGTCTTGACTTTCTACCCTGACTTCCTTTAGTGATGTACTGGGTAAGATGAAATAAATCTTTTCTCTCTTGAATTGCTTTTTAGCTGTGATAGTTATCACAAAAACAGAGAAATAAACTAGGAAAAGGGTATGAGAGCTCTTTTGCCTAGCTTTTTCTTCCAGAGGAAGAGAATTTGCACAATTTAACCAATATTGTACCAATGCAGTACTAAAAATTAGGAATATTCATATTTCACTTTTATTAACACAAGAGTAAGATGACCACAATGTTACACCTTGCTTACAGTATAATGTGCAGCTTTCTGTATGCAAATAAGGACATTCCAATGCAGAATCCATTCTAGAGTGCTTTGTAATAACTTTTCTTATGCCTGATCATTACTGTGTCCTGGAATAAGATCCCAGTTTGTATTTTAGGATTGGCATGCTCACTCAGCAACCTAGAGTCTTAGGAGGGACTTTAAATGTCCCATAATTTTCAAGTGATGGTCATGGTGACCAACAACAAAAATTCTGTCATCCTGGATCAAAGTCAAAATGGGACTTGCCATGATTCCTTCTTGTTTAATTAAGCTAAAAGTTTATCTTTTTAAAGTGATTTTTTTGAATGACTGTCTTTAATTAATGTACTGTGTTCACCTACTCTTTTAAAAATTAAAAGTTTATTTTATAAAATACAACTTTGGTTTGGGGTGAAAGTTATTACTAAGCATTTTTGTTTTATAACTTGAAGATAGTTTCTGGTTTCTAAAATTTACATTTGGGAGCAATTAGCCTAATATGGTGTCCCGTATAGTATTAAAATATGCTGCATAATATGTCCACTGTACGATGGCCTAACATCTCTACAAAACACCAAGCCTACCAATCGGTCTTTGATTCCTAGAGCCCATGGAGTAAGGAAAATACTGGCTGCTGCAAGCTGCCTTTTGACCTCTCACAAACACTATAATGCACATATACACATGTACACATGTGCACATAGACACACAAGCACACACAAACATGTTCACACATACATATGCACAGACATGTTCACACACATGTACACACATACACCAGATACACATGAACACACACATGCATACACATATGTCAAATTAAATAAAATCATCTCTTTTCAATACCTGATATTGCATACTCATCTTTTTTTAAATTTTTAAACATTTATTTAATTAGTAAAATTTTAACTGAGCTTTTTATTTTTTATTTATTTATTTTTTATTTTTTACTATTTTTTCTCCTTTATTAATTTATTCTTGTTACATCTCAATGGTTATTCCATCCCTTGTATCCTCCCATTCTTCCCTCCCTCCCATTTTCCCCTTATTCCCCTCCCCTATGACTGTTCTTGAGGGGGATTACCTCCCCCTGTATATGCTCATAGGGTATCAAGTCTCTTCTTGGTAACCTGCTTCCTTCCTCTGAGTGCCACCAGGTCTCCCCCTCCAGGGGACATGGTCAAAGGTGAGGCACCAGAGTATGTGAGAAAGTAATATCCCACTCTCCACTCTACTCATCTTTTTTAAAAAACTCTTTTTAAAAGTTTAGCTGAGATTTAAATTTTTTTCTTTTAGTTTATATCTCCAAAACCAAGCTAATGAATCAAATCCTTATTCTAAATTCAGTCCTCTTCCCTTTAAATATATGAAAAAAAGTTTACATATGAGAAAAAGTCTTCCCCCCTTCAATTTCCCTTGACTGAACAAAGCTGTTTCCTTTGCTCCTTACACAAGATCATTGTGTTCCCTTTGCCTTTGTCATTATCATCCTCCAAACTTCCTTCAATTGGTCAGTGAGACTCAAATCCTGACCTGCAGGGTCCATTTGAAGACTAAACAGATACAGTTCCTAGGAGAAGGGAGTGGTCACCAGCCCCACTCTTGGATCTTTGCTCTGTGAAAGTGTTACCAACCCACTGGCCAACTTGTCAGCTGTGATTCATCCTGTATTTTTAATTGGGCGGGTGTTTACTTTTTACTTTTTGAGTCTGGCTTGTTGTTCTTCATCAGAAAACAAGAAGCCAGCATAGAAGAAACAACAAGTTTAAGCTCACCTTTAGACAGTTGGGGCAAATCAGTAAGCTTTTGTTAAAGAAAAGACGAAAAGCAGAGTCCTTCCTCTTGGACAGCCATCATCGCGTCTAAATCAGTACTTAGTAGAGAACATGATTCTTGATGATAGTTAACAGCCAGTTCTTCCATGGGCCTATTCCCTTAAACCAAGGTCATGGTTGTAAACCAAAATAAGATTTGAGACATGACAGTCTGGGGACCAAATTCACCTTATTCCTGTATTCCTGTGAGTAAAGTTTTATTCACATAAGTCCCATTCATTTGTCATTTGCTATTACACTATATTATCAGTATTACCTAGTATGGTTGCAACAGAGACAATACGACTGAGAAAACTCAATGTTTAAAATACAACAATCAAACAAAACAAACAAATAAACAAACAAACAAAAACTACCATGTTTATCCATGAACTACGGGGCCACTCCTACTGTGGACTCTTGGGAGAAGAACAGGTCCCAAAAGAAAGAGAGCTGAAAAGAAGAATAAGACCAGCTGAGAGCAATTTTTATAAATGTTTTAAATAAAAGCCAAGAGCTAGCTCTTACCCTTCCCACAAGAGGTCCATCCTGGCTGGGAGAAGAAATGAGCAACATGAAGATTATAGACTTAACATTTACCTGAGAAAATGCAAATTCATATAGAAGGCCAAAAATTAGAAGTCCCTTGCTGAGTTGCTCAGGAGGATGCCAGGCTATCACATGCTGTCACTTATGATGAAAATCACACCAAGACTCAGTTTGTCAGAATCCTACTCTTCAGATCTCTCTTCAGTTCGAAAAGAAGGCTGAGTCAAAGAATCCTAAGATTCACGGTGTGGCTCTCACCACAAAGAGAAAAACTGAAGACTAAAGAGATTGCAAACAAACCCAATCTGCATTCATACATACAGCTTTGGGGCTGGGTAAATAGTATCCAAAGAGATAGTACTACTTAGAATAAAATCAGTTTCTGTTTTGTCAACTACACAGCAGCCAGAGAATAATCCTGCAGCTGTAATTCATGTCTGGATGATACTTAAAGTTTTCCTTTTACACTGTAATAAGAGGGGTCTAAAAATGAATAAGAAACTGAACAACCCTCAGTTTTCAGGTGTGTGTGTGTGTGTGTGTGTGTGTAATGCACTCAGCTTTACCAAGGAACTGTAAAAAATACTGAAAGAGAAAGACAACCAATTGGATGATGATTATAAATATATGAGGATTTATTTTTAATTTGCAAATTAGTAAGCCAATGCACTAACGAGAAACTGTTGTTTCCATGGTCTTTCCATGAAAGAGCACAGAGTTTCACAACCTAGACAGGGTTGTTTTCCACATCCATCTTCATCTCTCCACTTCTCAGTGTCTCAGCCTTTCCATCCTCCCTAAGGATTCCAAATGCTATATTTTCCATCATCCCGAAAACATACTCTAGCTCAGAGCTTTTGAAATGCTTTAGAAATGCAGAGTTCAATAAAAGCATCATATCATCAAGGAATTGACAAATTGCAGTGATTGTCTTTCCTCTGTCTCTTTGCCTCTCTTTGTTTCTGAAAACCCACAGTTACATTATCATATTAAGTTCTGCCAAGTCTCATTGAAGACAGCATTGAAGACCCCACTTTCTTGATTTTCCATACCCATAGGAGGACCTACTATGAGCTTTAGTGGACACACACATTTTAAAACTATTTTTTATATAGGGGGTAGCTATGAAACTTAGAAGTTAAAATAAGTGTGAATTACCTTTGCATTCTTTGTGGGTCTGGAACTTGAGCAAGACACTGTAGCATGCATTTGGCTTCACACTCAGAGGGTCAATAGCCATCTGAGAACTGACTGGGAAGGAGACAAGCTTCTAAGATGACTTCCAAGGTGGGTCCAAGCTGTTGTTGACTATTTATGGAAAGCTTTGTCTCAGAAAAATTTACACATAGATCTTCCAGGAGAGTGCTTGAGTCTTCATGATGTATGTCTTAGTTAGGGTTTCCATTGCTGTGAAGAGACTCCATGACTAGGTTAATTTTAATAAAAGAAAATATTTAATTGGGACTGATTTGAAGTTTCAGAGGTTCAGTCCATTAGCATCAGGGTGGGCAGCACTGCAACATCCAGTCAGATGTGCTGCTGGAGGAGAAACTGAGGGTTCCACATCTTGACCTTCAGGCAGCCGAAGGGGACTGTCCCACCGGGCATAGTTTGATGAGACCTCAAAACCAGATTCTGCAGTAACATACTTCACCCAACAAGGCCAAACCTACACGAACAAGACCACGCCTCTTAATAGTGCCACACCCTATGGGCCTATGGGAGGCAATTACATTCAAACTACCACGCTCAACTCCTTTGTCCTATATGCTTATAACAATATCATAATGTAAAATGCATTTAGTCTAATTTCAAAAGTCCCATAGTAAAAATCAGAAACAAAAACCAGAAACAGAAAACCAACAACAACCAAAAATGAAACAAACAAAAAACCCACCAAAGTCTCCATAGTCTATAAAATACCCAACTTGCTTAAAAGTCCAAAGATCAAAGTCCCTTCTGAGACTCATGAAATATCTTAATTGTAATGCTCTGTAAAACCAAAATAAAAAATCACATGGAATACTTCAAACATATAACGGCACAGGATATACATTACCATCCCAAAATGGAGGGGGAAAACCTAGTAAGGAATTACTTGACCAAAGCAAGACAGAAAACCAGCTGGGAAAACTCAAAACTCTGCATCTCCATGTGTGATGTCAAAATGCTCTTCAGATCTCCAACTCCTTTCAGCTTCATTGACCACAACATACTTCTTTCTCTTGGTCTGGTTCCACTCCCTGTTAGCAGCTTTCCTTGGCAGGTATCCCATAGCTTTGTAATCTCTAACCTCTTGGGGTCTCTAAGGCAATCTAGGCTTCACCTTCACAGATTCACACAGTGGCCTCTTTAGGCTTCCATGTAGGGACGCCCCTGCCACATGCTTGGCGTCAGCAGCTTTCCTTAGGCATGGATCAAGTGTCCATAAGCCTACTTCTTTCTAGGCCTACATACCACATATCTAGTCTCAGCAACACTCCTTAGTCATTGAGGGAGTTTCCACAACCCCTTGAATCTATTCTTGATTCTAAAGCCAGAGCCACATGGCTGAAGCTACCAAGTTCTGCTGCTTGCTGGGGCTGGAACATGGCCCTTTTGTTCTACTTCATCTTCATCAGCTTTCTGTTTTTGATGATTTCCTTCACTGCCTAAGCTTGGATGTCTTGGAACTTGCTCTGTAGAATGACTTGAAATCGGAGATTTTCATGCCGCTGTCTGATGAGTGCTGGGATTAAAGTCACCACATCTGGACCTAAGCTTTTCTTTAATTACTTCTCACAAGATGAAAACTTAGCTGAGTGGGACTTGCCCTGAAATCTTCACTCCTTTCCACTTAATATCCTTTAATATAGGATTTAGCTTCCTTCTATTTTCTGGTGGCTCTTTAATCCTTCAAGGACAGATTTTATATTTGTTCTTTCTCAGCTTGTTCCATTTGCTCAAAACTCTCTTCAAAAGCATGAACCCATAGCAAAGATATACGCTAGGCTGTTTTGAGATTTCTTTTGCCAGTGGAATTAATCTCAATTTCTTCTCTTTAGCCTCAGGTAGACTCTTTGGACAATGGGGGAAAGTAGCCACATTCTTTAACAAAATATCACAAGAACAATTTCTAAGTAATATATTAAAATTTTTCTCCTCTGAAACCTCTTGGACTAGGCTCTCATATTTCAAATCATCCTCAGCACCATTGTCTTCCATATTCCTGCTAGAATGGCACATTAAACCCTCCTTAAAGCACTCCATTGCTTTCCTAATCCAAAGTTCCCAAATCCACATTCCTCCAAACAAAAATATGGTCAAGCCTAACACAGCAATACCCAGTGCCTGGTACCAACTTCCATTAGTTAGGGCTTCCATTTATATGAAGAAACAACATGACCAAAGCAGGTCTTATAAAAGAAAAGATTTAATTGGGTCTGACTTATAGTTTCAGAGTTTCAGTCCATTATCATCATTGTGGGAAGCATGGCAGCATCCAGGAAGATGTGGTACGGGAGAAGGAGCTGAGAGTTCTACATCTTGATCTGAAGGCAGCAGAAGGGGACTATGCCAATGGGTGTGGTTTATAAGACCTCAAATCCTGCCTCCACGGTGACGCACTTCCTCCAACAAGGTCACACCTTCTAATAGTGCTACTCTCTGTGGGTCTACGGGACCAATTACATTCAAACTATCACCGTGTGGCAACTGATTCTTTGAGAAAAAGGAGGAGGGGCAGTGAGAAGAGACCCTTCTGTGTGACTTAGTCTCAGAAGTTAAATATCAATTTCACAACCTTTTATTCATTTTCACTTTGCAGGTCAGGAAGTCCAGCCCAGACTCACAACTCACACAGAGCTCTGCTTCAGTCTTTGAAGGGAAGGGTGTTAACAAAATTGTGAATCTATTTTTAAAAGCCTTCACAGATCATAAAATGTTGGGGATTTTATTGCACTCTCTCCTTCTGTTTTCTACTAGAATGTCTTTCCTTATTAGGGACAGAAATCTGCAGAGATGGCTCCTCTGTTAAAGGCTAGACTCACAACCAAAAATATAAGAGGACAGAGAACCTACCTTCAATTGGGACCTGCAGCTGACGATTACCGACTCAGTGTGTAACATTACATCTGTGTGATTGGGAGAGATGTCAGTTACCAGTTTTATTTTCCTCTTTGGGTTTAAGTGATGGGCTTTTCCTTTGGGCAACCACTTCTATACATTCTACCGCGCTTGGTGGGAACATCCATCTTGTCCTTACCAGCACCACTTGAGCCATAGAGCTGGGGTATGGAGCTCAGTGGCCATTCAGTGACTATTTTTATGTTCCTGGTGACGGCTTTTGTGATAGGCATATGGTCTGACAGAGTAACAGATGCAAATCACTTAGAAAGTTCACAGTTCTCAGGGATGAAGAACAACCTATTCTTTCTTTTTTTAAAAAATTCTAGTTTGAGTTGCATATTTTTTGCTGATGAAGAAGTCCTAACAATTCAGGAATTATGACTCAGCAAAGAAAACCACAATCTTTAAACACAGTAACCACCAAGTACTAGGAAAATGTTAAAAATAAGTACAACAAAAGAAAAATAGAAAAAAACAAGTAAACATAACATATTTAGGAAATATTAGAAACAATCACAAAAACTTTATCTTTATTTTGTTTGTATTTTACATTATTCAGGGTTATATTTTATTTTATTCCCATTGATTTTCTTCCTGAGTTATGTACTGTATACTCTCTGACCTCTCAAGTCACTTTTATGAATGAACAGTCACTAATTTTAGTTAGTAGTTTCAGGTCTAGGTATATGTTTTAAGTTGATAATGACAAGATATGATATATAGGTTTACTTTCAGAATTTTAGACACACCAAATTAGGAAAGATGCTTTCTTCAAGGCTGCCAAATACAAATAGCCAAAACTGTATGAATATATATAATTACTGATTGTTTCATGCTTCTTCTTGCTAGATGAAGTTTATTGTATATATGTGTAATAATAAATATATATGTAAAATATAAAGAAAGAAAAAAATGAAAGTATCTACTTTAATTAAAATATCTACATACTATTTAAATTAAGTGTTCTTGAAAGACCTCTACCGTACACACACAGGATAAACCTTGTTATGCTTTTAAGTATAATATCAGTCACATTCCCACATCCCATTCCTAACAAGAAAGTGTTCTACTTGACTGGTATACTTGCTAAAGTGGCATTGGTACCCTCCTTTGCTTCCAGTGAATGTTCAGATTTTCATTTTCTATTACCAGCCTCTTTGTGGCTATTTTTCAGAGAGTACTACTTTCTTTCACATATTTCCTGAGGCTTTCCACTGGGTCTTAGCAGCATTCACGATACCTTCTTTGGTTGGTTGCTTAAGATGTAATGCCTGATGTCAGGAAGTCTCCCACAGATTTTCATTGCTGGGCTAATGGTGCACTCCTTTGTGTTTCTTCTCCCTAAAAGAAACATCTTTTGGGGAGACCCCAGATGGCCAGCCTTCTCTATTCCAAAGGAGCCATTCATGGTCCTGTTCCATGTAACCATGACACACAGATAATTCCTGGAATGAGAGATGCCTATGTATCAGTCTGGCTGCTTGGCCTCTCCTTTAGTGGATGCCCTTGGCAGTTACTGTTGTTGATCTTGATGTGCATGCTGTCAAAATTAGATGGTGAAGCCGTCATAAATACATTTCTAGTAATATGAGTGATAGAAGCACTTGCTTATGAACTCACAAACTGTGTTCTTAGTTGAAACTGAGAGAGGATACAGAATTATGAAAAGTCGCAGTCTGGAAAGATCTAAAAGTCTTTGTGAATTAATATAGGCCTATATGAAATATGCATTGTTGTTAGCCTATCAGGTTAAAAAAAGGACACAATATGAGGTCTTGTAATTCATAACATAGAGTGTCTTTCTGGAGAAATTAGAGTTTAATAGATGATATGAGGCAGTGTAATCAAATAAGACAAAATATATTTTATAGTTTTCAAATTCACTTAAATAGGTTTTTAAAGATAGCTTCCTTCTTTAAAAAGTTGCCTAGAAACCAATCACAGACACTTGATTTTAGACCCTCAGTTTGTAATTATTTTTTTAATCTTAAAAAATACATAGAATGGCTTTTTTTTTTACCCATGAAAGCAGAAGCTTCTAACCTCTGAACTGAATGAGATGGTTTTTCTTGAAGGTTTCTGTAAGTTGGTTGCTACAAAATCCTTTATTGATTTTGAAGATGCTTTAATCAATAGTGTAAACCCTTCATACCTAATTTAAGCACTCCCCTTATAATTGCTTTCTACTTCTTTTTTTACTTCTTGCAGAATTTACCTCTAATGTATCCACTTTTACCTGTGGCTGTAATTCTGGTTTCTGTATGCAAGTTACTCAAGAGTATAACTTTGGCCCAAACAGCAGCTGTTACCCTGAAAGAAAAATGACATTGTGTGATTCGGGGATGCTTGATGCGTGGTGACCAAGTGCTAGAGAGATATCTCAGTGGCTAAGAACACCAATGACTCCTATGGAGGACCTGGGTCTGGTTCCCAGAGCCAGCATGGTAGCTGGCTTATAATTGCCTGTAACTTCACTCCTAGGAAATCCAATTCCCTCTACTTGTCTCCTCAGGCACCATGCATACACATGGCACACAGGCATACATACAGGCAGAACATCCACAGACTTAAAACAAAAACATACATGTGATGATCAAGGGCTTGCCCACCCATCTTGCCATAGTTGCTAAATAGAAAATATAGAATTTACAAAATTGTGTAAAGTAACTTGTTTAAAAAAGACTTTAAAAGATTTTTTTTAAATTTAAGATCTACCTTTATATGAATATAAATGTAAAATTTCAAGAATAAGGATTTTATGAGACTAATATAAAAAAATCTTTAATGAGTTTTTCCCAATCTTGTGAGCAAAGCAAGCCTATGGCTTCCCCTTCCTCAGAATCTTCATGCATATCAAATTAGAGACTGTTACAAGAATGACAACTAGACTTTCAGGGTGTACACAATGACATGAGTGTGGGTTTGGGGTCAGGTTAGATTGTGTCAGCTGTCAAAAAATTTGTAATGTGTATTTTTCATACTATAGGTGGAAAGATATCTTTAAAGAATTATGAATAAGGATGTGTCATGGCAAACTATTTGGCTGGCTTAAATATGGGAGAAACTGACTACAGTGAAAGATGGAAAATAAACATGCTAGGAAGTGGGTTTCTAAAAAGATATCCCTCAACCATCATGGTAGTCATATAACATACCAATGTAGACTGTGAGCACCCATTCCTACAACTAAGCCTGCAGTTAAAATATGCTAGACTGTTTCATTGCTTAATTTCCAGGACAAACACAATTAGAGTCATCGGAGGCCATTTGTGTTGTATTTTGGCTGATAATAATTCTCCAATGATCATCCATATGTGAACCAAAGATTTCAATGCTAATTCTGAATATTTTTCTTCCACTTAGCACTTCGTGGTTATCTTACAATTTCATGATCAGAGACATTGAGCAATGGAAAAAACTGGGAGTTAGGGAATTTGGGAGCTTTTAAGTGTAATAGCTTTTGGCATTTTACTTAAATGTTGGTAAGTTTCACCATGAGCTTTTCCTTCTAAGAAATGTTTACAGTTTTTTTTTCAGCTAGTGTTATGATAAATCTCAAAACTTAGATGACACAAGTCAAGAATATTAGCAATAATTGGACACAGCACATAGGGTTTCAAATGTGACAAATTTGGGGCATGGTTTCCTTTCTGCTTTATTTAGGAGACAGTGATCTTCCATTTAGTCCCATGCAATAATCCCCCACAGGATTATTAAGGAAGATGACTTGGGGGAGGGGGAAGGTTCCTAAGGGATGGGAAATAGAATATATAATTATGGAGAGACAGGAAGGAGAATATTAAATGAGGAAGAGGAGGATGAATGAGAGAGTTAAGAGAGGGGATACGGGAAGGGACAAGTAACACTAAGGGACATCTGAGGGTCCATATGGAAGCCTTTCACTGTAGAAGCCTCCTAAAGTATATATTTAGATGAAAGGAATATAAATGGAGTAATCAAAAAATGGGGATGACAATGACACCACCAGATACAACAAATGGGATTTGCCATTAAGTGAAAATCTGAGTGCCAGCAATGGGCTACATCTAGATGATTGTCGGCCACCTGGGAACCTCTAAACATCTCAGAATTCGGCCGACACTGTCACTTATTCTTTACAAACTTATAATCAGGTCCTACTGCTGAAGACAATTACAATCTCATTGAAAATGGAGAAGTCAAGCTGGTGAGTAATTAGAACCCTCACCCCTGCTGTCTAGTGTTCATTTCTACTGCGAGATACTCTTCACGCCCCTAGAAGAGAAAGGTAAATACCAATCTATCTACAAACCCTACAATATATGCCTGTGACCTGCCTTCAAGGCACAGTAGTGTAATAATGGCACAAACGTAAGGGAAGTAACCAACCGCCCACTGATTTGGTTTAAGGCCCACTTCACCCATGTCAGATACTACTTGTGTGGCCATGAATCTTAGATTGTATAGACCATGGGCCCAGGGGAAATACAGATACTACTGCTCTATTAAAATAATGACTATTAACAACACTCTACTAAACACATAAATGATTGCCTTGCTCATTCATCACCAGAGAAGCTTTTTCTTGCAATAGGTGAAAACTAACAGATGAACTAACAGAGACTGTGGTAACACACATAAAGCCTATACAGGCTCAAGCCTGATAGAGTCCCAACACTGAGCAGGGAAGTGGACACCAGCTCCCTATATCACCAAGAAGCTATTGGTTGTTTATACCCATTTACAAAGAAAAAAAAACATTTTTTCCCAATGGATTCCAATTAGATATATTAACCACACTTAAGGGAGGCATCATGCCCAGCAGTACCGGGCAAACACAAAATGAATCTAATGGTATTTTGTAGACATTTTTTTTTTTGTCTTATGAGTCTTTTCCTTGAATACTAGTGTTCCTGATTTTGGGTTTTTGTGTATTTTTGTACATCTTTTTTTTCTGCCTCTCCTCCACCCTACCCTGCCTCCACCCCTTCTTTTTTTCTTTTTCCTCACTTGTTTGTTTGCTTTCTAAAGAGAAAGAGAGATAAAGGCCAAGGACCTACACTGACCTGGAGGTGGGAAGGATCTGGAAGAACTTGGGGGAAACTGTGATCAGAATATATTGTTTAAGTTTTTAAAATAAAGAAGAGCATAACAAGCTGGAAGAAGACAATGGCTATTCCACTGACTCCTGAAGCCCATCGGCGCTTGCTATTTCAACAGGAAGGAAAGCTTTAGAGAACCTCGCGTTGAATGACCCACTTACACATTATGAAATCTCAGGATCTTCTGGCACTTGGCACTCAAAGCTAGTAGAAAGGAAATTCAAAGGATTCAGGCTTTGCATGTATACCAAGCATCACTGAAATCTTATCTCCCAAGAATAAAGAGATTTAAATTCCAGGGTTTAGAGGGATGAGGGTGTGTGTGTGTGTGTGTGTGTGTGTGTGTGTGTGTGTGTGTGTGTGTGTGTGTGTGTTTTATTAGCTGTTAGTTGGCAAGGTCCTGATTTTTGATGAGAGAAATCCAAAATTGTTTCAAATTATATGTCACAGACCTCAATTGCCCTGCAGAACTGTTTTCCAGCTGGGCGAGTGTCTTCTTCCTTGATTCCTGTTTATGCTTCCAATCCAGCTAATGAAAATAAAATGGATCCTCTTCAGCCACCCTCCGTTCCTCAGGTCTTGTGAACTCAGTGGTTTGTTCCCAGTACACTAACATCAAGACAACTAGTTTTTCTGCTGGAAAACTCGAAAGCAGGCCTCCATCTCAATTCTGTTGTACCTCGGCACCCACAGGCATTTTGAAGGAGCACAGATTTTACAATAGCAGCTTGAATGCAGCTGTGTCCTTTCCAATCTAGGTCCAAGAGACAAAATTCAACATGAGATTTTTAGACATTCCAAGGCCCATCTGCCATGTAACCCACTTATCTTTGTGGCTGCAAGTTCTTTATTGATCCAAAATGGTAAGGGGTGGGGGCAGGCAACAAAGGGGAAAATGCAGGGGGAGAGAGAAACCATAAATCCATTCTTTTGTTGTTCATCCAGCAGCATCTGTGAGCAATTGTCACAATTACTAGTCAAACTGTATTTGACTTTTTGCCAACATGAATTTTCCAAAAACCCAATGTAAACAAACTCTGCAAGTACTTCCTCATTTGCCAAGCCAGTAATTATTTACTTTGTTTGGGCCTAGCATTAATGTCAGTTCAGCTTTACAGCCTGTAATGTGTTTGTTAATGAAACTGTGAGGTCTAAAGCTACATATTAACCTTGCCACCCTTCAATTTTGAGCTCAATAAAGTTGCACCATGGTTTTGTAAACTAGTGTTGGGGGACAGGCAAACGATTAATTATATTTTTCCCCTTTCTTTTATGCAAGCAAATTGTTAATCTTTAAACCTGCCTTGAATTTTTAAGCTAACAAATTGAAATGCAGCCTCTGAAAGATATGATATCATGTAGATACCTTGTCACGACTGTTTGGATGTGAGTCTTGCATTGCTATCTAGTTACCCTGAAGGCTCTGTGTGCTTCTGGATGGCTTGGCAAACACCTTAGGGAATCAGAAAGTCTTTTGGTTGGATAGTAAAATTATAGGATGCATGGTTGGAACCTAGAGTTCACTTTGTGGAAACTGTATCACTGTCTGGGGACTTGAGGATGTCTGAGAAGTTCAGCTAGAAGAGAAAGTTCATGCTCAGGATGAGGAGCTAAGAAAGTGGAAGGAGACTGACAAGCCCAAGAATGCAAGGGTTTGTTTTTGTCTTGGGCACAGTGTAATTTGCTGCAATGTCTGGCCCATGAAAATACATACTGTACACTGATATGGCCAGGTCAAAGCCCAGTTCTCCTAGAAGATAGGTACTGATGAAGAATGGGAAGGGCAGAGAATAATCAAGGGACAAATAGACAAATGAATTTCAGATGAGAGTGAATCTAAGATAGAAGAGTGAGACATGTGGTCATAAGTGAAGCCACATTTGTTCAGATGACCATAGAAGGCCTCCTCGAGAGGTAGATATATGAGCTAAGACCTGTGTAGTGGGCAGAGTTCAGTTAGAATCCATGGTGCATATTTTTCATGTTCATCAAGAGGAAGAAAGCTTGTGCTGTATACCTACTTAGCCTGCAGAGCAGGGTGCAGTGAACGGGGATGCACAAAGTGGTTAAGTGGGGGAGTATGAACTTGTGTATTCCCCAAAGCATGTTTGGGTATAAAAGAAAAGATACTATATACGGCTTTAGAGCCACACCTTCTAAGAACAAGGGTTTCTCTGAGTATTAAAGAGCCATCTTGAGGTCTTGATTTGCTAAGGCTAGGAAGGAGAAAATACTTGGACAAAGTTGAAAATGTCCCAGACAAATATCACTTCTGATGCATGTCTTCGTGATCATTTCCTCTTCTGAGGCATGTCTTCATAACCATTTCCTCTTCTGATACATGTATTCATGACCACTTCCTTTTTTGATGTATGTCTTCATGATCACTTCCTTTTTTGATGTATGTCTTCATGACCACTTCCTCTTCTGATGCATGTCTTCACAACCACTTCCTCTTCTGATGCATGTCTTCATGACCACTTCCTCTTCTGATGCATGCTTTCATGACCACTTCCTCTTCTGATGCATCTCTTCATGACCATTTCCTCTTTTGATGCATGTGTTCATGACCACTTCCTTTTTTGATGCATGTCTTCATGACCACTTCCTCTTTTGATGCATGTCTTCATGACCACTTCTTCTTCTGATGCATGTCTTTATGACCACTTTTTTTTCCTGATGCATGTCTTTGTGACCACTACCTTTTCTGACGAATGTCTTCATGACCACTACCTTTTCTGAGGCATATCTTTATGACCACTTCCTCTTTTGATGCATGTCTTCTTGACCACTTCCTCTTCTGATACATGCCTTCATGACCACTTTTTTTTTTCTGATACATGCCTTCATGACCACTTTTTTTTTCCTGATACATGCCTTCATGACCACTTTTTTTTCTGATGCATGTCTTCATGACCACTTTTTTTCTGATTCATGTCTTCAGGACCACTTCCTCTTTTGATGCATGTCTTCATGACTACTTCCTTTTCTCCTTTTGGGGAATATTTGGAAGTTTAAATGTCCTGAAAACTCTAGAAATCTGGTTGACATGAATGTGGATCAGTGACTGCCTGACCTGACTTAGAAACTAACATGAGGGGCTACTTCACTTGAGACAGAGCTGTAGTGGGAGAGAGGTAGGCGATTATTTTCTCCTTTACCTCGAATGCAGGTGTGAATAATCCCTCCCCCTCAAAAGGATCATTTTGTTTTACACCAGAAACTGACGGTTGTGTTTGATCATGTAGCTCTGAGCTCTGAATGGCTATTTTATGCAAAAATCAATATGAATTATGGAGAGAATCTAGCCTTTAGTTACACAGTGTAAGAATTTTATAGTTAGCTACAGTAAGGAAGGAAACCACAGAAGGCAATTTCAAGAAAATTTTCAGGAATTCTTTTTCTGGGGAAACACTTTACACTTAACCATAGGAGTTGATGAAAAAATGCACACATTGGACATTCTCAAAATAAATGGTGAGAAGGGAAATGTAAAGAATCTTATGAAAAATGTCAATTCCGTATGAAAAATTGTATTTTATCTGTCTTGTGTGTCTGGGGTTCTTACATTTGCATCTTGTGGATCTTATTTAACATATTTATTTTGAGGCAATCTTAGCTTATGAGCTAAAATTTTCAACTTGTCATATCAAAAATATTTTTTAAAACAATTCTCCAACCCTGATATACATGAATCATGAGCAGATCTTCAATGAGCGAATAACTGGATTGGGCTCTGAGCTCAAAGATGAAGGAAATAAACACGTTGCCCCGCATAAGCATTTGATACTCTTAGTCTTGTGTGTGGACGTTTTATGCCTGGAGTGCAGGCAGTATTTGTTTACAGTGATTTGTCTTATCTGCCGGGACATTGTATTTAAGCTGTTATCCAGAATTCAAGCCAGAACCTCACATCTGTGTATAAGTGCCTGTTCTCACTTTGACACAATGATGTGCCTTCTGGAGGTCTTACTGGCAGAGGAGGTTGGTGCTGATGCAAGCACAGAGTCCAAAGAGGAAGGATGATAACAGAAGACAATGACATGACTGGCATGATGTGGGAACAAGCAACAGCTGTGGCCTTTATGGGACCAGAGAGGACTCTCTTTCAGCTGCCTTTGTAGATCCTAAAACACACAGACTCTCTGGGCTTAGGAGTAAGCATAAACAAGTATCCCCATGGCCTTTGTTTCTTAAGCAAACTCTGAAAATCCTTAGCAATACCTAAGGTTTTTTACACAAAGAGTCAACCTTTGTAATAATAGCCACTAGACCATATATAAAGCTGCTCCATATGATTTGTGTCTGGGAGTTCGGACAGCTGCTGCATAGAAGAGTAAAGTAGGCTTCCATGTTATTGAGACTGTGAGCCACACATTTTCCTGAATAAGAATGAACTGTGCCACCCAGGGGCACAGGCGATGGTCAAGGAAAGCATCTCCATGTTCTTTTCTTGCTCTAGTCTCTACATTTCCTCCGTACATTGTTTGAAGAAAGCTCTCTTTCAAGTCTGTGATGACAAATCAAGGTTGAAACTAAACTCCGAAGATTATGAAATTGAATGACAAATGAAGCTGAGTTCTTGTGAAATTTTACTTCATGTTGATGTCTGTGAATTCTTTAAAATTATTTTTATTTGAAATGCTTCCTATCTTTGGAAAGCTAGAAGTGTGTGTGTGTGTGTGTGTGTGTGTGTGTGTGTGTGTGTGAGAGAGAGAGAGAGAGAGAGAGAGAGAGAGAGAGAGAGAGAGAGAGAGTCTAAGAAAGAAAAACCACAGTCAATGTTAGAATGTACTTAACAAAAATATGTGTTTGTTTTTAAATTGCCATTTAGAAACTAGTGCTTCTATTGTGAGAGAAACAGTAATGATAAAAATAATTAAGGCTGGCAAGCTAGAGAGGTGGTTCCATTGGTAAAGTGCTTGCTGAGGAAACATGAGATCACATTGAAAATCTCTGAGCACTCTGGGCCTGGAGCAATGTCTCAGCAGCTAAAAGCACGTGTTCCTTTTTCAGAGGACTCAGGGTTGAGTGGCTCACAGCCATCTACAATCTCAATTCTGGGGGAATCCAATGACTTCTTCTTGCCTCTGCAGACAGCAGGAATTCATGTGGTGCATATACATACATTCAGGAGAAACATCATACACATAAAATAAAATAATTTATAAAGATGCATAGCATGAAAGCATAGTAGCATTTTTCTGGAGTGCCAATGCTAGGGACTCTGACAGTAGAGTTCCTAGGGCTCACTGGCCAACTGGTTTAGAGAAATTGATGAACTCCATCCAGGTTCAGTGTCTCATAAAAGAAAGTAGAGGCTCCAGGGTTAGACACGGGTAAAAGACAATCAGCACTGACCTCTGTGATCTACATTCATGAGCATATGTATCTGCACACATACATATACACACAAAAACATGCTGACATACATATGCATGAATACATACACACATGCACACACACACACACACACCACCACCACCACCACCAGACCAGCATGTGTCTATGGGACCTCTTTTATTGGTCATGTTTACATGCATACACACACATATACTTACACACATACACAGAATACTCCATGTAACAAATAATTAGCTTACTATTGATCTTCAGGTCAAATTGTGAAAATAAAGCCAAAAACAGCCCAAAGAGTAATATATATATTTGCTGAATATGAAGTGGTATGGGGCAAAAAAAATTAATTTTTAATGCTTTTTGGGCAAACCATAATAAACTTTGTGTGTTAAAAATATCTTAAGTTTATGCATTAACTATTTGTTTCTCAAATAATCTTAAACATTAGTCAACCATAAAGTTTCACTCACTCCTAAAGATTCCTATTCCCTAACACCAAGGGGAGAGAAGGAGCAATGCCTCAAAGGCCACAACTGTCCACAGGAATAACTGGTACTTTTCATCCTCCTTTTACTTATAGTTTCTGAGTTGCAAGTGAAAACAAGAATCTAGTTGTTTTCAGTACCAGCAATTCAATATTCGTGATAAACATATTTTTTGATTTATTGGGTGATAAATCAACTTATTCTGAAGTGTATGAGAAATGCTAGCTGAGAGCAGTCACACGGGCTCAGGTTTTACCTCGCGTGCGGCTTGTGCTTATATATGGCCACACAGTGACTCCTCCATACATGTTTTCATAGCCTGACTTAAAAATCAGTACATGGTGGGAAATGGGCTCTTTTCTCTGCTCTTGGGGCTCTTTTCCTCCTGCTGGTTTGCTTCTTCCAGCCTCGGTATGAGGGTTTGTGCCTGATCTTATTGTAACTTGTTATGCTGTGTTCAGTGGTTATCCCTGGGAGGCCTGCTCTTCCCTGAAGGGACACAGAGGAGGAGTGGGTCTGGGGGAAAAGAGGAAGTGAGGGGGGAACTGGGAAAAGTTGAGGGAGGGGAAACTGCAGACAGAATGCATTGAAAACAAAAACAAACACTTTGTAAAAATCATAGCAGTAGCGTATGCCTGTAATCCTTGCACTCGAGTAGGAAGAGGCAAACAGATTTCTGCGAGTTCGAGGTCAGGACTAATCCAGGACAGCCAAGGCTACACAGAGAAACCCTGTCTCAAAAACAAGACAACAAACAAACAAACAAACCAAAAACAAAAAACAAAAAACAGAAACACAACAACCAAACACACACACACACACAAAACCCCAAACAAAACAAAAGCTTCATAGCCTTGCTATCACATCCCTTATGGCGCATGGTAGCTTTGCTTTTACTAACAACACGGGAGTGGGCTCTGTTTTATTCTTTTCTTCTGCTCCAGGATCTAACTTTACTAAAACACAGGAAAGCTTTGAAGAAAAAAAGATCAGAAAGAAAGACTGTAGTCATGACAGTGGCTGCAGCATGGGATCGCCAACCTAAAGCATACTGTTGAAGTGCAAGCAGTTTGTTTCTAAGAAGAAGCACCACAGACAGCAGAGTCTCCTGGGCAGACAGAGTTCAGGTATGAGATGGTATCTATTGATCTCTTCATTTGGATTAATGTCTCCATGTCAGATGCTTTTTATACAGCCTGTCATTTAATACTCCTAATCACGAGGAGTCATACACAACAAACTGCTGAGAAGAAGGGATACAAATTCTGCGGGGATAAGGGCTTTTATGCCTTACTCTGTACCTCATTTGTGTCTCTGGTACCTAGAGTAATGCCTGACACCAGGGTAGAATTCATCAACAATGAAAAACCACCCTGTAAGATTCAGCAGAATTAGAAATTAGTAAGACAAGGTCTTTATCCACATTAGTCTGTTTCTCAGTAGTGTAATGGAAACCTAGAAAGCTGAAATGGGGAACAACCAGTTTATTTAGTTCATTGCGTCAGTGGCTACAAGTATCACACAACACAGCACAGACACAGTTGAACAATCCTTGATTCTCACCTGCTGACAGCAATGATGGGAACATGTGTATGTTGGTGGATAGGGGTCACATTATTGATGAAGAAGCCTGAGAGAGACTAAGGTCACACAAGCCCTTCTATGAGTCTGATCCTCATTGAGAGGAGGTTGTTTCTGGGCTCTGTCTGTTAAAGGCCCACCCCCATCACTACACTGAGAACAAAGCTAACCCCTGAGTCATTGGGGAAGAAGCATCCCAAGAACAGCTTTGCTCTCAAGGCCTGCCAGAAGGTCACCTCACTTGTGACATCCAGGTTAGGCTGCAGCTGCATCAGATTATTTGAGGATTAAGCCAGCCTTCAGTGGACCAAGGAGGCACTAAGGGCATGGAGTAGACAGAAGGTTTTGAGTGTTCTTCTAAGAAGTTGGGAAGTAAAAAAATTAACCACCAAGCAAGTAAGCAAGCAAGCAGCAACAACCACTCCCTCCAAACCAACCAAGCAAACGAAAAACGAACGGACAAACAGAAAAGAGAAGAGAAGGAGGGCCATGTATAAACTAGTGACAATTAGAGTTGAACAAAGATTTTCTTTTTACCTTTCTTTTCCATGAGAAAATCAAGTTCATTATCAACAGATGAACAGAGAGTAGAGAAGTGGCAGACAGACTACTGAAAACAGTTAGGGCGGAAGCTGTGTTCAAGAAAGGAAAGAGGATGAAACGATCCCTGATGTGCAGGCTGCTAGTCTTCCTTAAAACAAATGGAGTTTTCTCAATTTACCTGTTGGTACTCCATGAGATATCCAGTGGAAGACTTTGCTTACAGACTAACCCAGCATCCATTAAGCTTAAAATATATTACTATTTCACTCACTTATCCAAAGAGTAAGCATATTGATCACCTTTTGGCATGAATTATAATTACTTATAAAATTATTTATAAAGTGTAGGCGATTATCCAAATGGCCTTATATTTGCATTGAATTCTGAATGTATTTGTTCATTGTCCTTCTACTAGGAGTATATGATCACATCAAAACAGTCTCTCCTGCTACTTACCTATGTCCTGAAACTCTAATTTTCTCCCTAAATCTAATTTCTGATCACATAGTGCTCAGCCCCCTGTTAGCTTGTCATAATGATGTTGTGAATGAAAGCTCTGGCTGGTGCTCTCAAGAACACCAACAACCCTGAAGAAAGACAAGCCCCAACCCCTGCTGAGGCTGCTCTCCACTGTCTTCCTCCCACCTTTAACTGCGAAGATGAGGCTGGGCTGTTGGTGAATTTGAAATCATTAATAGTGACAGAACTGGGGACATTGGTAGCCTCATAGGCAGGGAAACAACTGTTCAGAGCAGTGATGGTCCCAGTTCTGATGCGCAGCTTAAAACAGTCTGCTCTCACCTCATCAGTGTGGGTCCACTGTGCTGACAACTTCAGCGGGTACCAGGAACTGTGAGGAAGCAAGATAAAAACTCATAAGAACAAAATCCATGATTCCCTTTCTAAGGATGTAAACGTAAATACAGATAAAGTGCCTGTGCAGAAAAACTACTATATAATCTTCTTTTCAAAAACTCATTTATTTGTTTATTTTTTGTTTTCTTGTTGATTGGCTGAGTGAATGAGGGGACATGTGATTGACAGGTGTGTCTATGGAAGCAGAGGACAATTGTTAACTTCTCTCCTTCCAATACCTACCTGCCAGGGATCAAATTCAGGCCACCAGGCTTAGAGGAGAGCGTCTTTACAGGGCGAATCATCTTGCTATCCTTAAAAACCTACTTTTTATAATCATTCCTTTGTGCATGTGACATGGGACCCGGATATGGACACTAGATGTCTTCCTTAATCACTCGCTACCTTGGCCTTTGGGATAGGGTCTCCCACTTAAGCCACAGCTTACCCAGAACTCAGCTATTGGGCTAGAATGGCTAGCCAGCCATCACTGGGCATCCTCCTGATTCCACCTGGATCCAGCAGGGGTTACAGAGGGGTAAGTCTCATGCTTGTGCAGCAAGTGCTCTATTCATTGAGCCACTTCCCTCATGTTCTGTAATGCTTATTTCTGTTCATGCCATTTTATATTTCTGTCTCATCATTTTAGTGGAGAAAAGCAATAGGTTGGAGAGATGAATATAATTTAACAAATAATGTCCTATTATTAAGTATGTTGGTGATTCCAGATTTTTTGTGCTATAAATGTCTACACATGTCTACTCAAAAACACTAGGAGTGAACTGCTGAGACAGAGTGTGTCCCACACTTGGTGGCCTTTGTGGTGTTTTCTTGACAGGCTTCTTTGGACATACTGATACACACAGCAGACTGTGAAGCTGATTGTCACCTGTGTCCCAGGCAATATGAGGGATATACATTCTAAAAATTCCTATTTAATATCATTTTATTCACATCTATTTTTTTAGAGCCCTGCTTTGAATCTTTATTACAGCAAGGCAAAGTTTCTTTTCTGGGCTCTTTCTGTGCCCTATGTTGGCCGTGTGTGTGTGTGTGTGTGTGTGTGTGTGTGTGTGTGTGTGTTCATTCTGTCCTGGAGATGTGCTGCTAAGAATCTTAAAATATGAGTCACTTATGAGGTGGATATATTCTGTAATGTTTTCCTTCTTTCATTCATAATGTACTTTATAATGACTTTGGTCACACAGACCACTTCAATATTCTAGCCTTTTCTCTAGGTTTTTACTTTTCTATACATAAATGTATATAAACTATATACTAACTAGTATATTTTTGGTTTTACTGTTTAGTTTTGAATCCTGAAAGACCTCAGGATAAATTCACCTGTTTGTTGTAAGGATTTAGGATGAATTTCAGTTTACTTTTAAACTTACCAGTTGCCAATATGCCTCCTTCTAAAATATGATTTTTAAAAACTTTTTATTAGATTCTGCCCTTATGAATTTTTCTGGGTCTAAATATTAATTTTCTTAGGGATTGTGTCTATTATTTCTTTTTCCTCAAACTTAATTCACTTTATTTTTCTTATATAAAGACCCCAATGTTGTAGCCACAGCTAGAACCTGGGTCCTCTGAACAATGACTCTGGGGTGGGTTTCCACAAGGTAATCAGTGAATTCCTGGTAAGGATATTTGGTGAATACAGTCTCTTTCCAGAGGTCCGGTGGCATGTATCTGTAGGTTTTGGAGATGACATCACATGTGGCATTGACAAAGTTGCCCTGGGTGACAGTGCAGCCCCTGACCGATATTTAGCAGTCATCAATACTGACCATTGACAGCAGCTTCTTGGGCACAGGAGCAGAGACAATGCCAATGCCTCCGGGAGCAGGGATGAGACGCACCAAAACAGAGCTACAGCGGCTTGTCACCTTGCACAGAACAGTGTGTGGCTTGCCAATCTTGTTCCCCCAGTAGCCTCTCCACACAGGGACGATGAAAAGCTTGGCCAAGATGATGGCCCCTCAGATAGCAGTGGCTACCTCCTTGGAGCACTTAACACCAAGTCTAATGTGACCATTGTAGTCTGCAATAGTGACAAAACCCTTGAACCTGGTCCGCTGGCCAGCCTGTGTCTGTTTCTGCACTGTCCTGATCTTGAGAGCCTCATCCTTTAGGGATGCAGCCAGGAAAAAGCCAATAATCTTGGCTTCCTCAATGGGCAAGGAGAACGGATAGATCTCCTTCAAGGACTTGAACTTCATATCCTAGGCTGGCTTGGTGATGGGGATCCACTCCCAGTCTTCTGCTTTACCTCCATGAGCCCCATGGCTTTGACCAGGGTCACTCCTCTAAGACCCTCAGACCCCTAAAACCTCTGCCAAATCCTCTGCAGGCTCTTATTACTGATCTCCCCTGCCCCAGTCCCTGTACTCTGGGCCTTCCCACTGCACCGATGTCATCCACCATTGGTTGTTTTTCCCCAACAAGAAGAAAATGTCTACTATTCCTTACAACAATGCTTCACAGTTTTTGCTTTTTTTTTTTGTTTTTTGTTTTTTTTGTTTTTAAGACTTATACATGCCATGTAGACAAGATTGCTCATCTACAGTTTTGGGAACTATTGAGTTTTTTTAAAACATAGTCATTGCATCGACAGTATCAAAGTTGTCCTGATGTCCATATCAATGGAGTGGAATAGTATTTACCAGTAAAAAGGAACAAGTTACTGACACATGCACAGATAAATCCTTTAGGCTGTGGTTCTCAACCATAGTAATTCTGTGACTCTTTAATCTGTTCCTCATGTTGTGGCAACTCCAACTATAAATTTACTTCATTACTGCTTCATAACTTTATTCTTGCTACTGTTATGAATTGTAATGTAAATATCTATGTTTTCTGATGTTTAGGCAACCCCTGTGAAAAGGTTGTTTGACTACCCGAGGGGGTCATGACCCACTGACTGATAACCACTGCTCCAGAGAACTCTGAGAAAATGAGAAAACCAGGCACAAACGTATGGATGATGCCTGGTTACAATGTTATGAAAGTGCAAATTTATGGAGTCAAGAGTGAAAAGAGAGGTAGTTCTTATGTGTGTAGGGAGGAAATGAGAATTAATTGGAAGTGAGGACAAGGCATCTTCATGGACTATGTGTGGAAATGTTCTAAAGCTGATTTAAGGTGAGGGTTGTACACCTTGAGATCTACTAAATAGTCATTCATACAACTTGAAGTAAGTGATCCTTATGATATATGAACTATATTAGTAAAGTTGCTACTAAAATAGAAATTAAAGCAAAAAAATCCATGTTATGTTTGTTGTTGTGTTGTGGATTAATTTTAAAATTAATATCTCATAATGTCAGTGTTTCTTTTCTTAAACATAGTATCTATTTCCCAGAAAAATTTTTATGTTCTTTTCTTAAAAATCTAACAATTTTCCTTTTAATGCCTTAGACTATTATATTTTTATTGTTTTGCTTTTGGGTAGTTAATATTGTTGATGCATTTCCCCCATAAATTAGAGTAATTGATTATTGATGATGCAAACAGGAATGTGCCTGACTTCTATGCATTCTGTTTCAAACAGCCCTGCTAATGAAATCATTATTACTTTCAACCTGGCATGTGTCAAGAGGTGCGAGTTACGTTAGCAATCTGGCTGACCTCTGACCCAATGACTTCAGGAATACAGTCTATGGATGTGCCACAAGTTGAATAAGACCATTGTGTGTTTCACCTTCCAACAATGCTAAGTAGAGGTCACTGGATCCTGGGGACTTATGAACATTTATTTTGTCAATTCTGTTAAAACTTAGAAATATTTATTATGAATATTAGACCTTAACCCCTTGAATGACAAACCTGAAATAGAATTCTAGAGTGGAGATTTTTATAACAGCATGTTTAGAAAATTAGCAGCCTGTGGGCACAGTGACTAGCTTTTCACAGAATCACAGCGTATGTCAAAAGACCATAATCAGAATCCTGACCATCAGGTAGATTAGCAAACTCTTTGATGAGTGTGTCCAGGAGTCACCTACTCTGTTGCAGATTCTTGGCATAAGACAGGTGTTTTTGAGTAACATTTAACAAGCCTTTAGCTGGTAAAAGAATATTTTGGCTGGATCTATTAAGTTGATGACATATTTTTGCATTTAGAGACATTTGTTTGTGCTCTAATTACCTGATCACGGTACATGGGAGAAAACTTCTTAGTTTGGCAACTTTACACGCAAGGAAGGAAGAGGGTGAAGTTAACTCTGATGTGAAATGGTGTGATAACCAAAGCCAGCGCACACACATTGCTAAAGCTTTGTAGAGCATATCTTTACTGTAGAAGATTCATGCCCAACAAGGTCAAAATGGCAATCTTACCTCAGCACTTCTGTTATATCTAATATATATTTAGAAAAAGAATTCTGTGAATTAAGTAGGAGGTCTATCTTATTACCGTATTTTGAACCCAGTAACTTATGTTACCTTGTAGCATATGTACCTCCGCATCTTTCAAGGGTTCCAACCAAAAGGAAATTTGTCATATTTTTATGGAAATGGAATTTGTTAAAAGAATGTTGGAACATGCTAATCTGGCTTTTTTTTTTTACAAATGTGGTAGCTTGGGCTGGTGAGATGGCTCAGTGAGTAAAATGCTTGCCTCCCACGTATGAGGACCAGAGTTAAGCCCTCACACCCAGGTAACTGCCAGGAGGCCAGGGCAGCTTGCTCATAATCTCAGTACTCAGAAGGTGGACACAGGGCTCCTCAGAGGAAGCTGGATAGCTAACTAGACTAGCTGAATCAACTGCGTTGGGTTCAAGTGGGGGAACTTGCCTTAAAAGTTGGAAAGCAATTGAGGAAGACATTCAGCTGTCAACCTTTGGTAGACACACACATGCACGCACTCACCCCTACCTGTGTGCATGCACACACACACTCACACACAGAGAGACATGTAATGACTTTCAATAACTTTGAACCATTGGGTATAATAACAAAAGTAGACATCTTAGAAATTTACTGGATCTACCTAGATACCTCTCATTGCATGGTAGTTACAAAATGCTTCCCTAGTTGATTAGTAATATCCCTTTGGTCAGCATGGTAGTCCTTAACACTTGCACTTTTTTTTGGCACAAGCAAGTTGCCAAGCATATTAAATACGTGGAACAGACTTTGGGACTTGTCAGACAGTGAAAGTGTGCAGAGGCACAAAGCCCTAGAAACAATAGAATGAAAGCCAATTGGTATGTCTGGCATTGACCCAGACCAAGTCCATATGGAGCCTTGTCAGCCATTCTTTAATCTAGGCTCGGGGGTGGTGGCCGTGGGTGATTGTCTTGGCAGCTAAAGGTGCTTACCATGCAATCGTAGAAACCTGTGTTGGATCTGAAACTCAGTTGATGGTGGAAAAAAGAACTGACTGCACAGAGTTGTCCTCTAATGTATAATGTATGGTGTGGCGAGCATATCCCCACACATATTATGAACTCACAAGTGCATGCCAGAGGGAAAATGCTGGTTTTTTTTTTTTAAATCAATGCATCAACTCTTCTCCGTTTTCCTGCCTCCCCAAATTCTCCACACTCCTAGAAGGCCACTTTTTATCTATGTGGTCACCAAGATCCAGTAGGTGATAATTTTCACTTTTTTTGGATTTTAGATAATTTTAGTATTTTAAAAGAGCAGACATGGTCATGGTGAAGGGCAGAAGTAGACCTGAAAAAGGGGTGACTCTTTTATACTAGCTGAGATCCTTGGTAACACTAGGACTCCTTGCTTTGGCCATTCTTCCTCACATGGGAAGTGTAGTGTTTGTGTGGTTGAGAATCTATCTACTCTAACACTTAAACACTTAATAGATATCTATTATTAACTTCTAATGGGCTGACTTTCTCATCTTAGAAATGAGGAGTGTGCATACTGAATGAAGCAAATGCATGTAAAGTGCCTGGCGCTCTGGAGGTGGTTTCTGCTGCCTTTTTTTCACATTAATAAATTTATTTATTTACTTCGCATCCCAATGATTGGAGCTTAACCTCCCTTCTCTCCTCCCAATCTCTCTCTCTCCCTCTCCCCCCTCCTCTCTCTCTCCTCCCCTCTCCCAATGCTCTTCTCCCTTTATCTTTAGAGAAGGGGAGATCTCCCATAGATACCAAACTGCCTTGTCATTTCAAGTTGTAGTAGGACTGAGAACAATTCCTGTTGAGGATAGACGAGGCCATCCAAGTAAGGGGAAAGGGATCCAAGGGCAGGCAACAGAGTCAAAGACAGCCTCTGCTCCTGCTGTTAGAGGTCCCACATGAGGATCAAGCTGTGTATCTGCTCCATAAGTGTAGAAGGCCTAGGTACCATTCATACAAGCTCTCTAGTTGGTGGTTCAGTCTCTGTGAGCCTTGATAGGCCCCAGATTAGCTGATTTTGTAGATTTTCTTGTGGTGTCCTTGACCCCTCTGCTTCCTTCAATCCTTCCTCCCCCTTGTCCACGAGATTCCCTGAGTTCCAATTAATGTTTGCCTCTGAGTCTCTCTATCTATTTCTATTAGCTGGTGGGTGAAGCCTCTCAGAGGATAGAGTTGTGCTAGGCTCATGTCTTCAAGTATAGCAGAATATCATTAATAGTATCAGGGGTTGGGTCTCAAGTTCTGCCAGTCATTGGTTGCCCATTCCCTCAATTTCTGCTCCCTTTTAATCCCTGCACCCTTTATAGGCATCTGGATTGGTATCCCCCATGCCTCCATTGAAAGTCTTGCCTGGTTACAGGAGGTGACCATTTCATGTTCCACACCCCCATTGTGAGAGAACATCCATGAGATGCAAATACTATCTTGTTTGATGTCTACTCTAAGAGATTGCTCTCTAATCTATTGGCCCCAAGTGTTTACTTTTAGTCTAGTCGTGAGGAGTGCGCCATGAGTTTGGATGGGTTGGAGGGAGTTGTTGGCTGGTAGAACCATGGGTTGGCACATTCTGTAACATTTTGGAAAATTGGCAACTTCGAAGTTATACTGCCCATCACAATCACGTTCAAAGTCCTGAGTTCAGGAGAGAAAGATGGTTACGGGAATTCAGATATTTCTTACAGATCAGAAGAATGCCTTCTTTTCATGCCTTGCTTAGGGGCGGGAGGAAGTACCAATTCTGTGTTTGTGGATATTTTGTTCCTAAACCTTTCTCAAGATAGATGATAAATGTCAATCAATACCTATGCAGTAATGCAAGGGATTGACTGAGATTTGTGGCAGTGTAATGAATTATCACTTTATATCAATGATGGATTGAAATGTTAATACTCTTCTTAGAAATCGATTCTCATGTTTGTGATTGGTCAGTGCTTCCCTCTTCTCACATTTAATCAAGTTGTAGAGACAAGTTGCATTATCATCATAGAACCCACAAAGATCACACTCTGGTGTTATTTTCTAGAAAATTTTGTAAAATAATGGTGCTGTTCCCCTTAAACTATTCAATTAATGACTCCAAAACTTAGAGTTAGTCAGGAAAACTTTAGAAAATACATGATCTATTTGTGAGACAGATACCTCTTCAGATTTTCTTTTCTTAGAGTGGACATTTGTCACCATGAGATAGATAGTCATCATTTTTGAAGTGATACATCTTTCTTTTCTTCAATCTTTGTAGATATTCTGTTTTTTGACACTGACACTATGACAGCTTGTGTATATGTATGTTTATAATGTGTATATTTTTTATTTTATTGTCATTGTATGTATACTTTCATTTGCACAGATGACCTCAAGTACCCTGAAAGTTGTTCATGTATCTATATCATTTTTTTTCTAATTTCAATTTGCTAATTTTGGCAAATCTATGTCTACTAATTTACCAAACTTGTGAAAGTATTAAATATGCTGACAGTGTACATGTAAAAATGTATTCTTCTGCTTATCATTCTGTGATTTCATTCAAACTTTTTCTACTTCTTTGTCTTCCTCAGGAGTATCTACTCTGCTAAACATTTGGAAAGTCAGCTCAGGGATCGAGTGGTCTTTGTTTCACCTTTTACTTCATCAAACTCTGATCTCTTTGCCCTCTCCTTTACTCTTCTTCCTTGGCTTTAATTTGTTGCTTTTTTTTTTTTTTTTTACTGAATTCTTAAAATGGGTATGTAAATAATTGATATCCATACTTACATTCAAACGTATAAGCTCAATTAAGATTATAAATTCTATTTATATATGCCATAAGCAGCAGAGCATGAATTTTGACATGCAGTGCTTTTATTATCACTAAGTTGGAAAGAATATGTGTTTCATGTTCCTATTCCATGCAGCACAAAATCACGGTGATTACCCAGCTATTTGTTTATCTTTTTAGCTTAATCGTGTCTTCATAAGAAGAGTAAACTGTATTATTTTATTTTGTGGTCACTGAGTACAAAATTCTAGTGGTTCTGTCAAGTTATTGCTTTTGAACATGGTGTTCAGATTTTCCATATTGACATTGGATGTTTTTTCCAGTTTCTCTTATCAGTTACCCAAAGAAAATGGGTCTATTTTACCTTTTTTCTCTTTTACTTTGTTTTAATCATTTTCACACTTTATTAGTATATGTAGAAACTGTAGATCTGTCCATCTTCCTAGTTCAATGGGCATTTGCCATCATGAGACAGATACTCCTCATTTTTGAAGTGATATACATCTTGCTTTCCCTTAGTCTTTATATTCTGTTTCCTGACACTGGTACTGTCAAAGCTTGTATATGCATATGCTTATAATCCGTATGTTTAAAATTTTAGTGTCATTGTATATATGCCTTCATTTGCACAGACCGCTTCAAGTGTCCTGAGATTTGCTCATGGTAAGAAGACTAACCATGAGAAAAGTATTTAGCCCAAGCTACTTAAAAATAAGAGTCGCAAGCCATCCAGTAGTATTTGGGCATTGTTACAGTTCAGCCTAAGATGCTAAATAAAGGCACAGAGTCAGAAGCATACTTGAAAGCTGCTAGCACAACACTCTGGGCAGAAACTATACTAATACAAATCTATCCCTAAACTATGGTAAACACACTACTCTAAACTGATACATAATACTTATACCCCAAGCACTTATCACTATAATGACCAACAGGGCCATTAAACCCCTTCATCCACCTTCTCAGTCAACCTTCTCTCCCAATTGCCAAGCTTGCTCTTCCTCCCCCAACAAGCCCCCTTCCACTTCCTGTCCTTCTGCCCAGCTGATTGGCTAAACAGTGCTTTATTAATGGTTGATAAATCTACTCAGCATTCTTCCACAGGGCCTTACATTCACATGCACCAAAAAAGTCATAGAGAACACAGTCTAAACTTTTAACCAGAAAAATAATCTTTTAACCAAATAATAGCCTTTGAAAAAATGGAAGCTTGGGTATTAAAACAAACAAACAAACAAACAAACAAACAAAAATGCCAAGCATCATGGCACATGCCTTAAGTTCCAGCATGAACAGAATAAGAGCTGAAGAGCAGGAGTTCAATGTCACTATCAGCTCCCTAGTGAGTCTGAGCCTATCCTGGGTTACATAAAATTAGGTCTCAAAGACAAAACAAACACTCAACAAATGAGAAATGCAATTAGATCCTCTTTCCCTGTCATATACAAAGCAAAACACCAAATGATTTTATAGTCCAAAATGAATGAGAAAATAATGCAAACGTGGAAAGTGTTATAAGAGAACAGACTGTTTTGCTTCATCACACCATGTGAAGTCCAGCAGGGTGAGCAAGCACGGCTCATGGGAAGCAGTAGGAATCGCTTGTCAGAGTGTAAATTTGAGAACAATTTGATGAGTATGGTAGTTAGCTATATACATACCTTACATATCCTACAGCCCAACAGGTGCATCTTAAGTGGCATTTGTAGTAGATGAACATTAGAAACACTGAAATGCTACTAATGGAATATTATATAGTGAGGAAAATAAACTGGAACTGCACACAACAACGTGAGTTTGTTTTTAGAATATAAAATTAACCCTGTCATGGGCAAGAAACCCTGTATGAAAGAAATGTACCATTTATCTTTATTTCTATAAGTAAAAAGTCTTGATTTTTTTCATTATTACTAGTGTGTAGATGTATGTGCACACACGTTTGCTATAGTGAACATGTGGAGATTAGATGACACCTTTCAGAAGTCCCTTTTTTTTCTTTCCACCACATGGGTCTCTGGCCTTGAACTCACATCCTGAGGCTTGAACGCAAGCAACTTTACCCACTAAGTTTTCTTGCTGGATCTTAAAAATTATTAACTTGTGTGACTACTTAGGACATTTCTTTAAGCAAGATATGTTTTATTTAAACAGACTTGAGGCACAAAACAAAGGCAAAAACAAAAGAAAATAAAAACGTGGTGAGCTGACTACCCATGGGTTCTTTCCCACCCTTTTCAGATGGAAGACGAAGAGTGCCAGAATGACCTCTGGCAGTGGAATCTCTCCAGAAAGTTTGCAGCAGGGGCCAGTTATTCAGCCTGACTGGTCAGAGCGGGGACAGAATGACAGGCTCCGTGTGCCTGAGTACAGACTTACACACACTTCCACTCCAGCACAGAGCTCAGCAATCAGCCTGTGGAAACTTCTCAGTACATGCTTTCTGTGATGACTTGAGCAAGAATGGCTCCCATAGGCTCCCATGTTTGAGTGTTTAGTCATCTGGGGGGGAGGGGGGGATAAACTTTGAAAGGATTTAATTTAATTTAATTTAAATTTAATTTAAATGCTTTCTTTTCTAAGAGTTGCCTTGGTCATGGCGTCTCATCGCAGCAATAGAACACCAACTAAGGCAAGTTTTTACATGACTGACTAAATAAATGAAGTAGGAAGTTCATCCACACTGCTACTGTCTGAGGCTGCTGACTCACTGAAAAGCTCACAGAGATGTTTTGACGTCCCCAGATCCCTTCCTCCTTATTAAACCACAGCAAATATGAAGAAACAATAGCTTCAACCTCTGTGGGTTTTGGAATGACTTGTTTACCTTTTATATGTAAGTATGTATATATGTATGTCACTATGGCAGATCACCTGTATCAATGTCACGGGCGCTTGTGCATGTCAGAGGACAGACTCAGAGGCTGGTCCTCAGCTCCTTATTTGAGATTGGGTCTCCTGTACTGCTGTGTATGTTGGGCCCTGGCTGGCTCTGTAGCTTCCACAAAGACATCAGTCTCACCCTCCTACCTCAGTTCAAAGCACTGGGAGTACACATACATGCTGCTGTGTTGGTTTTATGTGGGTTCTGGGGATACACACTCGGTCCTCAGATTTGTGTAGGAAGCTGAGCCATCTCCCAAGGTAGCCCCTAAAACAGCTTTAATAAGTCACCTATGGATTTGGGGTCAGGGGAACATCAGAAAACCAATTCATACCCATAAATGATTGCATCCATCCACTGATGTGGGGCCCTCTGTGGTGTTTTACTGTCTATTTTGCTGTATTCCTTGAGCTATGATTGCTGAATAAACACATCAGTAGTGCTCAACACAACATCACGCAGACAAGCGGGAGTGCCTTTTCTGTTTCCATGTACTTCTGATCCATCCCTATAAGATACGCTACATTCCACCCACTTTCCACAGCTTGTCAATTACAAATTCCCATTCAGAGTGAAATGGCACTTCATGGAGAGCAAATACATAATTAAGATTTACTTTGGTTCAGTGAAAATATGCCTTCTTTTTTTTCAAGGAGTCCCCAAGGCTAGGCTCAAAGTAGACAAGTTTAGATATGGTGGATTTATCAGTAAATTTAGCCCAATTTAAGAGGCATGCCTTGAAATTTATTAAAGATGGTGCTTACGGGAGAGTCTGTAATGGCTCCAGCCTCAGGATTTTGGCAATCCATGCAGGTTGCTCTAGCCTTGAACGTGAATTTATGTAAGAGAAAAGGAAAGGGCTCAGATTTTTTTTCTGGCTTTAGCATCCTCCCTCTGACCGCAGAATAGTCCAGAATCTCACACAAGCAATTCCATATGGAGAGGAGGGATGTCTAGCCAAAACAAGTTGTTCATCATATTAGCATCGGGCTGAATAAGTCACTCAGACTATCTGGCACAACTACCCTACTTACAAAGGAGAGATGCAAGGCTAAAGTTTGCCCTTTCTTTCTTCCACTAGAGTTTCAGATAAGAAAACAAATGCTGAGTTAGGAAACACAGGAGGCCACTGCCCCACGCTCAGTTTCCCCTGACTGTTTGAAGAAGCTCCCACAAGCCGTGACACAGATTTCTTTGCACTTGACACAATTTTCATTGTCGTCTATTTTCACATTCCATCCTTCTTGGACAAGACTATCAAGTTGCTTTGGTGTGAATCTTGGCAGAAAACATTTCTTCTCTCCAAAGAATGTGAAATGCTGTGAACGGCAAAATAATTTGGCTTCCAGGCTAAGCTGTATCATAGAGGAGAAATAGGATTTGCAGGGGAGAGCTCCAGCACATTTTCCATATCTCCTTAAGAGTAAATTAAGGTTGCAAGGTATGAGGAGTGTGCAATTGCACTCAGATTTAGTTGTCTTACATCTTGAGGTATCCCTGCCCCTTCCAATGAGGCAGGTAGGCTAATCTTTTGTCTGTAGCTCAAGCGCTAATTGCCTCAACATGCAGTTACTTTGTCTGGCCATCTTGTCATCATGCAGACACACCCATGACAGTCATCGTAACAGGTAAGTTCATTAATGTCCATTTCCCAGCATTTTTTTTTTTTTTTGGTTATTGGATATTTCCAACTGTCCTTCCTTCTTTCTTCCCCCTCCCCTTTCATTAAAAAACAAACACATTCACTTTCAAATTGAAAGTATTTCTGAACAATGTTAAAGATACGTGATATAAGACTACATCATAAACAAAGTCTATGAAAGGATGGATTTATTCCCCCGTGAAGAACAATCTAAAATTTTCTAATGCTTTGCCCATTTTCTCCTAAAAATATTATTCACTGTCTTTTAAGGAAGATTCTCTTCCTTCAAGTGAGCCCATCAGTGTGGCCACATGGAAGAAGCCAGTGAAAGAGCACGTGTTAAAATACATCCATCCGATGCCCTGAAACCCAGGATGCTGGTTGACATGTTCAGGCAGCGGGAAGAGAGCTCGTGGCAACCACCCACAACACAGCTTATTTCGCTTGGTTGCAAAACACTTGCATGGTATGCGATTTGCCAATAATTACCCAGATATTTTGACGGGGCCTGGCTTACATATTTGTAAATATTTGTGGTTGCTAAGTTACCAGCTATAGTTATTTGTGTTTATGTACCATGTCATTTTGTGGCAGAAGGAGCTGCTGTAGACTTCACAGCAAGAGACTCCTACCTTCTAATGGGCACCTTCTTAGCATTTTCCAATAGCAATCTTTTAAAATGTATTTATTTTGAAAATTCCAAACTTCAAAAAGATAGTGTATTTCTGATTTTATGCTACTTTTTATAATATGTAGGCTGTTTTTATGCATCATATGTCTTTTATTCTTTACTTGTTTGGCCTTTAATTCAGCATATATTTTTTGCAAGACCCTATCACAGGTCATTATGGGCATTTTGAAATGTGTCCCAACTTTTTAGAGTCTATTGGGAGAGATAAGCTCTATCAAAATAACTCAATTCATGTGTGCCACAACTAGTGGGGACAGACTCTCCTGTCTATTCACACTAGAAATTGAGATGGGAACATTACCCCTCCCAAACATTTCTGGAAGTATCCAAGAAGTGTTTCTGTGTGCTCAGATGCCAGGTTGTCAGCACTAGTCATCACACAGCTCCCAGCAGGCCCGCCTTCCTTTATGCCACCTCCCCATCACTTTACAGTGCCTTTTCTTTGCTTTCCTTTCCCTTTTCTTTTTGCTCTTCTTTTTCAATCGTCTTATTGATATACCCCTTAGATAGTCACTGAGAATGTCCAGAATCCATGCAAACTTGTGTTATCCTTTTCCCAGGGATAATAAGAATATGCTAGGCAAAGTGTGTGTGTGTGTGTGTGTGTGTGTGTGTGTGTGTGTGTGTGTGTGTGTGTTGTAAGAAAAAGAATATACTGTGACAAATGAAGGTGATAAGATATCCCAATTACATTTCTGTTGCTGTGATAAAACACCATGACTAAAAGCTGGTCTAAGAGGAAAGGCTTACACTTCCAGATCACAATCCATCACTGATAGAAGTCAGAGCAGGACCTCAAGGTACCTGGAAGCAGGAACCGAAGCAGAGGTCACAGGGAACACTGCTCACTAGCCTGCACTCCATGGCTTGCTCATCTTGATTCCTTATAGAACTCAGGACTGCCTGCCTAGGATGGCAGTGTCCAAGAAAGCAGAGAATTAGAAAAAGATAGAACTTAGTAGCCTTTTGTACGAAATGGTACATCTCATATACACATGCACACACGCACATGCACATGCACACACACATACAGACACACACACACACACACACACACACACACACACACATACACACACACAGGCTTGCAAGGCTATTCCATCTTTTATTTTTTTCCATGCCACCATCTGAATCTCACTCTGAAGCCTTGTGCTACACAAATAAGATACATTTATCACATGACAGATAAAGACAAAGAGAGATAAGAATTCAAAAACAATATTGCATTCTGGGACTGGTGTTTAGAGAACACCACGGCAGTAGATTTGTATTAATTCTAATGGCCATAAATGAACACTACAGCAACTCCCAACCAAGCTCTTTCCTATTCCTCTCACTGTGTGTGACCAGAAAAGGCAAATGGCAGCCAAAACAGTTTGTTCAGGCTTTCCAAAAAGGTTCCTCATGTGGGAGTTCAGAGGTATTGGAAAATACCCTGTACTATTTACTGATGTGGGGTGACATGCAGTTCATCTGTGGCCCCATCCCTTGGAAGAGGCAAAGATGAGTGTAATAGAGATTATTGTTAGCTTCTTCCTAGAGAACAGATTTAGAGGAACCAGAAGCAAGGAAGAGGAGAGTGAGCTAAAGAGGCCTGTATTTTGTACTACTTGTACCTTTCAATCATGTTTCAAGTCATGTCTTTGCTGTCCTTAGAGGAGCAAGATGATCTGTAGCTGTAGCCATGGGAGACAGTGGCTGGGTCTTGAGTCATGGCAAGTCATTTTATTCTTCTGTTGTTGACGTCTTTAGGACTAACCCCAGGGCAGAGAAACAACATGACAAACAGAAGAAGAAGTGGCCTCCAGGCACCAGCCTGGCCTGCGGTCTGATTGCTGCTGCTCTGTCAGCATCCCTGCAGCTGCTCTTAGTGCCTGGGAACCTTCACCTCCTTTGATTCGAACTGCAACGTGTTGTTTTCCTTGAGGGATTCTCATCTGGGCTTCTATGGGGGCCCTGACAGAGGCATATGGTTCTGCTTTGAAGACTACAATAGATGTTGAAAACATGTTTAAGTAAACACGTAGTCCATGCCTCATTCCAGAAAGAACTCTTGGTCAACTTGGCATCTGTAAACAGTGCTTACCTTGACTAGAAAGCATTCACTATGTCAGACAGTGTGTTGATGGGTTGTACTTCCCAGGTTCACTAAGACTGACAGAAAGGGTACATCACTGAGTGGGAATCTACTTTCGTTAACTGGAGCAATAGGGAAGGCTGTATATCTATGTATCAGTCCGGAAGACACTGTAGTGTTTGCATTTAAATTTCTGGAGTGAAATGAATTCAATGCGATCCTACTGAAATGAATGTTGGCACAGGGCCTTTCTGTAAATGGCCTTATCTGTGATGAGGTAAATCCACGAAGCTTGATTATGTACAAAACAATGAATGCAGCTTTAAGAGGAAGAAACGTACAGATGACTTTGATTCTGGGCTGTCCTTATATGAAAAGACAAGAGTTATATATGGTGAAGTGTCAGACAACTGCCATTACAAGTGGAGCATATGTGCAGAAATGGTCTTGTGATGTCGCTGCTGCTGCTGCTTCTCTGTCTATAAGCTTCAATTGTTCCCCCATTGACATGCACATATTCTGGAAAACACTAAAAACATTGGTCGGACTCCTCTGAATCTCTCAGTGTTGTTACCTTCTGCTTCCAAAGCAAAATGTTCAGTCAAACAGGGATTGACCTTTGCCTACTTTCTAGGTATGGAACCCTGGGTAAGTCGTTTTTCACCCTTAAGCTTCAGTGTCTTTATATGAAAAGTTGTGGAGAGAGGTGGCCGTTTTTTTAATTATCAGAAATTTTATCTTGAGAGCTTTTCCATAACAAAACTAGGAGAAGAGGGTCATTTTAAAAACCATCTAAACTCATATAGCATGAAGCTCACCTCATAACCACTGTCATCTCTCTTCTTTTGACATTCAGGAAGGATTATGCATAACTACCACCCTGGATTTAATATTTACATTTGTGTAAAGCTCTTGTCTTGAAGCCTGTTTCTCACTGGGCTAATGTTGGACATGGCCTGGGCATGTAATTAGAATTAGATGGGCCATGAAAGGGGAACCTCATCATGACATCAATATTCTCCCTTTTTAAAGATTCAAGAAAAGGGGAGAGGTCAATTGTTGTCTATAGCTACCAAAAAAATAGAGGCCAAATGATGCAGATGAGACAGAGAATGAACATGAACAAAGTACATCACAGGCATGTAGAGAAACATCATATGAAAACCAGTTGCTTTGTAAAATTAGGTACTAGTAAAAATTACAATTATGAAGAGACAATGTGTCATAACCATGAGGGGACAAGTCTCTTACTTCATTTGTTTTAATGTTTTTTTTTATTGTTTTGAACTGATTATGTGACCAAGGACCACCATGAAATTCTGACTCTCCTGCCTTCCTCTCCCAAGTGCTGGCCTTATAAGTATCTGCCATCACAGCCAATTTCTGTAGTGCTAGGAATCAAACTCAGGGCCTTTGGAGTGACAGTCACTCTACCACTGAGCTACATCTGTATCACTGGATAATTTACAAGGAAAATAAATGCAACCTTTACATTTCTGGAGCTGGAGGCTCTAGATCAAGGCATTAATGTCTGAGGAGAAGGGCACTTTTGCTTCATTTTTACATGACAGGAAGTGGAAATGCAAAATTGTATCCTCACATGACCCATGTCTGTACACTGCTCTTCAAAGCTCTTCTTATAATGATATGAATCTACTCTTAAGGGTGGAACCCCTTAACCTAAACATGAACACGCTGTACCTCCCAACAGTGCCATACTAAAGATGAAGTTTCCAATACACCAATTTTAGAAGACATATTCATAAGCTAGTAAGAACCCTGGCCACCCCTAATTGGCCATGAGAGCCTTATGATCCTGTATCTCCATCATCTGAAAACTTATGACTACTTGTTGCTTAGTCCATTCAGTCTTTGGCATTTATAATATTCTGAACTGAAGACTTAGGTTTCCTGGTCACACGTACCAAGCCCAAGCTCTGTACTATGGACATTTGCTTCCTAATACTGTGCAGTGACCCTTCATTGGAAAGACGAGTTGAAAACATAATGGTTGTTTTATTCAGAGAAACTGCTTAGAACAGTTTCACATACATAGCAAATGTTCAATAAATGTTTGCTACTGTTATCAAATATTCATTATACATCAGACTTTATGCTTTATGTATCTTATTTAATGTCCCAACACTCCAATGCTGTATGCATTACTAGTCCCATTAAAGATTTAAACACAACATGAGTACATTTTACAGAAGTTATGTAACATGTCAAGAACCCCCTTTATTAAATGCTGAGACTGGAGCTGAAGATCAGAAAATGTCAAATCCTAACTCAGATTCTGAACAGCTATGATTTTATTGGTTTGAAGTAAGGCCAGAATATGTTGAAATTTGTTTCTCTTGTAATTTTAAGTGTTGCTGGTGCTGAAAGCCACCAGCATCTAGACACTTTTAGCCCTTGACTGGTCAAATCTACCACCCAAAGTCCTGAGGAAGAATGTCTGAGTAGAGCTGGGAAAACAACTTCAAATTGTCGCCCTCACAAGCCTGATGACTAGATAGTTGACCCATCCTTTTGTCTCTCTTTTTACTAGAGGACTAGTTGTTTAAAATAATGCAGTATGATCTTTTCCCTAGAGGAATCTCTTTGGCATTTATTTCAGTGATCTATAGGCTTAGTAAACATGAATTTCTTTGGTTGTTGAATAATTGAGAGTATTGTAATAACCAGGTATTGAGCCAGGCTTAGAGTTTATATCATAGCTGTGAGCCGAGCCACAGTGTCACATACACACTTAGATGATGCGTATAAATGGTAAAGTAACTATATCTTGGGGCACAGAGGTACAGATATTGAGTCTCTGTTCCATTGAAATGTCTTCATTTAGGACATGATCATTCTGGAATAAGGCAGGCTCCTAATACAACTGGGCTGGCTTCATCATTGAGGTGCAGGAATTGGGACACAGACATGCACTCAGAGGATGTCATATGAGGATGAAGGAAGGCATTAGTGTCATGGTACAAACAACGTTGATCTCTCCATGGTTCATGGGTTCATGTTGAAAATATTCCACAAGGGAAAAATGTTAGGAGGTGTGGCATCTAAAAAGTGACTCGTTCATACGGGTTCCCCCTTCATGAAAAGGACTAGCCACCATTAGGAAGAGACTAATGGGAAAACTTTGTCTCTTTTTACCCTGTTTTCGACCATGTGAGAATACGGTATTATTGTTTGGAAAATACAGTATTCAACACACCATCTTGGAGATAAAGAGCAGGCTTCACTGGGGAAGTATGTTGGATGGTCCTGGGAGAGATGGAGGGTGTAGGCAGGAAGGGGATAGGATCAAAATATATTGAATACAAGGAATGAAATTTCCAATGAATACATAAAAATATTTTCATTAAAAATGTAAATTGGATATCTGCTGCACTCTTTATGGTGGGTTTTATTAAAGCTTTTCAGTGTTTAATGCTAAGGTAAAGTGTCAGAAGAAATATAAGCAAAAATGTGTTGTAGTCTTAGAGTAAATAAATGTTTATCTTGACACAAACTCCAATAATGTAAAATACCAACAGCTCTTGTTACTTTCAAACTAGTAAATGTTGAATCATCAGTAATATAATTTTTGCAAATGACACTTTAACACATTAGAAAATCGAATGCTATAAAACATAAAGCATGCAATATGATTGTATGTATTTTTAGTTCAAAAACATGTGCACATTCTATAACTCAATGAGTCAGTGAAGACGTTACTGCAAAGACAGGAGTGGCCAAACAACAGAAAATGGATCTGTGTTCATTATGAATCAGTATTGACAATGGGTTAAATAATCTTCCATTTCTACAATGGAATTACATCATCATTAAGCAGCTGCTGCATCTATGTCTGATGTGGCATGGTTTTCGTGAGTCACTTTTCTAATGCTCTAAAGAGACACCATGACTAAGGAAACATAGAAGAGAAAGCACTGAATTGTGGCACAGAGTCCCAGAGGGTTAGAGTCTATGGCCACTGTGACGAGAAGCATGGCAACAGGCACCAGCAAGGCATACCTCTTTTTATTTTTTTTATTAATTTATGTATTTAATCACTTTACAGCCTGATAGCAGCCCTCTTCCTCTTCCCCTCCCAGTCCCATCCTCACACCCTGCCCACACTTCCTCTTCCTTTCTTCTCAGAGAAGGGGAGCCCCCATTCCCCCATGGACACCAGGCCATACCATTTAATCTTTTCTAAACAGTTTCACCAACTGAAGACCATGCATTCCAATATATAAGCCTGTAGGGGCCATACATTCAAACCAGCACAGTCTTCATGACAAATTTGGGGGTGAAAAGTCTGTCAGATCTGGAGAGGGGAGCCTGCACAAACTGTTGCACCAATCAAGGACAAGGCATGCAGCAGCAAACCTAGACACACACACACAGCCCCCCGTTCAGATCTAGCCAATGGACGACTCATTCTCCATGGTTTTGGGGAGCTGGACTGCCTCTAACATGAACTCTGCCCTCCCCTCCCCCAGTTCAATCACCTTCTCTTGGTGGAAAGGTCCAGCTGCACACTGAAGAAGGAGAAACAGACTAGCCAGATGAGGCCTGATATCCAGTGACCATATGGTAGGGGAAGAGGTCTTCTTCTGTCAGGGGTCTAGGGGAGGAGAGTAGGCCAGAAGAGGGAGGGAGGGTGAGAATGGGAAGATAGAAGCAAGAGGATAACATTCAGGATGTAATCTGAATAAATTATAATAAATTTTAAAAGTTTAAAAGTTAATAAAAAGAGTAAAGGAAAATGCATATGCTATGTGATCCCATGGGCACCTTCCAACACTTCAGGAAGTCTCATCATCTAAGCCTTGAGAACATTAACAAAGCCACAATATTAAACATAAACAATGGTAATGCAATTTAAAGTCTTTTAGCTTAACTTTTAAACTTAGTGTGTGTTCATTAATCATAATTCTAGAACTATTTTCACTATTTATTAAATTATATATACTTACTTTTAAACAACTATTATGTTTTGTTCAGTCATTTTATTCTATAATATTAATCTTAAATAATAAGGGGTGTGCCCACAGATTTCCATGCAAGAATGACACTTGTTAATAACTTTGAAGATTAGAAAACACCAAAAATATATATCAATGTGAGACTTGTAATATAAACTATGACATATACAAGTATGTAATATGTAGACATTGAATACAAGATTTATGTTCAACGTATATAGTATAGGTTTGTAATTTTTAGAGAAACTGCATGTAAGCACACACATGAAATATCTTTAGAAGTCATGCTACATTTTCAACCAATTTTATTTCTCTGAAATAGATTATCACTACCAATACTTATTTATAATGCATTTATATGGCAATAAAATACTATGTTATAGACCAATTTGGTTTTATTCTCTGGGCTTTCCTTCCATCAGTGTTAGCATGTCTACTGTTGTTTACTTTGTGTTTAGTCAGTCATATTGAAAACATTACTAGTAGATATGTTTTCCCAGAAAATTTTCTGATCTTCTGGCTCTTGCAGTTTTTCTACCCCATTTTTTGAAATGGTTCTTGAGCCTTAGAAGTGGGAGTTGTATTATAGATTTGTCCACTGGGACTGGGTTCCAGAACTCTGCATTTTCATTGGTTATAGTTTTCTTCAATGGTCCATCTGTTGCTATGTGGAAGTAAATAGGACTTATATGCTGGGTTAGTATAAAGTGATGGTTGAAGGTCCCTCATGATCCAGGACTTATATACAAATAACATTACATAGACTGAGCAGAATTAATTTAGGAATATATATATATATGAAATAATTTTTTAAAATACAGGTTTTTTGACATGTATCTTCATCTTGCTCCAGCTCATGTATATAGGTGGTCCTGTACCTGGAGCCTAGGGTATTATCCTTTTACTTCCAATAAGAATTAAAGAAGAACACCATCAAAGAGACAGATAGTCCTTTCCGAGAAAGCAGTACTTATCTTCGTCTTTTCTTATCCCCCGCCCCCTTCTTATTTTAGTACTTGTAGAGATCAGAGATTTTAATTGTACAACTTGTGGAATGCAGTTTTCCTTCCAACAGCTGTGTTTATGGTATATAATCTATTAGCTGCTTTATATGCCAATGTTTAAAAGCATTCTGATGGATAATACTTAGCAAAGGATTAATCTTTTCCAGCATCACCCTTTTGACCCACAAATGTACATTAGTGAGATGAGGGGAGGTATAATGCCTGCTCTGACATTTGTTTGCTGTGCTTCCAAGCATCTTCTGGGATGTAGATTCAGATTTCCTGGCATCGACACAGACTGGCAAGTCAGCACTGAGATGTGGCATCCCAATCTGCCAGAGCCAGGGCAACTGAGACTGGCTGCCTTTGTGTTGAGATGGGACTGTGCCATTTTCATGGTACCCTCCCTTGGAATGGATTCTTCTGCCCATCACTCATGCCATTGAAAGTGCAGTGGTAGTCACAAGGTGCACACAATGCAATAAGTAGAAGTCTTTGGTTCCTTCTCCTATGGCTCCTGTCCATCAGTTGGTTAGCACTACCTTAAAATACAGGAAAATGGAGGATTCTTTAAAATCTTCACATTTTAACCATTGACTTCTCTCGCAATGCTTGAAGTTTGAGTTCCAAATGTGGCTTGTTATCTATCGCTATATGAATTTGAGTAGATACCCTCATTTTATAAAGCTCAGTAGCAATAATATTGTTGGTGTATATGGCACAGAAATTCATGGATCATAGTAGAATTACCTTAAATCACTACGAATGTAATCTATATAATTCCTAATATGTGGTTCTTATTGCTGTATGTAGTTTATTTTATTTATGTGTAATAATATAAATGTGTATGTAAAAGAAGAAATACAATAAAAAGAAGAGGGAGAGAAAAGAATTACTTTTTAGTTAGACATGATGTCAAATACCTGTAATCCGATGATTTGGGAGGCTGAGGCAGAAGGATCACAAATTTGAGCACAAATTTGGTCGCAGATAGCTTGTGCTATTTGGTAAGAGCTTGTATCCAAAAAAAATAATAGCTGCTCCATAATGCTTATGGAAACAAAATAATACTTATTTAAGATTGATTCTTTTGGGTCATATAGGAGTGATTTACTATTCTGCCCCCAGCTTGTTAAAGTGAAATTGTTCTTGGCAGCAGCAACGCTGGAAATAAATGTAATTTAGCTCAGGATAGCTAATATCATCACTGCAACTAGAGAAGGATTATGAAATAAATGTATGAGAAGATCAAAAAAAGTAAAGTTATTCCCGAGTCAATGGATTTGATACTTTGCCATCAATTAGCTTTTCATTTGGGTGATATTTTTTCACTAATGTTTCTGCCAAATATAACCAAAAACTTATGTTGAGACTAATTTTTCTTCTGTCTTGTTTACAGATATATAGTTGCCTGGTGTTTGAATAAACTTCGTCATTAAACTCCCTGAAATCTACAAGATAGCTCCTAATGAAGATTCCTAGTATTGGGGACTACCAAGCCTGTAACCAGGCAAGGCATTCCATGGTGGGACTAGAAAGACATAAACGTAGCCACAAAACCCTTGACCCACAATTTGCCCTGTCTGCAAAGTGTGTCACAGAACTTGTGGAAGTGGGCAAACAATGACTGATCCAACTTGAGGCCCATGCCATAAGAGGGAGCCCATGCATAACACTGCCCAGATGGCCAGGAACCAGAGACTGGAAAGCCCAGAGAGTTAGAATAGAACCAAATACAACATACTTCCCCAAGTCAGTGAAATAATTCCCAAGGGTGTTCCGCTATACCCATAGATCAGTGCCTAAGCCAATCATCATCTGAGAGGCTCAGTCTGGCACCTGATGAGAGCAGATGCAGAGACCCACAGCAAAACATTAGGCAAAGCACAGTGAACCCCATGGAAGAGGCAGAGAAAGGATTGTAGGAGTCAGAGTGGTCAAGGATACCAGGACAACATGGCCACAGGATCAACTAAACAGGGACATATATTCCCCTATGAGGAATCAGCTTTTTGATATTCACAGAGACTGAATCAGCAACACACAGCCTGTGTGGGTCTGAGCTAGGTCCTCTACAAACATGTTATTGTGGTTTAGCTTGCTATTCTTGTTGGACCCCTAACAGTGGGAATGGGGGCTGTCTCTGACTCTTTTGCCTGCTCTTAGGACCCTTTACCCCTGCTGGGTTGCCTCATTCACCCGTGTATGAGAGTTTGTGCCTAGTCTTATTGTAACTTTTTATGCCATGTTTGGTTGATATCCCTGGGGAGCATGTTCTTTTTTTTTTTTTTTTTAGAAAATGGAAGAGAATTATGAGAAAAGAATAAATAAAAAATTCACGAAGTAAATATAGTGTATATAATATAAAGAAATTAACTAAAAATAAAATGGCCATTCTACCCTCAATTTAGATATTTAAATTGACATTTCTAGACATGAATCAGGAAGGAGGAATAGAAGAATTCTTACTTATGCATGTGTAATAAAATAAATGTATAGGAAAAAATTCATATGCAAAGACAACTAAAATACAAAAGAGCGAGAGCAAGAGAGAGAGAGAGAGAGAGAGAGAGAGAGAGAGAGAGAGAGAGAGAGAGAGAGAGGGATCAGTTTGGTCTCCATTGAATCCGGCTCTGCCACCTTTTAAAGTAAGCACTTTGGAACAAGTCATTTCAGTTTTGTGGGATATTTTCAACATGAAATGACTCATTGAATACCTATTTCTCAGCTGACTATTTTGGAAGTTTTTGGAAACTATAGGAGGTAGGGCCTAGATGGAGAAAGTAGGTTGTTGATGACAGAATCTTGCATTCTCTGTCTCTCTCTCTCTCTCTCTCTCTCTCTCTCTCTCTCTCTCTCTCCCTCTCCCTCTCCCTCTCCCTCTCCCTCTCCCTCTCCCTCTCCGTCTCTCCATTATGAAATGAAGAACTTCTTTCAGCACATACATTTTGGCTTCCATGCTATTCTACCCATACACGCCCATAGTACATACCTTTAATTCCAAACAATGAAAGTAAAATTAGTTTGTAGAAGGAAGCACCCATGTTTGAAAGTGATGTCTAATTCAGAAGCAGACAAAATGACAAATCTGAAAAAGATTTGACAGAATGGCATATTCTTGAGTCGCCTGAGAACAGAGAGGAAAGAGAGGAGACTTAAGGGATAACAGTGAGGGAGAAAGAGAGGAGGAAGTTCAGATCAGTCCCATCAGTCCTGTGCAGTGGAGTTGAGTTTGTGACAGTTCTGATGGTGGCAGTTCAGTTTGTGGAGCTCAGAGGTAGCTTTAATGGAGAGTTTTAGATAGACAGGTGGAAGAGAGAACAAGCCAGACTCAGGTGAAGACAGATGAGACAGAGAATGAGAAGGAACCAGAAGACTAGAACAGATTGCTAGAGCTGGTTTGAGGCCAAGCAGAGCAATTCAGTCAGAGGCTGAGAGAAGCCAGTTTAAATCAGTCATCTTCGAGAGGAGTTTGAGCTCAAACACCTGAGTTGAACCAGCCAGCCAGAGTTCAGAAAGAGCTGGAAAGGGTGAGCTTATTCAGCAGTAAGTCTCAGAGGCTGAAAACATTCTAGGCCTAGGTTAGATTGTACAGAGGCTAGAAGTTTCCAGGACTAGGCCTAGGCAGTAAGCTGAGAAGATGACAGTTACCTCAGGAGAATAGAAGTTACTTTTACGATTCCATGGTAAACTTTTGCCTACAACTTTTGCTAAAATTGTATCCAAATCAAAATGTCCCAAAATGTATCCGTGTAACATGATCAATAAGCAATTTACCATATACCAGGTTCTTTAAACATTGAGTGAATATATATTATGAATAAAGCACTTTACAGCAAATTAATATTAACATTTAAAAACTAGGAAGGAACATGTAATGACGGAGCTATATGGACATAAAAAGATCAACCTAGTTTGTTAAAAACTTCTATTGATGACTCTGAGTTTGAAGCCTGATCTGCAATGCCCTATCCTGAGCTCAATCTAGAAAGAGACAGACAGACAGACAGAATGCATGCATGCACGAATGAATGAATCTTGGACACCTAAATATGTAAACCATATAATCAAATGGAAAAATTGCATTCTATATAATGGAATGTTGAAAAATAAAAAGGAAATAAATTTGTTAATTTAATAAGCAATGCCTTTTGACATCAATTGCCCATACCTTGTAAAGTAAGGACTATTGCTCCTTTTGTTAATGTACACCTCTAATATTGTAGGAAACCCCAACCTGCTGGATCTGGTCACAAGAGTAGCTCTCCTAGCTGAAAATATCTTAAAAATCATTCAGGCTCTTGGTGATTTATTCCAGCTGTCTTACTAAAAGCAGTGTGCATATGTAGCTTGGAGCAGTGAGCAGCAGTCTCTCTTATTTATTTTAGTAACTGTTTAGTACATGTTGTTTTGCCCAGAGAGCGAAGGACCTTTCTGCACTATGTGAGGACTTATATCAAACCTAGTTCTCAAGTAAACATCATTCTGTAAGTGTTCTTCATTGCTTCCAATTGCTCTTCCTTCCTTTCATTTCTAAAGCCGCAAGATCAAAAAGTGTAAAAGAAAACCAAGCCAAAACCCAGGGCCTTTGAGTCGCTCTTTTTCAATAACACTGCAGTGGCTTCACTTGCCTCGTTTTTCTCCTCTCTCAGAGAGGAGGGAAGTTTTGATCAAACTCAGCTGAGGAAGCAAAGATAACATAAAGTGATAGAAGAGGAATAATCATATTTTCAAATGAAGACTCAAGCGACCCTGCTCAGCTAAGTTGGGGCAGCACATGTTGAACTTATAGGCTTCTGGTCCCCAAAAGCATTCCTTCCGTGAAAAGTTCCACATACCAGTTTTGATCACACAATAGTTAATCTTAAGCATGCAACTTCCGTGATCAACTAAACTCTAGTTGCGGGATTGAATGCTAAGTTGTTTTCCTTCTTTTGAACTTCCAAGGCCCTTTTCCATATGGTGTCAGGAGGCACACTGCCTGTGTGTAATTCTTGATGACTTTGAAAGCTCGCTCCATCAGGGATGCCTCACACCCCACCGGGACCCTGAGTAGCCTGCCTCCCCATATGTTCCTCACTGCCTGCGCTCCGAGTTCCATGGCTGGCCTGCCTGCATAACAAACACAAATGTGACTCTGGACCTGGATTTCTCCCAGATGAGCAAACTTCAAAGTAACTGCAAAGCCTCTAGGAGAAGGCCTGCCCTTTTTTTTTTCCCATCTGTGTGACCACTGCCAGCTCCCACGTCTGGTTTCCTTACCCAAATGGAGTGATTCAAAGAGGTGGCAAAGGTAGTGAAGATTCAAAGTGGTCTCTGATCAGCCAGAGCTGGAAGTGAGCGGAGGGAATGGGGGCACATTTAAATTTTCCATTTGGAACAACAAATTAGGTTGAGAATGACAAATTCAGTGTAAGTAGCAGGTTAGCAGTGACATGGCGTCAACACATCTACTGCAACTTTGCATGCCATTATTTAACATGCTAATATATCACTATTATGTGCTCATTACTGACGGCAGCACCATGGTGAAGAAGTGATCATTATTTACTTGAGGGCTATGGCACTGACTGATGAGGATCGTATAACGTGGCAGACAGCCTAGCTTTCTCATGATGGAAATGAAGTAAGACTTGTTCTTTTTATGCCTCTGTGTAAGTAGAACTTGAGACATAATGGACTGAGGTAGAGTGGCCGTGCAGCCTTGCCTGTTGCTTTTCCTGTCACCCCCTGGAGTATACAAGATACATATGCATGTGTTTTCTGGTTAAACCTTTTCTCTTTTTTTTCTTTCTCTTTTGAGAATACTTTTGTATCCCTGCTCCCTTTCTTGGCTCTTCCTTCAGTCTCCAAGGTTGAAGATGTTTCCCCACAAATGGATTTTTTTTTCCTGGAGTATCTCTCTGGTTGTTAGTGTTTGCCCATTGATCCTAATTTGAAGGGCACAGGTCCAACTGCAGTGCTATTTCAGAAATGGCAATTGAATCCAGGTGGCCTTCCTCCAGAGTGCATGCAACTGGCATTATGGGGCTCAGTATCTACTTTCTGCTGTAGTGTTGCCTGGTGGGAGGAAAAACAGAAAGCACAAAGTAACAGGTGGGGGATAGAGTACAGTCCTTCAGACTATTGCCTTTTCCCAAGCCAGACATGATGGACATTACAACCTACGTAGTTGAAGCAAGATGTCCAGTAAATTAATAGCATGCTCAATAAATTGACAACAACAGCAGCAGCAGCAGCAGCAGCAACAACAACAACAACAACAACAACAACAACAAATCACTCTTCATGGAAGGTGTTCTCTACCAGTGTATAGAATGAAAAATGAGTATGTGAATGGAATTAATATATAAGTACATTTTCTTTGTTTATATTTTCTGCCCTTGTTCTAATTCCATATCCTTTACCAGAGGTAGCAATGAGATAAGTTTAGGATCTTTGTTACTAATTAGGCCTGAATAACCTCGTCTTCACTGTTAGCCCTTACCTAACAGGGTCAGAAGGCAAATCGGTTGCATTGCTTCAGACTGTAATAGACTCACTTCAGTCCAGTTCAAACCAGGAGAGCTATCATCACAGCCTCAGGAGGTATCATTTTTTCTTTTACTTTTCACTCTGTTGAGCACATTTGGCCATAAGCAAAAATGTAGACTGTCTATAAAAACATATTTCTAGGTCAATATTTCTTTTTACAGTTTTCATGCTGTGTTGTGTCAAAAGCACATAGTCAACCGCTTTCTACGAAGACTAAAGCTCCTTGCTTGGATCATTTGAGCAAACTGAGAACCTGTGGATTTTCTCACCTTGCGAATTTCTAGTAATTTCTAATAAGCTCTTTAATTAAAATTTTTTCTTTTATAAACTGAAGTAGAAAACTGTTTGGATTATTTTTGTGATATGTTGACACCTTTGACATATTAAATTTGTTTCCTATTTTCCCTTTCCCTATCCATCTCACTTTATCATGTTTGGAGTTTATTAGTAGTATGTAATTTTACTCTGTATTTTTTTTTTTTGCCATGCTGTTGGATAATCTCTATAGTTAAATTGGCCTAGTATTTATAAACCAAAGTTCTTACTTAAATGTTACTAATCTCTAGGCTAAATGAATTGCTTCATGATTTTATTTGTAAAGAGATGTGTGATTAAATAATATGTAGGTGACTAGAAGCCTCAAAAAAGTTTAAAGTCTTATTATTCTTTCAAAAACCCAATACTGTAGAGTTTTCTATGAGTTTACTGGAAGAAAAAAACTTCCTGGTCAAATTGCAACACTGGAATAGAACAGTTTTTGGTATACTAGGAATGAAGTAAATTTTTAACCACACCTGGAGAAATATTCTCATTAAATATTAAATTAAGATATGAAATCCATTTTCATTGCATGACAAAAGGGCTAGGTGCAGTCCTCCACCCCTGCCTTGGTCTAGTTAGGTATGTGGATTCATGTCACACTCCACGGATACACCGAGAACAGAGCCACTGGTAAAACACTCATGCTAGTGAGGTGAGTTAGACACAGACATCTGTTCTCTGCTTCTGTTCAAAAATTCATGCCCACAGCTCATTTTTCATAGATAATCTAAACTGCTTGTGTGTTATATTTTGTTAGAGGACTGTCAGAAGGACAAGCTGCAATAGCTATTAAAGAAATTTAAATTTACCTGTGATTGGTTTTCATAAAATTTCAGTGAACATAACTGATCCATATACTTACCTCAAACATTTTTTATTTTAGAAATTTCTAAAATGTGTTTTGTCAGAGATGCTTTTTAATTCAACTTACTTGAAACTTAATGAAAAAATCAGCCCATATACTACCTTCATTCACACTTCACCCATCCAAAGAACATTTTATAATAGTTAATGTCGAGAAACATGTTGGATTCTTGACTTTTAAGTGCAGAATCAAAACATAAAAGTGATTGTATTTTACATGTGTCACACTAGGCAAGATGATTTGACTAACTGGTATATGTACTTGTATGCATATAACTCAGGATATATACTGAATTTAATATAGGGTATCTGAATAGACTAATCAAATTCTAAGAAAACTAATTTTTTTTCCTAACAATGAGAGTCAACATATAATAAGAAAACTAAAGCTATTACTAGATGTTTCACCACATACATTTTTTTATGGACCTCAGTCCCAAAGATTATAGGAGGGGCTTTGTAGGAGGAATTTACAGAGGTAAGGCTCAACCTCATGTGGAGTGTTTGTTGTCCAAATTAACCTGGGACCTCTGAGAGTATAAATTTGAACTACTTAAGTTCATGCTGTCACAAGTAAGGGTCATTACCCAGGTAACACCTGGAAGTCTGTTAAGTACTTCCTGCCTTCCAAGTCTCCTTTAAAGCACCTTATTAATAAATGAAAAAAAATCATTTTATTAAGTTCTATTCTTTGCGACTAAAAACTGATTTAAAAAAAAGATTACATATTTAAAGACATATATCACCCTTCCCCCTTTTATGCATTTAGTTTTAGGAATTTCATAAATGCATATAATGTGCTTTGATCAAATTCTTTTCCACTCCCCCTTCCAACTTCTTCATGTGTCCACTATCCATCTTTTTTCTTTTCTTTTCCCATCTTCATATATTTTTTTAAAAATCCACTTACTACTGCCTGGGTATGCCATAGGGACATTTCCTAGAGTATTGACATTATAGTAGGGTTCACATTCCTGAAGTGAACTCTCTCTATTTCAGCAGCCATCAATTGCCAGTAGCTCTTTATTTTTGTAATGCAATTGGTCTGTGGCATTATAGGCTATTACCCTCTCTCTTGGTTAGCATCCAGAACTTGATAGTAAGACCCTACTGCTGAAGACACAGTATATTTGAGTCATAGGACATGAAGACAGCAAACTGCTACTTATCTTAGAACTTTCATCACTACTAGTTAGATATCATGGTGCTTGAAGATGCTATGCATGTTACTTGAGAAGAAAAAGGATTTGACAGTCATAAACCAGCTGTGAACCCTACCTACCATCTAAAATAGTGATTGAATTGACAAGCTATTTACATTTGTGCAACAGTGGTGTTAGTGTTATGGGAGTCACCAAATGCTTTTTGGTAGGATTTAATGCCTGTTCTACAAAACAGAACTCATGCCCAGAGGACTGTTAACTGGAGCAAAGATCCATAGCTGGATAGATGATAGACCTTAGGGAAGAGGCTACTCCTATTATTTTAATAAATGCACATTGTCTATATTTATCTGTTGATAGGCATCTAGGCTGGCTCCATACCTTGAATATTGTGAATAGAACCAAACTAGACATGAGTGTACACTTCTCTCTATTGCTGGCTTAGATTGCCTGGGCATATTCCCAGGGGTGGTGCAGCTGGATGGTAAAGTAATGTTGTTGTTAGTTTTTTGAGAAACTTCAACACCCATTTTTATATAATTTTCATCCTCACACAGCATATAGAAGAGGCTCTGTTTTTAACTATGTTAAAGTATTTGAGGTACTTGATTGTAATGTATTAGAAGACATTACTATTTACAATGATTATGTAGTAACTTTAAAATGAATTGAAAATATATTGAATAGTTTGATGAAAAGAATCATAAGGTTAAGTTGGTTTAACTAATGATGGAGAATGGACCATTAGATGAACTACACTAATAGAATATCTGTATATTTTAAGCTCAAAAATAGATTTTTTTCTAGCTTTAATGAATGTACCTCTCAAGTAAAAGTTAATGTTATTACAGAGTTGTTCAATAGGTCACAATGGAACTAAGATATTGTTCTGCCATGCAATTAAATAATATTTTTATTTGACCACGTTTTATTGATTAAAATCACTGAGATCAGTGGGTGAAGTTCTTGCTTCTTTATCCTGATGATCTGAATTCAAGCATCAGAACCCATGACAGCATGGAAAGGAGAAAGCCCACTTGGCAAAGATGTCCTCTTACCTTCACACACATGTGATGTGTCACCTGTGTGACCCTCCCACATATCATACATGCACAATAATAAATAATTTATTTAAAAGATAAGAAAATAAATATTTTAAGCATACTTTCATACTCTATGCAAACTGAAATGTATATTTAACAATCTTCAGAGTAAGTATGTTGACTATAGAGGAAGAATTATAGAAGTTCCATTATGGACAGAACAAATTTTGGGGAAAAAAATGTAATACTTTTTAAAATAGATTTTAAATTTCTTGGACAGGCAGATTAGATCCTTCATACTGTTGTGAATCCATCAGCCCTACACATCTCTGCATCTTCATGTCCTTTTACTTCCCAAGATGCCACAGTGGGTGTCACCGTCCCATTCCACTCACACACGAGTTCTCTGCATTGCCTTGGTCTTACTCCTGCTCAACACCAGATCATCACGGAGGATTTCCTGGCTATCCTAAGGAATTGTTCAAGTTTCTAGACTGTCCAGAATTTTTCCTTCTGATTCCACAAAACAGAATAAAAATATTCTTAAAATCGAAGGCCATGTGTTTTGTGTTTAGATTTTTTTTCATGGAGCACAACACTTAGTACAAAGTATCAAATAAATAAATATAATAGAAGGTTTGAGACTTTAGCCAAAAGAAAATTTCCAATAAAAAAATGGCAAAATGAAATCGGAATATTTTGGTGTGAATGTGTTGCCTTAATTAAAGGAGAAAGAGATAGCTAGAAAAAAATAAAAGAAAGAAGAGGAAGAAAAATGGCCTTTGTAAACAGTTGAAGCTTCAGAATTAAAGGGCAAAGGCAGGCTACATTTAAAGTTTTGCCACAATATAAATCTTACTAGGTGCTAAACCCAAGAAGATATACAGCACTGCTTTCACAAATCAACATTTTGTAGGTACCTGAAAGATCCATTTGGAGTTCAACCCCACAAATTCAATACCTTTCCCTCAATAACCATAGCACGCAGGAGATATTTAACTTCATGAATTATAAAATGACAAGAAACATTTCAGTATTGGTTGTGGATTCAATCCCACAACAGGTTCAAAAGTTCACAAGCAGCTAATACCCAAATTTATCATAGTATGGCTTACTACTGGGCAGCATTTTTAAATAATACATACTTTAAATTATTGAAGGTAAGCATCAACAGGTGAGAACAAGGTGTTTTAAAGTACACTCTTGTTTCCTAAAATGCTGTTGCACTTTTCAAATATTCCTTAGAGTAATAAATAATTAAACCAAGCATGCTCAACATTAACAAAGAGAAGCTTGGCATACTTTATTCTAAATAGATATTTTTGGTACGGTTTTCTCCAAATATAATAACTGTGATAGAACACTTTCTGATTGCCTATTCTGAAAACATACTCTATGAAATTAACCCACTGAGTTCTCATGACAGTTTGTTCTTCCTATGACTAACACCACTGTAAAAGTGAGGACCAGCGTACTCTAATGTTTATCTGCAGACTTTGTATGCTGAGTTACTTTTGTTAAAAACCCTCCTTCCCCAGTTTATCTTCCATCCTATTCTCTGTCAATGACAAATCTTTATCAGTTTTCCTGTGCTGGCTTCTTCTCTGCAATTATCTGTTCACACATCCATCCATGCATCAGCCCACCCTTGCTTGCCTCCATCTCTGCTCCCCTCAAACTTTTGCTACGTATCACTGTGCACAAGCTAATAGCTTTCAAGGGGGATAAATTAGTTTAGTGCAGGAAATTAAAAACAAAACTGAAACTGAAACAGGAGTTAAAGAAGGCAACATGTAGGGATTTTGAAGATCTAGGGGGACTTGGGCACTGTCAGTTTTTAAGACTAGTCTATGAAGAAGCAGAAACACAAGAGCATGTAGATTATGTTAGCTGGAGTTGTAAGCTGAAATGTCCAGTGACGCATGATACTTGAAAGTAACAAACAATCTGTCACTCCTGTGTGCTAGAATAGGAATGATTCTATCTGAGGCCCACAGGTGTGTACCCACTTAAAGGCTCAAAATTCAAAATTAAAAAATAAATAGCTACCAAGACAGTGCTTGGCAAGAAAATACTACTAGAAGCCGACATTAGCTAATGGATCGCCGGTTTAAGGCCTTTGAGAAGAAAGTAATATTTATTAAAAATTTAATAACATTGAGGCACCTATGGCATGAAGTCACATTGTATTGGTTGCTCAGACCCACAGTGATGATTACTCTGGCTGCGTCTCTTAGACTGCTTCTTGATGAGTCTAGCCTTTGAGACACATTGGAGCAAAGCAGATAGCCTTCCCCTTGTGGGCCAGCTTCATTGTGTCCAAAAGGAATAAAAGGCTGACCTTTCCCAAGTATGAGAGAAGGTCCCTGTGGGCATGGTGGTTTTTTGTTTTTGTTTTTGTTTTTTTTGTTGTTGTTGTTGTTGTTGTTTTACTCTGTTGATGGGAATGGAAAGGTAAGTGTTCTATGCCTCACACCTGCCTGATTGTAGACTGCAAATACTTCACTGATTTTCTTGGGAGTCTGGCTTGGAATTCAGATCTTTGGATCTGAGAGCTTCCAGCATCTTTTGAGTCCGTATCTTATTCATTCTCTCCCTTAGTCTTCGCTCTCCCTGTCTGTATTGCCGGCTTCACTTCTCTAGAAAAGAGTACACCGAGGTGGTGTGAGATGACCAATGAATTTGTCAGTTAACGCCACCGCTTAACCAGGAAAGGTTTCCTAGGATAAGTGCCCCTTGGGGGAGAAAACTGATACTGAGACACAGCTGGTTGAGAGTGCCTCCTCGTAAGCAAAGAACAATAGTTGAAACCGGAAGTATCGTGCCAGTTTTGAGGGCATGATCCACAATGGACCACCCCTTCTAATACTTTTAAAAGACCTAGGGAGTAGTGTCAGTCGTGGGGAAGAAAGTCCGATTACACAGGGCTTCAGGGGGACAACGAGAAAATGAAGTCAGCAGATTCAAATATCTTAGTCAAATATTTGATAACAACAACAATGAAAAAAAGGGGGGAGGGAGGCACAGTAAGATGCTAATTATAAAAGAAAACCAATCAAAGAACGAGATTTTCTATCTATGACAACGTATGTATGTTGGAAAGTAAACTGTTGCCGAGAAAGGGAATGAAGAATTTCTAAGGCTGTCAAGTAGCTGCCACCTTTCTCTTTCTATAGAAAAGGAGAAAATAATCCCAGACATGCCTCTGGCCTCTAGGCAAATGCCAGGTCACCCTCTGGGCCATTTAAATCCACCCTTCATTTCTAGCTGCCAGACAGAGCGCGTCTCTGCCCTGCTGATGAGCCAGGCTTTCTGACAGATATTGACCAAATACATTTGCTTTTTTTTTTCTTTCATCACCGTTCAATTTGCTTAAATAAAAAGTCCAGTGAAAAATGACTTCCTCGAATATATCCAACACTGCTTCTATCCGCTCCCGTTATTTTTGGAGGTCCCTCTGGAGCGATTTGGTTATATGCATGTAACTCCCCATTCACCACATCTAATATGCAAGTCTTAAATTTTTAAAAGTGCCTGGGCGGTCCAGAGACAGCACAAAAACACGGCAAGGTTGTCCATTTGTGACTTGAAATCAGATGCTCTGAATCCAGAGAAATTAGTCACCATATCCATCTCTCTTGCATTTCGTGTCTCCTTTTCCTTCCCGTCGCTCACCAGACAGTAATGTTCTCGGATCAAATATTCTCTATAAATTGAGAGAACATTTAGCTGATTTATGGGGCTTTTAGCTATTATATACTTACCTATTCAATAAAAGTAAGTACTTACCTCACATGACACATATGCTACCTTCACAATATAAGATCTTTCCTTCAAGGGATTCAGGCATCAAATTGTAATGAGATTTCTTGTAGCTAATACATCACTTAAGGGCAAACTGACATTCCAAATCTATTTCCTTTTTTTTTTCTTTCTCTTTCTCTTTTTATCAATGGAAGTCAAGGCATGGCATTTTTGTAAGACTCTTAAAATTACCAGGAGTTAATTTTCTTCTTCTTAAAAAAAATAAAACTGTAAACTTGCTGAATAAAAAAGAATGGGATTGTTGTCATTGGATTTAAGGATAGAAAAAGACTGAAAACTTAAGTCTTTTATTTTGCAATTTTAATTCCTAGAAGGGGAAACAGAATAACTCCATCTTTGCATCCCTACCAGGGGAGGCTTTGGGGCAAATCCATCTATGCTCTTCTGTGCTCAAGAATCAATCACAAAAACCAATAATCAATTAAATATTTACTTTACTAGATACTTTAGGTGTCTGACAAGATGTAAATAATCTAGCAATAAAATCTTTGAAAGACACTCTAGTTCAGGCCCAGTTGGATACAAGGGTAGATATTTTCTCTAAGGCAAAGTTCTTTTATAACTGGAAAATAAGGGCAGCATTTTGCCATTACAATTCCAGTGGTACTTGGGGCTGTAAATATTACAGAATTAGTGAGTGTGTCACAAGTACATTAAAGAGAAGGCTAGTCAAGCTAGCTTCTTCTATTGCAGTTCCGGGGACTTGGAACATTATAGAAGATCTGAGTTGTGGAGCAAGGAAAGCAGCCTTCTGAACTTCCTAAGTTCTCCCAACCTGGTCTTCCTCGTTCTCAGTCTCTTCTGCAAGCTACTCATAGAATGGGACATCTTGAGCAGGCAAGAGAGCTCAATGGGGGAGGTACTTAACCAACCTGACCATCTACTTGGTTTTGATCTATAATGCCTGGTAGAAGGTGAGAGTCTGGTGCCATAAATTGTCCTCTGATCTCTTCGTGTGTGGTATCACACACACACACACACACACACACACACACACACAGAGAGAGAGAGAGAGAGAGAGAGAGAGAGAGAGAGAGAGAGAGAGAAAGAAAATTTATTTTTAAAGTACTACAACCTTTGATGTAGCTTTTTTTTTTTGGTTACATTTGCCACCACCCTCAGGGACTTATATGAGGCCTCTTTTATTCACTTCTTACTTCTTAGTATGACGTTCTCAATTGTTTGCTGCATTTTCTCATCTCAATATTGTTCTTTGGTTAGAACAATTCTTCTGATTCTTATTTATATTCTAGCCACTTCAATCTTACGTGTTATAGTTTATGGTCCAGAGTATCTTTTCCTCCTTGCTGCAAAATCAGCTTTGAAAACAGACTAAAGGTAATTAGCAGGCGTGGGATTAAATATTTCCCACAGATTGCTTCAGGAATTCTTATCCCCATATTTAAAATTCTGAGAATACAACACTCTGTCCAAAGTCACATAGACAAGATACTATACAAAGAACTTTGGTGTTTGAATCTAGTTCCACTTAAGACCATAAACACCGTCCGCCTTTTTACACCTGATCTTAAGAGGAAGACGGGCCAGCATCATAGAAGAGTGTTGACGGTCATTCTCTGGGATGGCCTGCCCTCCAGATGGGATGTTCGGAAATTAACTCCTATTGAGATTAAATTTGGTAATCTATGGATTGTTAAGTGTGAGGGGGAAGCAGCCAGAGACTGACAAAGGACAGATACAATTTCACGTGCCATGAAGTTAAGAACAAAAACCCCATGCATTGTGCCAATGGAATAAGTATGCCCAAGGGGTGCGTAGGAGACCACCACTCAGCAAGGTCAAGAATGTAACCGGGGAGAGGACAGAAAATAGAAGAAGAGGGATGAGATCCTGACGTTAAAGGCAACTGGAAAGAATGCCATTTTCAAGCAAGAAAAATTATAATATAAAATCTCTCCACCTGGAATATAGAGAATTAATTGTGTAAAGATATTTTCTTAACTTGAATTTAATAATTTTTATATGGAAAACAATTTATCATTTGGATTCATCTAAACTAATTTATTTATATTTAATGCCCCGATGAGGAGCTTAACTTAAGGTATTATTAAACTAAGAGCGTTGCAATTTGTGAGAACATAAAAATGTGAAAGACACAATGTACGTAAGATAGAATTCCTTTTGATTGATTTTTCTAGATTATCTATTGCATAATAAGCCTCTTATACAATTAGAGCCTGAAAAGGAACAAGGTTTGGTTATTGCCTTATGAATAATATTATATTAAACACTGTGGGTGAAATGAAAATGATTAAGATCCCAAAGGAGCCTGGAATCGACTAGGGTAATTATGACAAGGCAGCAATAGGTATCATATGACACAGAGGATAATAAGCTGTGAATGTTCCAAAGGGGACATCAGAGATCCAGTGAAGAAGGTACAGTCAGTCTTTAAAGTTAGAGAACTCTGGACAAAATTGAGTGAATCTTAAACAATGAGCTGGGGAGGTGTAAGGAAGAGATGAAGGAAAAGGAAAATATCCCCATATAACCATACTCATGCGGTAGGACAGAGAGGGTTCTGGAGACTTTACCAATCAATAGCCATCAATATGGTAGAAAAGGTCTGAAAACTTGCCTGGGTACCACCAGTGTCATGTGTCAGTCTAGGTAAAACACAGAGCAGCAGACTGAGCTGAGAAGACAAAGGTTGAAGCTGGACCACAGAAGCTTTGGCTCTGACATCCATACAGAGTGACCTGTTCAGTACTTGGCTATTTCATTTTTAGTCAGGTGCTTATGTCAGGATAGGACTAATGCCATATAGGCAAGTGAATCTCATAGGCTAGAAGTACAGGAACTCTTCAGGAAGAACGCTTAGGATGCTTAGGGGTGTGTGCTAGCAATCTAAGAGGAGGATGCTGCAGAAACAGCAAACAGATTTACAAGGGGGGGAGGGGGGATGACACAGAGATCATGAGAGCCTGGCTATTGATTTGTTGACATACATGTATTGGCAATTGTTTATCCTTTCTAGTTTCACAAGCTAAATTGCCTGCTGTTCAAAGCGCAGGGAAAATCTGACTAAATGCTCGCTTTCACTGTTGTCCAAACACAATTACACCAGGAAGATTTGATGAGAGCTTCGCTGGGTGGGCTTTGGGAGTGAAATGCCTGGGTATTATCTTTGGCTTAAGAACAAAAGTGAGAGACTAAAATAAAGGTTCCTGACATTAAGAAAAATAATACTTTGTAGATGATAGATTTTGTTTTGTTTTGTTTTTTAATCGCAAGATGAAATGTAGAACCTTAGATTGCTAGACTCATACTTTAAGAACAGAATCTATTGAATTAATATTTTCCTCTTATCTCCCCCACTTATTGCAAACAGACCTTAATATAAACAATGGTCATGTATAACACATATAAAAACGTAAAGTGAATACATGCCAGTGGGAAATTAGTTTGGGAACATGCTACAACATGCCAAATCCTGTAGATTATAGGCACCAAGAGAAGTTTAATTTTTCTTCTAGCACTACCGACTTGCACTATGATTGTCAAAATTTTTAAAAAATGAGAAGGCAAGCAGCACAATGCCAATGTAAATATAGTAAAACATAATTCAAGAAGACTGCAGGTCAGCCAACATGGAGAAAACATCCCTTCAGTAATATTACAAACACCAACGCCAGTACTGCCCAGCAGCCAAAAGTTTGGTAGTGTGCAACCTAGTGTGCAGTTCTGCACACCAGAGTGGAAGGGCACACAGGCTGATCTTATACTCTGGAAACTTCTTAAGAGTTGCCTTTTTATATGGCTAATATCCGCTTATAGGTGAATATATATCATGCGTGTCTTTCTGGATCTGGGTTACCTCACTCAGGATCATCATTCCTAGCTCCATCCATTTGCATGTAATTTTCAAGATTTCTTTTTTTTTTTAAATAACTGAGTAGTATTCCATTGTGTAAATGGGCCATATTTTTTATTCATTTTCCAGTTGAGAGACACCTAGGTTGTTTCCAGATTCTGGCTATTATTAACAAAACTGCTATGAACATAGTTGAGCAAATGTCCTTGCTGTATGGTGAAGCATCTTTTGGGTTTATGAGCAGGAGTGGTATAGTTGGGCTTGAGGAAGAATTATTCTCAATTTTCTGAGAAAGCACCAGATTGATTTCCAAAGCGGTTGTACAAATTTGCACTCCCACCAGCCACGGAGGAGTGTTCCCCTATTTCCACATTCTTGCCAGCATGTGCTGTCACTTGAGTTTTTGTCTTTGCCATTCTGACAGGTGTTAAGATGGAATCTCAGAGTCATTTTGATTTGCATTCCCCTGACAACTAAGGACACAGAGCCTTTCTTAAAGTGTTTCTCAGCCATTTGATATTTTTTTTTCTGTTGAGAATTCTCTGTTTAGCTCCATATTCCATTTTTAATGTGATTGAACCATACTACAATCCACAGAACTAAAGAAGCAAATTAACAAGGAGGTCCCTAAGGAGGATACCTAATTCTCACTCAGAAGGGCAAATAGAAAAAAACACCGGAAGTGCTTTAAGAGAGTGAACAGGACAGGAGCCTACCATAGAGGTCCTCTGAAAGGCTCCATGCAGCAGAGAATCTAAGCAGATGCTGAGAATCACAGCCAAACTCTGAGGGCAGAGCACAGGGAGTCTTAGGGAAGAGTTGGAGGGATAGAAGGTCCTGAAGGGGGTTAGACAGGAGCTGCACAAGGAGAACAACAGAGCCGACAAATCTGGGCCCAGGGGATCCTGAAGAAATTGATGCCCCAGTCAAGCACCATGCATGGAAAGGACCAGGACCTCCTGCTCAGATCCAGTCAATAAGCAGCACAGTCTCCATGTGAGTCCCATACAATAGGGAATAAGAGCTGTCTCTGTCATGCACTCTGTTGCCCACTCATTGATCACTTCCTTCCGGTGGGGCTGCTTTTCCAGGCCACAGAGGAAGTGCGGATGAGACTTGATAACCTGGGGTCACATGAGGAGGACTCCCCCTTTCTGAGGACTATGAGAAGAGGTAGAGGAAGGAGGGAGGGAGGGTGGGAAGGGGAGGACACAAGGGAGGAGACTATAATCGGGGTGTAAAGTGAATAAATTTAAAATAAATGATTATTTTAAAAAGTGTTTATATCTGTGCTGTATGATAGCATTAAATTGAAAAACCATATTAGTGTTTTTTTTTTAAAGCGCTGCCTTTTACAGCCTGTTGAAGGGAACTGATAAAACTCAGTAGGAAGGGAGGACTATATTGTCCCTTGTGTTGTCTAGAGGCACAGCTGGGAAAGAGGACATGGCTAGTTCTCTAATTTAATTTGTTACCAGCTGAGCAGATGCTGTCAGAGGATCCTAGTGAACCTAGTGAACACTGGACCATACCTGAGCTCATATTCATGGGGAGGAAAGAGTGGATAGAATTCTCCAACCCCCTTTTTATCTGGGTGATAAAGTGTACTGAGGCCTAGTTTAAAAAAAAAAAACATGGCCAAAAGCAAGTTATGTTTAACATCCGGGTAACTGTTGGTGAGAATGTTGGGATCGTGCAGTGATGCCGAGCGGGGGCCCTGGGTACAGAGCAAGAAGTTTGAGTGCAGCCTGAAGCATCTCTCTTGATGAATGAGCATGCTCCTGAAGCAGTAGAGGAAAATTGCCGTACTATTAGATTTTATACAAGATTACATACTGTTTATAACAACTGAGACATATATTTATTTGAAAGCTGAGAGGGTGGTGGAATGTGAACAAATGGCCAATGCTTTGTTTTTAGTAGAAAAATGTCTAAATGGGGCCAAATTAGGAGAAGTATAATTCCACGTATACATCATGGATGGATGTATATAATCATACACGTCCAGGAGTCGTCTCAAGAATGTGTGTTCTATTTCCCATTTTAGTTAATGTTTTGGTTCATCTTATGTTTTTGTGTAGAACTGGAGCCCCTGTCAGGAGCTAACATGACACAACACAGAAATCTTTCAAAGAAAACAAGAATAATGGCATTATTAATCCACAAATTCGCTGTGGAGAGCTATTCTCCACTGTGGCACCGTGGAATTTGTGGGGGTGCCTAATACAATTACTCTGTTTTAAATTCAAAGACACTTGGAATCCCAGAAATGAGGGAGGATATTAGATACAGTATTTATCTTTTCCTTCCCTTTCCTTTTACTTTCAAGTGATCACTCTCCTTTATGCCATTGCCAGCTGGACCACAGCTAGACGTCTGACACAGACTCAGTCAGATTGAATCCATCCTCCCTATTGGAAGGCTTATGCGCTGTCCCCAGGAGCTGCGCTTTCAAAGGACCAAACCCCTGAGAATAGCCACTGTATAGAGATGACCACCCTGTGGGGAGGGCTGGCAACTTAGTATCACTTGCATTCATAGCTCTCATCTCAAAGGGTAGGGCTGTTTCTCACCCACTGGTGTCTGCCCTCACTGCAACACAAAATAGGAAGAATATCACCCCTTTGCTTACATGGCTGTGAACAAAATTATCAGAAACTATACAGCCAGGTAGAGGTTCTGAACACATCAGATTCCTAGCATGCGGTATGTTGCATACCATATCAAAAATGTAACAATTAAATTTAAGATAAAGCAATTCTCCAGCATTTCGAAAAAAAAAAATCTCATATAGCCTAAAGTCCTTTAGATAAAATTTCATCTTCAAGATTGGCAGGTCACTCACACAGAGTCAGGACGAGAGGTTCAAGTCATCGGCATTTAGTTTCCAAACAGGAAAAAAAATCCATGCAATGACGGGTCCTGGATTTCAGTCCCAAGGTTGCCATTGGCTAGAAGAGGGTGTTGAGGACCTCACTCCTCTGAGCTTAGTTTTTGAATTGTGCTAAATGAGACCAAAGTTCCCTCACTCATCCTTCTTGCAAAACCTACTATAAGACTTGCAGGGATGTGTGGGACTCTTGCCTTCCAAATGGCCTATCCCCTCTCCAGGGAAGAGTTTTGAAGCAAATCTCATTGAAACAAAGGATAAAAACATTGTCTCTTTCTAGAGCAACACATTTTTGGAATCTTTGTAGGGTAATTGTAGTAAAGTTGAATTGAGGTATTTTAAAATGGAAATAGCAGTCTAGTGCCATAGAATGTGTTATTACATTTTAGTATAAATTATAAGATTTCAGAGGATTATTTTTTTACTTTGGGGACACTACATTAATCTACATTCCCTGAACTCCTATGTTAACCATTTGTTCTAATGTGCTATTTTGGATTCTTTGCTTGAAGCAATGAAAAGAAAAAGATTTTTAAATCTGAGAGATCTCTACTGTATTAGTTATCAGTCTGTTGCTGCAACAAAATACCCGAGTTTCGCCAACTCATCTGCATCAAGACTGTTGTTGACCTGTCAATCCATGATTAGCTGCGTCTGTTGGTTTGAGGAATTGGTAGCAATGCAGAGAGTGTCGTGGCATAGACTGTGTGGCCAAGCAATGCTCAAAGAGCCAGGAAGCAAAGACTGGGGGGGAAAGGCCAATGTTTCCATATGCCCATGTATGGGCGTATCTCCACTGACCTCACTTCTGCTTCAAGGCTCCATCTCCTACAGGCTCCATCACCTCCCGATAGCTACCCACTTTCTAAATGATTAGCTATCATAGCTTGTGATTTGGGTATTAAGTTTACTAGTAATGTTCTAAGAAAGAAAATATCTTTTAAAATGAGATACAAGTTTTCTTTCTTTCTTTCTTTCTTTTTACTTTTTTGAGACAGGGTTTTTCTTTGTAGCCTTGGGCCTCCTGGACTTGCTTTGTAGACCAGGCTGGCCTCAAACTCACAGGGATCCACCTGCGCCTGACTCCCTGAGTCCTGGGATTACGGGTATGTGCCACTGGGCCTTGCTTAGATCTCATTTTCCCGTCTGCTATATTGAGATATATCACCTGCCTCAATATGCTTTTCAAAATAGTTCTCTAGCCCCTGCTTAGTAAAACAAGTAGACAGGGAACTAAGAGATAGTGGAAACAAAGGCAAAAGCTAAGAGCTGTGTGGGCCTCCTCCCCCACAGAGCAGATGGACTGGCTGCAGCTAACTAGCTGGAGAAATCTTTCTCTAGTTTCCGAGGCTGTTTTCTGCTCTTTGACACAGTTAGGCATGATAGCCGTGGCCTCATCTTTCTGATAGATGCAGTGCACTTGTAACTAGGTACCATGAAGACAGCAAGCAAGTTAACAGATGTTCTGTAGAACGAGTGCTGTGTTCGGAGCACAATGACATTGACTTTGGCACTTCCGTATAAAACCAAAACCACATGAAAGTCAGAGGAGCTTGGCAAGTGAAATCCAGCCACCCTATTCCATTTTAATGCAAGACTCTAGTCGGAGAACAGGATTTCAGCCACAGAGCCACAGCTAATCGCCATTGGCATACTTTTTTTTATCTGATATTGCTCTTGTTCCTTATAAACAGCTGTGCATATGTGCATGTATGTGCTCAGGCATGCACTTGCATTTGAGCATAAAATAAAAGAAAAAGAAATATTGACAGAAGAGAACATTCAAGAGTTAAAAAAAAAACATAAACAAGACTAAGAAGCATTTGGCTGAGATTCTGGCTTATTTCCTGGTAACTCATCTTCGTAAAGAGAATTTTTGTTCCACCTTCATTAGCTGACTATAGCAAGGAGGTTGTGTCACTCCTGGTCCTGACTCAGCTGTTTTCTGTCTTTTCCTCTTAATCCTAAAAGCATCATTTCTGAACAACAGCAACCATGCTACTAAAAGCAGTATGCAGAGTTTGAAATCAAATTCTCCAACATGTGTGTCTGCTGTCCTTGCTGGCTCATCCAGCAAAATGTCATGCTGAGAGCAACTATAGTGACAGGGGAATAAAAACATTGCTTTCCAATACATCTGTTGTTAAAACTCTTTCCCTGCGGCAGATATACACTCTTCCATCTTGCTCCTCATAAGGTCCTAGAGACAGAGTACAACTCCACACAGTTCACTCCAGATAACCGAACAGTTTACTGGGCCAAATTCTAGCGCATGGGTGAGGGGTTAGTGAAAGGAGCATTGGTCACCCCAAAACAGCTACCCTAGAAGGTCTTTACCTTCATGCATGGATGATGACTTTTCTATAGCCCCATCGATGAGCCTCTTCCCCTATGAGCTCTAGCCTTTCCCAGAGACCCCAAGGCCATGTGCAATTAGGCCAGAATTGCAAACAAATGGCTGGGAGGAGCAGCTGCACACTCAAGTGATGGTCCAAAGAGCCTTCCCACCTCTGAGGGATGTCAGCAGTCCCCAGGCTGATCATGATGAGCTCTGGCAGGTAGGCACAGCTGATCTCATGATGACCATAGCAGTTTGAATTTGAGGATGCTTCCTTATAACAACACCATGTTGCAGTTCTGATACTCAATTTTAGATACATATCTGTGATTGAATGACTATAGAGAGGCCTTGGCCCAACCATGGGTAATAGTGTCAGCAATAAGATTAGAACCCAGAAGACTGCTGTACAGGGCAGGAGAAAAATCTTTGCATATGCCAGAGATCCAACACAAAGACAGCTCACCATGCCTCCACTGCCCCCTGATTCCCAAAATGTCACTGAATGCCTTTTGTAGTTTTCATGTAGTGTCCTTTAACTCCCTTCCCTACTCTTTGCTACATCTAATTAGCTAAAATATCCCAGTTTAACCCATTGGTAAAAGGCAAAGTTCAACCTAGAGAGACTGAGAAATGTCCATTTTGTTAAGTGTCAAGAGTGGGCCATTCTGATGATCAGTGTGAGAGCCAGTGGGAAAAAGTGGCTAAGGCTAGTATGTTTTTACACCTTTAGTGCACTTGTGATTGCTGTGGTCATGAGTCAGACATCTTGGGGCTAGTTTCCCCTGCGTCAAATCTATCTGTAACATAGATGCTGCAAAGGTTACGAAGTGTTTGCAGGTATTTAATGGTGTGGAATTTTTCCTGCATATGTATTCATTTCCTTGTTAGTAAGTATGGAGATGAGAAAAAGTCTCGGGTAATGTGTGTGTGTGTGTTACCTTCATTCAGAACACTCAGGAGTAGCTGATGTGTATTTGGATAATAACCATATATGTTTAATGTTTACTTCAAGCTCTTTTAATTTCTACCTTCTTTACATACATATGCTGTTGAAATGTATCATAATCCTGTTTTTTGAATAATGCTTCATCTGTTTTGTAAATCTGTAGGAACAGCGAATAGTTTCTGAAATTTATATCTGTGAATCTCATTAGATATCTTAATTTTATTTTCAAGTTGATAGTAAGGCAATTCTAGAGCCAGAGGCCAAAATGATGTTGTTGTTGTTTTTTAAAAATAATATAGGACAGAAATGGCTATAGTTAGGAAAAAAGGTAACATCTGCCTATCGGGCAGAAAGACATCTGCATGCTGGGTTCTGCCAATGGGGACCCTGGTACAGATGCCTCCCTTCCTTTCGGCCTCCGTGGACCATATGATTTCCTCCCATGAATCTGATACCGTCATTGTATTTCCTTTTCTGACTCCTACTTTCAGCTGACCCAGACAGGTGCCAGTCCTTGTTCTGAACAAAAGTAGACGCATTTCTGCTTTCAGCACAGCTCAGATACTAACCTGCATTAAGGAAACAAATGCTTGCTCAAAAGACAGGCATTTGATGCTGTCCTTCATCATGCACCCAAAACGCGCTCAGAAAATTTAAGAAATTAAGGGGCAGTCTTAGACTCAGCATCAGTTAGCATCTCCATTACCTAAGGCCCAGCTTTTCTGCATTCAGGAATTCTGGTTGGAGCATACATTTTGCATAGTAATATTTAAAAACTGAGAGCTGTAATTAGCTTCTACTGCTTGAGATCATGAACACATATGTTCAGGAAGTTAGGTGTAGATTTTAGAGCCAGTAGAGGAATGTGTGTTGAATTCCATGAAAAACAAGCTTTAAAATTACTTAGACTATAATATGGAATAAGTTACATATACAACTGACCCAGAACTAGTCATATGTCCTAAGTGATTAATTTAAAACATGCATGTTAAGGTGGGATCCTGAGGAAAGTCCTGTTTCCTTTTGATGTGTCCTGGCTCAGGTAAGTAGGCACAGAAAGTACCTGTTCACACTAGACAAGTCTCTAAGCTTCTGTGGAATTCTAGTCAAATGACTGTATAAGATCATAATCATCTGCTTTTTGTGTGTTTTGTTTTTAGTAACTGAAAATTTAAACTTTCCTGAAGCTATTTCCACACTTTCACATTTGGAAATCAGAGGTTCTGAGCTCCAAATAACAGGTAGGAGAAATGGCAAGTGGAGTGGTAAAGACGTAGTTATTCCTCACATTAGGTCAGAGATTTACAGACTCCTTCCCAGTGCCAAAATAGGCTTATAAGGGAGTTAGGTGAACTTACTCTGGGCGCTTTCAATAGAAACTCTTTTGTCTGGTGTAGGGAAGTCAAGGGGCAAGAGACAAAGAAGGCAAGAGAAGTTTAATAATCCTGGAACTCCCAGATGCCTTTGACTGGCTTCTCTAGTAGTTAGAGTAGGACAAACACAGGTGAAATGAAAATAGCCACCAGATGTGTGTTTTCAGTCTGGGGCTGTCCGTCCTTCAGTACTCCCTGAAGATGCTGGCACTGCCTGGTGTGCAGCTGGAGTGGCTGCTGCAAGGCAGTGGCAAGCTAACGACAACCCCCTGATGGGTGTTTCCTGTCAAAAGCGAGGTGGCCATGTTCTCACTCTAGCCTCAGGCACTATGAAGGAGAAAAGCGAAATCTCTTTATTTTCATCTTCTTGTGTGTTCAAAGGATTCTTTCCATTTTCCAATTATGGTTAAATAGCATTTCTTTTTCTTTTGGGCCTCCTTAGTACATGTCACAATTCGCTAGGTCTCCTCCCGTGTATAAATCTGGAGCATCAGCCTACAGTCTGCACTGTCAGCTCCTATGAGTGAAATCTACTGCACTGGCCGAGCTGTCTTACTTTTGCCTTTGTAGCAACTTTTAGACCACAATAACCATCATCAGTTTAAAGCAGCAGATCCATTACATTTCCTCTGTTCCTACAGCCCCACATTAAGCTAATATTATCTATTTCCCAAGTGAAAAGAGTCCTTCCAGCCCTATCAATTATTAATTCCTTGCTTGCAGCTAATGTTTTCTCTGAATTATTTAAATGCATCTTCATTTATCAATAAACATAAAATGTTAAACAAAGAATACTGATGAAGGGCATTATTTAAACTATAACATTTTATGAGATTATTTCGAGCGCCTTTTTCTGATTTATTAACACAATATATTTTATAATTATTTTTCCATTTCTAAAAAAATATTCTGGGTATCATCTAGAGGTTTGTAGATTTTCTGAATGCTCTTTTCAACTTTTGTTGTGGTTTTGTCAACTTTCTTTTAAAATATCATTAGGTCTCTCTCCCTATATATATATGTATATATTTTATTTATTTTTGTGTATTTCCACTTTCTTCTCTCACACATACATATGTATATATGTAATATGTGTATATGTGTACACATATATTCACACATGTAAAACAATAGATGTATATAGCACATGATTTTTAAAAAACGAAAACACATGTTCATTATTTCTGATATTGTCTTTAAAAGATCAAAGACACCATTAACTTTAAACTTTCTATTGCAATTCAGCACAATCTAATGCAAAGTGCATCTGTGTGTGGATCTTACAACATCTGCACAAGCATGAATTAAGCACGTAGGCAAACAATAATGCCTTTTATTGTTCAAACCTAAGCTTTAAAATTGAGGCAAATGAACACCACGCGTCATTCCTACTTGTTGATTTTTTTAAAGTCTTAGCTATACACACTCTCACACAAATCAAGTGGCTTGCTGTATTCTGGTTCATCTCTACTTTACAACTCCAAATAAATGTCCATCATTTAGAATTCCAGCTATTATATATGGGCATTTTTATCTTGCCACCCTCAGGAGTAGAGTAAAACTGGGTGTTCTGAAATACATGTTTCACGTACATTAAACTAGAAAATCAAAGACTCATAAACACTGGTTAAAAGCAAGAACAAAATCATGGTGCCTTTGAACTCAAACTGGGTGTGCTGACGTCCTGCACCCTTCGCTCTAGATGTCCTGCACATCTTATTTTACATTGGGATTTTAGCCCAGCAGGATAGCACGTGGAGGAAGTTGTCAGTGTCATGTCTAAAAGGTACATTTGTGACTTGGATTGCATTTTTGAAAGCACACTCTATATACAATTTGCATGGTAAATTGCATTAAAATTGTTCCATTGTTTGAAAAGGATAAGAATCTTAAAATACTAATAGTCTAGTCCTGTATCCGATGCTCCGTACACGTCTTCCCCAATCACTGGATTTATTTATGTAGGTGATTTAATTTGGATACGAAAAAATTGGCATCAATCCTTCTAGTGACTTCTTTTCCCATTTGAGAAAACTCCGGCTTCTTTGATAATCTAAATTGCCAAGTAAAGGCTAAGGTGAAAATAATGTCTGCCACATCTACCATGTATTAGACAGTAGTTACATACTTATCTTTAGTATCTGACTTGTTTTACTAAGAATATTTAATAACTAGCACTGAAAGCATTAAAATAGCCATGCACTCTTCTAGTAATACATTTTTAAAGCAGACAATGACTTTGAAGTTCATATGATCCAAGACTTACTTTATAAAAACTAAGAAACATTAATTTAGGAGTATTATTGACTTTTCCAAAATCACTAACTTGTCACCAATAATTATTAAAGGTCATAGTTAATTCTAAGTTTGGATGCCTTTGTAATAGAGAAAAGGAAACTATATGCTTCATATAGCATATATGTTTGTCAGTGCATGCTTTACATTGAAGTTAATTGTTTTTTGAAAAACCAATATTGGCAAGTCTGTTATTGTCTAAATTCTGGTGATGTAAATTAGCAATCACGGTGTGGTCTTTAAACATCTGTGATTTTTTTTTTTTTTTGGTTGCATGGCATATGATTCTGTAAATTGTTTAATAATATAAATTCAGGCTAAGCCATAGGCCAAAAGGAACTAAAGGCTGCAGTCCTTTAATGTCCTGGCCTCTGCCTTTTAAACAGTAACTGGTCTCTAAGGCTTAAAACCATTCCAAGGTGGTTTGAAGACAGGAGATAAGGCATTGTTCTAGAATTTCTAATAAAACCCTGCTCATTCTAAATAACGATGGCCCTAGGTAGGTTTTGTTGTTCCTCTTCTATAGAGGTAGGGACCAACACCCAGTGAGATCATTTTCCTGAGGTGACTTAGTTGGTACAAAAGTCTACTACTACTTTTTACTTCTACTACCGCCACTACCACCACCACCATTGAGGAACTCTTGTTTCCTCGCTTTGTTAAGTATAATAGACAAAGAAATTACAAATATTTGAAGTATAAAGTCCAATACAGTTTGAATGTAGTATGTCAATCCATCCCATTTCAACCAATGACCATAGTCACCACAAACTCCTCCAAACCTACACATTATTTTAGGGGAGCGCTGGTAGCCCTACTGATGTTGACTCTTCCAACCTATGAACAAAGTAAATTTCTCTAGAAAATTCAGGTCATATTTCCATTTTTTGTTCTTCAAAATTTGTAGCATTCATGCTTATAAAAAGCCATGTACATTTTCAGTCAAATGTATTCCTCAGTTTTTTTTAGTGTTCATAATATTATAGTCAACATTAAAAATTTAAAGTATCAGATTGATTGCCACCAATGCACAGAAATACAACTTATTTTTTAAATACTAGTTTTTGAGATTATATCTTTGTTAAACTTGTTTATGCTTCTAATAGGCTTTCTATAGATTTCATTCATGAGTACATATGGTCATATCATCTGTGAATAAGTTAATACCTTTTCACTTTCATTGTAGGAGACTTTTATTTCTTTTTCTTGTATTATCACTCTAACTAGAATCTCAAATACAATATTTAATAAAAGAGATCAAAGATGGCTTTGTTTGTTCTTTATCCTAGGGGAAAAATCATGCAACTTCTTACCACAGGTATGATGGTAGCTGTGCATTTCTTTCTTTTTTTAAAATATATTTTATTAATTTATTCATATTACATCTCAATTGCTATCCCATCCCTTGTATCCTCTCATTCCTCCCTCCCTCCTGCTTTCCCCTTACTCTCCTCCCCTATGACTGTGATTGAGGGGGACCTCCTCCCCCTGTATATGCTCATAGGGTATGGATAGGGAGGCCTGGTGTGCATTTATTTCTGAATGCAGATTGAGAGTGATCTTTTCTTTCCTCTTCATAAGAGTTGTTTTTGTTGTTACTTCTGGATGTTAGATTTTTGTCAGATCATTTTTCTTTGTCTTAGATAATCAAATTTTATTTTTTAACTTGTAGGCTGTGCTAAAGTCAGAGTGTTTATTTGTTGAAAGTGTAATGCGCAAGCTGATAGTCTTAAGGCACAAACACTTTCAGAACTGATCAGGAATGGGATTAAAATTACTAGCTGTATAAAAAGACATCCACAAGCGCTAACTCGCTACTTCCTTCATACATGATGTCATCGGAAAGCAGGGCTCCACCAGCCACTGAACCTCATAGCACTTTGTTATGGAACTTCTCAGTCTTGAGACATTTAAGAAAGGATGCCTGGCGATCTGTACTTTGCTATAGAAGCCTAAACAAGGCAGTGTTGCCAACTAATAAACTCAGTGAGAATGATTGATTTTTTTATATATTAGTTCTTTCACTTATGGAATAAAACTTTTTCTTAGTATGATACACTATCATTTTATATATGGTTAGAATCAAATAGTCAATGCATGATTAAAATATGTTTAAATATATGATACTATTTTGAAAATACCACCATATGCAAATAGAAACTTTTGCTAGAGAGTTTTCTTATAATGTTACTCTGCTTCAGAATATGTTAGAAAATATTTCTTCTCCTTCAGTTATTTTTTAGAATTGTTTGTGTAGAAACAGTTCACTGTTGTTTTTCAATACTTGGTCAAATTCACCAGTGACATAATTTGTGCCTGTGATTTTCTTAAAGAAAAGGTTTCTCTCTCTTTTTTAAAAGATAATTTATTCAGATTACATCTCAATTGTTATCTCCTCACTTGTGTCTTCCAGTTCCCCCCCCTAATTAGTGGCTGCTCTGGCTCCCCATGGCTTCAATGCCAGCCTCAATGGGTCACTTTCCACAGCACTTATTTCTTCCAATTTGCCAAATTTATTGGCATAGACTTTTCCCCTAATATTATTTTATTTTTTAATATCTAAGTAATCTGTGAAGAGACCACTCTTATTTTTCACATTGATAATCTATGTCACTTTTCTTTTTTTCCCTTTCAGTCTTTTTCTAGCCTTATCAGTTTTGTGAATACTGTTTAAAAGATCTTAATATGTTGATGTTTTTTATTGTTTTACCATTTATATTTATGTCAGAGTCTAGTATTTTTATTTCACTCTATTACTTTCTAGTTCTTTTTTCTTTCCTTTTTAAAGACAGGGTCTTAGTATGTAGTCCCAGTAAGCCTAGAACTCACTGTGCAGACTACAGATCAGGCTGGCCTTGAATTCATAGATCTGCCTGCCTATACTTTCTCAGTGTTGTGTTTAAAGACATGCACCAACACACTCAATTTTTATCCTGGTTTCTTAAAGCAGATGGTGTAGCCTTAATTTGAGGGATTTTTTTTCATTTGCAGGCATTTGACATATTTTTCTCCTAAGTACTATTTATACGGTATACAAGAAACTTAAAAGATTTCATCTTATACCTGTAAGAATCCTAAAGTAAAAAACTCAAGTGACAGCACATGCTGGCAAGAATGCGGAGAAAGGGAAACACTCCTCCATTGTTTGTGGGGGGTGCAAATTTATATAACCACTTTGGAAATCAATCTGAGCTTTCTCAGATAATTGGGATTAGCTGTACATCAAGACCCAGCTATACCACTCCTGGGTATATACTCAAAAGATGCTCCATCATGCAACAAGAACCCTTGCTCAATCATGTTCATCCTTATTTATAATAGTCAGAATCTTTAAATGACCTAGATGTCCCTCGACCAAAGAATAGGTAAAGAGACTGTGGTACATTTACACAAAGGAGTACTACTCAGCTATTAAAAAACAAAGATCGTCCTGAGTGAGGTAACCCAGACTCAGAAAGACACACATGGTCTGTACTCACTTGTAAGTAGATTCTAGCCATCTAGTACAGGATAGACACACTACAATGCACGGACCAAAAGAAGATAAATAACAAGTTGGCTACAAGGGAAGATGTTTAAATATCCCTTAGAAGCAGAAATAGAATAGACAGAGGTAGTGGTTGAAGAGAGGAAACAAAGTAGGAGAGGAAACACAGGGAGATATGAGGGTAGAGATCAGACCTGGAAAGAGCAGAGTCAGAGGACAAAAAGCCCCAGAGCTAAAAGAAACTGTGGCTGAGGACCTAAGTCATGGTAGGCTCCTGGTGGGGGAGGGATAGGAGAGGGACTCTATCAGAGGCTCCTAGTAGCAGGGGCCATAGAAACTGAAGAGGACACCCTCCAAATAGACAAGTCTAGTAGCAGAGGGAGGGGAACCCCAACCCACCCACAAAAAGTTCTACTTACAATTCACTCTGCCTGCAAGATATGCAGAGATAAAGATAGAGCAGATAGAGCAGAGATTGAAGGAAGGTCCAACCAAAAGCCTGGCCAAACCCAAGACCTGCCCCCATGGGAAAGAACCATCCTCTGACACTGCTAATGATACTCTGCTATGCCTGCAGAGAGGAGTCAAGCAGAGTTGTCCTCTGAGAGGCTGCACTGAGCAGCACCTTGAAACAGATGCTAAGACTCACAGCCAAACATTAGGTGAGGCATATGAGGCCTTTGGAAAAGCAAGGGAAGCACAGGGATATGATAGGATCGTCAGAAGAAGAATACCAGAGCCAGCCAACCCAGGCCTAGAAGGGCCTGCTGAGAATCAAGTACCAACCAAAGACTTTGCATGGATTGTACCTAGGCACCCTACAAAGATGAAGCTGATGAGAAGTTCAGGCTTCATGTGGGTCCCCTAGTAAGGGGAGCGGGGGCTGTCTTTGACATGGACTCTGTTGCCAGCTTTTCAATTACTTCCCCCTGGTGGGACTGCCTTGCCAGAGCACAGAGGAAGAGGACAGGCTCAGTCTTGATATGACTTGATGAATAGGGAGGGTGGTAAGTGGGGTCTTTTTCTTAGAAATAAGAGAGGGGGCTGGGGGAGAGGGAGGGAGGGTGGTACTGGGAAGTGTGGAAGGATTAGGCTACTACCCAGATGTAAAGTGAGTATATAAAAAAATAAAAGTCTCAAAAACCCCATAGTATTTTCATTTCTTTACTCTGACATAGTTTACTTTGAGGGAGTCCACATGCTATTTTGTGTGTTCTCATAGGTAATAATGTCGGGCCTACTGTGACTGTACTATGGAAGGTGAAGTTAGTAAGGACATGTAGACAATAGAAACTGAATTAGTATATGATAGTGTTTGCTTTTCACTGTGAGTTTTAACATCAGCAGGTTTCCACCAACACAATTTAATATCCATCAGCAAATTTGGGAATAGAGTTTAAAATACTTAGCAGAAATTTTAAAAATGTGACTGTGTGGTTCGTCAGTAAAGAGATAAATAAAGCCATCACCTTACATTAGATATCCTAAAATGACAGTATTATAAATTGCTGATCTGAATATGGAACTGTATTTATGCAAGACATAAGTGTGTTGTGTACACATTAAACAATTTACTAGTTACATAACCTTATAAATAACATGCAAAAATTACTCTCATTTACAGAAAGATAAACACAAAGATAAGCCAATTAAGAAAAGGAATCTGGCTCCTGTATTTCTGCATAAGTGCTATAATGTAGTGCCATCCTACTCCCAAAGTGGTGGTGTCTAAACAAAATACATAAACAGCAAAGCAGTTTGTTATGATGTTTACTTGTGTTTTGTTTATAAAAACTTAGAGCAACTGATTTAAATTTGATAGTCAATGGAGGCTGTGAGTGGGATGGCTTAGTGGTACAGTATACTTCCTAGCATACACAAGGCTAAGAGACTGGCTTTGACCTCCAGTACTGCAAAAAAGGAAACTGTATATATCACATATCACATGTAATATTATATATCAATATCACAAATCAGGTATGACATATCATATACCACATGCCATTTGTCATACATACACGTGCACACACACACACACACACACACACATATATACATATATACACATTACATATTGCTGACACCACAGGACAAAGTGCTACTGTAATTGCCTTGACAGGGAAGAAAAAATGTGCTTGATGCTGTGTGGGTTTATTTTGTTTGCATTCATATCTCTCTCTCTCTCTCTCTCTCTCTCTCTCTCTCTCTCTCTCTCTCTCTGTGTGTGTGTGTGTGTGTGTGTAGATAAGAAAGATTTAAAGTTTGATAAACCTGAAGAGAATCCATGGAAAATGGATTTGGATGCATATATACTTGGAGGTTCAAAGAATATTGACCTTCAAGGAGAAAAATGTTTTACTTTACTCTTTACCATAAGATAGATGAAAACTTATCTGAGACCTCAGAGAAAGAGGCTTGATAGTTACTCAGACAGCTTTTTGGCAATATCTTTTAGATGACATCACTTGTCATCATGAGATTTAGAACAAATCATTACTTTTTTTTCAGTTTGAGAGATTAAAAACTCAAGCATTATACTAGCAAGATTCATGAATAATATTTTTTCTAAATTTATGCAAATGTAATCAACAGTAGAAAAAATTTAAAAACATAAAAACAATGTTAATATAATTTTAAATTGGATGCTGGAGAATTTCTTTTTATTTATTTATTTATTTATTTATTTTGAGATTTTCACTAATTATAAAAGGTCATCAGTATTCACCAAGTATAACTAATATATGAATTATAAAGTAGACAATCGAATTCATGAAGCAAGGAAGAAAGGCTAACAAGGAGGGTATGTAGTGATTGGTGAACACAACAACAACAACAACAATAACAATAATAATAATAATAATAATAATAATAATAATAATAATAATAGGCCTTGTTCAAGTGTATCCTAATGTGTTTGTTCATTATTTAACAATTTTTAATTTCCCTTTTACATAGCCAATACACAGCTAAACACTGGCAATAATCACTGGTGTGATGAAATATACATAGTCTTTTGGGAAATAGCAAACATTCTCATGTGACTAGTATTATAAGAATTATGGCCTCAAACTTTAAAAGACACAGAAATGAGTAAGGGGGAGACAGGAAGTACTTTGAGGACATGGTGCCTGACTTGAATGTTGAAACGCATGGGAGGAAGCTGCTCTGAGCAGGAGAAAGAGTGAGCTCCAGGCAGAGACGTTGAGAAAGCCAAGCTAATCAGGTGAGAAATTCTGATCTATTTTGAATGTGATAAGTTATGGTCAGGTGGTATGAACTCGTGCCTCCTCTAGGGTCAAGAGTTAACCTGCTGACCCAATTCCTGAGCTGTTCTTTAAGACAGTGGGAGGAGCTCAAGCTAAGGTGGAAATCATGGACACTGAACAAACTTTCACCCAGCACTGGAATACTGAGGTCGTTAATTCTTTTGCCTCAGTGAATTCAACCTGAGCCCCCATGATACATTGGAGAAGGCTGAATTAAGATAAGTCCAGAAATGTTCTCAAATCACAGATAAGATATCAAGCTTTATTGCCATATGTGTTCATCTCCTTCAAATTTCCTTCAAGAAATGGCAGGTACCATTAGAGAGTAGATTTTCTTCCCAGAAACCTGCCTCTGCTGCTGTCGTGCCCAGCAGCCTCAGCAATACGTGATTCCTGGAAGAACATTTCACCATCATAAGTGCTGACTGGCTCAGACAATCCTGGGGCCAGCCAGGAAATTTACAGGTGAGCCTTCAATATAAATCCCCTGCTTCCATGCTCAGTTGTAAAGCTTATGAGGTGGCCCCTTCTTCTCTTAAGATCTTTAAAAAGCTCCTGCTAGGTTACTAAGTCAGAAAACAAAAATCTATATCTTGTTTCTATTCTAGAGTGAAATCCTTATTGAAGCCCACATTATAGTCACATTAATATCACATTAGCCTCTCATGATTAATATTGTTACAATGGATGAATTAATAATGATTGGCCACTTCGCTAAGGCTTTCCCTCCCCCTACCTTGTCATGAAGAGGATCCAGGGCATTGATTATCACAAATATAATGGATTGATTCATCACTTATGGGAAAAGAGCTTCTCTTCCCATCATCTTATTCTTTTCCTCCATCCCAGAGATATATTATCTTTGGAAGCAGCTCAAAACCATCTACGAATTACTCACTGCAGCCAACAATTATAATTAAGGATGGTGATTTGAATGCCAGCCTTGAATGGATGAGTATGTCTTACATAAATGAATTGCCACAGAGAAGATACACTGAGAAGGCAGGATCTTTCCTCTTTGCAGCCTTCCGTGGAATGAAAATGAATGGATACCATGCTTATGCTTATCGTCAGAACAGGAAGATCCATTACCACGCTAACTTAAACTGAGGGGCAAATGTGGTCACTGAATCACCTTTTGCAAACCTCAGGTGCTAACATTTTCAAACACTTGATCTTATAGCTACGTGTTTGCTCAGAAGGGAAATGTTGACTGTCTCAGCGATGAGTTTATTTATTGAGTTTCTTCTTTGACTTTTCAGTCAACAGGAATTCTTGTTTGTTTGTTTTGTTTTGTTTTGTTTTTTGGGGGACAGGGGTTTCTCTGTTTAGACGTGGCTGTCCTGTACTGGCCTTGAACTCACATAGATCTGCTTGCCTCTGCCTCCAGAGTGCTGAGATTACAGGGTGAGCCACTGCACCTGGATACATTCCTTGTTTTTTTTTTTTTAAGGTTAGAAATTTGTCTTGCTAATTCAACAGCATCCCTCTTTGGCTGTCTAGTCTGAATAAAACTATTAGCCACCAGTACGGTCCTCACACTGCAGCCTTCCATTCCATGGGCTGGTATTGGACTGGAACTTCAATCTAGAATTGGGTTGTTGATTGATTTGATACAGTTGTGTTTTTAATTGCATTTTAAAAGCATTGGCACAATTTCTTCGCATTGACATTTGGTCCAAATGCAATCACAGGGGTCTAGTGTTAACCTCAAAAGTGCTACACCTAATCTGTGCATTAAGAAGATAATGGGTGTTTATTGCTATACTTAACAATGTGTTGTTAGATTTTAGTATCCTTAATCTGCTAATGAGCACTTGTGGTTTCATAATGAAATGGCTAATATTTCTTCCCTTGCAGTTGTGGGTAAATGGACTTCAAAAGTGTCTGTGCTTTATATATATATATATACACATATGCATATGAAACTGAAAAATTCAATGTTAAGCACACACTAATTCTTCTCGAAAAGTATTTGTGGACAGCACTCTAGGAGGAGGCATAACCTTGTTCAAAGCCTGGAGGTCTGCAAAGATCAAAGATATACAGGTCAGAAAATCAGTTCACGACAGTATGATACACAGGACAAGAAATACATTCTATAAGCAATCTACCCAAATATAATAGACTCTGCTGGAAATTCACGAAGAACGAACGTAATAACTAAAGCAGGCTTAAGGGAAACACACATGCACACATATTCTTACTTTTCTTGAAGTCATAGATATAATAATAAAGACCAAAATTATACCACTGCCAAGTACCAGTGGGAGAGAAAGAAGGAAGGAATGGAAAAGAAAGATAAAGGGAAAGAAGGAAGAAAAAAAGAGAGGAAATTGGATGGTGATTTAAAGGACAAAGAGACATACAAGTTAGCTACTTCTGTTTGGCCTGCTTCCTTACTATTTATTTGTCTTTAGAGAGATAAATGGAATCAACATATCTTGACTATATTTTCTTGCTGTAGGTTGTATCTTAAATTCACAGCTAACTAACCTCCCCCTAAAGCCCTTTAGTTCACCATATTCCCAGGTGTTCCTCTACCTCTTTTTTTTTTCCTGCCAGAATAATCCTCTTAAGCCTCAGACCTAATTGTGTAAGTCCTTGCCCTGAAAGCCTTTCATAATTCTCGGTTGTTTATCAAATTAAATGCAAATTTCTAGGCACCTCTTCAGAATCCTCAGCCCCATAAAGCCCACTGGGACTGGCTTGTTGCTCCTTCACCTACCCAATAACGACCACCTTCTCTTACTGCCTCCTGTGTTGGAAACCTTAGTGGAGAAGTCGAGAACAAATAAAACCAACCAAATCCCCAGATCAGGGTATTTGGGTAAGAGACTTCAAAATAAATGGAAGCAGCGAGAACTTAAATTCATATAAAAATGAAGCCAGAAGGAACCATGTAATTTGAGATAAATCGGTTAAAAGGCCAGAGAGTTGAGGTAGCCCATCCTGCTGCCCCATCGGAAAAGCCAGGTTAAGTTAGAGATAACTGAAAATCTGCCATGTTGGTAGTTATAACATGCAAAGCAGCTAGCAGTAGGAATTAGGGCTGTTTGTGTGCTTCCAAGGAGCAGTGAGCCAGGGCAGCACTGTTTTTGAAGGGCTGTGGGGCGTGCTTGTAGGGGCAAAGTTATTGCCACATCCTATACGTAATTTATGTTCTGCACTTAATACCATGTTCTGTATGAGAACTTGTCTCCAGGTGACTTCACTTCTTCCTGCGTTCCGGGAATGACCACGCACTGCCGTAAACTAGACCAGCTAGCAGTTTGCAGAAACTCCCCTGGAGCGATTAGCTGAGATCAAACAACTTCCCTGGAGACTCAATCTCCACCCAACCTGCCTAAGGAACCGTGAAGTTCCCACAGCCTCACCTATCCCTCTCCTCCAGGAACCGTGACCAAAATCTTCCCAGGCTAAGAATATAAAAACCCTAAAATTCTTCTGTTCGGGGTCTCCTGATTCCTGTGTGCAGGTGGACCCCAGCGCACTGGAACAATACAGCGTCTTGCTTTTGCATCGACCTGGTCTGTTTCTGTCTCTCTCAATTGTTGCTTCCCAATATAGACTCTCCGGATCAGAGTCTTGACATCCTCAGAACTCCAAACCGCCCAGCTTCTCGCCGTAGTTAGTTAATTCCACCTTACAGTGTGCCTGTGACCAGACTGGGAGCCTTCTGATGATGAGGATGGCTCCTCCGTCCAGCTTGAGTGTCTTTGGCTGTTCTTCCCAGCTCTGGCATCAGCTGATCTGGGTCAGAGAAGAATCAATCCCTTTAGACACAAAAAACTCCTTCTCTAAGGATTTGCTTTCTCTTTTGAGACTCTCCTATTTCACCTCTTTTCTCATTTTTAATTAATTCTTTGAGAATTTCACACATTCTTTCATCGTATTCACTCCCCGCCTCCACTCCACGCAGATCGACCTCCTCCACTTCCTGAAAGTTTGTTTGTTTGTCTGTTGTTTCTCTTTTTGATCCATACAGCTTCTTCTGATTTTTGTTTATACTCACTTAGATTTAGTTCTACTTCTTTTCTCTATTAATGAAAACAGATATTCCCTTTTTAAACACAGGCCTCCTCAGAAGAGGGTGGGTGGTTACTTTCAAGTGATATTTGTGTAATTGGTTTGGTATTTAGCTACATCGACTGAGTGAATTTTTAATGATTTTTATTATTTATTATAGTTGTCCTCAAATTGAGAAAAAGGTTTCTTTTCCAAATTAAGAAATACTATGTCCTGAGAAGGGGCCTTCAAAAGCAGACCATTTCAAAGAGGAGAGGAAGTTCTGTCACACTTGGCTTGGGTTTCTTATTCATTATGTTAGGCTGACCTCTTTTCCAGTTATTGTCGTGACTGTGGTGCCACCCTGTACGGGCACAGTACAAACGCACTGAGTCACTTACCTCTGCTTACCTCTAAGACAATACTGTTGTCTTAGAGTTTTGCACACCTCTTTAGTGTTCATTAAACCCTAAGGATATTATTTTTAGAGACAGGTAATGGAGGTTTGCAGGCTTGACAACTCTTTATTTCTCTGCAATCACATACCTCCAAGTAAGTGACACGCAGAAATGACTATGGTTGACATTTCACTCATGCTCATGTGGTCCCTCTAGATCAGCATCTAAATTCTAGTGGAGGCACAGGGTAAGAAACCATGTCCGCTGCCATCAGAGTGGCTATTGTTTGTGTATTTTAATCTCTTAATATCATCCTTACTTACGGTGGTGAATCTGTAGCCCTGGACAGTATACAGCTAGGTTAATCTTGGGGGCCTGAGTGGGGAATCTTTAATCGTATTTTCACACCTCTACATACCCATAGCTACCCTCTGAATTTCACCGATCTGAACAAACAAACTTGCTCGTGTAGTCACTGAGTATAATCAATGTCTTTAAATACGAAAAACAAAATGTTCTTAATGTTTCCGTTGTCCATTCACCCAGCTTCTACATTTGGCTCACTAAAATTATCATTAGATATGTCCAAAAAAAAGCACCTCTTCTATTTGACTTATACTACGCTTTAAAGCATTATGTGTTTTGAAATTTCTTCAACCATGTGTCAAGAAAGTCAACAGTTATTCTTGACTGATCACATCCAATATTTCCATTGGTTTTAAAAATTATAATAATGTTTCCAAATATCGCTCACCTCTTGTAAAAATGGTCTCCTTCCTGCCCACTACCACTGCTCCATAGTGCTTGTTCTATGTGAAACTGGAAGAGCACGGGTACATGAGATCAAAGGAAGAGAGTCGGTACCCTCAATGTGTCATCGTCTCTGATTTTCTAGTCACACTGGGTACTAACTAAAGCCTGTTTTTACCTTACTCACACAAACTTACCTTAAAAAGAACTTGAGTATACTTTCTTATCAACTCACTGATAAGACATGGAAAATAATATTGGATTCAGCCCCTGTAATTCCTCCTGCAAATGCTTTGCAAGGAAGTCCTTTTTAAAACAACTCTTCTAAGACAGCGGGAAAGACTCCACATATGCAAGAACAGGTGGAATACAGACGAAATCCTGAGGAGATAAGCTTGCTCAACAGCCTAGTTCCTTCTTTCCCATGAAGCTTTTATGTATCTCATGCCCAAGAAGACAAAGGAGCCTCCTCTTGTCTCATTTCCGGAAGAGACTCCCTGGGTAATATATTGGTTTTAATTTCAAGAGTATAGACTTCTTGCCTTGACTGGCTCTAGATCTAGTTACTGTATCTACTCCTTGAGATATTTGCCCCTTAAGACTATTTTCCTGTTTGGAAATCATGGCTATAAACCGATTAAGGAAACCAGCCCCTCTTTCCTTAAAGATAAGCCTAGTTATTACTTCAGAAACAATGTGATTATAGAAGATTAGTTAGATTAATCAATGCTTTACGAGGTTAGTGAGCTCTCCTAAATTAGATAGTGCCTCAGCTATTTCCTCACTGTGCACGTTGCCAGGCTGACTCTACTGTTGTTTTCTTTTCCCTCAGACAATCCGATACTTAAGAATAAGTGTGACCCTACACCCCTTTTCTCCCTCAAATATGAACAAGTAATTGATCTTTTCCTTACTCTGTCCGGAAGGATTTAGTGAGTCCATTATTCTCTTAAGAGACCCAGGGCCTAGCATGGTGGCTTTGCTACTAAAGTGTTCCCCACAATGCAGCATGAGGACCTGAGACTTAATCCCCAGAGCTCGTGCAAAGAAGTTGGATGTGGCCATATGCTCATGTATTCCCAGAACTGGGGCAGACACACCCAGTATAATCACCAAATGCATTGATCAGCCAGCTTAGCCTAATCAGCAAGTTCAAGTTCAAAGGAGACCTGTTTCAAAACAAAATAAAATGACACCTAGGATTGATCGTTAGCCATGACACAAACATATGTGCATGTACACAGGTATACCCATGAAAAAGCAGGCACAAGCTCACCATACCACACCCTCACTAATTGTTTTTAAGCAATTTTTTTTTCGTCTCTTGAAGACATTGATACTAGGTCTCAATCTTAGCTAAGAGATTCCAACCAGTGAGAGAACCTTGGCTTGCTATCTGTTGCTGCATTGGTAGACCTGCAGGGGTGTAAGAAGGCCCCCATAGCTCTGCATTATACAACTGGGGCAAATCCTAATCACCCCAGACCTACAAAGGATTGGAACTGTGACTGTTCCGCAACAGAAATGAGACTCAATTTAACCTTTGCCTCCTGTCGCCTCCTCTCCTAGCACCTGACATAGGAATTACTTTCTCCCATGGAATATTTCACACGCTTCCCTTTGAGTGTAGGCTGTGCAATACCCATGATTCTGATGTGATTTGAGAAGCTACTTTTGAAGAATTGCTGTAACATGCTACATATATCAAGACGTATTAGCCTTTGTTACAGGATTGCTTCATTTCTTAGATGCGATTCTTAAGGGTCTTTCAACCCATTTATCTTTGACTGTATTTATTCTACAAACCTGGCAACTTATTTGGGGTGCATACCAGCAAAGCTGGAGTTTGGAATCAGATTCTTTCCCATATGGTACCAATATATCTCTGTCTTTGCCTTCACGCAGCACAGCCACAGATGTTAACATTTCTGGGTTTTAATAGGCCTCTGATCTCGGGCAAGCCAGATTTTTTTGGGGGGGAAGAGTCAATGCTATGTTTTTAAAGCTACAGTTCATTTACAAGATTGTTTTTATGAGATTTGTTTTTCCTGATGATATGGCGTTCACCCCTATTCCAAGACTTTTTAACACATAAAATAGCCGAGGAGTTGCCTGGCACAGAGATGAATACTTTGCATGATAAATAGTCTAAAAAGGCAAGATGATCTTTTAGTCTATCTGGAAATAAAATATGGTGAGCATGGTCCAGACTATTTAGCTGACTGGTATATGCCTGTTTAATTCTCCAAGGAGGGCATCTTGGAGCATTTCTCTCAGGTGCATCTGCACAACTTGCTTAGAGCAGGTCTGATTATGAGTCTACAAAGGAGACTGTGGAAGGCCATAGCATTCCCTGTGCAGAAAACAGGCTGAGTGAGAATTTGAATCTGACCATCACAGAGACAGTTGTTGAATACTGAGAGATGCCTTTACCATAGTTACATGGCTAGTTGGAAGAAGATGTGACACCCAGGGACGTTATTTCATGTGTAGGTGAAAAGCTCTTTTCTAAGGGACAGTATCACAATTTGTGTGAAGAGGTGTTATAAACATCTTTGAGTAGTATAATAATTGTATAGTGACCTGTCTCCCAATATGTCTTTGTCTGATTATATCATATTGAGAACAATAGTAAAACATGCTAACCATATGAGAAAAAAAACTTGGTAATAAGCATGGCATTCATAGTTTTAGTTCTTTCCTTAATAAATTCTCAAGCCTCAGGCCACCAAGACCATATGAACATACATGGGGACATCATTACGGTGCTATATACTTACCAATGTTGATATTTTTAAATAAAAATGGATTAGAAAATAAAATTTAAAGAAACATTTCTTGCCGTACAGAAATTTTTCAGCTCCCCGAGGTCCCATTTATTCATGGTTTGTCTTAGTGTGCTATCGTGTCTTGTTCAGAAAGCCCTTTCTTGTACTAAGGAGTTGTAGCTTCCATCCACTTTCTCTTCTAAATGTGTATATTATCCACACTTCAGGCCAGGCCTGATGAACACAAAATGAATTCATGATAGTTTTTAGACGTTTTGTCTCATTTTGCTTTGTTTTGAAATTTTTTTTGTTTTATTGATCTTTTCCGTGTGTGTGTGTGTGTGTGTGTGTGTGTGTGTGTGTGTGTGTGTGGTGTGTGTGTGTGACTTTGTGTGTGTTGTGTGTGTATTTCTTTTTGTTGTTGTTGTTTGTATTTTATATAGACATAAAAGACATGGGGTTGAGTCAATGGGAAGCTGGGGAGAATTTCAGAGTAGTTGGGGGAGGGGAAATGTGATCAGAATGGATAGTATGAAAAAAAACTTTAATAAATAAAAAGATAAAGTAATATCCCACTCTTTTTATTTATTAAAGGTTTTTTTTTCATACTATACATTCTGGTGCCTCACCTTTGACCATGTCCCCTGGAGGGGGAGACCTGGTGTCACTCAGAGGAAGGACAGCAGGTTACCAAGAAGAGACTTGATACCCTATGAACATATACAGGGGGAGGTAATCCCCCTCAGGAACAGTCATAGGGGAGGGGAATAAGGGGAAAATGGGAAGGAGGGAAGAATGGGAGGATACAAGGGATAACCATTGAGATGTAACAAGAATAAATTAATAAAGGAAAAAAATGAAAAAAAGAATATATATGATTATAATAAATGTTTTTCTCAACTTAAAAAAATAAAATAAAAATTAAAAATAAATAAATAAATAAATAGATAAATAAAACATAAAAAGATACTTTAATCAAAAGCTCCGATCTCAAAGTATTTTAGAGGAAATGATAGGTCTGTGGAATGTTTTTAATTAGGTAAGAAAAATAACTCAACTGTTTGGTGTTTAAATATCCCAATGACTATTCTGAAGAAGAGTTGATGGTGTAAAAGATATCCAGAGAGCATTGAGGAAAGGTGCGTGCATGCAAGTGTGTCTGTGTGTGGACTTGTGTGAGTGTACAGGTACGCATGTTTAAGTATGCTTGTTTTTTGTGTGTTTATAAGTACGTGTATTCTTTACCATAAATTTCAATACAGATGTTTAATAAAATTAAAAAGAAGTTTGAAGAAAACATCTTTCCTATCTTGGTGAGTCTAAAATTCTGAATGTAAATCAATATCTATCTATCATATCTTATCATTATCAAGTTAGAACATCTATCTAGATGTAAAAACATCTTAACCCCTACACAAGTAAGATTAATTATAAAACTAAACTATCTGGTCTTCAACCCCAACAGAGATTTGAGAAGGAATAAAGTTAATTACCTGTTTCCCAAATTAGAAGACAACTATCAATATAACATATACATATAATTCCTGATTGTTTCATGATTCTTCTTGCCATAAGTAGTTTATTATATATGTGTGTAATAGTATAAATGCATACGTAAAATATTTAATAATTTTTTTTAAAGAGTGAAAAAAGAATTGTCTTGCAGAACCAAAACCAAAACCAAACCCAAAACCAAACCCAAAACCAAACCCCAAACCAAACAAACTAATTTAACTTTTGGTAGGAAGTCAGGCAGCAGGGAATGCTTGGTATTTGGATCTCTTTCAGGAGAAAAATAAGGTTTAACCAGCTTTGGTCTAAAAGAATAGCTACATTTAATCTGGCTTAATTTTCACATCTCCCACCATCAATTAAGAGTTTAAAATAAGAATTAAGGAATAATATTAGGGAGGTAATTATGTCAGTCTACTTAAATATGGGGCAGAATGCAATAAAATCACCTCACCTACTTTACATATTGGTTTGTAAAAACCTACTTGCCTTTATTTACATGTGTTTAAGTCTCATTTCTCATCCAGAATCATAATTTTACACATCTCTCATGGTGGACTTTAACCAGCGCCACATTAAGAGTTGAGAAACCTATATTTGAAATGCTTTAAAGGGCTATTATTTTGATTATTTTTTTATTAAACACCTTAATCAGGTCATACCCCCCCCATCCCAGCATCTTTAAGCAACCTTTGTTAGTACTGAACAAAGGTGATTTAAATTCTAATATAAAGAGCATTCTTCAGTGTCAAACATCTGTTAGAAAACTTATCATAGCAATATACACCCTGAATTGAATGAACGAATTTGATTAGCATTAACTTCTGGGAATGGTTCCTAGCTGGTTGACCTGGGGACCTTATCTTTAGATATTGGCATTGTACGGATTAACCCAAATCCAGGAGAATGTCAGATATTAAGGCCCATAATTGTAGGTTAATTGGAAGATAAAGATGCTTTAATCTAATGTTGCACACAGGGAAATAATGATGGTATTAACTTATTAGCTTTGCTGTGGGAAATAATCTTATTATCATAAGGAGAATGGAGGTTGCATTGTCTGTGTGCAAATCCTTCATTAAAGTTTCTATAATAAACAATGTGGAGATCTGACCGTAAATGATATTTTTGTTTACATCCTTGTTGTTTTCCTACTGCTCACAGCCACATGGAGAAGAGCTATATGACTGAAGACTTCAGAAAAATTGGAATTTCTTAACGTTTAGACAAAATAAATAGTGGTACTTTTACAATCTTATAGTTCATCTTTCTGAAATATATTTAAGGAAAACAGCATGCAGTAGTACAATTGCTAAGAACAACGTTTGGGGTATATTCTCATATGTGTTGCCTCAAAAATGACAAAAAAGATTTTGGTTTGGGGGAAGTAGGATAAGATGTAAAGATAAAATGCAAATCTTTGAAATAGCAGGAAAATTTAACAATTAACTCTTCTGCTTAGTTATAGATACTTATAAAAAAACATTTTCCAAAGCTCATATATATTAGAGGGTAATAGAGAAAGGGTAAAGAGAAAATTGACTTTTCCCTTCAGTACCTTATCAGTTCATTTGTCACTTTGAGAGTATGGGGGAATTTTATTAAATATATATTCAGACAAAAAAAAACTCCAATGAGTTTGAAGGAAGTTGGGTGACTTATTTGAGGTCACCCAGCCGTAGCTGTTGGCATGACTTTTGCCGCAGGTTCTCCTGATTAGAAAAGTCATGATTCCTACGTTATGAATTTGAATATAAGATATATGGATGTGTTCAAACACATGCCCTCTAAATTCCTTTCTGTACCCCCAATCTCATTCTTTACCCATCCTGGTGTTCACTATGAGGATGTGACAAATAAGACCTTCTGTAGGACTGTAATTATGGAAGGCAACTTCTTTTTTTTTATTTATTTTTTTTATTTTTTATTAATTTATTCGTATTACATCTGGATTGTTAGCCCTTCCCCTGTTTGCTCCCATTCTTCCCTTCCTCCCACTTCTCCCTTCTCCCCTCCCCTATGTCTGTGATTGAGGGAGACCTCCTCCCCCTATATATGCTCTTAGGATATCGAGTCTCTTCTTGGTAACTTGCTATCCCTCCTCTGAGTGCCAACAGGCCTCCCCATCCTCCTTTCTTGGTGTTTTTAGACTTCACTGATGATTATGATCTGATAAGCATAAACATGGCCACTACCTTGAAGTGTGTGCATTGCAAGGTAAGGAGTTGGGTAATAGATTAAGCCATCACTGAGGAGGTCTAGGAATTGAGAAGAGTGATATTTATACTGAAACCAACCATCCAGCCACTCAACTGATTCTGAAACATAGGTGATTTTCTTTCTCTTTTTATTCTCTTTTTTCTCCTTGTAAAAAATTTATTATAATTTATTTACATTACATCCCAATTGTTATCCCCTTGCTCTTATCTTCCAGTTCCCACCCTCCCTCCCTCTTCTGCCTATTCCCCTCCCCTAGACCTCTGACATGGTGGTGGGTTCCTCCCTCACTGTCTGATCACAGTCTATCAGGCCTCATCTGGATAGCCTGCATCCCATTCCTCTGTGTGCCCACAAGGCTACCTCACCAAGGGCAGTGATCAAATCGCAGGCACCAGAGTTCATGTCAGAGGCAGTCCCCTCTCTCCCCTGTCCCCACACACATGAAGAGTGAGCTGTCCATCAGCTACACCTGAACAGGCGGTCTAGGAACTCTGCATGGATTGTCCTTGGTTGGTGCATCAGTTTGTGCAGACCCCCTGGGTCCAGATCTGCTATCCTTGGTGGTTTCCCTGTGTTTTCATGACAACAATGCAGTATGATTTCCTGGATCTTCTCCAGCTCTTCAGTTTATTTAGCAATGAGACTGTTTCTACCAGGTCACCCGCATCAGGTCATTTTGACTGTTGGTCAATCTCAGACCCACAGCAAGACCTCACGGGTAAGAAAAAAGTTGAAACAGTCATATATTGAATGTATAATTGCAATATGGAACTTGTGTTTCTGAGATATTTTGAACCATAAAGCCCTATATATATACCAAATTTATCACATATGTGCTTTTAGGATAGGCTCCTATCATTTTTGGGACCTTCTTCCTTTTACGGAAGGTATTTATGGCTCACTTTTACGTTCTCAGCATTAGAACCAGCCGTTCTCTACAGAGACTCTGTGTAGAAAATGTCGTCCTGAAGTCTCATCGAGACTGGCACTATTGGAACTTGTGACCTTATTGGAGTAGGTGTGGCCTGTTTGGAGAAAGAGTGTCACTGGGGGATGGGCTTTGAGGTCTCAGAGGCTCAAGCAAGGCCTAGCCTGTCTCATTCTCTTGCTGCTTTCTGTGGATCCAGATGTAAACCCTCAGCTGCCTCTTGAGCACCATGTTGGCCTTTATCCCACCATGTTTTCCCCCATGATGGTAATGGACTAAACCTCTGAACTGTTAACCAGCCCCAATTAAGTACTTTCCTTAGTAAGAGTTGTTGTGGCCACAGTGTCTCTTCACGGCAATAGGACCCTATGACAGATTCTGTTCCCTCAGTGGAGAAAGATGCTTAGACAGAACGATGTGAGTACAAAGTATGCTTATTGCTACTAGATTTCTTAGTCAATGGAACAAGCAAAAGTATATAGGTATTCATTTACACACACACACAAACAAAATACATCACTGTACGCATGTGCATTTATACAAACACTACTCAATTTCTATATAAATCTACTAATATATAGTGAATGTGCAGATGAAATCTAATAGAGAAATTTCTACAGGTATGCGAAAGTGGATGTAAATAAGTAGATGATCTAGTGCTTTTAGGTACATACATTTCACATATATTACACATATATACGTATAAATTTATGCACATATGCATACATAATCCTGAGCTTATTCTAGAAACTTCAGTTCCAACTCAGCTGCATAACACTACTGCCAGCATCTTTTTCCATACATGTGATTTCCTTTTGGTGAGTGGAAAATCTGTCTTTCATTATCCCTAATATATTTACTTATTTCTCTAAATCCTAGATTACATAGAAAGTAATTTCAAATTTGCTTACTCATACCTCAGCAGGGGAAAGGAAAACTTCAGAGTTCGAATTGTTTACATTTCTTTATGTATTTAACTGAGGGTATTTAATTCAACCACCATTGCAAAAATCTTGGGTTAGTCACCCATTCAGTTTTCCTGTGGTTAAGCTATCCATCTGAACTCGAGTTTGATCCATTTTCTTCTGTTTATAGTTCATTTTAGGGATTTCCCTCACCTCTTTCAAATTATACTCCATGCTGATTGCATTTTTTGCATAGTTCTTAAAGTCAAGTATACAAACACACTAGGAAAAATGGGTTTTTTTCTTTAATCAATTTCTTCAATTTCAAAATCACATACCTCCATCAACCACACAAAGAAATTCCAGCCTATGTAAGTTTTTCCTGTCCCATTTGGCACATATGGGTAAATACAGGCATATTCTTAGATTACATATTAGTTCACATATTTCTTATTTTGTGTTACATTCTTAAATAGGGTAGCATATGGTTCTCCTATACAGTTGCAATTAAAAGATAATAAAATTATTATTCAGTCATAATTTTATATATTTCCATTTTTTCCTTCCTATTCTTTTGGCTAAACTTCTAAAAAGATAATGCAGAGACAAAGTTAATTTGGGTAGATACTATCAACTTTCTCTCAATAATGGAAACTGATATTCTTAATGCCAGACTTCTTTTCTAACTATTTTCTATTAGAATATTATTTTACTTTTAAATGTAGGTATTAATTAGAACTTAGGTATATGGAAATATATAGTCTATCATACTCAAAATAAGGTAAGTAAAATCAAATAAATATATTATAATTTCTGCTACTATGCAAACAAAAATTTTTCTTTATTCTTTGGGGACCATTTGCCTGTTTTTAATATTTTCCTCTCAATGTTAAAAAATTCCATAAATATTAATGAAAAGAATATTTTAACTGTGATATATTTTACAAACAGCTCTGCCCAGTTTGTTAATGTTTTTACAGTATTGTTATAAAACTGGCTTTTAAAATATAATGTATGCAACTTTATTAGTCTTTGTCTTTGCTCTGGGCAGTTGAGTATAAAAATAATGCAATGACCTTTAAAGTTTTCATTTCGATCCCAAGTGTGGAATGTGAAACAAAAGCAATGTATACATTCACTACATATCCCCGCTTCTTGTGTGCCGCTTTGTGATTTTCTCCTCTTCCAAATCCTCCCATCCCAAAGATACCTATTCCTACCAGGTTTCTGTCCAAAGCGGTGTCTCACTTACTACTGTGCCTGTATGAACCTGAGAACACTGTTTTATCCTACATCATCACGTATCAGATATTCTTTTGATTTGCTGTTGTTATTCACCATTTTTCTACTGGTTTATCCATCTTGTTGTGTGTGGTTTATTGCTATCTTGTTACCTGTACTTTCAGTGTAATATGATAATGGGTCACTTCCAGATTTTTTATGAGAAACAGTACTGTCAAGGTCATTTCTTACACATGTGCACTTATAATAGAAACGCACAAAAGATTCCTTAGGATGTACATAAAAGAATGCAGTTTATAAGTCAGAGGTAACATTCATTTCCAATTCTAGTAGAATTCTACTAGACAATGCGAAATTGTTTATAAAAGTAATTGTGTCCATTTATACTTCTGACAGCCATACAGAAACTATACAAACAGGTTTGCAGGTCCAGCCTCTTAGTGTGTTCCAGCAGGTCATACAGGGATAGATGTTGGGGTGAGGTTGACTCAGAGCCCTGGATCAGGGCCTGCTCCCTTGTCCTCAGGGCAGGGCTTGCTGTCCTGCTCCCTCTTCATCAGGCCAGGGATAGCTCTCCTGCTCCAGGTGTGTATATATTTTTAATAGGATCTCTTTCTGTAGGAACAACTCACCTGGAACTCCCTTTGTAATCCAGTTTGGCCTTGGATGCCTGAAAACCTTCTGAATCAGCCTCCCAAGACAGAGTTGGTCATTACTACATTGGATAAAGGAAACATCCTTGGTGATAGAGCCAGTCACTTGGGACTTTCTGGGTTTAGGAGTTGATACTGGATTCTCTGACACAAGCTTTCGTTGCATTGCATAAAACTGGAACAGGTTTCAGTCATTATTTGAACCTTAAATAAGGCAAATGTCTAATTTTGAGTACTGAAGGGTTGCATTCATCATCCACTTCCTGCTTCCTCATGACTTGTCTCATGTTTACCTTTCCAGTGGAAGTGCAGGCTTGTGTGGTCTCCAGCCTCTGCGAGTGAGAGGCCTTTTATGAAACTGTATACCCATGACAGTCTTTGTTGCAACATCAGGGTGATTCCTATTCTGCCCCTCTCTTGTCGAACAATTTATTTACTTTTGACCTCTGAGGATCTAACCAACTGATCAACACAGTTGAAAGAACGATGAAGCTGTCAGTACATTTAGGTGGCTATAAATAGGAATAAAATTCAAAATATCTGGAGTATCTGGCCTTTCCTGATTCAGTTGGACAACTTTCTTAGGGTTTCTTTTTATATTTTTATAATTATTCTTTATTGAATATTTTTCCATATAATATGTTCTGATCATGTTTTCTTCTGCTCCAACTCCTCCTAAATCCATCTCCCACTACCTGATGGGAGAGGGTCATAGATCTCAATGATGGTCTTGGTGACTCTTAGTTTTCCTTTGTGTTTGTCTTGCAGTTAGCTAAGTTAGCTAACTTGTCATGGCAGAAGACAGAATCCATCTGATGACTCAAAACCCCCTTTTTAAGAGTTGTTTCCCAACCAAAGGCCATGGGTGTCCCCTGTCACACTGTCCACCATTACTTTTCATACATCACAGAGTGTTCAAGTGTGAAGAGGCAGTTTAGCTCTTTATGGTACTTCAAACCACATCTGGCCCAATCTCTTTTTCATGACAAGTCTTTGGAGGAAGCACAATTATCAGTGACTTTGCTTGTAAATTTATGCCCATGAACTATGTCTATGATGTTTCTTGCTGGTCCTGTGCAACTATGGCCTTGTATGCCTTTTACTTGGTGCCATCTGAGGTCATAATTAGCATTCTCAGCATTTTGCTGTTTCTAATTGTCATCTGGTATCTATTATTTCTGACAAGCGACTTGCCATCAGTTCCAGTGCCTTTTCCTTTGCAGATTATCAGTCCTGTCTGTCTGTAGCTTCTACGATTCTTTCTTGGAGAGTCTACAGTTGGAATCAGCGTTGCCTAGGTTTCTTAAATTCAAACATTTGCATTTGTCCGACTTCATACTTTCAAATGGTTTGATCTCAGAACATTAAGAAAATTCTTATTTTTTTGAACACTTCTTCTGTACAATTTGATCATTGTCCTGCAACTCACACGTGATGAAGGGATTGTGTATCCCACATCCCCGTGCCTCCTGTCTCCCCTCACATGCCTCTGCTTTCCCTCTTCACACTATGTATGTTCCTCTGTGTGTGTGTGAGTTCCTGTGTCTGTTCCTGTGTGTGTGTTCTTGTACATGTACCTGTGTGTGTATGTGTTGTCTATGCATGTTGGCATATGTGAGGGTGCATGTGCATGTGTGTATACTTGCATGTAGAGACTCAGGATTAATATCTGGAGTCTTCCTGGATCACATTCTACTTTCTTCACTGAGACAGGATATCCTTCTTGAACTCAGAGATTGCCAACGCAGCTAATCCAGGTACCTAGTTTGCTCCAGGGGTCCCTAGTCTCAGCCTTCAGAATGCTGAAATTTCAGGTCACCATGCCGTCCTGGCATTTAGGTCAGCTCTGGGGACATGAACTTTGGTCCTCAAACTTGTGTGGCAGTGAACAATGTAAAATTTCCCCAGCCTACTCTATAAGTTTCATTATGGCATTTAAAAAATTTTTACATATACATTTATATTATTACATGTATATACAATAAACTACCTATAGCAAGAAGAACCATGCAACAATCAGGAATTATATAAATATTACATTCTTAGTGTTTTGGCTATTTGTATTTGACAGCCTTGAAGAAAACATCTTTCCTATTTGGTGTTAAGATGTTTTAAGGTCTAGATAGAAGTTCTAAGTTGTTAATGACAAGATGTGATGGAGATTGATTTACATTCAGAATTTTAGATGCACTAAGATTATGACATTTTCTTACATGATTAATGTTGGTTGGTCTCCTCCATTCCTATTTACACTCTTCCGCCCTAGCAATCCCCTTCGACTTTCCTCGAGTACATGCATCTCTCTCCTTACCCACCTTTTCTCTTAAAGTTTCCTTCTTCCCATCTCATGAACCTTTTTCTCATTTCATAGCCCCTCCCCACACTCACTCTCACATTAATGTATTCATATATAAAAACTAAGATTAGAATCTGTTTATCAAAGAGATCATGGAGTGTAGGTTTTCTGAATCTGAGTTAATTTATTCAATATCATTTTCATTCCCATCTAGTTTCCTGAAGCTTTCATATGTATTTATAACTGGGAAAATTTTTATTGTGTATAGGCACCGCATTTTGAGACTGACAAAGCCTTGCTGCTGTAGAGACAAAAAGAGCAACAAAAAGCCTTGATATGCAAGAATCTTTTCCATTGGATGTGGAGTCCTCTGGGTGTATGCCCAGGAAAGGCATAGCTGGATCATATGGCCATTCTATGTTTAGATTTTAAAGAAACATCGTCACTGATTTTTACAATGTTTGCACCATTTTTGTTTCCACCAGTAATGAGTAAAAGTTCATGTTCCCCACATCTCCATCACCCTTTGTTGTCATTTGTTTTCATGATAGTCATTCTGACCGGGGTAATTTGAACGTTCAGAGTACTGTAGGATTACATTTCCTTGCTCACTAAAGGACTTTTTTGTGGGTCATTTCTGTTTCGTGTTTATTTTAGTGTATAATTGCTCAAGATGAAGATTCTGAGTCAGAAACCAAAAGCACGTAGTGACCTTTCTTGACAGTACGAGGATGGTATTGATCTAGTCAGCACACTGCTAGACCACCTCCTTGTTATAAGATTGCATCTGTCTTCTCCCTCCGAGGCTACTGTTTGCTACAAGACTTAGCCTCAGGCATTGTTCAGCAACTCTTTCTAATCCTATTTCAAAGCCTACAAAGTCTTGGTTTTCCCAGTCTTGTTCATCAAGCAGAATGTTTTCCATCTCGTCATCTGCTGTCCAACTCAAAGGACTGACTATGCAGCATTCTCCCAAGCTTGCTCCAAGCTCTTAGGTTCAGGTGCTTCCAACACTTTATATTTATTTTAATTTTCACCTTAAAATAATCTTTGCTTTGCTACTTAGTCTACTTGCACACATTGTCTTACATGTCTATATTTTATATATCATCAATATGTGTTTGTTAACAGTTTATTACATTATTTTAAATATAGTCATACAACTTAAACCTTTCAATTACATATTTTTGAGTGCTAATGTAAATATAGTAGTACAACATTTCTGAATGCTGATGGAAAACTGTCGTAGTACAACAGATTTGAAAGCTCTTGATTGTGTCTCCTTTTCTAATTAGTTTTATTATATGTCACTTGGGGTGGATATCTCCTTTTCACACATTGCTGCAAGCACAAAGGTATATAGAGAGATAATCAGTATACATTTAAACATTTTAGCTTTTAGAAAACTGAAACCCCAATGCCCCTGTCATCTAAATATGCCATACCTAAAATTAATGAGAAGACATGATATTTTCACTGTTGGCTCAGATGTTCACAAAAGACAAAAACAAGACAAAATAAGCCAATGCTTGACATAGACATAACTTTAAAATGATTCGGAGAGACTCAATGACATCAGGAAAACAAATGAAAATAAAACACACAGGATGGAGACTGAAGAGCTGCAGACAATTCTGAGGTAGTCTGTTAATTTCTACAAAGGTGTGGGCAGCATTATTAACAACTCAAGTGTGCCCACCTCAATGTCACCCCTTAAGCCCTGTTCACAGCCTTCATCTCCCTCTAGACTATTCCAGGCTCAAGCAGCGCCTGGCCTCATATGAAAGAAGAGCCCTTCACGTATCCAGACCCTAGTATTGTACTTATTTTTCCAACTTTATTTCATATATTTGAGTGTTTTGCCTGCATGTATGTCTTTGAATTATGTGCATGCAGTGCAGACAGAGGCCGAAGGTGAGGGTTGGGCCTCATGGGGCTAGACTCACAGATGGTTCTGAGCTGCCACGTGGGAGATGGGAATTAGGCTAGAGTCCTCTGTAAGAGTAGACAGTGCTGTTGACTATTCAGCCATTTCTCCAGCCCCCAGATATATCATTCATAAATTCATGGACACAGTACAAAGGAACGCTACACAAATGTATAACAATTGAGCATAGTAACCATGAAAACAAATAACCAAAAGATGCCAGGCAAAGAAGCTAAGACTTACAGCCAAACATTCAGCAATACATAAGGAGCTCTGTAGAAAAGTGGGGGGAAGGACAAGAGGACCTGGAGGAGACAGGAGCTCCACAAGAAGGCTAACGGAGCAAACTAAACAGGGTCCAGAGCAACTTGATGAGACCGAAGCATCAACCAATGAGCATACCTGGACTGGACCTAGTCCCCCTGTACAGACATGGCTGATGGGCAGCTCAGGCTTCCTGTGGTTCCTTTAGTAAGTGGAGCAGGGCTGTTTCTGAGATGGACTCTGTTATCAGCTTTTTGATTACTTCCCACTAGTGGGACTGCCTTGACACGCCACAGGGGAAGAGGAAATGTTCAATTCTGATGCAATTTGACTTGATGAGCTGGGGTGATTGGGAAGGGGGGCTCCCCTTTTCTGAGGAATAGAGGAAGGAGGATGGGAAAGAGGAAGGGAAGGTAGGAATGAGAGAAGAGGAGAGATGGAGAGAGAGAGAGAGAGAGAGAGAGAGAGAGAGAGAGATGTTTTCCAAAAATTAAGCATTGGCTCATGTGGCATTAAGCACTAAGAGAAGGAAGATGCAACTAAATTAGAACAATGAGCAAAGAATCCCAAGATCATGCTTTTGCTTCAGACAAGAATGGAATAAGCACCACTGCATTCCCACTGTGCACGGTTTATTGGGGTCTCACATTTGCTCATTTATTTAACCATCAGCTTGACTTGCAGCAACATCATTTTTTTTCTGTTTATTCTTCTCTCATATATTATATCCCTACAGTGGTTTCACTTCCTCTACTCCTCCCATGTTGTATAAGTTTATTTATTTATTCACTTTACATCCCAAACACAGCCTACTCAGCCCCTGTCTTCCAAGTCCCACACTTCCACCCTCTTCTTTTTTCCCCCTTCCCTTCTTCTCAGAAAAGGGGAGCCCCCCTCTCTCCCTCCTTATCAACCCATCCGAGAATATCCAGTCTCATCATGACTGAGTGCATCCTTTTCCACTGAGGCCAGGCCAGGTAGTCTCACTAGGGGGAAGTGATCCAAAAGCAGGCAACATACTTCTCATATTTTATTCCTATCACTTTCCCTCCTGCCCCTCCCCAGACTCACTGACCCTTTATTTCCCTTCAGAAAAGACCAGTCTTCCCAGGGATATCAACAAAACATGGCAAAGCAAGTTACAATAAGACTAGGAACACCATTTTATTCATAAAGGAACTGAGACTGAGCAAGCTTTGGAGTAACTGAGCTAGGACAGAAAACTCCCACATCTCTGTTGACTGGCTTTGCCTGTACCCAAGTACAGTAGCATGGTCTCTGAAACCATGGCTGTGAAACTGGCAAGGATGCCTGCATGGCTTCCAGCACAGATTAACGCTTGGTGTTTGAATCATATAATTATTATTACTGCTATCCCACATAACCTCCAAGTGCATTAGCACAAACCTCTTGTTGTCTTTATAGAAGTTATCATAGGAAGTGTCCAGTTTCCAATTTCATGGCATTTGGTGGCCACTTACTATAAATCAAAAGAATGAAAAGTTTAGAAAAGTTGTCCCTAAAGAAAATCAAAATTCCTTCAGTAGTTTGAAAATATACATAAGCTTGTATGTTGTATCTAGTGTCCTGGTCAGAGTTTTAATGCTATGCTTGACTTTTTGCATATTCAAATTTATTTAGTTTGGAAGAAGTAAGTGTAAAAGACTCATTCAGCTTTTGGGGAGAATGAAGTTCCAGGGACTCTGCATGGTGTAGACTACTACTCACATAAAACTCCTCAAGTTTTCTTGTATTCAGACAGCAAGGAGGAAAGGAGGGGTGGTGGCGTAAATAAATATGGCCCCCATAGGTCCATAGGAAGTGGCACCACTAGGAGGTGTGGTCTTGTTAGAGTGGGTGTGGCTTTGTAGGAGGCAATGTGTCATTAGTGTTGGACTTTGTGGAGGGCACTCAAAGAAAGAATAAGCAGGCTACCAAGATGAGACTTGATAGCCTATGACCACATACAGGGGGAGGAGGTCCCCCCTATGTCATAGACATAGGAGAAGGGAATAGGGTGAAAGCAGGAAGGAGGGAGGAATGGGAGGATACAAGTGATGGGATAACAATTGAGTTGTAATCTGAATAAATTATTAAAATATTTAAAAACAAAACAAAACAACAACAACAACAAAAAAAAGAAACTTAAGACAGGCCTATTGGCTCAGTGTCTCTTCCTGCAACATGTGGGTAAAGATTTTGGAGCTCTCAGCTCCTTCTCCAGCACCATGTCTGCTTGCATGCCGCCATGCTTCCTGCCATGATGATAATGGACTAAACCCCTGAAACTGTAGGCCAGCCCCAAGTAAATGTTTTCCTTTATAGGACTTACTGTAGCATGATGTCTCTTCACAGCAATAGAAATCCTAAATAACATGAGGAGAGGTCGGTACACTGTGGATTTTCTGACTCGGGTGCTTGGAAAGGAGCCTGGTCAAGTGGGAGATGGTGACTTCTGTCAAAGTGCTCTGCCCTGTGCTCTGTCATGCTCAACTCCTCACCTTGGCGTATTTCCTTTCTCTAACTTTGAGTGTATTTTATAGATTATTCTTTTTGTTTCACAAAAACCAGAGCCACTATTTGCACAGTAGATTCAATGAAACAGCTACGTTTTAATGAAATGTACCAAGATTTGAGTGCACTGGTGGGCAGCCTGACTAGTACCCAAAAGAGGCTCTAGGGCCACCCCACGTTCTTCCCATGTAATTAATCTCTAATGCTCGATTTTGTACAATATGTAATAATGCTGCCTGGATAGAAATGAGAGCTTCAGCCAAGAGCCATATTAAAGATGAAGAGAGAGAAGCTTCTGGAACAATTGGTTTTCAAGAGAGCAACTAAGTGTGAACTTTATTAAAAGGAAAAGAAATAATGGGAATATCTTGCATTAAGTAAAAATTCTTGGCGTCTTCCATTTTTTAAATTCTTTTATTTTGCCCCAGACAAATGTCTCAGGGTTTGTTTTTATAATGTATATTGTGTGTTATATTACATCTGTAGCCTCATAGATTTAATAAGGGTAAGGGAAAGATTTGCTGACCTGAGGAATTGAACTAAGAGGGAGGAGGGAAACGAAAGTCCTGCACTGTGATTAATCCTGCAATAGAATTTCAATCCATTTTCCTACAAATATTTGGGACATTAACTCCAATCAATGATTTTTAATTTCAAACTAATGGATGCATTAAAACTGACACAAGTCATATAGAAATCACTTCGTAGTTTTCACAGTGCTCCACATTGTACTAGAGTACATGAGTCACTGAAAGGAAAGAGAACGTTTGATTTCCATTTTCAGATAAGAAAACAAAAAGTTGCAGAAATTAAGTTGTGCACAGTTAACTAGGCAGTTAGCATAAAGCCTTGGCTTCTAATTGGTCACCCCGTAGCTTCTCCACTAGATCATCCCATCCTATTTTCATATTATCCCTTTAAAAAGCTTTGCATATATCACCATGTAAACCTCATGTGATATTGAAGTCATGACACTGAATGAAAGATTGGGAGGATGTCACTTGGGAAACGTCACTCCATTGATCTCTAAAAGTTTCTCAGTTATAACTATGCAGCTTGTGATACAAATATTTTGCCTCTCATTGATACTTCTGTTTCCTGAATTCACCATTCTCCTAGATTGTACGCACTCTAAAACAGTAACCTTAGCCTCTTGAACTCTCCCCATTCTATGACAGTATTCCCAGCCATGTTATAAATGTCAGCAGCATCTCCAACCTCCTGTCACTCATATTGAACTGCCAAGCTCAAGGTAAATGAATTTAGTCCTGATATTCTGCTTCTCTACTTTCATTGCTTAGACTTCAACCTTTATCCTTTTCTGAAATACATCCATAAGACACAAATTGCATCTCTCCTTAGCCATCTTGCTGTGACCAGAATTACTGTTGTGTATCTTTGGACTCTCCTCTGCTGTCATGTTCACCATGGCTTTTGGGTAAATCCAACACTTCTCCCTACATCAGGCAACTCTTCATACAAAGCTTACCACTCCCACATTCCTTTATGAGTTGTGTGTGTCTAAGTCTCTGTGCCCTTGTTTGTGGACGATGCGACACCGATCAGATATGTTTGTCCCAGCCCCAGCCATTCTTTCAGTCCTTATTTAGATCTCAGTGGAAATGTTTTCCCTGTTCCCCACTTCTGCTCGAGTAATTCCTTACCAATTCCTCTCTGTTTGCATATTAGACATTCATTTACAGCATCCTTTTCAGGTTGTGTCCTTATAATTCATTTTGTAATGTTTTTGGAGGAATGTTAGGTGGGCTTCATGGGAAGAGCCAGCTCCCCACAGAATAAGCCTAAACATATTTGCTGTCACTGGAAGAAAGGCTCTTTTAGTTGAGACCCTGAAATAGTGATATTTTAACTCTTTCCCTTATTTTTAAAGAGCATTTTCCTCTACATTTATTTATTTTTAAATTTGCAGTTTTAATTAAAATGTAATTGCATCACTTTGCCCTTCTCTGTTTTTCCTGTAATCCCTCCAATATTTATTCCCTCCAGCCTGCCCTTTATACCTCCTCTCACATTTTTCAAGCCGGAGAGAAAGTGTACATTTGCATCTTAAAAGGTGAGAAGATTGGTAAACTAATAATATCTGGCATCAGTTTATCTCTCTGCATGGTTTGATTACTGGGTCTAGATTATTGTACTCACTTTAGTGGATAAGAGATGAGAGGCAAACCCAGTTAACAGAAGTGGCAGGATCTATGTAGTGTGGTGGACATTTGTAATTCTGCCTGATTTTCACTATTAGAATGACCAGTGCGGGAGTGTGCATGTGAATATGCATGCGTGCGTGTGTGCGTGCATGCGTGTGTGTGTGCATGTATGTGTGTATTGTGAAAAGGCTGGCACATATTGCATAACATTTGTGGAGAGGTCAGAGGACAACTTTGTGGAGTTCTTCCTCTCCTTTAAGCTTCATTCTGAACCCAGGGATTCAACTCAGACCATTAGACTTACACAGTGAGAGCCTTCAGCCATTCCACTTCACCATCTTGTTTCTCACTATTTTAAGTGCTCTCTGTATGCTCATATGCAAGAAAGTGTACATGTGTGTGTGTGTGTGTGTGTGTGTGTGTGTGTGTTTCATGTTTCCCTTGAAGTTATTTCACTCAGTCTTAACTTTCTTTTTAAACTTTCATTCTGAATATATAAAAATTCACATCAAATATTAAAGCACGGTTGCACAGTGAAAGAGATTAAAAAAAAAGTTCTATGATAAAGTTGTAATTCTAGGCAACTTATTGAAGAAAGGATCTATTTGATCTTCAAATCCTCATTATAGTCCCTCATGTCAGGTACATCAAGGGAGGGGGCCAAGGTCACATCATATGCACAGTCAAGAGTAGAGAGGAAGGACTCACCTAGGCCTTCTTCTTTCATGATCATTTTCATTTGTCTAATATAATTCTAGAAGCTCTGCCTAGGGAGTGGTGTCTCCAACAATGAGCTGTGTCTTTCTATGTCAATTAATAACCAGGACAGTCTTTTATGGACATGACCACAGCCTAATCTGATCTAGGTATTTCCCCACTGACAATTTTTCCCCACGTGATTTTAGGTTGGGATAAGTTAATATTTAAAATGAATCACCAGAGTCCACCCTGTTGGCACCAAGATATATATATATCCCCATTGGTTTTAGACAACAGTGTTCTCTCTCCTATCCCCAGAGGTCTCCTGTTAATCTCATAATGCAAAACACAGCCCCACAATACTTTAAAAGTTCAGTCTGTTTAAAAGTGAGTTCCTGTTTTTAAAAAAAGACATATGCTTCCTATTCCAAAAGGGATAGCAAATGACAAAGCACACTTAAGGGTAGATTTAAATTCTGTTCCTCAGTTTCCATCATTGGAGGTTTGTTAATCTTCTAGGTTTCAGAGGGCTTGGGCAGCCTCATCTCTCTAACACTAGCATCTGTTGTGCCTACTGTTCCTCTCTTAGGCTGGGTCCATTCCTCACCCACACCCTTCACTGGCAGATGTCTCATGGTCTTGGCATCTCCAATATACTTGGGTCTCCATTGCTACTAGTACTGTCCTTTCACTATGCACTTCTCAGGGCCTCTATGCAGCGATTCTGATACTGACAGAAGGTGCCAAGCCTTAGCTACTCTGATCTACTTAGTGTTCAATTTCTCTATCTTCAAAACTAGTACCATATCACTTTCATCCGGAGTCCAGCAGGGAGTCCCAGTATCTATCCCGATCCTCCACTGGGTGGAGTCTCTCACAGGACATCTATGTTGGGCTAATATCCACTTATAAGTGAGTATATACCATCCATGTCTTTCTGGGTCTGGGATACCTCACTCTGGATGATCATTTCTAGTTCTATCTATTTGCATGCAAATTTCAAGATTTCCTGCTTTTTAATAGCTGACTAGTATACCATTGTGCAAATGTACCACTGTTTGTTTATCCATTCTTCAGTTGAGGGACATCTGGGTTGTTTCCAAGTTCTGGCTATTATGAAGAAAGGTGCCATGAACATAGCTGAGCAAATGATTTAGCCAATGGACAACTCATTTTCCACAGCTGTGAAGAGAAGGGGTCACTGTCTTTCACATGAACAATGGTGTTCTGACTTGATCACTTCCTCTTGATGACCTGGCTGCACACAGAGGAAGAGGAAGCAGGCTATCCATATGAGACCTGATAGGCTGTGGTCATATGGTGAGAGAAGAGGTCCTGTTCTGTCTGAGGTCTAGCAGAAGGGAATAGGGAGAATGAGGGAAGGAAGGTGGGAATGGGAAGATACAAGGGAGGGGGTAACAATTGGATGTAATCTGAATACTTTATAATAAATTTTAAAAAATTGAAAAACCCAGTACCATGTGAAGAACACTTAGTCATTTCCAAGATCTGCTGGAAATTTGAGGTGTAGCCTGTTACCCTTGGCAGCTTCTGTGTGCTGGTCCAGAGGAAACATGCCATTCCTGTTGCCTCAGTGAAGGAAGAGGGCTTCACCTCAGTGGTGCTGGTCTGCTAAATAATCACAGCTGCTTCTTCTGCCACAGGTTGATAAGAACATACACCCAGCCAATATGTTACATGAATGGCCCCTCACCCTGGTCTTGATAGTCTTTGACACCTTCTGAAACCTCACAAGCCCATCGCCCATTTTTTCTCCAAAAATTACTGTCTTCCAAGCTCCCACAAGAATGTCCGATTTAGCATGGATCCCCCAATAGTTTTCCATTCTGATGTTCCAGGACAGGCAGAAATGAAGACACAATGAGGAATGAAATGTTGGGTTGAACTGCAGCCTGTTACTTATTTTTCCATGTCCAAAACAACCAAAAGGTAATAAATGCCTGCATCTCTTCATACTTCTAGTTATATCAATTAAAGTAGTGGGTATTTCTACACACCAACTACAGGAGGAGTACGATGTATAACATCTCATAAATAGAAACACGCCAGAAGCATGTATTAGTAAAATTAACAACAGCAGAATGTGATGAATCAGTATAGTAGAGTGAAAAGTAGAAAGGAAAGCAAGAAAATAATCTACTGACATGTATCACAACATAAATGAGCAGCCAAACTTGAAGCTCCATAGAATATGCCTCTAAAATGTGTGTGTTTCATCATTTTGTTTATTCTGATTGTCCAGAGAAAGCAAATGTTATAGAAACAGAAAGCAGATCATTGGTTACCATATTCTAGACCCATAATGAGGAGGTCCAATGGGTGTGTGATACAAGTCACAGTCTGAAACCCAGAAAAGGATTAGGTTGATGAATGGAGGAATACAAACTATAAAGCGTAATTTGTAATTTCTGGCGAAATGAAAGAATTATTATGAAAGTGTTCTGATTAGGAACTGGAAATCATATGGCTTTTCAGAAGATGAGTAAGGCACACAGCACTTTACATGTGAGCCAGGGTTATATCAGTAATAGAGTGTTGGATCTTTAAGGCTGGTAAGTATGTTCTTGGGCAAAGGTGACAGCTGAGCAACTCTGCAAACACTAAAAAGTCTCATGCTAGCCATAAGACAATTTAAAAAGAAGATTTCAAACTTGCACTGGTAACAGAAAACTGAACACCTTACCTTGGGTGACATTACCAGTATCTGGAATGGGAGTCACTTTGTTCTTCTGCTGCGATTCCTGGGCCAAGGAGCAAATGCCAGGGAGGAGGAATGTCCAATAATCTGACATCCACACAGTCCATCACCAGAAAGGTATAAGCTAGTATTGATTAAAGTCACTGGAGGTAAATACATTTAAAAATACATACATAGTACAAACAACATTCATTATAAATCCAGACGGAGTGTTGTCCCCAAGATATCTATAGAATATTTATAGATTGTGCACCTTACATTACTAAAAAGCAAAGTTTTGAACATTCTATATATAAGAAAAATTCTATACATTTTCCTTTTAAAATGCCACATTAAAAAATGCCACATATCCATGATGTGAGATAGTAAGCTTAATGAGCTTCCTTGAGTTTCTAATCTGTTTTTTATCCAAGTTGAGTTTTATAACAAAGTACTAAGCAAAGCTCCTAAAAACAATTTAAAGATAAAAAAAAAGCCCTGAAAGAGTCTGTCTTTATCCTTAATCAAAATAATTTATGTTAGTGACTGCTTGAGAGTTTATATGTGGACATTTTCACTGAGCGGTGACCATTGAACTCTGTACGCTTAATGACATGTTGGAAGCAAGCAGTTTTGGTTTTGAACTTTTTATTTAATTCCCCCAACAAGCTTTTGACTTACAGAGTCTCTTACTTAGCTTAGATCAGCTGTCAGAAGCTGTGAGCTCGGAGGGGCTCGTATATTTCCCAGAATACCCTTCCCTTCGTGGGGGACCTCAAATGAGCAAGCTGGGTGCTGGGCTCCTGTCCCCCTACAGTCCAAATGTTTCAATAGTCTTTAAACTCTTCCTCCCATCAGCTCTCAGGGGGAATTGCACTGATAAGGTTTCTGCTCATCAAAAGGATGGAACGACAGCAGCTCTGTCAATCCCAGGACACAGCATGCTGGAAAGGGCGGCTTTTCCCCTGAGAAGCTATTATGAAGAAGCGGAGTTCTCCACTGCCCATCATGAATGAATCACTCCACTTGAGTTATTGTTCCTGTGGATTCCTCTTCCTCTTGTCTTTCTCCTCAACCCTCAAGCAGTTTTTAAAGTCCAAGGGGATTTCAAATTGTATCTGACCTATTGATTCCAAGAGATGGCCAAGTCCAATGGGCACACAATACAATTTGCAACCTGGCGCTCAGAAAAGAGTGACTGGCTGGCTAATTGAGTAAACCACACAATTTGGAATTTATAGTGAATTGAAAGAAATATTTTTAAAGTGTTCTGACTCAGAGTTTAAAATTTAGACGATGTAGCTGAAGAAGCTGAGCATTGCATAAAGCCCTCCGTGGATATAAGCTGATGTTTTTATTAATAATATTTATAAAATCTAACTGCAGTGATTTCAGACTCCACATTGGATACGCATGTTATCTTCTTTCTTATATTTTTATCAGAGAGTGTTGAAGAGTAGGGCATTGTACAAAAACCTGTCAATGCTCACCCCTTTGAAGCTCCAGGAAAAAGACTTTGTGGGAGGTAGTAGCATCATCTCACTGATTAAACCACCCTGCAACACAGAGCATCTATCAGAGAGGGGCTACTTGACAGCTGCATCTTTACACTCTTCACTAGATGTGAACACACAGGGTAATATAACTGCCATGCTACGTACTGTCCAAGATACGGGATAATTCAATTCTGTTTAATTCAGCCAAATCTTTATTTCCTGCTAACCTGTTCCCCTAGTGCCATATTAATGTCTCCAGAGATGTTAAAACAATGTTAAGACATGTTCCACGGGTTCAAGGAGTTAAGGATGTAATTGAAGAAGCTTTACAATTGAATTGGTTAAGAAAAGGGAGGGGTGTGTTACTCATTTGAGTAGATACATTTTTCATTTTATTTCTTTTGATATTAAGTTGGACGATCAGAGCATAGTGTGGGGGAAGGGCCTATATAACAATAAGATGGAGATAAGATTTCACTTTGTGTTTTAGGTAACAGCCTTCCCAACCCCCCATGCTCTGTTCTACCAAATACGTAGAGAGACATAGAGGATTAGACATGTAATGTGTGGCTACTCTTCAGTAACCACTATTGAACTTCAAAATGAGTTTAGTCATTAGCTTTGACAAATGAGGAGCCTTTTATTGATTTTTACACATGTCTATCATGGGATCTATTTAAAGAGAACAGTCAATTCTAAGAAAGATTATGTTAATCTTATTGGTTTGATGTCCTAATGGGACAGGGCGGAACACAGACAGAAAAATATTAAAATCCTAAACACTAGCAAGTGTCTGTATCATTTTCCAAAATCAATTCAAAAAGGAATTTTGGAAAAAATAACAAGTGTATTTGTCTTTTCTGTGAAAGCTAAGAATATATTGATATACCACCCTGGCTGTGTTAACCAACAGCTTGGGGAAGTTCACGAAAAGGACATTGACAGGAGGGCTACAATTACTAATTTATTTGTCTTTTTATGGCTCAGTTAAGAGCATCTTAGGTAGTCTAACACATGGCAGCCCGTCAAACTTCACAGGCTAGCTGTCAGAGTTTTGACTGACATCGAAGCGGTGTTTGCCCTTGTCTTCAGTGGAGTGCACACAGGTAAGACAGCTTGTTGGGATTTTTTATTTCGTGCTCCCAGGATTTGTGGCTGTACTTTCATTGAAAGTTCTGACAATAAAATAAAATAAAATAAAATCGCACTCCTGAAATTTCCAAGGTTTTTGCTCCAAGCCCTCCACCACTTAAGCGAGATCTTCCTTTGGGATTAAACAACTCTAGGGCTTTGCCGACACTTTCTCATCTCTAAGACAGCTGTTTAGTACACCAGAGACCTTTTCATAGCTTTTGTTGTTGTTAACTTTGTTGGAAAGACATTCAAAAGGAAAAAAACACACACAAAGAATTAGCTGTGAAAAGGCCGAGCACGGCTCCAGGGAGTCATCACAATTTTGAACGGGTAACTGCCAAGTTGTGCCTTCCCAACTTTTCCCACTTTCTCCATCCAGATGTACCTGCTAAATATCCCATTCCTAAATGGTCTTCTATAGCGGCTCTAGATAGGCATTATATTTTTTTCTTAAAAATTGAATCTCCTAATCTAAATCCACTTTGAAACAGCCTTGGGTCTTGGACCATCTGTATCTGAAGAAAGCCTTTCAATTATATAGGTTTTATAGACCAGTATTCACACTACTTAGAATATCTGGAAAACATATTTGGAAAAATATTCACTGTAATATGGCAGGAGATGTGTTAGCTTGATAAGGGCTGCTGCCAAGTCTCCTCCATCTTTGCTACACTTATCAGTTATAGCAGGACATTATTCATATATATTTTCCATAGAGTATTTCTATTATTGGTAGATAGTTTCTAAAGTATGACTGAAGCTATGACAATTTGAGTTCTCATAAGTGCCTCCAAATTTGATCCAGAATTTTACATTGTAATGTCTAAATTGTAGTTAGGCAAGATGGTAAATTTCTATAGTCCCAAACACTGGAGAATTTGAGACAGGAGAATAGGAAAAAAATCAAGTCATCTTCAGCTATGTTGCAAGTTTGAGGTTGGCCTTGGCTACCTGAGAAGACTTGTTTGTGATAATAATAATAAATAATAATAATAATACAGAAATAATAATAATAGCAGTGGTAATGAGGCAGAGGCAGAACGTAGTGATCATGAGGGACTCTTTTGAAAGTATTCTTGTGGTTTTTGTTTTGTTTTGTTTTGGTTTTGGTTTTGGTTTTTCAAGACAGGATTTCTCTGTGTATTCCTGGATGTCCTGGATGTCCTGGATTAGCTTTGTAGATGGGGCAACCCTGGAACTCACAGAAATCCACCTGCCTTTGCCTCCTCGACTGTTTGGATCACAGGTGTACGTCACCACACCTGACTTTTGTAAATATTCTTTAGCAGTTAAGAGAGAGAATTGTTTCCTCAGAAGTGATGTGGTACATAACTATGCAATCTGTTATATTTGTTAAATGAATCCTGCAATACAACCCATAACAAACGAATGTTTATTTCATAAAAGAAGAACTATTTTTCTCTACTCTAAGTGTCGGAAGAATATAGATTTATATTCAATCCATTCTTTTAAATCAATCAGGTATATTGTTATGAAAGCAAATTCATCATGTAAATTAAGATAAACATGACTGTTCCGTGCACACACTAATTCTAAAACTATGGGGCCCTGAGAACAACAAAGTCCATCCCTTGCTGAAGCCATATACTCAGTAGACTTTTTTTGAGGGCTTAATAAATTCCTTCACACAGAAGAGAAGCAGAAAAGAGACCAAGACAAGACCCACATTGAATGCCAACATTTCTGAAAGGAGGACACATCACCTGCAGTCACATTTCAGCTAGCTGAAAGAAATCACACGCCTTAGCTCCACACCCACACATGTTCCTAGTGGCTTTCATGTGGTGGTGTGACTCTAGATGGTAATAGACATGACTTGAATGCCTGTATTATCATCTGAAACACAAACAAAGTCCACTGATCTTCCATCTCTTATTCCTTGAATCTCTTCACACCAACAGATGCATAACCCAAACTAAATTACTTGATACATAGCATCTTCCCAAGCTGAGAACTAGTTCTGGCAGACTACGTCACTGGTGTTTAAGATGCATACAAAGATGAAGGTCATATATATAGCAGTTTGGGAGTTGACTCAGTGGTTAAATTGCTAAGGAAGAGCTTGAGTTGGATTACCAGCGCCCAAGTAAAAAGCTTGACAGGATGGGCATGTGTCCATAATGCTAGCCCTGGAGAGGCAGAGGTAGGAGGATCCCTGAAGGTCCAGAGATGAAATGGTGAATTATGTGGTCAATTACAGACCCTGGCTTCAAGAAAAAGGTAGAGATGGATAAAGGGAAATACTTGACGTTTACCTGTGGCCTCCACACACACTACTCAGGCTAGTGTCCACACGCACAAGTACAGGCACACACCATTATACAAACTCAAAGCATACACATGCATGCACACATATGATCACATTTATAAATAAGCCAAGGTCCAAAAAATGTTCCATACCCATGTCTTTCTGTTTAGTTTTTTAGAACAATGTGTTTATGTAGTTATGTCAGGAGTTCTATCCTGAGTTTTTACTTAGGAGATCTGGACTTTAGCAATGAAGCTGTGCCCTGCAATCCTGTGAGCTGTGAGCAGTGCGAGGGGTATCTTGTGTCCAGCGGATGCAGTTGTGGGTCTCTCTGAAGTGTGGATCACATCAGGCTTAAGAAATCCCCTCAGACATCTACTGCCCTGAGTCTGCGCTATACTCAAGTTTTTGCCTTGTGACCTTTTTGTCACCAAGTTCTGATCCAATTTGAATAGGAGCCTCTAGTGTTGGTTTCTTAGGAATGTGCTAGATCAGCCTTTTGCCCTGACCTCTGCATGCGCACCATGAGGAATTGGTATGATTCGTGTGGAAACGGAGATCTAGATCTTATGCTTCCGTGCACACACTAATTCTAAACTACAGATCATAAGATCTGTATGATCTTATGACTTACATTGGTGCAGGTTGCTGACAGGAGAAAATGCCCCATAGATTGGTAAGTCAAACTTTTTGTGGGATTCCCTAAAGTTGAACTTTAAAAATGTCTTATCTCACAATCATGTTAAAATTCTCATGTGTTTAATATTTGGATTTTTGTCATAGAAGCTCATTCCCTTTCTATGTTCCTATATTAATATGTCTTATTAGCTGGCTAATGTGCAAGAACATTCCAGTTTTATCGAGACACAAAGAAGACATAAAAAGATAATTATTTGTAATCACAGGCAAAAAGAACACACAGTTCTATGCTGTAAATTTCCATCTATAGTCAGCTACACCTCGATGCTCTGTAAGGGCTGTCCCTTTGTCAGTCTTTCAGATTCTTCCTGACATTGTGTCTTTGGGCAAAGCATGCTTTTGAATTGTTAGAGACTATATTGATTTGACCATTTCCACAAAGGTGTACAAAGATTGCCATGACAGAGTAAGAACAACGCTGTGTATTTACCTATTTTCATAGTACTTATGGTAGAATCTAAGGTTTCTAAGAAAGTCACTTTGCTCAAGTGGTAATGTTGTTGTTTTGGGTCTTGCAGGATTCTTGGTTCTGCTGTGGCTTCTGTGGACTCCAGATGTCGTCAAGATGCTGTGACGTGCGAGTGCCATGTGCTTAGGAAGACTCCAGTTTTAGACATAGCCCAGGAATAACCAAGTTTATCACTTCAAGGCTCAAGTGTAAATATAGATATTTATACAATATGACTTTGTGATGTCCTCAAAATTAAAATAGGCATAATTTCAGTTATGTCAAGTGCTCTTATTTTTAGAATATTAATAAAGCTGATGTTAAATGTAATTAAGTAATGTGATAATAAAATGTCAGTTATTGAATGGAAACTTTAAAACATGTTGAAGTTGCTTTTAGCTTTGAAGAGGTTTTGAAGTCTTGTCAATAGATGGGAAGAACAAAAGTTCACCTTAAAATACTTTTTTGCCTTTAAAATGAACTGACAATTATCTGTCAAGTTAGTATGAAAGTTTGGTGCCTTGAAATTAATACAATAGTTATTCTTTTATTACCTCAATATTTTCTTATAGAGTAATGTGTTGTTCACATTTTAACATCTGTTGCCAGTTCACATGACTCTTCTCAGTGACTGAGGTTTGCCTTCCTAGATTCACTAGTTATTCCTTTACACAATTTCTGTGATATTAACCTAATATCGATAGTGTATCAGAAGTCAGAGGCCTCAAGCTGGACCAATGACTGATTGCAATGAACATTTGCAAGTAAAGATGTGTGGACAAAGGGTATATGTGTGGCACATTGTGACATACAACAGCTTGCAGGATGAGATATGGTTTTGCTGTTGTTGTTGGTGGTGGTGGTGATGGTGTTGTTGTTGTTTGTTGTTGTTGCTGTTGTTTTGTTTTGTTTTTTAGCAGAAGGTGTCAAGTACAAAGGGATAAGGAAATGAGTGGGATTGAAGTGCATGATGTGAAACTCACAAATCAAGAAAATTTAAATAAATGATCTCCATATTTACAGTCTATCCATCACTATGTTTCTTTATCAAGTGTCTTATTATCATATTTTGCTTAGGGAACTCCAAAAAGAAACAAATGGGACTTCCCCTAGCTTGGAGCAAAGCCTGAAACTCTTAGGCTGGCTTTATTGACACATCATGACACTAGCTTCCCTTACTCCTCTTTTTAATTTATTCTCTCATTTTTAACTATATGTATATATGTGTTATCTGTGTGTAGGTTTGTGCATATGAGTGCAGTACCATCAGAGTCCAGAACAGTGTATCAGATCCCCAGAAGCTAGAGTTTCCAGATGATTGTGAATCACCTGACCTGACATGGATGCTGGGAACTGAACTCAGGTCCTCTGCAAAAGCAATACATGCTCTTAACCGTTGAGCCATCTCTCCAGCCCCTCCAATGTGGTTCTTTTCCTTTCCTGGATCTATCCGTCTTTTATCTCTTCAGGCATTCCTCAAAAGCACTACATATTTAATTTCAGCTAATATTGTAATAAAGCAGCTTTCCAGTGTATATAAAGATTGTTTGCATTATACTGCATTTTAATGTGTGAAAATTCATTTTGTTTAAAAACAATGCACATAAAAAGCAATACACACAATTCACTTTACACTGAAAACATTTTGGCTTTCTAAGCATTCAATAAGTTATGACCTTTTTACTGTAATCTGGGTGTTTCTGAAACAAGACAACAGAGGGCTGGTGACATGGCTCAAAAGCAGAAATGTTTCTCATGCAAACCTCTCTCTCTCTCTCTCTCTCTCTCTCTCTCTCTCTCTCTCTCTCTCTCTCTCTCTCTCTCTCTTCTCTCTCTCATACACACACACACACACAAATGAGGGGGGATAAATTATATTTAAAAAAGAGCAACATAGTTTGCCTCATCAACAGAGTCTCCTTTCAGGAGGGGCTCGTCTGTAGAGCTTGACATGCCGGGGTATCTCTTTACCCTGGGTATATCTTTCGTTCTGGTTGGAGTCAATTATCTCAGCCTCTGCCACTACACACTCAGCAAACTCTGTGCAATATTCTAAAGCATCTGTTGCCATCTGACCTGTGTTCATAGCATCTTTTCCAGCAATAAACAGCACCCACAGGAACCACTATCCCCGCTTATAAAGCAAGCCCTCAACTGCTAAAAGTCAAAGAAGAGAACATAGCAATCCAGGCCGAGTCTCAGGCTCCACTTTTAATTTTAGTTTCTTTGCTATTTCTGTTATATTTTCAGTTACCTCTTCACTGAATTCTTGAGCTCACCAAATCATCCATGAGGATGATCATCCATTTCTTTCAAACTCCTGTTAATGTTAATAATCTCAGCCATTCCTATGAATCATGGAATCTCTTAAACATATGTAGAACAAAGACTCATTTCCAAAATTTTCCTTTACTTTTGCCTAGAGCCATTAAAAGCAGTTGCTATTCATATGGCAGCTATAGCCATATGAAACGTGTATCCCACCCATTAAAACCTGAAAATCAGAATCAATCCATGATCAATGGACTGAAGATTATATGGTATTGGGAGGCATAAGAACAGTATTAATTTCTTTGTAAACTTCCATCCACATTCTTGGTTGGCCTAGTACCTTATCAGCAAATAATAATATTTTGAAATAAACCTATTTGTTGAGCAGTTTGCCTCAACAAGAGTTTAGTATATTTAGTGAATCATGTTTAATCAGATATGCTGTTGTATAAGCTTTGTTCTCCACTATAGATCACAGGGAAAGTACATTGAACATCATTTGTTAGGACAGTGGGACTGTTAGGACAGTAAATAAATAAAGACTTCAATGCAGAGCCCCAGCCCATGAGCTTCTCTCTTAATGCTATGAAACCTGGTATTGACCTCTCTTCTCTAGCTATGAAAATCCTGCAAGACACCCATGTGCTTTGAGTAGGTGTCACCTTCATAGGCTCATAGATTTGAATGCTTGGTGACCAGGGAGTGCCGGTACTTGACAGGGTAGAGGAAGTGTGGCCATGTTGGAGGAAGTGTGTCAGTGGGGATTTCCAATGCTCCAGCCTGGCACAGTTGTCTCTCTCTCTTTCTGCTGCCTGCCAATCTGGATGTGTAATTCTCAGTCACCATGTTGGCCTGTGTGTTGTCATGCTGCCCATCAGGATGATGATGGAGCAACCTTGTAAAACTGTAAGGCAGCCCCAGTTAAATGTTCTCCTTTATGTGAAAGACGATGGCCATGGCGACTCTTCAATGCAATAGAAACCCTGCATAAGTCAGCACCTTTCTCCAATACAAAACTACTTTTTTCCACATTGAAAGCCCATTTAGTGTTACCACATTTCTTAGATCTCCTGGCAAGACTTTCTGAATGACCTGCTTGCTTTGGCCTCCACATCAACAATTGCTGTTTCCCCGTGCACATTTATGCTTTGTAGTCAGCTTCCTGCCTTGAACTTCAGGAACCTACTTTTAAGTTTTAGCTTTCTTTCTGAAGCTTAATTATGTTTCCTTAACCTTCATATAATAAAAGGTTGGCCCTAGCTCTGGCTTGGGTTTTGGCTTACAGAAGTATTGTCTACTTCGACCTGCATTTGTGAAGCTGGCTTTATATGGGCAGTGAGACTGTTTCCTTTTTTTTTCAGAGTTCATCCTTTACCAGGCAACCTGCATAAAGGATTGGATCCAGAAGTGTGCATTTCATCAGATCTTGGTTTGCAATACGACTTCTTCCTTAAACTCAATAATGCCATTTTTATATGTAATGTGAGAGATGAGTGACTTTTCATTTCACTTGAATGCTTAGAGGTTACTGGAAATTATTCATTTGCCTAATTGCAATACTTCCCGTGTCTCATGGGCAAAGGAGAGTGAAAGAAATGAGGAAAGAGAAACCTATGGGAAAAACATCATGACGGGCAGATCTGGGCCCAGGGGTTCTGCACAAACTACTGCAGAAACCAAGGACAATACATGCAGAAAAACATTGAACCCCCACTCAGATCTAGCCAAGGGACAGGACATTATCTACAGTTGAGTGGAGAGCAAAGACCGACTCTGACATGAACTCTGGTGTCCAGTATTTGACCACTACTTCTCCTTGGTGGGGAGGCTTGGTGGCCTTCAGAGAAAGGACAAGCAAGTTACCAAGATGAGCCTTGATAGCCTATGATCACATAGTGGGGGAGGAGATATAGGGGAGGGGAATAGGGTGAAAGCAGGAGGGAGGAACAAGAGAATACAAGGGATGGGATAACAACTGAGATGTAATCTGAATAAATTTAATTAATTAATTAATTAATTAGTAAATAGGAAGAAGAAAAAAGAGATGAGGAAGGAATTAGGACACTGGAAATGCAGTCTGTGTGTAGGTTGGTGAGTCAAAACAATAAAACAGCTATCTCTGATAGTGTTTACTTCAGATTATCCTAATATAACAGCAATCAAAGAATCTGAAATAAGACTACTCTCTCCAAATGTGGAAAAGGACACAGGATTGGCTATCGCCTGTTAGCAAATGACTGCAGTAGACTTGCTCCACTTCACAAAGGAGTCCACACACTTCAGTGTGTAAAAGACACACTACCTGCGAAGCACAAAATCCAAAGCGGGTATTCCCATTTCTTACAGGAAAACTTGCTGCATGCACATAGCAGGGGGGAGGTTCAATCACCTCCTTATCTATACCTGTTCATTACCTACCCAAACAAATCAAACCCAAGAGAAAATCGGGACTTGGCCCAGGAAAAGCAGCTTTAAGGATCATCTCTATTGTTGAGGCTCCTGTCAAAGCTAAGTTTGTTAAACATGGTAGTGCAGTGGCCACGACTCATATGGTATGTTCCCCTTGTAATAAGTCCAAGTCCATTTCTAACTCTACTGAGCTTTCTTACAGTCTTTAAATTAGAAGACTTCTCCCCAACATACTTTTAAAGCATTTTCTTTCACTTCCCAAACCAGCTGTTTTCTGTATAGTATTGAACAGCTTTCTGTAATGTTGCTGACCAGACCACAAAGACAACAAGCCAACAAGCCATGGCCCATTTTATTTTTCCATGTGCATCTCCTTCACAGCACAGGCTCTCTCACGTATCTATCCCTACGCACTTAAACTAGTCACAGCAGTATGTATTAAGCCAGGCTTTTTTCCATTTTCAATCTGGTTGATTTTATTTTTGACAGACTATTCATATTTTTATTTCACTTACTTAAGTGTAGGCATCTTAATATTCTTCAAAGTGCTGACTGCTAGGATTTTGTGAGATGCTAAATGTCTTTGAATATATGAGGATGAGCAGTGTGTTTGTCTTTCTTTTTATATCCTGTCCGTACTTTGTCCAACGCTAGACAGAGTCCTTGTTCAATAAAACTTTTAGGTTGTGGCAATTATTACATTTTTTGAAAACTGAATCTAGGGAGCCATGATTTGTTTTTTATATTTTCATAGGAATTATAACAACATATCATATCTTCTGGTAAGGCGTAAGTGTGAGATCCTCTAGTAGGTGTGTCTACCAAGCCACACATAAAGCAAGAAAAAAAAAAAAGCACATAAAGAACAGTTAGGGGAGGCGCTTTTCCTCCCCGGAGCCAAAGAAGAGGAATCTGCAGAGTGCTCCGCAGGGTGATGAAGGCAGGGCTGCTGTGGAGCTGCCAATCATCTGCATGTCCCACATCTGGGGCAGCATCTGCTCTTGCTTCTGAAAAGAAAAACAAGAAAATTGGAGTAAACATCATGACACAATCTCAAACCTGTATAACTAACAAATGCATTGTGGATCCACTGGCCATGTAGCAGTGTGAGGCCCATACCAAGATGCTTGATAATTATATTTCTTAACTCCCTTTAGAAAATGCAGTACTCTAGGCCTGGGAATAACAAGCTTTTGCATAACAGCACTGGGCCTATAAATAAGAAACTCATTAAGCTACCTGTAGCAGGCCTCTACCCTGGGTCTGCACTGGCTTGGGGGAGCTTAATGAGGTGATAATGAGGAGAAAATGGCTTAGCTCCTTTTTGGCCTGGTGTGTGATGGGTAGGGAAATCCAAGTCTTCAGTGAAGCAGCCACCATACAGCCCAATTCGTCATTCAGGGTGGGTCTATATCACAGAAATAATTTGCTTCTAGGCCCCCAAGTTATTTGGCTCCCTGGTCTATAGAAACAAAGCAAGCTATTCATTCACCATTGAAGGGTCTGTCAGAATAACACCAATAAAGGGTGTTAGACTAGATGGTCATTAGCATTTGAAGGGAATGGCCACATAACCCCAACAAAGGGTGTTAAACCAATCCACATTGTAGGTAGGGAAGTAGAGAGGCTGTGAAATTCTAAATGGATTAGCGCCAGCATTATTTCTCACTATGAGTCTGGCCTCCTCTGTAAGACTTCATCTTCACTCAAGGCTGGACCAAACCTCCTTGGCCAAGCTCTCCTCTTCTTTTCTCTACAAAGAAACTAAAGCAGCAAACAAGGGTTACAGAACATAACATTTAACACACTGGAGACAAGAAGAGATCAAAACAACAAATTGCTGGGCATCCATGGCACAAACGCCAAGTTCACGAGGACAGTCTACGGCAGTAGCCAAGAGAGGCCTAGGAAAATGGGAGCAGGGCTCGGTTTCAGTTGGTTCAGCGTGTCTTATGCCACATGCTGTTGACAACAATGCTCCTGAAGTAGAAATGAGATAAAACCAGAGGGGAAGGATGGAATACAATTCTTAAGAAGACACCTCATAAGCCGTCCCCCAGTCTAGCGTTTGCACAGAAATTCTCTCAATAATGCCTTAACAAAGGGCATTTGTGCTATAGCTAAAAACAGCCCTGCAGAGCCAGAAAACACATACTGTTGGAGTCTTTCTTAAAAAATATATTTTATTAATTTATTCATATTACATCTCAATTGTTATCCCACCCTTTGTATCCTCCCATTCCTCCCTCCCTCACATTTTCCCCTTACTCCCCTCCCCTATGACCATGACTGAGGGGGACCGCAACCCCTGTATATGCTCATAGGGTATCAAGTCTCTTCTTGGTAGCCTGCTATCCTTCCTCTGAGTGCCACCAGGTCTCCCTCTCCAGGGGACATGGTCAAATATGGGGCACCAGAGTACGTGTGAAAGTCATACCCCACTCTCCACTCAACTGTGAATAATGTCCTGTCCATTGGGTAGATCTGGGTAGGGGTTCAAAGTTTACTGCACGTATTGTCCTTGGCTGGTGCCATAGTTTGCGCAGGACACCTGGGCCCAGATCCGCCCATCATAATGTTCTTCTTACGGGTTTCTAGGACCCTCTGGATTTCCCCATTCTCCTGTGCTTCTCTCACCTAGAGTCCCAATAGGATTCTAATCAAGGGTCCATACTGATTATGCTTCTTGGTGAGGAGCATCGAATATGGGCACGTGTGTACTCTGCGGTCCAGAGATTTTTTTATGTGTATTATTTCATTCTTCAAGTACCTCTCACTTGGCCTGATATAATGACCTCTAATTCTGTCTACTTCCCTGATAATTATATGATTTTCCCCTTATTCTGGAATGTTATTCCATTAGGTATATAGACCCCATTTTCCTGATTCATTCGTCTCCTCATGGGCACCTAGGATGAGTCCATGACATCATTAACAAATTATACTTTGATAAACACAGACATACAGATGTATGTGCTATTAGACCTCCTATGTACATAGGGATGGAATCGTGAGATCCTAAGATGGACTCCAGTAAATATTGTGTATTGCTCACATATGTAGAGCATGCTGACCTTGTGTACCTTGAAATATTATTAATATGATTTTCCACAATTGTTCTCTGCATTATTTGTCGTTTGACAGAGTGAGAGTGAGAAACATTTTATTAATAAGCAGCAACAGCTATACTTCTTCCTTTTCAAACACTATCACTTTTGTTACAAGAGACCCAAGGTCATAGCAACTACTTGTCTTAGTAGATGTCCCATGAGAAGGCTGCATGCTGAGGAGGACTGATTACATACATTTTTTAAAATCAGTGAATGACCATTTCCTCCAAATTTTAGTTTGCATAGAGTTTTGTTTCTTTTATACAAATAGATTAAATGACATTGGATTTTTTATCAGGTATATTTTCCTTATTTATTGGGAAAATAGAGTCAACTTTATGTGTGTGTGTGTGTGTGTGTGTGTGTGTGTGTGTGTGTGCACACTTGTATACATGTGCCCACAGCTGTCTGTCTATATGTATTTTAATATTAAATTGTTTTTTATCCCTATAATAAAAACTGTCATTTGTGCACTTTTGTGTGTGTCAATTTTCTGTCTTTGAGGAATTCTGCATATAAATTTATAAATGAAGTCGACTTGGTTTCCTCCAATTTACACCCCCTTTCGGCTTTGGGCTTAGAGTAGACTATTCTGATAAAGAGCTGCAGCCTCTTTTTTTATGCCTTCTGGCAGAGTTCAGAAAGATTGAAATGGTATGTTTCTTGAGTAATTGGTGGAATTTTTATTGGAAAAACCACCTGGCCCTGATTTCCATGTACAGACCTTCAATAAAAACATAATATATGTTTACAGTGTCATTTATAATGCTATGCTTTCTATAAATGTATTTTTCACTATTTTCAGATATAGGCATTAATATAGTAACAAAGTTTTCTCAGTTGCATTTAAACCCAGAACACATTAAATAGTTTTCATTTTCTAAAAGTTTTCATACATATTCTCTGTGTTTTAAAATTTTCTTTTTATCTTCTTTAATCTTTTTACCTGATTGTTTGTCACAGAAACTTGATTTTTATACACTGATTTTCAGATTTTTAACTTATCTTTCTGTTACATTAGATTTAAACACAATATTAACTCTATTGTCTTCTTAAAAATTTTAATGGTAAAAATGTGTGTTTAGAATTATCCAGCTAGATTCAGTTTCTATGATCATGATTTTGTTGGCAATACTAATTTCTCACATTAAATGCTTAAGTTATAATTTTAGTTATAATTTAGGAAAAATTCTTTATCACTTTCGCCACATTTGACAAGTTGCATTATATGAGTTTTTGACATTGTTTAGTTAAAATGTTTTCTTCCTTTCCACTTTTGTTTGTGTGTGTGTGTGTGTGTGTGTGTGTGTGTGTGTGTGTGTGTGTGTGTGTTGATAGGTGTGAGTACAGACAGGGACTGTGTGGAGGTCAGAGGACAGCCTGTGCTTTCTACCTCATTTGAGGCAGGGCTTCTTGGTGGCTACTGCTGTGTATGCCAGGCTTGGCTGTCTGTGAATGTCTAGAAATCCTCCTGTTTTTCACCTCCCTCTAGCAGTGGATTTCAATCTCCCTACAGTCCTTGGCTTTACTTGGGCTCTGGGAACCGGAGTTCTGGTCCTCAGTCTTGTGAAGCAAACCCTTTACCTACAGAGCCATCTTCTGGGCCTCAATTTTAAGCGTTCTCTCCAAATTACATTCTGTTTATTGCCTTATACTATGCTATTTTAAACTATCTTCCCATTTTCCACAATGTTGTTTTGGCTTCTTGTATTAGTTTGTTATTAAATTGGATTAGCTTTGAAAAAAGCATAGTGTGCTTAGCACAGGCTCAACTTTAGGATTTAGCCCTGGGCAACATCTGCCTGTCTGCATCTTGCTACTGTCCCTTCAGCTCATTGCTCACTCATTAAATGTTTGCTCCCCCTGCGGAGGTTTTCTTTTCTTGTACCTAACTTTGGCAGTGTTCATCTGTGATGGTCCTTTTATGATCTAATTGTAGTAGTGTAGCCTTTTGCACAATCTCTGACTAATGTATAGGAGACAAGCTTCGTAAACTACAGTTTTCAAAGTTTCTTCACAAAGTCAAAAGAATAGACAGGGCACAGAAGTTAGATGTGTCACAATAATGTCAGCTAGTCAGTGTGCTCTCAAATTCCCCAAATGCAGGGACACTGTGGGACAGGTCTGGAATAACACTTGTCGTTAGTCTAAGAGAGTCTGCCTCAGCTACGCGAGCTTAATTTCAGGTTACTATTGTGTCCAAAAGAGATTTTTTTTGTATCAGTTTAAAAGATCCTTCCTTGCTCTTTGTGAAAGACGAGGAACCAGAATAGATGGTACGGCCACATTTTCTTGGCTGTATAAAGAAGCAATTAGTAATAGAACTCCTGAGTCTTTCAATTCTAAGAATATATATCTCTTTATAAAAGCCTGAAAATTGTATTTCCCATGAGTTACCTGCGAGTGAATAATTCAAGGTAAACATTGTGGGTTTTTCCTCAGTTGATTCTGGACCCATATTCAGAATGTTTCTCTTCACGCTCTCGTCCTCAACAGCAATCGTATGCTGCCCTCCAGTTACTAGTAATTGTGGCTGTACCCAGCTGCCACTTATGGCTGGAGAGTTTGTGCTGTCTCTGTCAGTAAATGCAGATGGATAATCCATTCTCTCAAATCAAAGTTCAAGAATGACCTCTGGACTAAGCCGCTGGGGACAGAACAGCGACTTGGCTTGCAGCACACAGCCAGACAGCTCGGGAAGTGCAGGCTCATAGAATTCAAGCAAGTTTGACCCAGTGGGATTTATGAAGTCAGAATCCAGGAAAAGGAAACTGAGTTTGTAAGGTTAAGAAAATATAAGACGTGGCCTTGAGAGTCATAGCCATGGTCTGTGGAAATAAAGCTCTGTAAGGGTACTTACAAGTACAGGTAGTTTGGGGGCGTATTTTAAGTTGCATAATTTAGAGAAAATCTTTCTGTTATAAGCCATGATGGCTGGTGAGAAGATTATATATGTACGAATGCTCATGTGTGCGGATGCATACACACTTCAAAAATTATGTCAATAGCTTCTGAGGAAAATGCAGGAAGTCTAGATTGTTTCTTTTATAGGATTCTACAGTATTTAAATTCAACTAAAACAATAAAATCCAACCCACCCTCAACGGCCTTTGTTGGATTCTTAGCTGTGCTGAAACACTTACAAATTAATATTTAAAAATAAAACTGAAAAATATTTATTTCTAAGATCAATTTCTTAGGAACTCGACACACATGAACACTACTGATCTTAATAGTTATAAAATAAAAAGTGTGAGGATTATAAATATTGCTGTATAGCACTGAAATAATTATATAAGCAATAATTCCAGTTTGTAAGAATTAGTAAAATGATTCAGGATTGATGGATTTGCATGAGCCATATCAGTAGAAAGTCCAAATCTTAGTACATATATTTCATTTTGATTGGTTAACAGTTGAAATATATGCAGAATGGACCCAGGCTACATACAGATATTCTTTTTAAAATTAGGTAACTCCATGAACTAAAATCAACCTCTCCATTAACTGCAAGAAGTACATGAATTTGGTGTTCTTTAGAAAATATTTTTCAGCCTTGAAATTCCTGCTAATTGTCAGTTTTCAGTTGCAATTAAGAATCTCATAATGAGCCGGGCATGATGGCACATGCCTTTAATCCCAACACTTGGGAGACAGAGGCAGGTGGATCGCTGTGAGTTCGAGGCCAGCCTGGTCTACAAAGCGAGCCCAGGATAGCCAAGGCTACACAGAGAAACCCTGTCTCAAAAGAATCTCATAATGATATAGTGAAAATGTCTGAATATTATCTTGCAACCTTTGTAGGGAACACAGCAGCCTTTACACAGCCTATTAGGGGCTATTTATAATACATTTTTATTGTTTGACATTTTCACACATTTGGGCAATGCAGTTTAGTCACTTTCATGTCCCCATTCCTCATTCTTTTTTTTTCCATTCCTCATTTTTATCCCCCTTCCATCTCCAGCAGAAATCTTTCTTTCCTGTAACTGTCCCTCCCACTTCCATGTATTTGGGTTTCTGTGTGACCTCCTGAGTTTCAATTATTTTTCTAGAGCAAGGCGATGTATTAGTGGCTACACCACTAAGAAAAAGACAACTCATTCTTCATCAGACAACCTAAACTGTCAGTAGTTGTAGGAGGGGTTGAGCCTCCTGGGCCCCTCCCCATCATAGTCAAGTGGTGCTGGGCTCAATCCTGTGTGGATGCCAAGGAGACAGATCCTGTCTTCTTTTTCAGGAACAGCTCTCTCCAAGATGAGTGAGTTTTTACAGATCGCTCTGAGAAGTTGTGTCTTGTGTATCAATTTTCTTCTGAGAAATAGATCTGGAGCAGGGGCAGCATTGTTTGTCAATGTCCCCCTGTGATTGTTAGCAGTGCATCCTTGCACATATTGTTTCAGACAAAAAATTAGTATTTTGCATTAGAAGAGGATAATTAGGCAATAAGACACAAAAGCGTGTGTGGTTATCATGAGATAAACACACACATGGGGTGTTATGAGGCACAGCCAAGTGTCTATAATCCCTCTAGGGTATGATTATCTCGCGATAACCACACACCCTGGAGTTGCCTTATTGCTATTATAAAATATCTTTATTATAGGAAGAAATGTGCATTTTTGTGCAGAAAGGAGACGGAGCTGGCAATTTAGAATGCCGAACAGCAATTTCAGCTGAGCTATGTGGTTTACATAGATTAATCTATCCCATTGGAATGTTTTCCCAGCCAAAAAAATGTTCCCTAAATCCAAGCAGTCATAATCTGCAGTGATGTGCAGCTATTTGGAGCATTTGAGAAATTCCCTGCCTGCTTCTAAGGCTGTTGGTTTGATGGTTGCACAGGGTGAATACTGCAGTTTCCAAGGAGGGGAGCTTTTGTACACGTAGGCTCTGCAAGTTTGTTGTTTGTTGTTCTAGGCTCCAGAGAGTGATGGCATCAGTGTCAGAGTTCCACACCATGGCTTCATCTGGTGTCTTAATCAGAGCACTTTAAAAATCTTCCCAGCAATAACAAAGCAGAAAATGCGGCAAGGAGAGGATATGAGGTAGAAAGAGGAAGGTTGGGATCAAACTCAGAGGTAAAAAAGAGATTAGTTACTGCGGAAAGGAGACTGCAAGTCTGGCACAGCAACACTAAAATAAATAAATAAATAAATAAATAAATAAATAAAAATGAGAGAGAGAGAGAGAGAGAGAGAGAGAGAGAGAGAGAGAGAGAGAGAGAGAGAGAGAGTTTTTAAATCAGGAAAACTTAAGATCAAGACTGAAGAGAGAAATCTGTCATTGGAACTGATGGGACTCTGAGGCAGGGGGATTGGAGGATTGGAAGCTTGAGGCCAGCCTCAGCTACATTGTTACTTACAGGCTGGTCTGAGCTGTGTAATTAGAGTCTGTCTCAAAGAAAGAAGAAAGAAAGAAAGAAAGAAAGAAAGAAAGAAAGAAAGAAAGAAAGAAAGAGCACTTGGGGGAGAACAGGATCCACAGGGTCCTAGAAACCTACCAGAAGAACATTATGGCAGGTGGATCTGGGTCCAGGGGTCCTGCTCAAACTATGGCACCAGCCAAGGACAATATGTGCAGTAAACTTTGAACTCCTACCCAGATCTAGCCAATGGGCAGGACATTCTCCACAGTTGAGTAGAGAGTGGGGACTGACTTTCACATGAACTCTGGTGCCCCATATTTGACCACGTCATCTGGATGGGGAGACCTGATGGCACTCAGAGGAAGGATAGCAGGCTACCAAGAAGAGACTTGATACCCTATGAGCATATACAGGGGGAGGAGGTCCCCCTCAGTCACAGTCATAGGAGAGGGGAGTAAGGGGAAAATGGGAGGGAGGGAGGAATGGGAGGATAGATGGGGTGGGATAACAATTGAGATGTAATATGAACAAATTAATAAAATATATTTAAAAATGCTTGCCATTTTCCGGCCTCTGAGTAGACTAAAATAAAAATGATATCAGTAAAATAATGTTGTCTGAGAAGCCTCTCAAACAGAAGCCTCTGTGTGTGTGTGTGTGTCTGTCTGTCTGTCTGTCTGTCTGTCTGTCTCTCTCTCTCTCTCTCGTGTGTGTGTGTGTGTGTGTGTGTGTGTGTGTGTGTGTGTGTATTTGAGTGTCTGAACACATTCTTCAATACTCTCTTGAGTTAGAGTCTCTTAGTGAGCCACATGTAGTCTGGCATTCAGCAAGGCCCAGCAATCCTCCTGTCTGTAGCCAGCTCCTTAGTATATACATCTATGCCTGAAGTTTTCTGGGGACTTTAACTTGCTCAGGTGATTTTGCCTGCTGAGCCTCTATAATCTACATTCATATGTGACATAATTTTTCATGAGATATGTTTTCAGTTTACTTATAAGCTGAATCAGTCACAATGTTAAAAACTCTGAGGCATCTTTCGTTGCCTTCAGGGTTGATATGATGGGATTTGGTTCTCAGAAAGAAAGTTGATAGAAGTCTCTCTCTGCACGCTTTGGAATATGATGAGATAGCTTCTTGCTCTCTTATTAGCCATGGACTATTTTTTAAGAGTCAAATAGTATAATAAAGTCCAAATAATAAAGATTTAACAAAAAAAACTATGCAGACTGACTGGTGAGAAGCTGTTTTCTCTCCCACAACCGTCAGAAGGGGGCTATGCAAAGATGGAGTTCTTGCGCTTCCAATAGGAAGTGCGCTGCCCTGGGCGATGGCCTGCTCCTCTGCCCTGTTCCCTTCCCTCTGTGGCTTCCACCTCTGGGCTGGAGGCAGCTGCTTCACTGCTTCAGCTCTTGCTATGTCCCAGCCAGGAAAAGAAGAAAAGGAAGGAGGAGAGGAAGCGCTGTAGTGTTCATGGCCAAAACTCTAAATGTCATTTCTTGTTAATTTAAGCACTCATCAGGAAAGAGACCAGGAACTATAATGTTTATCTGATTTGCCACATGCCGTACTGAAATTCGTAAGTGAGTTCCTGGGGAGATTACATCATTATACTAAAGGAACAGTTGGACATTGAAAGGAAATTACCTCTCTCTGCCCTGCTGGTTATGGAGGTCCATGTGAGGGAGGGGGAATGGTAAAAAAGCAATTGTCCTAAGTGGAACCCCAGGGTAAAGGCTTTCTCTATGGGACTGTGTATATTGTTGGAGAGTACGACGGAGCTGCTCACTCGTGCATAGGGCCTGTCTCAGCCCCTGTACAGCCCCAATGTAGCCTAAGAAGTGAGAAAGCAAAAATTATTTAACAATAAACACTTTTAATGTAAAAGTTATGAGACACGAAGGAAAAACAAGGCAGAAAGTGCAGCTTGCCAGTGTCTACAGACCAGTGGGTGTCATAGGGATAAGTGCTCCACAGCCTGTATACACAGTGTTGAGACTGGTGTGCTGGACCTAGCTTCTGTAGGTGTGGGAGCTCACAGAGAAAAGCAGCAGATGGTAATTCACAAAAAGAGATAGATATGGTGAGTGCAGCCCCAACCACAGGACCACCATGGTGACTTGGACGGACTCTTCCGATTAGACGCTGGGTCTGAGCTCTAATGGAAAGTGTAAAGTTAGCATCATGGAGCTAGCAAAGTCCCTCTTAAATCCATAAAATCAGGAGCCAAAGACACAGCTAAGCAGCTAAGGTCCCTCACTGACTGCTCTCCCAGAGAACTCAGAGTTCAATTCCCAGCACCTAAGTGGCAGCTCACAATCACCTGTTAACTCTAATTTCAGGAGATCTGACACCCTCTGATGGCCCCCACAGGATACATGGATGCAGTCAAAGCACCCTTGTAACTCTGTAATTCCAGCAGCATATGGTGCAGAGAATAAAAAGGTAGAAAGACAATACCATTAGCTCTTATGATTAAATTATTTTTTGAGCAAATTATAAAGTAATTCAAAGGACAAAGGTTCAGATCCATCCTTTGGTAGGATTTTAATAAAGTAAAAATCTACAACTCTAAATTTGCATCTTCTAAGATTATTATGAAAGCCAAAAACAACGAAAACAAGTTCTCCTTTTCATATAAAAGACTGATTTTTTTTCTTCCCTCTGTAACCAAACCTCCAAAGTGACAAAAGATACATCTGTATATAAACGCCTTGAGCCTCATATAATGCAGACTTCTGTGAAAGAGTTCAAGTCCATCCCACGAAATCTGGAAGAACAGTATCTACCAGATGAGTTGCAGTGGGTGCAGGAAGGCTGAGCACATTTGACTTTCCAGTGACTTGATGTCGATGCTGGTGTTTAATTGTTTTAAATCATGACTAAAGACTGTAAAAATGCTACAGAAACTCACAGGCCTAGAAGCCTTTGTGCAGGCAAATCTCCACAACTACCTTTCTTTGTATATTCCAGCACACACACATACACACACACACACACACACACACATACACACACACACATACACACACACACACATACACACACACACATACACACACACACACACACACATACACACACACACACACACACACACACACACACACACACACACACACACACCTACCTGTTATTGCTGTCCTACCCAAAGCCTTTTGACTCTTGTGGGACTGCAGGAATTGAAGAAATAAGGTACCTACATAGAAATTTCCTATTATAAGGTCTTCCTGCAGACAAGCTTCCCTGTCTTCCTTAGAGCTGCCGGATTCTTCAAAAACCTGAAAGTAAAGAAGGAAGAGTGTTTATTTCTTATTCCCTGGAGGGCGTTGAGATGTCTCTGGAGTACATAAGGTGACTTTTATATATTTTCTCTCTCCCTTCATATCAAGAAAGGTTTCTTAATCTTGACAGTCCTGGGATGGGGGAGGGGCAGGAGACTACCAGTGTGGGGTGAAGTGTATCAGGCTCTGAAGGAAAATGCCACAGGAGGCTCAAGGCTTATTGACATCTTTTATTATTTGTATTTAGTATTGACTTGACCCTTAAAACATCTACCCTCCTTCCTTCTCCATGACAAAGCATCTGCCCTTGTGATCATCCTGGGGTAGGGTGGAGCACCACGGAGCGTGAGCTTCCTATTCTTCTTTGCCTTGGAAGCCTAGGAAGTTCTCGTGTTATAATTTCTTCCTTTTCCCCTTTTCTATGCTGGCAAAACCTGCTTTTCACTTGTATTAAAACTGTCAAAACTGCCCAAAGGGAAAAGTATATGTTTCCCCTCGGTACTGAGAAGAGTGGAGCAGCATATTTTGGCAGTTTCAGTGTAGGTGTGAAATTTTTCACACAGCTCTACTGGGGAGGTACACAAGTCTGGCCCTGTTGAAGCATTTGATATTTCATGGATGGCAATTTCTTTAAAAGGTATGGCCTAGGGCTAAATTAAAAGATGGGGGTTTAGACTAGAAATGATAGCATTCCGATGAAACAATTGTCAATTATGTGAGAGATGCTGTTACATATTTTAGAAAACAAATGGTGCCCCTTTAAATTTCCCCCATGGCAAGTTTATTATGAAATAAGGATTTGAAGTTATTCATCAAAACTATATTTTGGTTTCTAGAACCTGCCATATAACAATGCAAAACATATTAGACTGAGAGGTATTGATTTTGCATGAGAGCCTATCAGCTAGTGAAATACAGAAACCGATAAAAACGCATTGCCGTGGGTAGGTGAGAGATCTCTAGATGCTATTTTATTTTTACATTTAAAGCAATTACTGGCTTTTCTGCATTTAAAAAGCCATGGCACATATTCATGGAAGATTTTAAAAATTCAATCAAATCAATTACATTGATTTCATATTCCATATAAACAATAGGTTTGCATTAGATTTGACACATCTTGATGACTACTAAAGTAAACATAATTTAGCTAGGCTAAGTTCCCTGCATATTTTTCCCTAAAGATCTGAATGTACAAATATGGATATAAATATTGATTTTATTTTTGCATGTAATTTATCACCTAACCTATTGCTGATTTTACCTCGCAATTTGTTTAACAGCATTGGAGATTTATTGAGATAAAATGTTGACTGCCTATCTCCTGATTTTATTACAGCTTTTGACTATCAAGTTAATAATTGATCAGACTCAGAAACATTGTAGTTTTTAATTGGATAAGAGAAGTGTAGCAAATTCTTGGATCTCAGACATCAAGTATGTCTTCAAAAACTTTTATTTTCATTGCCATTAGTCTACTTAATAACTCATGATACCTATGATAATTACTGTTTCCTATCCATAGAGGATGATAGCAAAAGCGCCTTGGAATTGTAACCTCTTTTCAGTCTTTGGGAAGAAGTCGGTGATCATCTCAGATGGCATCCACCAATCCCTTGTGTTTTTATCATGGATTCAGTTTTGGGGACACAAGGGAGTTTCTGTGATGGAGCAATCATTTCTCAACTTTTACGCCAACTCTTTTTCCTCAGAAAAGACTATATTTTATAATTACTAGAAGTTTTAAGTGCACTCTCACAGTAAAATCAAATCAAGTTTTCGCAAGGATTTTCCTTTAAATGAATTCTATCTAGCTCTTGAGCTATAGAGAGATATATTCTTTAAGGGAACTCTGACAGTTTTAGATGCGTCTTTTTTAAAAGTAAAATGTTATTTTATTTTTAAAATATATTTTATTAATTTATCCATATTACATCTCAATTGTTATCCCATGCCTTGATTCCTCCCATTCCTCCCCCTGTATATGCTCATAGGGTATCAAGTCTCTTCTTGGCAGCCTGGTAAGCATTTTATGTGTGCTGTAAGAATCAGTAAATGGACCATTTCGATGTTGCGTTCACATATTTGCGTGCAGCAGTCAGAAGGCTGCGTGGAGATGCATCACAGAAGGTTAATATAAGAACGAGTTTTCTGTGTTTTCTCTTTACCTCTTGCTCTTGCTTGTTGGTTGGTTTTGTCCTGTTTGTTTGTTTTTGTTTTATCTTATTTTATTATTATTCTTTAGATGCCTGATTCTTTTCTAATGAGAACAAGAAAGGGTGTGGATTTTCCTGGGAGGATTTTGGACAAGCTGAGAAGGAGAAATGGCAATCATAGGATATTTTATGAAAAAAAGTCTATTTTCACATTGAGAAAAATAGAGTAAAAAAAATAATAACCAAACAAAAATGGACTTGAATTTCATTCATATTTGATTTAAGATGAGGAAAATTTTAAAGTATTGAAACATCACTAAAATGATTTCTGAGCAGCACACTTGGTCATCTGTGTTTTTGTAGTTGCATGTGTGCATACAGAGAAATGTTCAGTGTCACTGATGATTGCTCTTAGTAGAGGGTTAATCAAGTGGGTCAGGAAAATCTTTAGGAAAAAATAACAAAAGGAATGAGTAGTTGAGGCAGAAGGAAAAGGTAATGCTCTCAGAATCTGTGGGAGGCATTTTCAGTGTCATATACGGCTTCCTGCGTGACTCTGCACAGGCTTTGTTTGTTTATTTGTTTGTTTGTTTGTTTGTTTCATGAAAGGTAAGTGTTCACGCCAGGGAAATGTGCCTTGGTTGGAATAGATGGGTTAAAGGGGGAAGGGCTTGTCCTCCGGGGTAGCTTGGTCTTCCCACTCCCTCCATTCTATTTAATTTTTAAACCAAAGAAAATTCCCCTGGGAGCACCAAGGCCTCTAAGGGAACATTGTAGAAACTCAAGAGATGAGAACGGTTTGTAAATGAGCATTTTAAACATGAAAACACTCTTGTTTTTAAAGCCAACGAGTCTAAAACACCAATGGGAGACATGAGTTGACAGCTGGGACTCTTCATCCGTCTGGCCCAGAGATTCTGAGTGCACTGCTGACGAGGGAAAGTAGGGCTGAGGGAGCTTGGGCCTGTCAGAATCCGCAAAGAATTCTTAGGCTTACCATTTCAAACCAAATTCAAACCTTCCAGGGCCTGAGATTAAAGAGAATGTTTACAGAAAAATAAAAGAGGCTTGAAAATGCTTATTAAGAGGCATCGTAGAAATCTTTATAGAGCGTCATCTGTGATGATTTATATGCAAATGAGCCAGAATGTGCTTAGCATATATTACGGAGGGTTTTTCAGATTTTATCCAGTCCATGCTGATCGTGTAGATGCAGCGCAGAGCTTGAAGCCAGGGTACTTGGCCTAGAAAAACACAGAAAGCAAATATTTCCATTCAGTGATTTAAGAGACTCTGGGCTCCCAGGGCTGTGGTCTGAACCTAGGGGGTTTGGAGAGTCTGGGAGCATGACTTACTGTCAGAAGTTTGGGTTTTTAATTGAAGAGGACTTGTCAGAAGTGTACCCTTTGCCTGCACGACTCGGACCATAGTGCTCCTCTGATGTGATTCAGCGTTTGTAATGTTTCTGCCAGGTATGTCTAGGCCTCAGACACCCTCTGAATGAAGGGACCTCTCTTGGTGGTGGGATAGGAAATGGGATCCTCGGCCTTTGCTAATCATAGTCTGAATTTCTATATATGTTCTTAAAGTCCAGGAAGTTGCTATAGTGTGGAGGATGTAGATAAATGTAAATAGAAACAAAAGTCGGCCTCCAAGTCATCAAATTGCCCTGACCAGGAAAACAACGACAACGTTTTATAACAAGCTAAATTAGGTCACCATGGGTAATTTTGCAACTACTGTGTCCTTGTCTAGTTCTAAGTGACTAACAGTCATTATAAGAAATATACATCATAAGAAATACGAGTCACCACAACACAAAGCATGTGGGAATTTGGGATGTGTCTGTGTGTGTTATTCTATCAATCAGCAGATCTTCCACTATGTGCTTAATTACCAAGCACAAGTCTGGACTATCAGGTTGATGCCAATCCATCCCCAGTCCGTCCATAGACAAGGAGGGGCCAGCAGCCACAGACCAATAGTGGTCTCTTCTGTCATAGTCTGATCTAAACTCAGCAACTCAAGCCTGGGGTAGAAGTGACACAGTAGAGAAAAACAAAGTAAACACCAGTTTGCTTGGGATGGTTCACTCGCTTCCCTCTCTCTCTCTCTCTCTCTCTCTCTCTCTCTCTCTCTCTCTCTCTCTCTCTCTCTGCCCTCCTATCTAATCCTATCCTTTAGTTTGTCTAAGATGCTCCCCTTTCTGTTCCCCAGATTCCAAGTCACTTTGAGCTCTGGTTGTAGGGATTCAAAGTCCGTTTCAAAAGCTCTTTTCCCTAACTACCATAATACGTTCCCTTAATTGTTCTTTCTGTCCCTCTAAGTCATCTTGTTCTATATAAACTGATTAATATTATTAATATATTGCACAATCGATTTACTATCTTACTCTCACACCCAGAGAGGAATGGTTTTTACTTTCTTCGTGGTTTTCCAAGTTCAAATAATAACTTTGTCTCTCATAGTATGCAGAAAAATCTCACATACTGGAGTGTACACAAAAATCTATGCCATTTACAGTTACAACCTCCCTCCTATCTAGTTTCCAAATTTCATGTGTTTGTTTTTTTCTCTTTATTGGCTCAAATCGCCTTAAAGAAAAGTTACTATTTTCTTGTGTCTGTGTCTCTTGTTAGGCTACGGGGTGCACTTGGTTTCCTTGTAACAGGCACCTTAAACATTTCCCAGAGGAATCAACGTAAGAGTAAATAAATGTCCGTCACTCCACATAGCTTGCAATGATTGATATAAATCCTCCAGTAAACTCTGTCTTCTTCAAGGCTGTGTTGGCCACACCCATGCGTACTCTGCACGTTGAACATAACACCTCTTATAGCAGTCATCCAGTTCACAAATGGCAAGCTGTGATCAAACCAAGTTCTAGGTCATTTCAGAGATTGTGTTTATAGAATCTGCTGTATTTCTTCTCAGTGTCAAAGGTTTAAAAAAAATACACTTAGGCAATGAGATAAGGAAAGCATTTCACAGAGAGGTAGCGAATGAAATAATCCCTGCATCTCAGTGGGTTTTGGATGACAGTGCCACTAAGGCAGACTCTACAAGCACCTGGTATGCGGCAGAGTGTTTGACAGTGATGGGAGCCATGGCTTCTTGTGGTTGTCGAGATATTGTGGAGGAGTGTTGCTGAAGAAGTTCTTTGCTGCAAGGTATAAGCCCTCTGAACATAAGCCTCGGGAAGAACTGTGGGCTGCACATCTATAAGCAGCCAAGGATGCACAGTAGAACAGTTAGCATGCTTTTGAGTATGGAATCACTAACAGAGTGCTGTTCTTGTTGTTTGTCTAACAAAGGCATTATAAAAAGTACATTAAGACACAACGTGAGTTTGACCGTGAATACTTTAAATGCCTAAGGGAGGAAGGGACATTATTTAGATCTTGAATATGGCAGCACTGAATAAATACTGTATACATTTGGGTCCTTTTATGAATAGTGGTAACACAGATTCCTGTGGCAATCTAGGAAAGACATGCTCACGTGACCCTAAATGGGAGTCTGAGGAACTTCCAGAAGTATGACCTTACTTCTCAAGAGATAGCATCCCTTTGTGGGAAGTCTTCTACTTTGTGCTTTGTTTTCATGTTAACGGTTAAGTTAATTAATAAAAGTAGTTGTTAAAGTCAGCCATTACTACCTCAGATATTGTTTATATTCCATTCTTTTTTATCCTCTGTGACCTTTAAGCTATAATATAGTACAGATTTTGTAGGCATTACCTCCTTTACTTTTCTCATCATGACTTCTCTTTGGGTTTAATTTGCATAGTTTCTATCTATTTATCCACCAAGTCTCTAATCTCAACCTTTGCTCTGATAAATTTGTCATTACATCCATCTTCTTAAAACTCTTTTGGGGGCCAGAGAAATGACTCAGTGGTTAAGAATGTGGAGTCCTCTTTCAGAGGACCTAAGTTTGTCTTCTAGCACCCTTGTCAGGCAGCTCACAACTGTCCCCAAGTCCAGCTCTAAGGGATCCTATGCCCTCTTCTGGCCTCAGACATTGAACTTGCAAGAAATATGCTTTAGCTTCCTGAGTACCTGGGCTTATCAGCATGACCACCGGACACCACTCTTTTTTGTTTTGTTTTGTTTTTGGTTTTGTTTTTAACACAATGAATTTCTAGTAAAGTTTTTTTATAATTCTACTGTCAGATTAACCTACTTGTTTTGTCTTTACATGTTTTGACTAAGTGAGAGATGGAGTATATTTAAAATTCACCACGCTCCTGCTTCTATGATGCTGGTTCCTCTACAAAGGAACCTTTCCTCCAAGAGCAAACAGAGCAGTGGTATTAGGCTGCTTCAGCCAGACAAGAGGTATAGTGGATTACAGGTCTGGTAAAACTTAAGGCCCCTCTAGTTCTTTATTCTCCTTTTTTTTAAAAAAAATTTTAAATTAATTCATATATGTTACATGTCAATAGTTATCCCATCCCTTGTATTCTCCCATTCCTCCCTCCCTTCCATCCTCCCCTTACTCCCCTCCTCTATGACTGTGACTGAGGGGGACCTCCTCCCCCTGTATATGCTCATAGGGTATCAAGTCTCTTCTTGGTAGCCTGCTATCCTTCCTCTGAGTACCACCAGGCCTCCCCATCCAGGGGACATGGTCAGAAATGGGGCACCAGAGATCGTGTAAAAGTCAGTCCCCACTCTCCACTCAACTGTGGAGAATGTCCTGTCCCTTGGCTAGATCTTGGTCGGGGTTTGATGTTTACTGCACATATAGTCCTTGGCTGGTGCCGTAGTTTGAGCAGGACCCCTGGGCCCAGATCTGCGCCAGTCATAATGTTCTTGTAGGTTTCTAGGACCCCCTGGATCCTTCTATTTCCACACTCTCCCATGCTTCTCTTGCCTAAAGTCCCAATAGGAGTTCCTCCCCTCTGTTCCACTTTCCTGATAAGTGAAGACTTTCAAGGGACATGCCCCTTGGGCTAGTGTCTAGATATAAGTGAGTATATACCATTTGAGTCTTTCTGCTTCTGGGTTAACTCACTCATTATGATCATTTCTATTTCAATCCATTTGTCCACAATTTTTGAGAATTCCTTGTTTTTATTAGCGGAGTAGTATTCCATAGTGTAAATGTACCACAGTTTCTTTATCCAATCCTCTTTATTCTCCTTAATGTGACTCTCCATGGTTGACATTCCTGGAACCTATTTGTTCACCAATGTCTCTTGGCATGAGATGTATACGCTCTCCTAATTAAAGTGAAGTGAGACCACAGAAGTCATTCTCTGGTCACTGAAGTAATTTTGCTTATCTTCACAAGGGTCTGTCCCTGCAGTCTCAGAACTCAGTGAATATCCTGAAGGAAAGATATCATATATGTATCAGTGGCCCAATTCCCCATCCCTTTACGTAACCAACATCTTACACTCTCTCGTCTTGCATCTTTTTATCTCTTATGTTCAGAGATGGCTGGCTTCTTTGTGCCTCATAAGTGCAATATTCTCAGCAATTTATTCTGTTCCTAGAATCCAGTATTTTTAAGAGAGAGGGAGAGAGAGAGACAAATAATTACAGAACACCATCTTACTCTCCATAGCTGCCCTTCCCTGGACTCCTTTTCTCTTCTTGTTCTAGTTGCTTCAGCGGGATTCTAATAATCTTTACTATTCCTTTATTCCATATGACTTTTCTTATAGTTCTCAGAGGGGAGTGGGGGCCTGTGACAAGCTACTCTATTTTCTGTATGAGCAGCAGTAGTTTTCCTGAATACCAATCTCAAGGGAAAGGACAGGTGTTCAGTAATTAAAGTTGTGTGTCAGTTTGATGGGTATGGAGTATGAACTAGGCACCTGTGATATGACGCCGCTCCAGCACGGGGCTGGCCATGCTACCTTTTCCCTTTCCTCAGACTGGTTTATTTGTAAACCCCAAATCTCAAAGGTTGAACGAGATGAGCCCCAAGGGAATTTATTTATGTGTGTTAGGATGAGCGTAAAGGTATTTCTTTGCTCTTTGTGAGCTTGTATTCTCGGGATTTAAATGTTTATTAGCGTACATGAGAACTTCCATGAACTGTTCCAGAGCAATGTGCATAATCCTCAATGGAATAAAAAATAAGCAGGGAAGTCAAACGCTTGGAGCGTGGTTGGTCTTCTAAGATCCACGCATACTGGAGTAGTCAGCACAACCAAAACATCTTTAAACGATCAAGGAAAAAACTTCTTCAAAGTCCTTCGTTATGACCACTGTAAGATGCCCATGGGTCCCTACTTAGCTAAAACATTCTCAGCTTATGTTTGTTGTTCTTGAACAATTATTAATAGTTTTCCTTTAGCTCTCTAAACTACTTGTTCAAATAAGAAGGTCCCTCTAATGATGACACCAAGTAACAGGAACACTACATGGCCATGCACATCATTGTTTGAGATTACATTGCAAGTAGAACAAACCAGAAAGGGGAAACAGCTATGACTGAAACTGTGTCATTTTCATTTCCCTTCGGATGCTTTACTGAGAGGACCTAGAAGAGTCAGGCATTGTTTGAATCCTTAGTCTCACAACTTGACAGTTTTCCGAATGTGTTGGTGTTTCTCCCAGAAGCGTGAGAATCAGTTGGACAAGGTGTTATTCACAACAGGGCAATACAAGTATCATCCAGAAAGTACTAAGGTTTCACATAGACACAAACAACTAACACAGAAAGTATGACAAAGTGCAAAAGCCACGGCTAGAGAGCTTTTGTGCAGGGACATCAGAGCTCAGATACCCAGGCTCTCCAGAGATCTGTCTCCTGTCCAGAGAACTCAGCTCAGCTGAGGAGCTGAAATGTCTTCACATTAAATATTATGGCCATTTGTCACTCGCTTTCATTTCTAAGGAAAGTGATTTAAATCGTTATGTATTTTATAGGCAAATGTGTGAAATTTTTGAAAGACTTTAGAAAATTGTAAAATTTTATTAATAATTCATCATCTTATTACTCTTGCCATTAATGCTATTTATTGATTGTGCAACCTTAGTGAGAGAAAAAAACATTTTTTGGAAGAATCTAACTGTCTTAAAAACTTGGACCTCTAGTTTCCATCAGTGACCCGTTACCCAAAAGGTATTGCTGTGTGTGCTGGTGAGCCTGAGGGCAGAGGTCACGGCATTCCCTGGTGGTGGTGCTCAGCTTCTATTTCATGAGACAGGTCGCTCACTGGGACCTGAAGCTTGCTGATTAGGCTGTCTTGGCTGCTGCCTCTGGGATCTCCCTGTGTCAGCCTAACTGACTGGGGCTGGAATCAGAACACTGTGCCACCACACCGGGTTTGTTTTTAATGTACATTCTGGAGATCAAACTCACATCCTCATGACTGCAAAGTAAACACTTTACTGACTGAGCTCTCTCTCTGCAACAGGAATATATGTAAAATTTCATAAAACTTAAACAATATTCTAAAGTATCTAGAAATTTCTACGTAATCATTGCCCCCAAATTGTGTTAGAAACTGAGAAAATATACTTTTTATCTTTTATTTTTTATTGTCTTTCTTTTTTACATATACATTTATATTATCACACATATATACAATAAACTACCTACAGCAAGAAGAACCATGAAACAATCAGGAATTATACAAATGTTACATTCATAGTGTTTTGTCTATTTGTATTTGGCAGCCTTGAAGAAAACATCTTTCCCATCTTGGTGCATCTAAAATTCTGAATGTAAATCAATATCTATCAAATCCCATCTCTATCTACTTAAAACATCGATCTAGACCTAAAAACATCTTAACCCCTAAACAATTAAGCTTAATTGTAAAACTAAACTATCTGATCTTCAACCTCATCAGAATATCATGGTTATTAGGGCTATATTCCTATAGTAGCCTCTGATATGAAAATGTCAGGGTCTGAGAACTATCTGGAGACTGGTTTTTATAATTATGCCATAATCAAACTGAAAGATAACTGAACAAGGATGAGAGGGAGGAATAGGAATTCAAAAAACATAAAATTTTACCTAGAAATACTAATTAAAATTAAAACCAATGGCATATCTAACAATTTGAAGAAAACTTTAAATAATCTATTTATATTTTAGTTATATTTTTGTGAGGTTCCTAATTAGTACAACTTTTTCTCTTTTTATGCGATTTCACTTTGGTTGTATGTTTCAACTGCTGTGGGCTAAAGACATGAAGTAGTGTTAAAGAGGTAGCCTAACACGCTAGAGGCATTGGGTTCAATTACTACCATTAAGCCTACCACTAGCAATACAACTGTGTTGCCTATAAATGGAAATAATTATATTCATTATGAATAGATTAAATAAAACTCAAAAGTAGTAATAAAACATAACTTTAATTTAGGGCACTAGAAATTGATGTATTTTCCTATAGTTTATAAATTCACATTCCTTTCAAGTTAAAAGTATATACATCTATACATACATACTGATATATATATATATATGTATATACACATATATGTCTATATACATACATATGATAAATAAGTTAGGTAGATAGATAATAGATTAAATAGATAGATGATAGATAGACAGATAGATAGATTCTGAGTCATTCAAATGGCAAAATCACATCTAGTTAAATAAGTTTTAACTTTATAAAGTGACAAAAAAATAAACTCAGTGTTAGCCTTTGACAGAGAGTATAAATAAATTTATCTCAGAATGCATGATCTTACGTAAAGAAATGAAACTATACCTTTCACTTGGAAAAGAGAAAGGGGGAAAGAAAAATAACTCAGCATGTGAAAGCCTCTATCCTTGGTATCGTGTATTCTAACTCCCCTAAATACACTTTTGAATAGAAGAAGACAGACATTTACCAGCTAATAAATTCAAAAGCATAAAACAGGCCTTGCCCCAATCTCTGTGTAGCTTATATTTAGGTACGTGCACATCTTCCCTAAATTCAACCTGACTAGAGACAAGTTTTACTGCAGCTTTGTGTATATATCGTGCACTCGGTTGAATGCAGTAGTAATTAGCAATTTTCCATTCAGATTCTATTGAAGGAGAAATTCCTGTTAATGACTATGCTTTACAGTAGCTGTTTATTTACTGAACTGACTGATCTGACATTGCTTGACTTCCTGGTCTTTGATGTTCTTAAAATGGAGTTGATCCCATTTACATCTGTGCTACCATTTATGGCAACAGAGTTCTGGGAAATCTTCTGAGGAACATTTCCCCCTAATCACGCACACACACACAAATGCACATATGCATGCACGCACACACACACAGAGGTGGGGGAAATCAAACAATTTATTATAAAACATCCATTCAATAAAGTCTGGGAAAAACATCTCAACTGTTTATGTTAATACAGTTTGATCAATAAGACAATTTTATTAATTTTACCAACCAGTTAATTAATACATTAAATCTATTAATTTTATTAATAGATACCTTAATAATCTTATTTTATGATCTAGAACACACACATGTCTCATCTTCATACATATAAGTTATAGCCTAGAGTACCCTTAGAAATAGTGAAATACATTCAATAATCTTCATCATCACCACAGCAGAACACATGACCCACCTATACCACTCTTGTTTATGGTCATTAATTACTTTAAAGTCTTCAAATTATACAATTTTTAGTTTGTCCAGAAAAATAAAATCATAAGCTTTATCATGATCTAGGAGAATTAACTGCTTATGTAGAGTTGGTATTGAATAATCCATCTTGAAGACTGAAATGATAGATTTATCAATAGAGCAGTTATTGGATGGACACAAGTATTTTGCATATGTGTATATATATATACATATACAACATACTTGATAAATCTCCCAGTATTTAGTGTAAGAATCAGAGCAGAGTCCTCCAAGATGGAAACTTGCGTTGTACCTACAGATGCTTGTCTAGAGAGCAGTGAATCTGTCCTGTCCGGACAATTGACATTTTATTCCACTCCAGACTTCCAGGATACACACGGCACTCCACTGAACTTCCCTTTTTGATTGCTGAGTTCTGGTTACTCTTGGCACTGAATATAGGAAACTCCTAACCTTGCTTATGGAATTTCTCTTTTATTTTAGGGAGCTCGCCTACTTAGAAATAGTTTCCCATCTTTATTTTGTCTGTTTTCCAGGTCACACTTAGGAAGTTTCAGTTGGCTACTGGAAAGGTTATTTAGATGAAATAGTCAAACCCATAATTTTCAGAAACTAAAGTTAACATTTTTTTCTCACAATTTGTCAGTCTTTCTTAATTTCTCATTATTTTTCAAGTTCTGCATCTGAGTTTTTCTTGAAACTCTACAATCCTTTCTTTGTGTCACACTTAACATCATCTAAGAACTAGGTATAACCTGTACCTTCCAATCAGTAGAATGTCCACCATATGTGAGGCCATAACTACTGTCTATTCCAAAGACAGGCATCCACAGAGATGTGACTCTACAATGGTTTCCTGGAGCCATGTTGTCCCAAGGCATTTTTTTGTGGTTGTAATGTTAAATCTAAGTTAGTAAGTCTGGTCTTAACAATCATGGTTTATTAGTTCACATGTAGGTTTTCCCCATCAATTGAATACAATTTATGTCTGTGTTTTGCATCCAAATTCTCTTCTTCCCAGACATGTGTTTTCTCATGCCAAATCCAGTTGTATTCTTGAATGAACCGCATTCCTTCTTCAGTTGGCATAAGTTTAACCTGCATTTGGCTTTAAGAGACATTGTAAACTTTACCTTGTAATTGGATTGTTAAGGCTTGGAGTTCTCCCACAAACACTAATACTCCTGTTGACTAAACCACATCATGGCCTATCTTTTAACACAGCAAAGGATCTGTTAAAGAATGCCAAGATAATATGAAAATGAGTTTAAGCACTTATGGAGCAGCCTTCATCTATGCAAGAACACGGTAATCTGCTTGTAAAACGAAACAATTGCATAGGTTTGGCAGCTATCTGCAGAAAAATCACTAAGAAACTATGATGTGTAGCTTACAGTTTTGAGACTGCCAGTGCCAAAGCCCTGTAGTAAAGTATACATTTAACTCAGGCCCAGAGGTGCAATGACAGAGCTCAGAAAAGAAGAGATTATGCTAAGGTTTGTATACAACAATGGTTGTCAACCTTCTTAATGCTACAACTCTTTAATACAGTTCTTCATGTTGTGACAGCCACCAACCATAAAATTATTTTGTTGTTACTTTATAACTGTAATTTTTCTACTTACATGACTCATAATACAAATATATGATATTCAGGATATCTGATACGTGACCCCCCAAAGGGGTCATGCCCCACAGGTTGAGAACCTCTAGTGTCAAAGAAGCCTTTAGCAGAAATGAACGGGAGAGTTGGAGCTTCAGTAACCATTGTCAGGGAGGACTCTGAAACCGGAAGGAGAGGATACATCTGAGGAAGGAGCCAGCCTCCATAGCATCCCAAGGCTTTGGTAGTCTCATTCTGGCTCTTCATTGGCTGGCAGGCTGCCTGACTGTCCCTTCAGATCCTGGATCCCTTCTCTTTTGTTTCACCATCTGCTCTGGAAGACTGTTGTCCTTAGACTCTGTGACACCTCCCTAGTCCTGAGATTCTGCTCAGAGATTAAGACAACAGGAGAGGTGACGAATGTCTGCCTAAAGCCACAACTGGTCAGGTGATCATTCTCTGAAGATGCTACTTCTTCTCAGGCTCTGGTCACAGGTATAGCTCTCTTTGGGCCATCAAACCCACACAGGGAATCCTTGTCCTTGAGCTGCAGCTCTTTGGGTCCTGCCTTAAATGTCAGTTATACCTATCTGAAAGGAGCCCCATACATATGCCTCCCCCCTTCATTAGCATATAGTCATTGTGCAAAGTATCAAGTTTCATGATGCCATTTTCTTTGTAAAAATATTTTTATTGTAATTTACTCATATTACATCCTGGTTGTTATCTCCTCACTTGTATCTTTCCATTTTCACCCTCCTTACCTCTTCTGCCCTCTTCCCCTCCCCTAGACTTCTGACAGGGTGGATTCCGCCCCCACCATCTACCACAGCCTGTCAGGTCTCATCTGGATAGCCTATGCTCGTTTTCTCTGGTGTCTGCGCCCTATTGTCTCCCAGCTAAGGAGAGGTGATCAAAAGGGGAGAACCAGAGTTTATGTCAGAGGCAGTCCTTCTCCCCCTTCTCCCCCCACAAATATGGAGAATGAGCTTTCCTTTGGCTATATTTAAACAGAGGGTCTAGATTCTCTACATGCATTGCCTTGGGGGGGGGCGGTGCAACAGTTCATGCAGCCCTCCCCTGCCTGGGTCAGATCCATCAGTCTTGATGGTCTCCTTGTGGCGTTCCTAAACTCTCTAGGTCTTCCCATCCCCCGTTCTTCCCTACCACTCTCAGCATTCCACCCTGAATCCAGCAGCCTGGACATTTTCATACACATATATTATGTACCCTGATGACATTCACTGACTTCTATTACCTACTTCTCTCCCTCCCATTGGGTCACTTTCCTTTCTCTTCCTAAATAGTCTCCCTTAAACATTCTTCTGTATATATTGTATTTAAATCTAGGTTTTGTGTAGAAGAGAAAATATTTACCAGTTGTCTTTCATATATGGCTTATTTTGCTCATCATGAGAGTTTACAAATCTATAACATCTCCTACGAATGAAATAATTTTTCTTTTTAGTTATATAAACTCCATATTTGTGTATATAGTTGTATAAACCTCCATATATATAACATATTATAAATATTTCATGTTTTCTTTACCCATTCATCTATACCTTTGTGATTTTGAGTCGTGCCACAGAAATATGGATGCGTAGATATCTAAGTTATATACTGACTTGCAACTCCTTCAGGTATACACACAGGAATGGTGTAGTTGAGTAACATGGCAGTTATATTTTATTATTTATTCATTTAAAGCTGAGCTTTAAGGAGCTCAGGGTGGCCTGAATTCCTCTCATAACTACAAATGACCTTACTTTTCTGATGCTTCTGCCTTCATGTTCCAAGTGCTAGAGTGACTGGAGTGAACTAAGATGCCTGACTGTACCCAGCACTGGGGATAGAAGGCGAGAGTGGCTACACTCTTATGCACTTCATATTATAATGTACATCTCTCTGGGATATCATTTGCTAAGTACATTTAAACTTCTTCTAATCTATGATGGTGAAATAGATAACAGGGGGAAGTCAAAGTTCTGACCAATGGTCGTGTGTGTGTGTGTGTGTGTGTGTGTGTGTGTGTGTGTGTGTATGTGTGTGTGTGTGTGTTTCCTCCTCATTGTAAACAAGTTGGCCTTCTTTTTAACTAAAGTCAGTCTCTGACACTTGCAGGTAGGCAAAGGAAGTTCTGGAGACCAAGGTTGGCCTCAGCTCCATTGTGAATTCTAGCCCAGCTTAAGTTACAGGAAACTCTGCTACAAACAAAAACAGTCAGGCTCTGACAATGTTGGCTTTGGTGAATCAGTCTATAGATATCTTCCCTGTACCCTATGGGACCCTGTGCTGAGTTTAAAGCAGCTGGAAGGTTCTTATATAATTGGATTTTTCAAGAAAATACTTGTAAAACCTTTGAAATCTTGGAGATGAGAAGTCAGCTTATGTTTTAATCAAGTAGTTGGAAACTTAGGATTGGACAAGGCCTGTTTCTCCTCTGGAAGGACTCATATATTGGAATATATGACTTTATATCATCAGTTTAGGTTACCTCTGTGTACTCTTAACACTACTGAATTCTTTACCGATCTGCTATGAGAACATTGTTCTTTGGATCAGTGCCCAAAGCTGCATTTTTATAGCTTGATGATAAAATCCTGATAGCTGTGATTTGCTAGTCCTATGGAAAGCTCAGAGGACAGGGCATATCAGCTACTTTTGCAGTGCTGCCACCAACACTCCTGAGAGAAGCAATGGAAAGGCAGTAAGGTTTACTTAGCTCAGGGTTAGAGATAAGCCAATCCATTATGATGGTGAAAGCTGAGTTGTGGCAGTGTCTCTTTCTATGTTGGTGGTACATGTGATGTAGCCGATGTCATGATAATGGACCAGGAAGCAGAGAGAACTAGACCAGAACTAGGGTTTGGTATAACCTTCAACAGCCTGGCCCCCAATAACCTAATTCATCCAGCCATGCCTTCCATCTTAAGGGGTTCACGACTTTCAAAAATAACACTGCAAACTTGAGGCTAAGCATTGAAAACCTAAGCCTAGTGGAAACATTTCAGATTTAAGCTGTAATAGGTAGGTGCAGTGCACCCTGAGTTGAGAAAACAGGAGCTGTCTTGAGTCAGAAAACTGTTGCTTCTCCGCGATGAGACGAGCTCTCTCCAACTCACTGCAGAACCCACTAAGACCAATGCACCCACAGATTTATTACAGGTTCTCAGCCTTCCTCTCTGTGGGGAGAGATGTGGTCCTCAGCTATCATGGATGGACAAACAGGCTTGGCATGCTTCCGTAAAGCAGTTTTCCATTCATCCATTCATTGGATCAGCCACAGGACAGTTTGTATTTACTCTTTGCTTGACACCTGCTCTAAGTGTTAGGGCTATAACACTGGAAAAAAGTGAAGATGTTTGTGAAGATTACATGCTCTGTGTGGTTGAAAACTCATGCCTAATATTTCCTTACCTTGACTTCCATTACATAGGCTTCATATTGACACATTTCCAAAATCACAATTTGACTTTAATCAATTATACATATAATAGTGTCCTTTACATTTTCCTTTGTGCTCTTGTCTATATTTCCAAGGATGAATAACCTCCTATGTCTATACTTTCAATCATTTATATTTTGTTTTGTAGTATCTATTGATTCTAAACTCTAATTTAGCTGGATAAGGGGTCTGTCTATTTAATAATGAGTGCTAATCAAGAAAATGAATATACTATATCCTGATTTTCAAAAAGTATCAGATAATGGAAAGTGTCAATATTTCCAGGGGGGAGATTATATGCTAAGCTTAGGACAAGGCGATTTAGAGTTCATAAGGTTAGGAGCATGTGAGTGGGAAGATGATGTCCACAGACACGAAGGCATGGTGGGCACCTCCAGAAGATTGCTTGTATTCCCAAACTAGACAGAAATCCATGGTATCAGGAGCAGGGATGCTTATTAGAAAGGGGTACAACCCTAAGGGCTAAAGGTGCCTGGATCAGAGGAAAAGATATACAGTACAAATGGCCCCATTGCACAAAGGACGAGGCTTTTGTGTTTCATAGTGAGGGCTTTGAAGGTCATTTCCATAGTGTGAGGTTCCTTTCATATGCTGGTACATGTAGGATTACATGCAGTTTCATATCTCTCATATCTGGAAATGGCTATTTAATGTTATAAACCATAGGATGGTCACCTTCAGATACTTAGGAATGACTTCTGAGACTGAGCCAGGGGCTCCAGCCAATCTTTCCCCACTTTAGCTGGATGTTCTTAGACTTGTTAGCAAATGGATTTTTCTCTTCTGCTAATTTTTCAGCCTTTGTACCAGGTCTTTGAGACCACACTTTTGGCTCTACTCTGCTCCCAAAACCTATATGGAAGCTCATTCCTTAGCCTGACTCTATATCTGTTGCTTTAGGGCTCAATAAGTAATTCCATCAAGAGAGGAGGAAACCAGTGCATTCTCACTGTTGATTTAAAAAAATAAAATACACCCATCCCAAAGAATTACTATTGCGTTTTTTCCTACTACTTAAAATTTCAATTGTTTCTTCAGCTTAAATATATCATGTTGTAAGTGCAAGAGTAGTACATTTGCCTCACAGACTGTCCTAGCATGATTCATATAGCCTACCATCCCACTTTCTGGCCAATGGTTTTCATCGATAATAACAAACATTTATATAAAAAAATCTCTCTCTCTCTCTCTCTCTCTCTCTCTCTCTCTCTCTCTCTCTCTCTCTCTCTCTCTCTCTCTCCCCCTCTCTCTCTCACACACACACACACATCATGGGCATGAAACACCTTAGGGCTATTTGTCTTTCTGCCTTCCCATGGTCTTGGAAGAAAGGCCTCTCACTTTATGAACTGTGGATGTTAGGAAGGACCTGTGAGGAGATTTAAAGGCTGGATTAGCACTGAGGACAGCCAAAATAAATAAAGCAGAGTGTCTGAGCAGCAAGAAACAAAAATGAGGATTGGGCAGGAGGAATTAAACCTCTGTGGTAATTCTGCCTGTCCCCTGGAGCACCATACTCCCCTCATGGACACACTTGCAGGAAACAGGGTAGTTGCGGAGGTTAATGACACATTTCTACAAAGTTCTTATTTACTTCAAATGCATCACTAGGAGTGACAGAAAGAGATTACCAGAATTTCACATCAGTACCAATTGTGGTTCATGAATAAAAAAATAAGTGAATGTCACTTATGAATACTTTATTCTTCATAGGAAAAAGTTCTAGAAATGAAGAGTTTATTTCTGCATCCAGACATCTCAATCCTGTCTAACAGCCACCCGGATGTTTTTTTTTTTTAATTCAAATGATTCAAGCATTACAGAATTAAAATAAAATTATTATGTACTCTAAAGCTTCATTCACAGCATCTGATTTGAAAGGTTTGCTGGTACTGGATTTATGAAAAGTTCTTCTGTGTGCACTAGAGATTTGCTGTTCAGATCCCCAAACTGTTGGAGAAGTCACAGGACTTTTAGATCAAGGTTGGGCATTTGTCTTTATCACCCAATCTTCCATTGAAAATAATTAAAAATAGATGGGTGTGTGTACGAGGATGTTGGTGTTGAATGAGATGCCACCCATTTTGTGGGCATCTGAATATGTGGTCCCTATTTGATGACGTATGCTTAGGAGGTATGGTCTTATGAGAGGAAATATGCCACTGAGGTAGGCTTTGAGGTTTCCAGTGCCACACACAGTGTCCAGTGCTTTTCCTCGGCTTCATATTTGTGGCGTGAGCTATGAGCTCTCTTTTTCCACTTTACCTGCCGTGTCTGCCTCCTATTGTTCCATCATTAAGGATCTTATCCCTCTTGGGTTGTAAGCCCTAAGTAAACTCTTCTCTGAGTTGCTTTGGTCATGGTATTTTATTGCAGTAATAAAAAAGTCAACCAAGAGAATGTGTGCATGTGTGTGTATGGATACCAATGGTTGACATTGAGTGACTTTCCATTGCCTGCCCTATCTTTTGAGGCGGTCTCTTCCTGAAGCTGCGGCTTGCTGATAGCTAGACAGGCTGGCCAAGAAGGTCAGCAGATAGACTGTCTCTCTCCTATCTGCCTCCAGCACGAGGGTTACGAGTGTGCAAAACCTAATCAGGCTTTGACATGGTAACTAGAGATCCAAACTTGGGTCCTTCAGCTTCTACAACAGGCACTGTACTCACTGAGCCACCTCCTTAACTTCTTTCACTTGGGAAGCGTAAGTTTGCCCCCGCAGTTACCATCTTAGGCCACTTTCTTTTCAACTTCTTACTTGGTCATGGCGTTGCTCCATTGAGAACATCCACTGCTTTGGACCCATCTAGTTGTTCACTTCTTCCAGGAAGTGATTCAGATTTCTCTAGCTAAAGCAACTCTTCTTCATTGCATGTGTGACTTAATTTGGTGTGTCTTCCACTCTCCATTTCTCTCAGCACTAGATGCTTCTATATATGGTAAGAACCATATGTTTTATTATTTTTATTATTGTACTCTCTGGTCACAAGACCTTAGAGGAGTGAGCCCCCTTACCTCCTCAGGGTTTAGGATAGCATCTACCTTTGGGATGGCTGGATAATGATTTCTACTTTTAAGCTCAATTTTTACAGTGTTTCGCACCAGAGACAATATCACCTTTATGTGTTTGGTGCTTTGTTGTTTCTGTTTCTCACATTCCTAAGAAGTAAGTGAGCTTACATATTTATAATGAATTACTTGAGGTTGTGACTAAGGGTCTATAGCTGACCTTGATCTGGGCCTCATGAGTCTCTGTATTCCACTTCTTTTATACTGTTTTGATATATTTTCTGTATTAGTTTTCATTTGTTTTATTTAGATGTATTTATTTTATGCATATGACTGTTTTGTTCTGTATGTGTGTATGTGCACTATATACAAGTTTGTGTCAACAGATGTCAAAAAATGACATCTTAGAACTGGAGGTATGGTTACGATAGGCCAAATAAATACATGCAAACAGAACACTTGCTACAAACGAAACTCTAGATTCTTTAAGCTGTTTTACCTAAAGAGAATTGTGTGCATTTTTTAAAACATCATTTAACATCAGGTTTTCAAGGTTTGCTCATGGTGTGGCTTCTACTGGTAATCAATTTTTATTTATTGTTTAAAAGAATGTCAATATGGGTTCATGACGGTTTTAATTCATTGTCAAATCGATAGAATCTAGAATCATATAAGAGAAAAGTCGGCTCCTACTTAAAGACTGGATTAATTGAGATAGGATGATCCCGCCCTACATGATGCCATCACTCCAGGTAATGAAGGGCTCGAACAAATGAAAAAGAGGAAGTTAGCTGAGCATCACCATGCATCTTGCTCTACTTCCTGACTGCAATCACAAAGTGACCGACTGCCTCAAGTGCCTGCTGCCATGACTTCTCTCCTGTGGGGTGTGATACCTTCACATGCGGAGCCAAACTCACCCTCACCCTTCTTATCTTGCGCTGCTCTCATCAGGCATCCGGTTATTTCAAATGCATGCACAATCCTTGACCCATCAATCTACTGATGGGTGTCTGAGTTCCTATCTCAGTCTTAGTCCTGGAGAAGTAGCAAGCAGATAGTCATGCCTCACAAGTGGATTCAGTTCTGGCTGTCATGTCTTTATATTCTTTCAGCGTCAACAGATTTGTGGCTTTTGATTTAGTGTGAAACTCTTACAGGCAGTGTGAGTGGTTTGGGCTTTTTCTCAATTAGGCCAAACTGTCTCTTAATTGGCAAGTTTTGACCATTTGCATTTAAGGTAATTGTTGATAAGGAATTACATTGACTATTTAACTATCTGATTTATGTATGTGTTCTTACAGTAGATGGGAATTAACATAGAGACCCACAACTGAAAAATGTCCAGAAAGTGAGCACTATGCTCTAAATAGGATGTCTTCATCAAAAATCTTCCTTCCTTTTTTCTTTGTAATTTTTATTATATTATTATATTACATATACATTTATATTATTATACATAAGTAAAATAAACTATATATAGCAAGAAGAACCACAAAACAATCAGGAATTATATAAATGTTACATTTATAATGTTTTGGCTATTTGTATTTGGTAACCTTGAAGAAAACATCTTTACTATCTTGGTGAGTCTAAAATTCTGAATGGAAATCAATATCTATCATACCACATCTTTATCAATTTAAAACATCTATCTAGACCTAAAAACATCTTAACCCCTAAACAACTAAGTTTAATTGTAAGACTAAATTACTTGGTCTTCAACGCTATCAGAGACTTGAGAAAGAATAAAATTAATTACCTGAGTAAACCGGAAGTATAAAAGATCTTCACTCTTAATAGAACATAAAACTTCAGTCCTATATACTCCCGCTTCCTTTTTATGTTGCTAAAACCAGTTATATCTTTTATAATAGGCATTGATTAATGATTATAGTGGTCATTCTTCTTTTAAATCTTAAGGAAGTAGAAACATATCATAAACCCAAACAAAGAAGAATGAAGGCTTTCATATTTGCCTATGTGCTGACTGTTAGGATCACTGCTTATTTCTTCATATGGTGTTGAGTCACTGCCCATAGGACTTTATGATTAGAAAGATTTACTTAACTCTTATTTTGTTTATATGACAGTATCTTAAATTTTCATTTATAGGGATAATATTGATAGATATGCAATTCCTAGTGAACACTTTCACATGTCTCAGGGCTCCTGGATCCTATGTGCTCTCATGACATACGGCTTGTCACTCTTGTTGAAGATTACTCTTGTAGGAGGAGTTTCTCTTCTTGCTGCCTCAGGATTCTCTTCTGCCTTTGAAATTTTGCCTTGATACAGACATTCTTGAGTTTATCTTCCGTTGGTTTTCCTGATACTAGCAATGAACACTAGCAATTCAGGGTTAGAGTGCTAGACGAACATGTGACAAGCAACAACTCTTTTTAAAATGTCGATTTTTCTATCTGGTAAGCATGCATTGGTTTTGTTTTCTAGCTTTTGTCAAAAGAAGGTGTTTGAAGTTCTCTCACCATCTTTTGTTGTTGTTGTTGTTGTTGTTGCTCATGCTAATTTTTAAATTGAGTTTTATTTTAAGAGTCCAACAGAACTCAAATAGAACGGCTAGAGTTCCAACAAGGAAGCAAGAAAAGAAAGACTCATATATGATGTATCTGTGTCTCCCCAAGACACACCTATGTTCCACCGTTCACTAATTTTTCAGCAAATGCCTTTAACCCGTGGCTGCTATTACTTGTTTGTTTTGTTTAATAAAAAGATGAAGTTGAGCTATGTTTATGGAGTTGATAATAAAGAATAATTCGAGGTCTGGATAAAAAGCCGAATTATAAGTAACAACTGTCATTTTTAGGTAACTCTAGGCAGGAATTTTCTTGTGAGCTCTCAATGTGCCCCACCTTCAAGGTGAGGGAAGCGATGTGAGACTGTACAGTGGTCTCACATGCCTAGACTTTATGCCTTTAGAGTATCTCAGGGTGTCCTGGTAGTGAAATAAATTGGAGAGCTAAGCTAAGTTCGACAACGCTGAGGAAATATCCTGAGTAGATTTTAGTTTCTAGAGGTGAGCAGTTCCTATCCTGCATAACTGTGCTCATGAACTCCCAGTAGAAACATTCTGAGAATGACTTGGGCAATCCAGACTAGAAACATCCAGATTTCTTTCCCAGGAATTTTGGATTGTAGCAAGCGACTCTACATTTTCCAAGCCTAGTGAAAGAGACAGTACCTGAGATGACTCCTATCCTTTGGTTCTCGCCTGTCTCTGCCAAAGGTAGGCAGGCTTTTTTCTTTTTTTTCCCAGTAAGCCCCGGGGAGCTGAGTTTGAAGCTCACTGTGTCTCATTGTTCATTTTCTCTATTAGCAGTGGTAAGGGGTATGAATTGGCATGTGCCTTGTCAATTGTGAATTATAACTTCAGTATAGGGATAATAAAACGGATTGACATAATATTTGAGGCAGGGCACTGGAAAGCCTCAGCACTGATTGTAGAACATGTCAGAATTTTTCTTTTATGTTCACATAAGAGCAAAAAAAAAGTAGAAAGCTTCGGGGAAAGGCATCATTGGAAGTCCTTTGTCTAAAATCCTTGAGATGTTTGACATCCTATTCTTCCTGACCTCAGGGTGAGAACCACTACAGCCAGGGAGGGTGTTTTGAGTGTCACAGTTTGAACGTGACTCAACATTTTAAATTAAACTCACTGCTTAAGCCTTCTTATAAATTTCCTGGTTCCGTTGCCTCACTGTATTGGATATATTTCTGTTTCCTTTGCTTTCATGGATCTAAATAATGAAAATCCTTTATAGTTCATCCAAAGCTTACTGACTCGGACATGTGGCGTTCACATTGTATGAGTAATTTCCAGGATGTTTCCTATTTTTTTTTTCTGCTGAGCTGCACCCCAAGGTAACTTTTAGACACAGTACAATGGCATGGATAATGAACAATTATACAGACCTGTGTTGGATCTCTTAGGGAAGAGGTCCTATAAACAATAGACCTGTAAATTCAGGTACATTTTATTTTGTGTGAATCATTCTTGTTGGAGAAGGTTCTTGTACTTTATCTCCTCTCCTCACATTCTTATGTGTAAATGTCTCAAATGCTTATGCTCCTCTCCCCCTTCCGCCTTCTCTCCCTCCTCTTCCTCCTCTTCCTCATCCTGGTCTTAGAGAAATCTGTCAATAGATACTCAAAGACAGATGTAATTAAGTTAGCTGGGTAATTAAGTAAGGGAGCACAGTTTCTTGTTAGCAATGGGTGTCAACTGTTGGGTGACACTTTGATAAACTGCTTCAATACAGCGGATAGCATTTTGGTACCTTTTCACTTTTTAAAAGGTCACTCCCTGAAAAGGAACACAGAGAAAACTAATATTTAAAAGGTATGAGGAAACTCAAATATGTAGCCAGGTGCACTTTTAGGTATATTATTGCTACTTTTCCAGTAAAAAAAGTCCTTGCTAGTTGCTGTACATGGCCAACTCTTGTTACATTTTGCAGTTTTCATACTTCAAGAATTGGGCATAGAGCCTTTTATTTACACCCCCAGTCCATATTTACTATTATGCAAAGCTTCCCTGTGTTTTCATCAGGGAATATAGTAGCTGAGTCTCTTGGAAAGACTTGTGTGGTGCTGAGTGTCTTCCTATGAAGCACCCTGCTACTGAGGCTTTTAAGAACATTCTTGAAGTCACAGTGAGATGCATAGGGCTTCTCAAGGAAGGAAGTCTTGACCAGTTTCACACAATTCTTGGCTAGGGTTTTTTACAAAATGATCCACAGACATCAAGATGCTGTTGGAAACCCCTGGGTACTTTCATAGAAGGCCAGCTCAGCTGAGCAGAATCACACGGTTTCCAGGTAACTCTAGAGAATGCATTAAAAAACCCCCTGAGGAATGCTGAGTGACATCTAGACTGCCTGTCTTATACATAAATAAAGCTTGCCATGTTTCAATGTAATATGGAAACAATTCCCATTGCTAAGACAACCTTAAGACCAAATATTACACACAAAATTACCATCTTCCTAAATGACCCACCCTTGTGACATAAATGAACTTTCCCCTTGAACACTTGTTGGGGAGGGTTCCAGCACCACCATCTTCTAATAACAGGACAATTCTTCCTTTCAGTTACCCCGTATGGGTTATGAAGCTCCACAGTAACTTCTTTGCCAGCCTCATTCCAGAGGTTTGAGATATGAAGCAAATAGCTCTGTGTGAGCAGTGCATGGCCATGGTGAGCCCAGACAGTGATCCCAGTGTTCAAGTCACAGGCCGTATTATTGACATGCAGTGGCAGGGCGGCTTTCCCAAAGAAGCAAGGCTGTACCTACTTAGAGTCACCTAGTGCAAGTCATTTAATTAAATACCAACATTTAAATGCACACATTTCATAGTTTACAGGTTTCAGGCAGCAATATGCTACACGGTAAGACATCTGACAGTAGACTGGTGAGGAAAAGGTTAGTCGGTCTAGAAGGCTACAATATATTTTGAATCAAATGTCCTATTTCCTTGCGTCTGCCCGGAAGGTAATGAATGATCAAGATTCAAACTGCCAGAAAGACATAAGGGTCTGTATATTCGAATGCCTTTACTCCTCTTTGAGGAATGCCATAACCCACATCCTCCTATCAATGATCAATCACCCATTGGCAGCATGTCATATTTAATCAGGAACCTATTGAATTCTTTCATGACCTATCATCCTAGTGCTTCAAACCTGTTTTTGGTAGTCCTGCCTCTGACCATCTCTTCTCCTCTCCACGGGCTCTGACTCACTGAGCATCCAGTCAATCCGACTTAGGGCCATTGCTATTTCTTTGATCTTTCCTTCTGGCAATGGGCCATTTGCCAACTTGGTTCACTCCAGTCTGTTTTAGGCTTTCCTTTGTTTATTCTGCATCTCTAGTGGGACTGGTATGTCTTGATTCTTGCTGGTGCCATAAAAACCTAGATTTGGTACTTAGCTACAGCTCCTTGATATTCCAACTCTTGAGCATCTATTGCTGATGGGTACTTTTTGCCAGCTCTCCCCAAACAAACACGTCTGGAATCTGTGATTCCATCTCTGTCTGACCAGTAGCCACTATGGGTTAGTACTGACAGCTTAGAAACAAGAATTATTGATTAAATGTGAGTGCAACTGCAGTTCTCCATACTCCTTAATGGGTTTTCATTGAATTCTGAGAAGCACAGAGGAATGAAGAGACTAGTAGTTCATATTGATGGTGAGATGGAAAAATTAATATGTATTGAATAGCTACTGAGGGCTGAGCATTTTATTTTTCTCATGGCCAGGAAAAGCTTCTTGGGTTTAAAAGAAGGAAGACTCAACATATATGCAATGGTGAAACTAGACATAACAGAGAATTTTTAGAGCAAAGGAATGGGAAATGGGAGCACACTATTAGTTTTAAGAAGCACCTGGCATAAAATGGTAAAAAAGGTGAGTAGTCAGTGGACCATAAAGAATGATTCAATATTAAAACTAAAGCAGTAGAGAAAATTCAGAAATTACAGGTTTCAATTTTAACACAGCAAATGTAAGGGACCCATCTTTTGGGTTTATTGCTTTTTCTTTGTTCTAATTTGTTTCTTTCCTTCCTTCCTTGTTTCTTTTTTCTTTCTTTTTCTTTTTTTGTTTTTCAAGATAGGGTCTCTCTGTGTTAGCCTTAGCTGTCCTGGACTCACTTTGTAGACCAGGCTGGCCTCGAACTCACAGCAATCCACCTGCCTTTGCCTCCCAAGTGCTGGGATAAAAGCCATGTGCCACCACGCCTGGCCTCTTTCTTTTTTTTTTCTGTCTTTCTTTCTTTCTTTTGGTATGTGGAAGGATTCCCAAAATATCTTTTGACAATGGGCTGGCAAAGCAAATTATGTGATATATCTGAGATATGGACAATGAGTGAGGTGCACTCACTCATATATTTTTAACCTGCCTATATTACTGTGCCACAACAAATCTAATTTACAAAACAATTCATTTACTTTTCTAGTAGATATTATTTCTATACTGTTTAAAGATTTTTGTTACCTCTGCACTTGTTTCCTTCTAAATATTAAAAGCTTATGATTTTCCAGGTCATTAATTTCCCATACAACTTCTTAGCACATTTTTTCACATTGTTTAAAGAGAATGTATCTTCCTGCAAAACTTTTCTGCATTGTATATACAGTGTTACTTATTGCTTAGATAATGCCCTATTAATTTCAATGGATTCCTTTTGACATAAAAATGGATTTGCACTAAAGGGCAAATAGTACCTTAGCATGTATCCAGGCTGCATTCCAATTGAGTCCGTCACATTATACATTTATAGGTGTCTACCCCTGTTACACAGCTGAAATGGTCTGCCATAAAAAATGGCCACGTGAAAAGCTGCCTTTTTTTACTTGCAGAGCATCTGGTGAGAAGGACAGAAGCCTCTGAGATGAAATTTCTCCCAACATGAATATGCTAACACGCCCTGCTGGCAGCAATACCTCAGCACTTCTCACACGTCTCTTCCTGAGATCCCAATGACAGCTTTGGTGTAGGGTCAGCATGCTAGAAAGCCCAACTTTACATTTTTCAAGCCCACAGTCGTAGATGATGCATCAGGAGAGGAAAGGATGGGCTGTCCCTCATTTGCTTTGGAACCATTGATAGAATAAATTAAAGCTCTTATGAAGTCTTCACAAACCCAGGCTACCATTGAGAACCTTTAAGGCTATAGTTTTAAACACAAGTTATATATAAGAAAATATTTTTTACATAATTTTAATGTTCGGTCTGTCACTAGACACTGGCGAGATATTCCTGCAGAGCTGACATCAGACACAGGAGCAAAACCTTAATCCAAGAGAGCAGTCGGGAAGCATACTTCATGGAACTTCCTGCTCAGACATCTTCTGAGGGAAAACATGCCTTTTGTAGGATTTCATCGAGTTTTCTTACTTTTCCATATGTTAGAAATCTCAAATGCAAATAGTAACATACTGGTGAGAAAAAACAAACAAACAAACAAAAAACACAAAAAATATACAAAACAAACAAACAAAAAAACAAAAACAGAACAACCCCAGGTCTTCACTAGCTAAAGACAACAAAACTTGAGTTTCTCTTTCTGTTATAATAACAACATGGAATGTGGACTGATGGTACACCACCAGGTTTGAATCATTTCATCCAGACATGTCCCACCTCGATCTTTTCAAATTATTCAAACCCCCCAAAACTGTTTAACATTAATAATTGTAAATTGCTCTGTTTAAAGATGGGGTTAGAACAATCTAGTACTTCATATCCTTTCATGGATTCAATAGCATATTTCAAGCAATAATCTTTGGAAATTTGAGATTCATATTGTTTTAATATTATTAAAATACACGTTGTCCTTGCTTTTAGTGTTTGTTTTCCTTCTCTGATAAATTTAAGAATTTAACTATTTCATTCCCCGTGCTTTGAAGACCACAGGTTCTTTAGGTATGGTCCATGAATTCTGGCTCATACCTTTAGCCAATCATACTGTTCCCAGATGATGACTTAACATAGTGTGGTGTATAATGGAATGTAAGTGAAGGAAAGCACACAAATGTATTAGCATCATTATGTGAATGCATACGGGTCAGTTTCATGTATGAAGTGACAAGTGCATTTTGAGATGCTGAAAATGTGGGTGTAAAATACAAAGGACTTCTGGAATTCTTTCTGCAGCAGGAAGTGTGAAAGCCATTAATCATGTTATAACTTAAAATATAGAAATGTCTAGCAAGCAGAAAGAATTCAGTTCAGGTCTGCTGGCCCAAATACAATGGGCTGAATAGCAAAGCCTTGAGATTTCTTAGATGCATAATGTTCTTACAAATGGCCCATGCTATGCTAATAAAACTATTGTGACTAGGGGCTTTTGCAGTAGAAGCTGACAGATGAGGCAGAGTTAAGTACTTTTTCAGGCAAGCTACTACAGTAAATCATTAAGGCGCACAAACAATCATCCTTCATCAGCGTGCAATTTGTTTCATAGAGATTGCAAATCGAAAACAATGTAAACAAACAAATCGACAACTAATGAACATCCCCCACCGCTCACTGGAAATAGATCTACAACTTTACAAGAACACTTTATCCAACACATTGTCAACTCATTGTAAACACATCTACAACTCATAAACAACTCATTACCCAGTGTGTTGTCACCTCGTTGCAATTAAAGTCGAATGCTAACTGTACTGTATGTTCCTGCACTGAATCAGATTATAGTCCTGGAGAAACAAGAGGGGAACCAGTTCAACAATGAGAAGGCTTACTTTTCCTCCCACATCAGTTTGACTTTTAAAATCATTTGACCAGGCTCATATAGAAATTGTACTTCATTTTAAGCCTTTCCTCAGGTAGCTCACATATTCCTCTCACACGGAGAAGGCAGCAGTTTCTCAACACGAGTCTCTTTCATAGAGGAAAAGAAAATGTGTAAAGTATTCCCCAAGCAGTAGTAAAACTCACAGCTTTACTGTAATTGCTTTGTGTGAACTGCATTTGGCGTCTTTACCAGGTATATAATCTCTTGGTTGGGACCAGTGTTTTTTAGTGCTCTGCAGGATGATTATTTTTGGAAAGAAAACTTGAACTTATGAATGTCACCACAATTTTCTTGTAATGTTAACTTTACCCAAGGATTTAAGTGGGTTTATTCGGCAATCTGATATGCATAATCCTTATAGAGGTGTTGCTAGGCTGTGTGTGTATGTGTGTGTGTGTGTGTGTGTGTGTGCATATGCATAATGTACACTTAATGTGTACACAACACATAAAGAAATCTTTCAGCAGTATTTGACGCATTATACAAAAAGTACATTTATCAAATCAGGGCAGCATCATATAGTAATTCAATTCCTAATTCAGGCCAAACTTTGGATTTCTTGGCTCATGTGTGTGGAAGATTGAAGGATTTGAATTATAATTTTATAAAATTAAAAGGTTTTACAGATCCAAGATGTAATCTGATGCACACAATTATAATTTGATGTATTTATAAGCATCAATCATATTATAAGATTCTTACCAATAAACACAGAAAGGGGTTGAAGTAGAGAGCAAGGAAAAATGAAAACAGTAAGCTATGGATCCTGTCCAGTTCTGCTTCTAAGGAATTTTCAAATTTTCAGCTTTACAAAAACATGTATTTATTTATTTCATGTGTATTTGTATGTGTGTTCGTGTGTGTGTGTGTGTGTGTGTGTACACATGCATGCCATCATGTGTCCATGTGCATGCCATGGTACGTGCCTGGAAGTCAGAAGACATCCTGTAGACATCAGCTTTCTCCTTCTACACTGGTCCGAGGATCAAACTCAGAACACGAGGCCTAGTGACACACACGCCTCTTTATCCACTTAGACACCTTGCAGACCCCACAACAACTTTTAAAGAATGTTTCAGAAGAGGTAATCATAGATTTCTCCATGAGAGATTAGAAAGATGATCTCCTAGTATCTCTTTGCTCTAAACTACAAGTCTTCTAAGTATCTTCAGAACAGGTAGAACTAGGGTGTTTTGAAGAGATGGGAGTTTCATAGAAGAGATGATCATTATCTACTGAAACACTAGGATGTATCAAGGCTTTGAATCCAGGTAACTGAAGTTGAATGGTTTGGTTTTTTTTTTTTTACTAGCTTTGTTAACAGGAGACCTGGTACCATCTGCAAACGTTGAATGTGATATCCAAATGACTGCCGATTCTTTCTGAAGCTATACACAAGGCAAAATATCTTACTTCCAAGGGTTCAAATTATGGCTACCAGCTCCTGACTCCACTACACCCACCCAAAAGGTCTGTCTAATTGTTCTGGCCCGAAGCAGTGTTACTTGGGTTGTTAATGGCTTGCTATTCGGTCTCAGGTAGGCCGATGTTTCCTCTATGAAGAACAACTGTTCTTTGCAAAAGCTTTGTAAACATACAGTCTTGTCCCCACAGATGGCATTTCTATCATCATGAAGGATGTGTTCATGAAAGTAAAAAGCAGAGAAAACAGAGTACACAGAACCCTGGTGCTTTTCTCCATGCTGTGATTGAATATGTGGAAGGGTGCCAGGTATGGTGGCACATGGCTGAAATCCCAGCACTCGGGAGGCAGAGGCAGGCAGATCTCTGTGAGTTCGAGGCCAGCCTGGTATACAGAGTGAGTGCCAGGGCAGCCAAGGATACACAGACTAACTCTGTCTCAAGACAAAAGTAAAATCTGGCAATGAGTAAATTAAAGGAAGAAATTTCCTTCATGGCTCCTAGTTCAGGTGATACAGTCCACCGTAGCCAGGAAGGCAGTGTTGCGAAATCAGTTCCTGTTTGTCACCGTGGAAGGCTAAATTGCTTGTGTCAGGATGGAAAGAGCGGATGCATGCCCCTGCATGGCTTTCTACTTTTCCCCTTTTATCCATCCTTGGCTTTCAGTTTCTAGAATGGTGTCATTATGTTCAAACCGGATCTTCCTTCTTCAGTTAATCCTCTCTGGAAACAACCACACAGAGAAGCACCTGTGCGTGTTTGCGTGAGTGACTCCAATCCAGTGAAGTTAACAAAGACCAGCTGCGATGCGTGAAGACAGCAGCTAGTACTTACTGAGCACTGACCGTTGTTCATCATCCCACTCAGTATCTATTCACTAGTACATCTGCAAAGCATTCTCCTGAAAGGACTAGCCTTATGATTCCCATTTAAAGGAAGCGAGGCATAGAGAGGCTCCCCGCCCCCGCCCCCACTCTCTTTGTGTAAACACTGACAACAAGAAGTCAGTGACTGGGCCATAATTTGAACCCCAGGCACCCCAAGGGCAAATTTACAAACTTTAGTCAGTCAGTGCTGCCTCTACCATGTTCCACCAAAATAAATCAAAGGCCATGGCAACTTATACAAAACCCTAAAAACATTCTGTTGGAGCAGTCTCTCGCTGATAGTGACATAGAGAGAATAGAATAGATGAAGTGAAAGGCAGATTTAGGTCTGGAAACTTATTTACACTCTAGGCCTGTGTATGTTAATCTCCACTGTTTTTTTTTTTTTTAGATGACCTAAATCCCAGTGCTTTGCATGAACCTTGTAGTTTAAACTCTCCAAACCGTCTTTACATGGTCTATCCTCTCTGCGAGCGGCCAAGCCAGAGTTTCTGCGTGACCTTAAAAAGTAAAACCCTCTCACGTAAGTAGAATAAACATGTTATGACATAAGAGGACATGATGGCAATATATCAGGGGTGTAATCATATCACACCCTCTGCTCAGAGTGAAAATTCCCGAGGTTGGGGGGGTATGTCCCTATTACTTACCGAATAATTCTTTCTCATTTTCTCCTTTGCACAATCCGTTTTTTTCCAGGGGATGTCATACACAACCAGATTGTTCCTGAAGCATATCAAGTTTCCAGATGAAAATACATGCTTAGGATGTGCTAATACTTTTCAGGTGTGTGGAACGGGCAGACGCACATTTTGCTACAAATATCAGGCGTTTAAGACACAGAGTTGTGAAGATGTGAGTCCTCTAAACTTTATTCAAGCAGCATGTTGTGTGTAACCTCAGGTCGTGTCTTATCTGCTCCCAAGCAAACAGGGTCAGACATGATTTAGAATCCAAGAGGAAGCAAAACCCACGATCCCCTATAAAAACAGACGTAAACGATTTTAACAAATGTTCTCTTTTATTTTCCTTCTCCGTGACATTTTATTTGTGAGATCTGAGCTTCCCAGGAATGTGCATCCTTACACTGAATCATGCTGCTAATAAAACTGAGAGAAAGCCTAGAGTTTGAGGCTTACAATATCACTGGTATTTAGTGTCATATTGTTCCTGGAAGCAACAGGAAAGGAAACTTTCCATAAACCCCCGTCAGTCCTACTCTGCCAATATGGAGCTAACCAAGCCAATGAAAGTTCAGACTATACATTGTGCTTAAAACAAATGAATTCTGCCAACTCCCACACCATCTGGCTGTTTTTCTCCTTCTCTTTGTCATAACTCATCCTGTTCTCTCCTTCTGTACATTCTTTACCCTTCTGCTGCTCAGTCTCGTCTGAATTTGCCTATCTGGCACTCTGACGAGACTATCTCAGACCTTTCCTCTCTGTCTTGGCTGACTCAGGGTAAATTCCATATAAGCAGCAGTGGTTGAAATATGTATGCACATAGCTTTTATATCAACATCTGCTGAGCAAATGGAGAGCTTTCTAACACATACCTTGACTCCACTGGGTCGAAATAGATTGTTTTTCTTTTATCTTTCTATGTAAGACTATAGCTTTTGTCCGCCCCACCCCTGTTTGTTTTTTTAAAATAACACTTGTACCCACACTGAAAAATATCTCAAGACATACAACAAAAAATTTCCTCGATAAGCAACATGTTTTAATATCTATGCTAAGTATCTGTTTTTCTCCTGATGAAAAATTGAATATTAAAAAATGAAGAGTAAAACTAAACTATCTGGTCTTCAACCCCATCAGAGACTTGAGAAGGAATAAAATTAAGTACTCGAGTATACAAGGAGTGCAGGTTTGCAGCTTCCCAAGTGAGAACATGACAGAGACAGTTTGCTGCCTGAACTGTCACTGACAATCCTGATAACATTGGAACATCATCATCAGCATTCTGTTCCATTATACCTGACAGACATATTTGTGAGGCAGGAACTATTGAGGACTTGCTTACCCTATCTTCATAGAGTTTGGCCGTCACTCTGCCTGCATCCAAGCTTGCCCATTTTTAGGCAGAATTCTGTCTATGGTAGAAATGAGGACATTTTGTTCAGTGGCTTGTTTGCCACATTTGAAGTCGTCTCCCTAAGGAGGTTCTTTGATGCTCATTATCTTTTCTGAGGCAGGCTGGTGTTGCAGGAATTAACCTATCTCATTGTAAATGTATCTTTGAAATAATAAAAAAATCTTTCAATGTCATATTCTGTATGTCTCTGAAGTTTTTAAAGATATTATCTAACTATTTTACCTTAATTTTCTATAGAATCATACATATCTATTACACCTAGGATGTATATTATTGTGATAAAAATAGACTAGTAGTTGATATGACCATGATTTGATCAATTAACAATTAACTTGTATAACTAACTTATTCTAAACAGTCTGCGATAGCACTTTAAAAGTATTGGAAGTAAACCTTATATTATGATTGATTTGTTTGGGCACAATACCACATATTAGAGTATAAATAAATAAATAAATAAACAAACATATATAAAATGTGAGGAATAATCTTAAATATGAATTCTATAGCAATCTTAAGGGGTTAAGATGGTTTTAAGTCTATTTGGATATTTTAAGTTGATAATGATGAGACATCATAGATATTGATATTCATTCAATATTTTAGACTCACCAATAAGGGAAAGATGTTTTCTGCAAGTCTGCCAAATACAAGTAGCCAAAAAACACACACACACATATGTACAATTCCTGATCATTTTGTGGTTCTTCTTGCTGTAGGTAGCTTATTATATATACATGTAATAATATAAATGTATATGTAAAATATTTAATAAAAATTGTAAAAAAAAAAGAGAAAGAACAAAGAGAAAGATATATGGGCATCAAATCCATAATAAATGGCTTTTATTGTGATATAAATTTTTACATTCTTGGAATTTAGAAATTAATTAAATGGGTAAGTTAAAAATAAACAGAATATCTTTTTAAAAAATAGAGAGTAAAATAGTGCTGGCATTAAATCTTTTTGAAAACAAAATGACCCAGTAATTAGACATTTATTCAGTTTTCTGTTTTACTACCATAAAGTAGAGAGAAAAAATTTTATTGAAACCAAGTGTTTGCCAATTGCAGTTTTTTTTAAAAAATACTTTAATAAAAATCATCTTCAATCATTTCTCAAATTTTCATCGCTTACATGAATGTTGAGGGAAAATCTTGCCAACATATCCATATCCCTTAGAATTCAGATTCTCTCAGCTGAGTTGGTGGCATATGACTCCAACCTACCTACCACCCTGAAGGTAGAAGGAGGAGGGACAGGAGTCCCAGGCCGTTCTTCACTTCAGAGTAAATTTGAGTCCAGTATGGGCTCTGTGGACATTGCCTCAAAAGAAAAAGCAAACAACAATAACAAAAAGTAATTTTGTTTGTTTGTTTGTTTGTTTTTTGAGACAGGGTCTCTCTATCTAGCCCTGGCTGTCCTGAAGCTCACTCTGTAGACCATGCTGGCCTCGGACTCAGAGATCCACCTGCCTCTGCTTCCCAAATGCTGGATTACAGGTTTGTGCTATCATGCTCTGCTAAAAAAGAATTTAGTTTTCATTTTATGCTAGAGATCAAACCAAGGGCTTTGGGAAAGTAAGTTAACAGCAAGCTATGACCAGCTCTTCTTCTTCTTCTTCTTCTTCTTCTTCTTCTTCTTCTTCTTCTTCTTCTTCTTCTTCTTCTTCTTCTTTTTCTCCTCCTCCTCCTCCTCCTCCTTCTTCTTCTTCCTCTTCTTCTTTTTGCCTCAGTAGTTGCTTTATTGCAGTCGGCCTGGCTTGGAACATGTGATCTACCAATCTTGCCTTTCACAGGCAATGACATGTACACTGCTACACATGCAAAAGGCTTCTAAGTCAGCATGTGTTGGTATATGATGTTTTACAAAATGTATTTGTAAAGCATATTCTTATTACCTCTTAAATTCATTTATTTAATTTAGACAAAAGAGACTACTAGTGGAAAAATTTGCAACTAAAGATCCTTTGTATTTCATTCACATAAAAATATCTATGAGAATTCTTGAAGGAAAATACAAAGTTTTTTCTACTTTATGAGCGATGTTGAAATGAATATATTTATAATATACTTCATAAAAATAAATGTACATCAATTCATGGATTTTAAATACATAGTTCTTGAATCATTCTATCTAACTTTATAAAAATTTAACTGTAATTTTCATCAAAAAGTGTTGTAAGAATATAAAGGTAACTGTACTTTAACTCTTTTTTTATTTAATGATAAAAGACTTATAACCATGAATGGGATGTTTTGACATCTGGTAGATTTGTGACATAATGGTCAGTGAGTGGCAGATTAGGAAGGAAAGGGTTAACAGTGTAGGCAAGCAGACCATCTCCAGGAAGTAAATTCAGGATGTCAGGGTTCAGAAGGGTCAAGGCCTGATGGAGTCAAAGATCAGGAAAAGTCAGAGTTCAGAAAGCTAGGGACCCTGGGAAACATGCCCTGGAGAATTTCAAGGAAGCGACCATTTAAGAAGCCACCGTTGTCTGGTACTGTCCCAGAAGAGAGTGAGATCACACTCCCAAGCTCCTTCCTCAGAATGGAGCTGCCCACCACTGAAAAGATTAGAACTAGATGTAAGGTAAATGAAAGCCCTTTTCTTGACGGCTTCCTTACAGCCAGCAGAGCAGAGGACTCAGGAGATTGTAAGAGAAAAGTAAAGGAAACATAACCATTCAACACTGGTTTCAATAGAAACAGAATAGAAGTCATTGACTCCATCAGGCCTTGACCTGCTTGAACCTTGACCCCAACAGTAGCTTCCTATAACATAAACATGGTCAAAACAGTTCACATATGAGTCCATCAGAATCGGCCCTGTTAACCAAAGTAAAGATGTGTGAGGGCCACAGGGGCAATGCAGTGGGAAAGCTTGAGTTCTGAGTCACAGCATGTAGACTAAACCCTTGCCTTGCATGTATTATGGGTAGCACTTCATTAGTTTGACTCTTTGAACTTCAAGTTTCTTTTTACTAAATAGTAGTGTTAAGTAAATGCACTCTTTTCATCCAGAGTTCATCATGGCTTTGGAGACAAACTAAACCAAAGCTGAAATGTACTGGATGTGAATAACAAGCAGAAGAGAGTGGAAACATTATCATTACCATTATTTACACTTATAGGCTAGAGGTAGAAGAATGTTTGAGACCTGTAGATAATCAGAAAATCCAGACACAGGATGCTTTCCACTTCATAGGAATTTGCTGAATCAGTTTTCCCAAATTTTGATAACCTTTAATTCATCTGAAATGCCCCAGAAGAACCTCATATGATCAGATTTTCAACTGATCAGTGATTAAACCTTATAAGTAATCACTGACGTAATTTGCTAAGACTGATTAATTAACAACACTGGTTAAGTGAACTGTGTCTTCTAGTTCTCATTTTGGAGTCACAAAATTCAATCCATTTTGAAATTGATGATGAATGGTCACTTAGCAGTATGCTATATAAACCCAGCATAAGCTGTCCTAGGCATATGAGAATCCAGAAAACTATGGAAATTAATAAGTAGAGGCCTTTATCTGTGGTCAAATAGTTGGCAAGAAGTGAATCTGAGCACTGTCAACTCAAGTGCTCAAATTCAAGATTCAAACAAGCACATTAAATGTTCATCTAAATGTCTGTTTAGATATACCACACATTCACATATGGCCTCTTCTCATTTGGAGGCCTGGCTTTAATTTTGACTGAATTCTTCTTCTTCATAAAAATCACCCAAGACTATCATTACTAGGAAGAGTCAAGGAAAACTCACTAATTATTTCAGTGATTATTGATTTTTTTTTTATTTTTGTGCCTAAATTTATCAAGGACTTACAGTCCCTTCCTTTTGTGTTATGACATCGCTGGCAATGACACAAATATACGTTAGATCATCTGAAAGAGCTCAGAAGAGTTAGAGGTAGAGATGGTCAACTCGGGTCAGAGAGCGACCTCTCCCGAGTTAACCATCTCTACCTTTCTAACAACTTCAGAAGCAATACCCTGAGATTAGTTCATTGTTTTCCACTTCAGTTGTAAACTCTCTAGACATTTTTGCTTAGGGTTGATACCATAAACAAAGCGTTGATACAGGCTACACTTGAGGCCAGATACAACTGTGAATTTTCACTAGTGATTTTGGAGAGTTTCTGCTTGACCATTAAGACTCCTAGCGTGTTCTAATCTCCATGTATAGACTCATTTTGAGTAAGATAAGCTGTTTTAAAAATACTTTAAGATGCCCTATATAATTACTATACAAAGAATTCCTAATGCTAGCACACACCTGTCAGATACATGTTCAAGAAGCAAAGCAGAAGGATCTCTGCTTTGAGGATAGCCTTGGCTGTGTAACAAACCTGTCTGCTCAGTGAGGATGGGGAGGCTCGCTAATACCATTAGAATTTCTCTTTACTATCAAATACGTTTAAGGAGAGAAAAGACCCTTGTAAAGGAAGTATTGCTCAGAATTTTTATTTTTTGTTAGTGCTACAAAAAAGGGAAGGGACACTACCTATGGTCTTGAGGGAACATTGAAAGTTGGTATGAAATAGTTTGGCACAATGTGTACTTTTTAGTTTTGAATATTCAACTTAATGTGCTTATCTATCATTTATCCATCCCACCATCTATCATCCATCAACCCACTAACTCGTAAAATAGTTGAGTAAGAGAATGTACTTGGCACTAGATTCATAGACAGTTTCTACCCTCAAGGTGTTCCCAGTTTAATACAGTAAAATAGCATGTAAGCATCAAAATACAGCAGTATGTGGCCAGATCTCCTGTGTTTTTATGAGAAGGCATAGAGGCAGCACTAGAGACAGATTAGTTTCGTGTACTGTAGGATCAGGATTGCTTTCTGAAGCAGATAAAATTCAGCTTGGCGGTGTACACATGGATAAAGTTAAATGGGAAGGATTTCCAGTTTATAACCACCATCACCATGTTACATTATTTAATGAAAAAAAAACTCACTTATACCCTCCAAACCCTCCAGACTGCATCTTTAGATCAGCTTGTAATGGTCTGCTTTTACAGTGCTCAAAAAGGTGTTTAGAACTATGTTCATGTCACCTAATTGTCTTCAAATGACCTGATCTTTTCTCCATCCAACATAGTTTTTCTTCTAATATATTAAAATTAGGGCTGTTCTATACATAATGACCTTTGTGTTATTTGAGTGGAATTCCAGTAATAAAGACCCATGTGTGTCATTTTATCAACAAGGTAACTAGTTAGATACATTGAAGAAATTTGGCCATTGGGCCTCAGTGAAGACAAAATTTTATGGCAATTTTTTAAAATTACTTTTTTATTTGTGGAGAATTTCATACGTGATCAACTGTATTTAAATCATTTTCACTCCTTCCTTTCTTCCTTCTAACTCTTCTTATCTCCTCTACTCCCTTTCAAACTCATGGCCTCTTCTTGAATTATTACACACACACACACACACACACACACACACACACACACACACACACACACACTTCTGAGGTCATTCGGTGTTGCTCTTACATGAGTGTGTGGAAGGCTCACTACTTGGGATTGAATAGCTTATTAGAGAGCTAGTCTCTATTCCTTGGAGAAAATGGATTTTCCCTCTCTGAACAGTGATTGGTTGTAGGGGTAAAACCAAGTGAAATTTCCCCCATCCTCTTTGGCACGTTAACTGGTGTGTTCATTAGCCATGCCTTCTTAGACGACTATATTGTTGAGATTTTATGGGTGCAGCAAAAATATTTTTTTACAAAAAAAATTGTTCAGAACAAAGTGACTCATCATCAGATTGAGGCCTCAAATAGAAAACTCCCAGATACTTAAAGCGATAAAGCAAGATAAATAACAGGAAGACTTGCATGTTGAATGACAGATTTTTTGAATATCAAATAGAATGTTGAAAGTTAATTGCTTATTTTGATATTTAAAACATTTAGATCACATATTCATACTTTAAAATAATATCTTCATCAGAAATTACTTACTTTATACATTCTTCTAATTTTTTTTCTAAAGCGTACACTACTATCATGAGTACACAGTTATCCCAGACACTTTTTGAATAAAAATTCTTCAAGAGGAAATCCTGGCTTCATTACAACTCTCTTTTTAATCTGTTAAAATTCCATCCAAATTTGCTTTCTTTAATTACATAGGAGATTTAGAGAAACATCCAAGAATCTCCAGGGCTTGTAACCTTTTTTTTCCCTCACTTGTTTCCAAACTGTGTCTCTGTTGTCAGACAAAATATTGATATAGCTTCCTTAGCTAGATTTAGTAGCATCTAGGACAGTGATTTATAGAGGAGAGGCAAAGCTGTACTAAACCTCCAGGTCTGGGAGTCTAAGGTTTGTATTGAGATCCATTTGGATTGGTATTTCCTCTACTTGCTTATAAAAATAAAAACGCAGCGTGAGTGAGCAACCCGGGCACAGGAGGCACACTGGCTAACATTGTGCTTGCCGCTTGCAAGGCAGAAGCTATGTTAGTGTTTTCAGGCTCTTCAGGTGACACATACCAGTGCAGTAAAGAGGCTCAGGTGGTGCTCCAGGGGTACCCTAAGATTGACAAAGTCCTGTCACACTGTGAGGGACAGACGGTGTCGCAGAAGATGTACGACTTCAGACTAAAGACATCAGACTAAGGAGATGATGTCCTGGAATATGACTGTCTGGATATAAACATCACCTATGTGTCACAGCATATGCAGTACAAAGGCTGCCTGTGTGCGGTCACATGTACATGCATAGAGTATTTATGATTTGTAGGTATACACGCACATTTACTATTACTGCTGTCCTCAGAGTCTGGGTATGTCAATCCAGCTGCTGAGAAACAGACCACTTTGCCCTTTTGCCTCCAACAGGATGTCCCGGTGTAGACTTTTGCATGTGGCAGGCAGCCAGTACAATACATCACTGCAGCTGGATTAGGGGGATAATACAAGGTCAGGCCACGAATAGGAATAAATCCTTATGGGAGAATTGTGTAGAGGGTTTGGGAGATTGCTTATCTTTTTTTTTTTTTTTTCTTAATCCCAAAGTACTATTTCCACAGCCAAAACGGAAGGAAACTGCTATCATTCAGAAAGGGGTGAAGAAAAGGACAGTTGGGCTGTTGAACTAGGGCAAGAACTTCAAGGGAGCTGAAACTGCAGCTGCAGTCAACTTGGGGCGCTGGCAAGACATACGCCAGAGCCATCAGGGAAACACCCCAAGAGCTCGGATCCTGGATTCAAGTGTTCTAGGTGGTAATGTTTGGCCCAGGAAATATACATGATATTAAAGTTTTTTTTTTCAGCCTGGGGGCTGCGTTTACGTGGGCAGCTTAGTATTTTTCCATATTATTAAATAAGAGGCCTTACCCAATGAGAGGTTGTCCCATTATATTGGGGTCATTTTAGTTTTGAACTCTTTGAGTCTCACAGATCTGTTAAAATAGATAATCTTCAGGAAGGCATAGAGTTTGTTTTGAGGGCATCTACTTTTGGTTAGTACTTCAACACTTTAAAGATCTCAGAAATGGTTTTTGAATAATAAGCTTAAAACAATATAAGAACATTTTGCTTATTAGCATAACTTTTTTTTTTCACCAACTACATCTTCTCTCCACACACAAAAATATAAGAATTTAAAATTTGCACTCGGTTGCCATCTGTTTTCTCTCCGAACCTCACTTTTAAGCTCCTTTCTTTGGGTTGTTATTAAGATATTTTAAATCATGATGTTCTTACCCAGCATGTCAGATAGAAATAATGATAATAAAATAAGCGTGTTAGAGACATTTACTTAGAAACAGAAGAAAGAAAATTAGCGAATGTTTAATTCTAGGCAGAGGGCCAAACTATCCCCAACTCCCTCTTCCATCTGCCCCTGCCACATTTTGAAAACTTACCTTCAAGTATACAGTTCTTTGTCTGTAACAGCAAAGTTTTCATAGAGTTCAGGGGACTGGGATGAGAAAGGCTGTATTCAAGCCTCAGTTCTACCATCTCTTGGCTGATGTTCTTTTAAAAGGTGATTTACCTTTTTCTGCACTTGGGATCCTCCTGCAGAAGCTGGGGTCAATAGTGTAGGTTTGCTCTCAGGCTCACTTTGAATTAGTGCAACATACTTAGGACAGCCTTTGATGGGAGGTCCCCCAAACACTGCCTGTTATTATGTTCTCAAGACTGCCTAGGATGAAATAGGGTCACTGGCTTCACTTACCTGCCTCCTGTCACGGCTGTACCTTAACGTAGTCTTTAAAACCTTTATAGATGACCATTTGTGGTTGCGTGTGTATTCATGGGCAGGCGGTTTTCTAATACATCTGGATAACATTTAGCGTCTCATCCTTAACTCCTTACTCAACTCTTCTTAATGGGCACAAAGGGACTTTCTGTGGAGTCAGCACACTGTCATGTCCCCGGCTCCCTTTGCTTAGTGTACATTTGGACCACAGCCAAATCCCCATTAAATTTTATATTAATCATGTCTGTTGAGCTCCCCTGGAAAAGAAAAATAAGGGTGCTCGAGAGGGCGGCATTTCCATGTGAACACACGTGTGCTAGTTTTTCTAACTAGCGAGTACTGCAAGGCTGAGCTTCTGAGTTCAGAATGTCTGTCTCAATAGAAAACAATCACATCTTAAAGTGGTTTGCTTTCTGTTTAATTTTGATTAATCTAAGATTGTGATGAATCTGGTTATTCGGGTGCATTTTTACTGCACCTTCTCACAGCAGAAGGCCTTTGGCAGATGTTGGGTGCAGACATGACTGTGGCTGAAGAACCTCACTCAATGATGGAAGAAGCCTCTTGGTTATATAGTAGTGCTCCTTTCCTCCCAGCATTTATTTTTCCTCCTCATCTCTCCTTTTAGGCCTGGAATGGCTGCTGTTTGGTTGTTTTTAGTATGCATGTGCATGCATGCATGTGTTTAGAAGTGTGTGAGCAGGTACATGTACAAGTATGTGTGTCTGTGTTCATATGAACCCAGGGATCTTCTTTGATGGCTCTCTGCTTTATTTATTGAGGCAGGCTCTCAAAATTGAGGCAGGCTCTCAAAATTGAGGCCAGAGCTCATGGTAAGACCAGTCTAGGTAGCCAAATTGCTCTAGAGACCCTGCCTCTGCTTTTCAGAAGTTAGAATTGCAGACAGGCATCTATACCCATCTGCCATTTACACAGGTTCGGGGGATCCAAAGTCCGGTCCCCACACTTGTACAGCAAATACTTTATATACTAAACTGTCTCCCAAGGCCCTAAAAATCTTCAAAGCTGTGATGTAAAATGTTTAATTACATGTTAAAATATTCACAAAAATACAAGTTCTGACTTGCTGTTCCTGTTGTAACTAAATAAAAATCCAAAACATCACTGAGATTTTAACTTACCATATTTATTTAAATAGGTAAAATGTAAGTGTGTGTGTGCTTGTGTGTTTGTGTGTGTATATGTGTGTGTGTGTCTGTGTTTGTGTGTGTATGTGTGTTTGTGTGTGTATGTGTGTTTGTGTTGGTGTGTGTATGTGTGTGATTGTGTTGGTGTGTGTATGTGTGTGTGTGTGTGTTCCTATATAGTACCATCTAGGTTTCCTGTGATGTGAGGCACCCCAAGTGACAGTGTAAAAGTTGGGAGCATCATAGACTTCCTTTCTCTTCTCAAATTTCATGCTGAATTTCCCTACTGATTTTTATCTTAATATCCATGTTGATTCCCTATGTTCTTTTATTTATTGCTGTATGTTACCTCTCTATAACAAGTATGTGAATTAAAATATTATTTAATATTTTGTCATAAAGCTTTATAGTTAAAATATCATTTCAGATTTACTTATCACTATAAACATTGTTTATATCCGCAAATAAATGATTAAACAGTGGGAATGAGTTGTATGCTACTATAACCATCATATATAACAAATTTCACTATTTCATTGTACACGCATTTCTTAAGAGGATGGATGTGTCTGCTTTATTTTCAGCTGATGTGTGTAATGTGTATTTATATTTAAGTTTTAATGCCAGAATTAAACAGGGTTCAGCGTCAGTTCTATTCATCCTCTGACTTCTAGATTCAGGAATGGGGGAAAACTTATTTGTACAAATAGGTGGTTAGACACAGAAGGAGTTTTGTCAGAGAGCTGACATTCAATTCTTCCTCTGTTGGAGTTCTACGCCAAAATAGCATAGAATGATTCATCATCAGAAAATATTTTTAGTGCTCTGTATCTAACAAGTTGACTAGGTGCTCCTTCAACTTTATTGAGAGCAAGGAATGAAAGACGGCCTGCCATGCGGAAGGCGTTGCCGCCGGTCATTACAGTCGCCCATGGGCACCGTTCCTGGGAGGGCTAGCAAGACCTAAAAAACAATAGGTAGTGGTTATTCTTGCTGCACACTTACTCTGTAATTATTTTTGGTATACACTTAGTTTGAAGGACATTATTAAGCTTTGATTCGCTTGAAATAAAGTTGGGAAAATAAAAGTTTTGCCAATGTGAGACACCTCTGTTAACAGATTTTTTTTCAACCCTCTCCCCTCCCCTCAATTCTTTCACATCACCACATGCTTTGAATCCCAGCATTTGTGAGGGTGGCACAAAAAGGGTTAATGAGCTAAAGACTAAGGTGGCTACAACACAAGGTTCAGGAAACCTGGTCTACATAGAGAGACTCTGCTCCAAAATAAACACCATGAAACAGACAAACGAAAACAATAACAAAAACAATTGTACCTATGGATTGGGTTGATTTCATTTTGTAAAATGTCCACCATTTAACCTGGGAGGCAAAGCTACATTTGATGTTCTAATCAATCAAATCAAATTAAAACTCCGGTAGAAAAAAAAAGTATGATGCTAAATATTGCATGTTTCCCTGCGATGTTTTAGTTACAGATTCTACTTGTCGCAAACATGAGTTACAGATGCAAATGGTAGATCAGGCACGCCAGCTTGAAATCTAAAATAATTTAGATTCTCTGGTTGCTCCCACTCTCAAGGTAGGCTGATGCTTTGCTTTGCTGGCAGAGGGCTCCCCAATTGGAACTGCTCCTTCGGTGACAATACTTAAGAGGGGAGAAAGATTGAGACTGCCTTTGAAAACATCACAACACCCCCCATACACGCACACCCACACAATTCACTTATAAAGCTGGATTCATATCTATCACAATGAGGTGAACTTTCCTCTTGAGTAATCTACACTCTTCAGTTTTAGAAGAGCACAAAAGAGAAAGACTTTATCTTTTTTCACACTTTGGTAACAGGAGGCTTGCCAGACAACAATATTAGAAACCGTTCCATCTTTTGCCATGCAGGACCTTTACCTGTCAGTATGGGCGAGGGAGGAGATGAACTAGCATAGAAACAAGCCATAGTATTGGAAAGTGCATATGGGTGTGAAAGACCAAGATACCACATAGACGAGGAAATAGGTGCATTCACCCAGGACATGTATCTTGTGTAAAGCTTCCTAGACTATAGTATAGCACTGTAAGACATATCCACACATGTGTGGATGTGATCTTAGGAATGGAGAGATATATACACCTCATACTTAAGTAGAAAGAAGGACCACTTGCTCGGTGTGGTATCAGACTGTTTGAGGTGCTTTTGTTTCCATCATGGTTTAGGTGCTGATGCCCAACTATCAAATCTTTGCTTACTTTTATCTCTCCAAATGTGCTTGCCCTTTCAATAGCTAGGGAATATATATCAATCTCATAAACTTACAACGTACATTTGTAGCTTATACCTTTAATATATATGAGATTGTGGTTCTTTAAAACTGGGTGGGGAGCAAAGCTGGTTGATGTACACAGTGAGAGGGCAGAAGATAGCATGATAAAAAGGACTCACCCAACCATGCTGTTGTGTTTGAGGATAGTGTGTGCTACAGCTTCCTATTTCAGTGGTTTCTTGACATTAACAGTTGAGTTCTGACAGTGCAAATAACCATAGTAATTTGCTATGAAGGTAGTTTACTGAATCTTACAGGTTCCTGATCTCAATCTAGGTTCTAAACACACTTTATCATTACCTCCAGCCTAGGGGTTATCTCACCCGTTAGGTATGGTTATACCCTGCTAAGAAGCATAGGTCTTGGATCTGGACCATTGGCTCTCTGGTTAAGAGTGCTTGCTGCTCTTGTAGAGGGCCTGAGTTTGGTCCCAGAAGTCAGTCATGTTGGGACTACTACCTGTAATTCCAGCTTCAGGGGATGTGACGCCCTCTTCTGGACTCTGTAGGTACTGCAGTCATGTGTATAAACTCTCTCTCTCTCTCTCTCTCTCTCTCTCTCTCTCTCTCTCTCTCTCTCTCTCTCCTCTCCTCTCCTCTTCTCTTCTCTCTCTCAAGTAAAAAAAAATTTAAAAGAGAGAAGCATTGATCTCCCCAGTTGCATGATGACTATGTTTATATGGTTTAAACCCATATTATTTCTATTACATGTAGTTTATATTAATCTATAAGGCTACACCAGGATACTCACATACTAGATATCATCCCATTCTCATTTGTCATTAATTAATAATCCGTGTATAAAAATAAGATGGCCTAAGGATATTGAAGAAAGGATTAACATCATATGTCATAAAGCCACCAACCTCAACAATAGCTATTTTTGACATGATCTCATGATATCATGTGTTGGCTCTCATTCCCTTGTGACCATCAAATGTCTCAAGCATACAAAGAAATTAACTGAAACCAAAATCTTCTCCTGAAAGAGCATACTTATTTCTTTTTCCCCAGACAGGGTTTCTCTATGTAGCCTTGGCTGTCCTGGACTCACTTTCTAGACCAGGCTGGCCTTGAACTCACAGAGATCTGTCTGCCTCTGCATCACAGAGTGCTGGGATTACAGGCATGTACCAACACACCCGGCTGAATGAGCATACCTTTGAAAAATGCAAACACGGTCTATCAATAACAGCCTAGTATGCAGAAAACAATTTACAAACTGTTTCTCCTGTCTTCAGGGTGCTCTCTACTCAGAATCTCATGCCGTTTCTGAGAGAGTCCTCACAGGTGTGCTCAATAAAAGTAAGCTTCCCTTTTCATTTAAGTTTGCAGATTGTCTGCTAAGAGATTCAGTTGTTCTCTGTGCCACTTACATACAGTAATTCTGTAAGTAGATGGGTATGGAAAAGAGGCAGGAAATGGTGTGTATCTGGTGGTCTTTCTCCTAAAGGGCTCAAAAGGTAATTTAACATAGTTGGCTTTTTTCTTTGTAATTACAACATCCTTCCTATCTGTTTCACAAAGCTGTTATGAAGATCAAAATAAATTACTTATCCCTTTTCTTGGAAAACTGTTTATTTTTTTTCAAAATGTATAAAATACCATGCAGATATGCAGATCCAGGTACAGTTATGATCTTTACTCTAGAAGTTTTGCCTTTTAGGGCAGGCACTAGGCAAATGACTCACAAGAACACTAAGCTCCTGGTCTAGAAAAATAAAAATATCAGTGTTTCATCTTTTCTTTTTAAACAAACAAACACAAGAAAGTCATGGATATACTGGGGTTGAAACTCCTGGATTAAAGAATAATTATGATGCAAATAAGAACAAACCCATATGTCTTATCACCGTATAGATAGGACCTTGAGAGTTCAGGCTAGGCTTCCATTTCTGTCTGACCACTTTTCTCTTTCTGTGCCCCACACTCAGGCTCCTAAATGTTTATGTCCTTCCACCTCTGTGTTTATGCTGTTTCCAAAGGAGATAATTCTTTTCCTGTGTACAGCTGAGTCCCTAGCTCCTGTAACTTCCAACCTGACTGCTACACTATGAGAAATGAATTGCCTGATCCTCCCTGATCCTATAGGATATGGTCCTAAATCCTTAATTTCTAATTTAACTGAAGTTTATAGTATCTAATTTGTTGGCTACATGAAAATGGTATCCAGTAACTATGTAGCATAACTTTGAACAAATTAACATGGAAAGAACTCAGTTTGAGGTAAGTGTGGAACATATCACTGGAAAGGAATAAATGGCAGAGTCTGTCTGCAGGTACATTTATACCATGAGGGAAGGCAAGCATTTAAACCAATTGTGATTTAAACCGTCATACTATGTAGCAGGGAAAACTTGGTTCTTCCTGAGAGTCCAACTGAGGAATCAGGCTCATCTCTATCACCAAAGGACAGAGGGAAACAGGGCAGAGGAGATGCTTAATGAAAAGGATTCTCATGCTTCAAAGAACAACTTATGTATAGGAACATTTTGGAGCTTGTTGCAAATTTTGGTTGTTTCCTAAAGTGTTGGTAATGATTTTGATCATATGGTTCACAAGACATGTTTCAAATCAGCATTTTTGTCAGGATGAGTCTAGAGCCCAGAGCTCAAAGAAGAATTGCCAATGGTGTCATCTCTGTCTGAGCAGGGTATCTACCTTCTAAGTAAGGGAGCAAACACCAACTCATGAATGACACATTTGGGGCCAGATTTAGGTTTGATTTTTTCCCCCTTAAGGTTATGGCCATATGACTTTTCGTTCTCTTTCTGTTTTTATCTCCAGAAAGGGTCACTCATAAAACAAGCACTTCTCAGGTCTCATGGGCAATGCTTATATCTTCTCTAAGTCAAATAGTAAAACAGAATGCTGACTCTACAGTACAAAGAGGTAGAGCTTTTGGAAGGTGACTGGGTCACTAGGCCAGAACATTCATCACGAGGTTAGTGTGCAGATTAAGGAGGCTCCAGGGAGCTTGGTGGCTCCCTCTATCCTGTAATTAAAGAACTGGAAGGTGCTATTTATGAAGCAGAGAGTGAGTCATCACCGGCCGCAGAATCTGCTGGTGCCTTCCTTGGTCTTGGACTTTTAAGCATCAAGAAGTAGTGTAAGAAGTAACTGCTGTTGCTTATAAAGCAATTAGTCTGCTACATTTTGTTACTGTAGCCCCAAGGGACTAAGACAAACACTAAGACTCACACAGAGTCCCCACAGTCTTCATTCAGATTTCCATCAGTTACTTTAGGTAGAATCCAATTAATAGAATCTTACTGTGGGGAATGCTGATATTATTAGATGTTAAGAAATTATATCAAGATGCATAAAGACAAAATGGGAACATCTTGTTTAGATTTAATAGTCTCATATAAATTAATATATGAAACATCCAAAACATTATTAGAAAAAGCATGTTCTACCAGAAAAAAAATTGTTCTTACATATTTTTGTAGTAAGCAGGGCTTTAAGTGTGGACACCATAGAGACAGGCTTTTGTCTTAGCTAATTTGTCTAATTCACTTAGTACATTTAAACACAGGAGCAGTGCAATATCTTATTCAGAAGATCTTAGATATTTAACTCCTTTAATACTCATTATCTTCCATTAACAGGAACCTACCTGCAGAGATTATTATAAAGAGTGTGGTGGAAAGTGGCATTTAAATCTTGTTATTCTAGCAGGTATGCAAAATACAGAACATATTTCCCATTTAGTGCTGTTATGATTATATGTGACTGCGATCTGATACTTCTTTCTCATCTTCCTCATAATCTCTTCTTGTGTTTCCCATCTCATGTTTCTTGACTCTCTTCTTGTTGCACAATAGCTTTTCAAATCTTGCAGTGTTTAGAGTTACATGCTCGGGAATATATTCGTTGTGGTGATTACTCTTGATGGTCAACTTGAAAACCTAGAACAACGTAGGAGATGGCCTGTGGGAGTGCCTATTGGGGAGTATTTTCATTACATTAATGAAGGTGGGAAGACCTACCCACTGTGGGGGGCACCTTTTCCTCAAGGAGTCCCTGGTCTGCATAGACAAAGAAACTAACGTGCTGCCTTAGTCACTGTCCTGACTATGAGCATGAAGTGACTCAAGTTTCTACCTCCTTGGCATCTCTGGCATGACGGAGTACACTCCGAACTGTGGGGAAGAATAAACGCTTTCTCCTTCACGTTGCTTCTCTCAGGTATTTTATCAGAGCAACGGGAGCAGTAACTAAAGCATTGGCCGGCGACAACGTAGAAAACTTCAGGCAGATGGGTTGGGCTGATATGACAGCCATGAGGAATTCTGAGGCTAATAAAGTGTAGCTTGGTTTAGAGGGGTACTAGACTACTGTACAGTCCCGTGCTTATGTAGCCAGAGTCAAAGAAGGAGGTTTTCCAGAAGTGTCAGAAAGGGAAGTGACTTACCCAAGAGTGAACAAATCCATATGACTTCTACTCTCAGGCCAAGGCTCTTTCCTTAATTCGTTTAGCCTGGAAGCTATATCCGGTTGGCTGGAGTTCTGGGTAGAGAAGTCATACAGGAATGTTCTTCCTTGACTAGATCCCAGATCAAAACACAAGAGAATAGACCTGTCAACCAACATTTTGATAGCAAGCACGGTGAAATGTGCATATGGGCTATATATTCAATTATAACGTTGAGTGTGGCTTATTTTTATGATCCTTACTCATGGGGGGGGGTAAGTTTGATCAGACTCATAACTTAACTTTAGGTGCCTTACCAGGGCCATTTGAAATAAACACTTAAGTGTATGTGCATAAAATATATGCATGCATGTGTGTGGAGAGAGGGAAAAAATAGCGGACAAATTTGGTGACTTTAGCTGAGTGCATGTGTGTTTTATTACATTAATTTTGAAGATTTATTTATTTAATATGTGTAAGTGTTTTTCCCCTGCATGTTTGTAGTACACAGTGTGAGTACTTAATGCCTGAGGAGGTCAGAGGAGAGCATCAGATCCCCTGGGGCTAAAGCTACACATGGTTGGGAGCTGCTGTGTGGGTGCTGGGAACTGAATCAGGGTCCTCTCTATAAGAGCAACGAGTGCTCTTAGTCACTGAGGCAACTCCACACCCCAAGTGTTTTGTCTTTGTTTTGTTTTCTTTTAAGCAAATAAGCTTATTTTTTTAAATAAGGAAGCAACAAAAGTAATTCTTTAAAGAGTTAACAGAGAATACATAGCTCTTACAATGAAGCTAGAAATTTCAAAAAGGAAGATGAGCAGACTCCTGAGTTAGGTACCCTTAGGTCCCGGTGAGGATTAGGACTGTTTACAAGGCAACTTTGAGGACGTTGATAAGCCTCAAAATTAATACTGCTAAGATGTCCTTCTTTCTACCTATAACTGCCCGTGACAGGGTAAGAACGCATGGCAAGCTTAGCACCCGGGCCTGACGCGTCCCTAGTCATCTCGCTTAGCACCCGGGCCTGACGCGTCCCTAGTCATCTCGCTTAGCACCCGGGCCTGACGCATGGCAAGCTTAGCACCCGGGCCTGACGCATGGCAAACTTAGCACCCGGGCCGGACGCGTCCCGAGTCATCTGCTGTCGCTGCTCTCAGAAAGCAGGACAGGGAAGAAATTTGACATCGCTGCATCTTCAATCTATGTTTTCTACCTAGCTGCTTTTTCCCCCCCTTCCGGCTTTTAAAAAATTGTCTACATGATGCTGAGATATTGGTTTAAAAGCTCGTGTTTTGCAGGATAAATAGGTCTAAATAGAAAACCCTTTTCTACAGCGTAGGTGGCACAGAAGTGGCATTCTCACTCACTGTCATCACTAAAGCCAACAATTAAAATAAAAATCATTAAAAAAAAAAAAAACCCGTGCTTGGGAATTTCAACTTCAGAGTAAGAGCTGAAACAAAAGGAGAAAATTGCAGCTCTCTGTGTAATAACTAAGTCTCTTGCCATGTGCTGCTGTATCAAGTATAAGCCGTGTTCCATTCCTTTGACTAGGAAGTTCAATAGGACCTGAAAAGAGGGTCAACCGAGAACTGTGACGGCCACAGTAAAATGTGCATGGTACTAATAGTCCACTTCCAGCCGCGCAGCGATATCCGGTGGCTGCAGATAACCCAACAGATAAAATGTAGCTTTCATAAAACTCAGAGGCTTGGTGAAGAATTAGCACGAGGCTCGTGCTCGCCACTTACCCAGGAGAAGGTTGGCCAAGGGCTGAGATTTATGCCAGGAAATTTAAATGGTTTTTCTCCTGAGGTTTTCTTGACAATATCATTGTGTGCGGCTGAGTTGGTTTATTGTTTCTTTTGCATGGGGATTGTTTTTGGAAGGGTGGGAAGTGTGTGTGTGGGGGTGTGGGAGTGAGGGTAACCTATTTCTTTAATAAAACCAGAACTTACGGGTCCCTGGGGAATTTTAAAGTAGGGAGTTTGGGAGAGTAACGCACACGCGAGTCTCTGAATGGTGAAGCAGAATCAACAACATTTATAAATTACATTGGGGGAAAAAAAAACAGAACACGGTGCGATCCAAGTTCTTTTGTTGGGGTGTTTATAACATAGCACATGGCTGCATCCCACCAGGCTTCTGAAATTAGAATGGCTCTTCTGGTAGGTTTTTATGGATCAGACTTTGAATTCACAAGCAAGCGTGAGGAAATTTTGCACAAACATGAAACCTCCCACTGAATTCAGATCCAGGTATTTCAGCTTCTGGGAAAGGTCATTAGTAACATGCCCCAACACAACTGCACTCGTTAGCTCAGAAACAAGGAGATGCAGAGTGAAGAGAAAGGGCGAAGCCAGTCCCATAAGCAGTTCCAGCAGAATTTAATTACCAGGAGGATGGCTAAATGATGGCGCACTTAGCTAATGGCAACAGTAGATACAGGATTGTAAATCAGGAAGCTGAGAGAAACAGGGAATCAAAATGGAAAAACAAATCAGCTTTCTGAAAAAATATCTCAGGGTTAACTGGAACAAGCCTCACTGGATAAGAGTCAAGCCTTTAGCCTTTCAAATTCCCTGCACTTCCAAAGACACCTCAACAGCCATCCATTGATTTCCACAAAGGCCAGAGACCTGTGTCATCCAACCAATTGAATTCTTTTGTGCTGTACATGTGCTTACCCTATACTGTCTGTTCCCATACGGTTTTATCTCTCCATGTACACATTTCTCACTCCCTAGGTAGGACACAATTATTCCGTTCTTGTCAGCCTTCACTGGGTAATCACTTTGGGAACTGGCATTTTACTCCTGCCCTTGCAATACACAAGAGGAATTAAAGGTCCATGTCCTATGTCTTTACTATTCTGTTCCTTCCATGCATTTCAAGGATAGTAGCTAAATATCGGTGTAAGAAAGAATTCATTTCAAGCTGCAACTGAAAAAAAAAAAAAAAAAAGAAGGCATATCCCACAACAGGTATGAAAGAAAGCATATCCGGTAACAGGTATGCAATTCTTCAAATAACTGCAATCCTGGACCAGGAAATAAAGAGAGGTAATGCCAATATCAAAATGCCGAAATAGCAGAAGATTCCTGTAAAAGGAATCTTACAATGGACTGCCAGGAAGCCTGAGCTCAGCTCACAGGAGAAGTCTGTAACAGTTGGCAGCCCGGGCTCACGTCGGGGAGAGGCTGCTTTGTCGTGCGTGTGTGTGTGTGTGTGTTCTAGTTCTTGTTGCTTCAGGTCCCTCAAATGTTGCTTTGAGGTATGACACTCTCAGTTCCAAACACATTCTAGCGAAGCCTCAAAATATTTTCAACTACAGGAAGCTAAACATGATTTCCACTGAGCATCACACACAGGCTTGAAAGCTGGGGGACGCTTCAGCGCCTCTCTCGGAAATGCCGAGGTGCTCACAGAGCGCCTGGGAGAGAGCAGCCCTGCTCTCCTGTGTAATTTGTCAACGGTTCCCATTCAGTTCTGGCTCGTTCTTGGCTCTGAAATGACTCCACTCCCCTTCCCTTCCCCCTGCCCCCCCCCCCCGCAACCCTCAACCGTGCATGTTTCCAGGGCTTCAGAACCAAGCTCCTTATGTTTTAAAACAATAATGCAATTGACATTTATTGGGCAGGTGGTAGCCAGACGTCTTCTCTGTAGGGAGATAAAATTATTTTAGGAGTTTTCCCTCCTTCCCTGCCTTTTTGACTAAGTGAATCTCAGCATCTGAACCAAACCACAAAGGTCATCCATTAGCCGAGAGAGGAAACGAATTTGGCTTTCCCTGGCACCTCTCCTACCCAGTGATCGCTTAATAGTTTGCATGGTGCTAAGTGGGAGACTAGAGCGGGGGTGTTTGTATGCATGTAGCACACTGTGATGGTCTTTGCACCAGCTAAAAGCCTTACACATAAGGACCTATAATGAGAGGGTGGGAACGGACACCAATTTCTTGACTGGCATCCTTTAGATTAATTTGCCCGTTTTTCTTCCCCCCAGCTTTCAGACAACTGTTTTGTGTTTGGTAATAAAACAGCACTCACATGAATAGGTACAACTTTTGGAGCTTAGATTTTAAAAAGACACTTGACAGATTTCAACCAATATTTGATTGGCATATGGTTACCATGACACTCTGGATGTGGATGGAATGTGTGGGTGGGTTTACCCTCTGCTTTCCAGTGGCTTCTCACATAGAAGATGAGAAGATGGGTTGATTAAGGAAATCCAGAAGAAGAAGTAAAGGTGAGGAATCTGCTGATGCAGCCCTACATGAAGAATTGTGCAACTTATTTTTAGATTTATGCTTCGAGGACAAAGAAATCTATATGAGCCCTTGGCTTCCTGCATATTTCCTTCAAACGTGTGTGTGCGTGTGTGTGTGTGTGTGTGTGTGTGTGTGTGTTTGTGTGTGTGTGTGTGTGTGTGTGTGTGTGTGTGTGTGTGTGTGTGTGTTTGAGTGTGTTCGGTTTGATCACTGACATTTATTCCAAAGACATACTTTTGCATTCTCTTGAATTGATTTATAGCTTGCTTTTACCTTTGCCAAAACTTTTTACATATGACAAAAGCTAGGAAACCTAAGGTAAGTCATATGGTTTTTGTGAATGTTATAGTGTTATTATCTTAAGTGGCCTTTGTACACTTTGTCAATATTTATTGATGGGATCCACAGCACTCTGAATGATGCCCTCTAGAGGAGTATAAGCCAATGGCAAGTTAAGCAGGGAAGGGAGTGGTCCTGCTATAGGCCAGAGCTAGCCAGGCAGCATCAGGGTGCTTAGGGGCCATTGATAAAATGTCAAGCATTTCAAATTGTTGGCTAGCTCTCACCTAATGCCTAATACCACGGTAAGTAGAATTGTGACTATTCCCTCTAAGGGACCAACAGACACAAAAAAAACAGACACATAGACACACAAAATAATTATGAACTCTCTGTCTCATTCCTTTCCCCTTCAACTGCGTGCTTACCCCTCCCTCTCTGTCTCTCACATGTGCGTGCACACACAGACAGACACACAAATAGTCTATGGGGAAATTAAGCGGTGCCAACGAAACACTGTACTGAGAAAGTTCTTGGATAAATTAACAACACAATTACATTACATGACATGCCACAAGATGGATGAGGAAAACTTGGCTGGTATTATGTTCTGTTTTCAAATTGCAATTTATTTGAGGGTTTTAATGGATGCCTTATTAAAACATCTCGGCCCTGGTCAGGTTTCAGCGTATGTCACAGCGGTCTGTGATTGATGACACCCTCTGCTGCTTCTCTTGCACATTTGCGGGGAATTTAAGCAAAGAGGGAATGAGCAGAGGCCTGGCTCGGTATTGATCGTGCAGAGGTGTGCTGCCTGGGAGCACAGTCTAATAACCTTCTCTTAGCAGAACTGCTTCGCACGGAGGCATTTATTACAAGAACTAAAGTGTTATATCGCTCAGAATAAAAGAATATTGTACAAACAAAAGAGTTAGCAGTGAGTCGGAAAGGAAAAGAGAGGCACAGCATGCTGGGACCCAGGACTTGTTTATCTTTTAGATGCCGCGTTTCTGAGTGCTGATGGGAAAATCCTAAATAGAATTGGGCCTCGGGAGTGAAAAAGGAAGGGAAGATGCTGCCAGCTTGGTTTTTTTGTTTCCATAGAGCATGAAGAAGCAAAGAACTGAGATACACAATGGGTAGCTGCTGGGTGGGACTGTGAGAAGAGCACCTTAAAGTCAGTGGGAGAATAAGTAAAATAATAAATAAATAAATAAATAAAAGGTCATAGGGCTTTGCTCCTGCAGCCCATGGTGTGCTCTCAGCCAAACAGACAAGATCTCTTCATACTTAAGGAGTAATTGTCCATTCAGTATCCTATATCCATTTAACAGAGGTTTGTCATGATTTAACTTTAAATTCATTCCACTGAAAAATTTATTACTGGACGTGTGAAAAATCCTCATGTACATGGTTACATATTGATATCATTCTCTAGAAAAATGCATTTCCAAATGTATAGATAGCACATGCATTCTCATACCTAGCCATAGATAAAAGACAGAAGGGTAACAGTAGGTTTTTTTTTTTTAAATCTAGGGTAAATAAATGGAAAATTGAAAATTTTTTCTTTATGTTCTCAGCATTTTCTATAAGTTCCTATAAGTATATGCATCAATTTTAAAAACAATAGAGAAATGACATTTTAAAGAAATGTGTTGCTCCCAAGACTATTTAGAGAAGGGCCTAGAATAAATATAATCTCTAGGATAAAGATTCACTTTGCAGTGGTGTGTGAGTCTCTTTGCACAATCTATGCATTGAATATTAAAATAAAAATCAGAAATCAGAAAAACAGTGATAATGTTCCCGTATAATACAGAAAAGCCAGTAAGAACTCTGAAAACAAACATGAAGAAAAACAGCACCAATACCTATAGAATTGTCAGTTCCAGCCCATATTTCTTGTTTCTTTTTCTTTCTTTCTTTTTTTCCCCCATTGCTTGACCTACTATGATTGTCATTATTTGAACTGCCACATTTATTATTTTGTTAGCCTGTGAGGGCCTATAAAAATCTCACCTAATTATATTGAATCACCTAACATCCCAGACCAAGCCAAACAGGATGAGAAAATGGCCAACAGCTTTCCTTGAAATGGAAGAGAAAAATAGTCAGGAGATGAACAAACAGCAGAAAGCAGGACTGCCCAGGGAAGTTAGCTTTATGGGTCTCCCAAGAAATGCACACCAAAAACATTTTTTAAATGTTGACAGAAATTGTTAAGTTGTAAAAATGGATTTCCTAGTATTGTCAGTTGAATGTACCTTCTAATGTACAAAATACCAAATTTACAGTCTTGGGATAGATTGTGATAGCTTTGGTGGAGTGATGCTGGGAAGAAAAGGGAAATATGACTTAACCTTCACTGCTCTTTTCTCCAGTGGATTTTAGATTTCATATCCCTCTTCAATGTCATCACAGGAACCTCATCTTTGGTGATTGAATGCCTTTCTCGTTCTTTCACTGTGGAAGTGGCTATATACTATCAGAAACTCTGGATTTCTTTGTTCAAGCATGAAGAACTGATTTCCTATCTAAAGGAGTTATTTTACTCAACATAACTGACCAAGCATTTCTTGAGTGTCATTTCAGCATAAAGGGACTAACTTCTTGGTGTGTCATGTTGCAAATAGCTTTGTCACTCTCACATGCAACTATTCGGCAAATCACTGACAGCAGGCTAGGCCGAAACTGAAGCCACGCAGTAACAGAGAAGTGTGCATTCTGACCTAAACATGGCAAATCCAGAAGCATTTGCAACGTATTGTTGCCCAGGTCTGATATGAAAATAGCCATGGCTGAAAACAGATGTGCTATGTATTATTAGGATAATTCATATAGCATTTCACAGGTGAATGGCCAGCAAAAAACCCAGAGATTCCAGGACCAGGTATTTTGCTAACCTTTAAAATCTAATTATTTTATTTCAGTAGTGGTGATGAGGTGGTGGTGGTGGTAGTGTGTGTGTGTGTGTGTGTGTGTGTGTGTGTGTGTGTGTGTGTGTGTGTTATAGAACCTTGAGCCTTATTTGAGTCAATGAAAATTAGAAAAATGGGCCAGCAAGTTCAGCACAGGACGGACGAGTCTGTACGGTCTCATTCCTATGTTTGGGTGTTGGTGTTTCAAGGAAGCCATGGGATCAAGTTCTCTAGCATTCCTCAGAGGCTATTCCTGTTCCCCGGTGCCTGCATGCTGAGAGCACCAAGTAAGCGAGGGCAAGCCGGTGAATGCAGGCTTTTCAAGCTCCTATTTGTATCTTGCCCGCTGATATCCCATCAGCTTACCTAAGGCCACAAAATCAAGGCCAAATCAATTCACAGAGGAACCATGGAAGCAAAGGAGACAAGAAAGTGCAATTTAGGGTGGAGCATCACTGTGGTTCTCTCCTCACTAAGATCCTGGCTTCTGTAATAGGAAGGAGGTGCCTGGAATTCATGCTGCAAAGGCTAGTCACAATTAATGAGTGGGGTAAATGTAAATAAAACTATTTTAGGAACAATAATGGCTAATGGGTAATCAAGCAAAAGACAAATGACCACCAGATAGAACCTAGCTTATTCTGTGGGACAGTGTGAGATGTGGACAGGTATCCATAAAGGATGCCTTAAGTACGGTATCAATCCATGGCTTTCCACATGATCATTGGGGACTCACCAACTAGCCAACAAAACTGTGGCTTATATTGTCAGTTTTTTAAAGTCATAATAGCTATTTCCTCAAATGATTTAGGCTGTATCTACTTAAATTTCAGCTCTTGTGTCTAAACGGGAAATAATAGCCAAATATAAAATGTATATTTAAGAAGTGTATTTACTGCCCTGGAAATGTGTTATGTTTCACAAGCACTTGCTTTCCATTTGGTTGCTAACCCACAGTAGCTGAACAAAATGACATGACTAAAAGTGCATAGAGCAGAGAAATAAGTAGATATTTTTCTAGCAGTTTGGAGCACAAATATAACCTCCCAACCTGGAGCATCCAAAGGTTACATCGCAAAACCGAGTCCATTAACCTTTCTAAATGGTTGTGATATTAAAAACTGACTCTTAATAGCTAAGGGTCATCATCTAATGCAATAACCATCAGCAATAAAGAATTATGGATTAAGAACATTATCTATCTATAAAATGGTCATTTATGACACTAGTGCAGGGACCATCTCTAAAATGCACATATATCCACAGCCAAGAGTTCAGGGCTAATAATATACATTATGCTTTTATTAGTGCAGTTATGATATTAGAGAGTTTTGAGAGAAAATCATAACATTTTTAAGGGCTTGGGATGTTTACTTCAAACATGAAACTAACAAAGAGAAAGTCTTCAGATTTTCCTTTTATGGAGCTATAACCCGGCCAGGTGAGAATGATTGACCAGAGGTCCATGTAAAAAAAGAAACACGCTTTTAAATTGTCTAGTTCCTATATCAACAGGAAATTTTCAGTCCAGTTGTATAATTGAGGAAGCGCCACACACATGGAAGCTTATGTTCTTTTATCAAATAGAAAATTCTTCATTTGGGTTGAGCTTTTGGTCATTTTTATTGTAGTTTAAGCAATGTATTTAATACATACTCATAAAATAGTTAATATTATCATCAATCAACACAGGCATGTTATGCTTGAATTTCACATATATGAAAGAAACTAATTTCTTAGTAAGGTTTTAACCTCAGCCAATATTCTGAAAAGCTCAAAATTGTCATAAAATATATTGTTCCTCTTCAAAAACCGAACTATAAAATATTCAAAATAAGCTGTATTCTTAAAATAAAATTCACAGGATGCAACTATGTACTTCCTTATCCACATAAACAAAATGAAGTGTGCACGTGGCTGAAATTATGTTTGACTTTATTTTAAGGAAAAACAGACAAGTATGTCAGTGGTAGGTTTCACATAAACAGTGAATTTTTGAAATGTCATTGTTTAAAAAATGTGTGATATGTAGGTTTGACAGTACATACATATAATCAGAAGGCAGAAACAGTAGGATTGTCACAACCAGTGAGCTCAAGGCCAAGATCTGCATAGCAAGCTGCTAGCCTGCTAGGATAGTAGTTCTCAACCTGTGTGTAGTAACCCCCTTGACAAACTTCTTTCTCCAAAAGTATTTACATTATGATTTATAAAAGTAGAAAAATTACAGTTATGAAGCAGCAACAAAGTAATTTTATGGTTGGGAGTCACCACAACATGAAGAAGTGCACTAGGTTGCCTATTGTTTGGTCTTATTGTCTTCCATGTACATTATGGTGAGAGATAAGTTTGTTTCTTGTGAACTCCTTTAATCATGGTATTTTGTTGTAACAGTCTGAATACTTTGATAGACATTAAGTAACAATACACTTGAACCATACATTTCTTTGTTTGGTATATTTCCTTAGAACAAACCTCATAAATCTCAGAGTAATCAGACTGTTTTCACTAGATAGAATAATAATCCCCCCCAGCCAGATAAACAAAAGAATACACATGAAGTCCATCTTATGGTTAGCAAGTCAATTCTCAGATGTGCTTACGGTGAAATTTCTAATATTCTGTGGTTACTTTATGACACCTACAATAACCTGCTCAGATGAATGGAAGACATACCACTGTCTTTCAACTCTTTCATTTAGTCCCCTAACTCTTCTCTTCTTGGGTGCCTTGCTTGGGAAATCTTTTCCAGCCCTTTACTCTAAAGTAATTTTTATCTTTGTTGCTGAGGTATGTTTATTGCATGCAGCAGAATGATGGGTCCTGTTTTCATACCCACTGTATTAACCTGTGTCCTTTTAATGGGAAATTGATAACCATTGATGTTGAGAGATATTAATGACTAATGACTGTTGATTCTTTTAATTTTGATATTGGTATTAGTGTGAGTGTATGTGCTTCTCTTGTTTTTGCTGGTGTGAAATTGTTTATTTTCTGGGGCTTATTAGGTTTAGTTATTTTTGTTGTGTTGCAGTTTTCATTCTAGTATCCTCTATATGGCTGGGATAGTAAAAAGATATTGTTTAAATTTGGTTTTGTCATGGAATATCTTATTTTCTCCATCTATAGTGATCGAAAGTTTTGCTGGGTATAAGAGTCTTGGCAGGCATCTATGGTCTCTTAGGGTCTGTAAGACATCTTCTCAGGACCTTTTGGCTTTTAAGGTCCCTGTTGAGAAGTCTGGTATAATTCTAATAGATCTTCTTTTATATGTTATTTGGCCCTTATCCTGTGTGGCTTTTAATATTCTTTATTTGCTCTATGTATTTAGTGTTTTAATTATTATGTGGCTGGAGGATATTCATTTTTGGTCCAATCTACTTGGTGCTATGCAGGCTTCTTGTACATTTATAGGCATCTCTTTCTTTAGGTTGGGGAAATTTTCTTCTGTAATTTTGTTGAATAAATTTTCCTTTGAGCTGGGATTCTTCTCCTTTCCATATTATTCTTAGGTTTGGTACTTTCATAGTGTCTTAAATTTCTTGGATATAAACCTTTATAGATTTAGCATTTTCTTTGATGGATGTATCAATTTCTTCTATCAAATCCTCTATGCCTGAGATTCTCTCTTACATAATTTTTAGTCTTTTGGCGATGCTTGTGTCTGTAGTTTCTGCTCTCTTTTCTAGATTTTTAATCTCCAGGATTGCCTCAGATTGTGTTTTCTTTATTTCGTCTATTTCCCTTTTCAGGCCTTGAACAGTTTTTATCATTTCCTTTATCTGTTTGCATGTATTTTCCTATATTTCTTTAAGGGATTTATTCATTTCCTTTACCTGTTTGTATTTTATTCTATTTTTCTGAGGGACTTATTCATTTCCTGTTCAAAGGCCTCCATCATCTTCATAAGATTAGATTTAATGTTGTTTTCCTGCACTTCAGGTGCATTAGGATACCCAGAGCTGCTTGTAGTAGGATAACTGTGTTCTACTGGTGGTGCTTTATTGCCTGAGGTCTTGTTAAGTGTGTTCTTATCCTAACCTCTAGCCATCTGGTTGTCCCTGGAGTTGGCAGACTAGGAGGTCCCTGATATTCCCTGATGGCTGTTACCTTTAGTGGTTTCTGATGGCTGTCACCTCTGAGATTGCACTCAGAGCTGGGACCTAAGAACTGGCAAGTAGAGGGCACAGGGAAGACCTCGCCATTGCTGGTACTCTCCAATGACTATTGTTTTGGGGACTATAGGTGGAGCTGGGGCTCACAAAGTGAAATGCAAGAATATGGAGCACTCAATCCTGTTGGTAGTCCCTAAGACTGCTGCTTCTTGAACTGCAGGCAGAGCTCTGCTGGTAATTTCCAATGAATGCTGTCTCTGCGACTGCAGGCAGAGCTGGGGCCCAGGAACTAATTCATGGAGGTCAGAGAGCAGTCATCACCATTGCCGGTAGTAGCCAACACCAAGTACAAGTTCTTAATGATACAGAATTTGAGTGGAGCAGAAATAACTCAAAAGCAACTGCATCACCAAAAGCTCACCCCAGCATGGGTGACAGATCACAAAAGCTGGAAACCAGTGCCTGAATGAGGGGCATATCAAGTGAAATTATTTTTATGTCTTTCTCTGTTCCAGCTACTCTCTCTTGATGTTTCCTGGACCTCTCCTCATGGCTGAATCCTCACTATCACCTCTAGTCCTTCTCTTATTCCCCATCTACCCTCTCATTTTCATTTTAAGATGCTGTAGAAGATGGTGGAATAGATTAGCTCTCTTTCTATACTTCATTTCCCCAATTTTCTGAACACCAAATACATTTAATTTCAAGCACTGTCACTTCATCATTGGTCCAGTCCCAATATGAGGGAAAAAAGCTTATTATATGAGGGGACTACTCTTAAGTTGAGATAAGGTTAGTCTCCTGAAAGGAATTAAACAGATGTATACAAAATAGTCACCTTAGAAAACAAACTACTTACTCCAGAAATAGAATATTACTAAAAATAGATAGAGTCTCCTCTAGAGTTGTTTTAGGGTACATGATACATTCTATGGAATATTTGTGTAGATTATATGACTTTGGGTATTGCTTATTTAAAAAAAAACACGTCAGAGAATGCATCAGACAAACAGTGGTTTTCAGACCCCATTAGAAGTCAGACATTTATCATGGAGAAATATTTAAAGTTAAACCCCTTTCACGGTTGTGTTTAGATAACTTTGCAGAATTTGCCTGTCCTCACTCAAAGGGGAAGTTGCCATTTGTCTCCCTGAGACCAATGATTCACAATAACCACAGTCATCTAAGAATAAAATAGCAGTCTCTGGGATCCTTACTCAGTATGAAGATCTTCAAAGACTGGACGAGGTATAAAAATGGTGGCTCCTACCCAGAAGCACTCAGTGATGGCCCCTGGAACTTCATCTAACAACATGAGCAACTTTTTCATGTTTTCAGTTAGATCTCTTGAAAATGTCAGATGGGCTGCTGTACTACAGCTCATTGATACTGGCAAATGCTGCCAGATTTATTCAAAATAATGGTCCAAAAGCCCATCTACACTCTTACTCACATTTCTGATTGCCACTACACACTCTCCTTCCAGCACTGATCCAGCCCATGGCACATACAGCATATGCAAGCTATTTATTAAGTAGATAGAACGTTTGCTTACTGCCCATATACTGCCTGGATGAGGCAAAAAGGGGGCCGACTTGAACATGCACTTTAGGATGAGAGCCTCAGAGGAATTGTCCTGAACATGATGGAAATTCTGCATCATGATTTCTTATCCACTGTATCATGGCCTACCCACTTTATCACGTCCTCCCCACTGTATCATGTCCTCCCCACTGTATCATGTCCTCCCCACTGTATCATGTCCTCCCCACTGTATCATGTCCTCCCCACTGTATCATGTCCTCCCCACTGTATCATGTCCTCCCCACTGTATCATGTCCTCCCCACTGTATCATGTCCTCTCCACTGTATCATGTCCTCCCCACTGTATCATGTCCTCCCCACTGTATCATGTCCTCCCCACTGTATCATGTCCTCCCCACTGTATCATGTCCTCTCCACTGTATCATGTCCTCCCCACTGTATCATGTCCTCCCCACTGTATCATGTCCTCCCCACTGTATCATGTCCTCCCCACTGTATCATGTCCTCTCCACTGTATCATGTCCTCTCCACTGTATCATGTCCTCCCCACTGTATCATGTCCTCTCCACTGTATCATGTCCTCCCCACTGTATCATGTCCTCCCCACTGTATCATGTCCTCCCCACTGTATCATGTCCTCCCCACTGTATCATGTCCTCCCCACTGTATCATGTCCTCCCCACTGTATCATGTCCTCTCCACTGTATCATGTCCTCCCCACTGTATCATGTCCTCCCCACTGTATCATGTCCTCTCCACTGTATCATGTCCTCCCCACTGTATCATGTCCTCCCCACTGCATCATGTCCTCCCTACTGTATCACTTCCTCTTCAGTAATATTTTGTGACAGTAAGATGTTGGAGACTCTCACATGGACAATATTAAAATTTAATTTTAAGAAAATTAAAATTCTCCATCATCCTTATTTTCTCATTTCAAGGTACATATATATATGACACATACATAACACACACTCATGCACACATTTAAATGTGTTGAAAATGCGTACTAACTTATAATATTTCCATGAACTGAAAAAAACCTATTACTAGAACACAACTTCTCAAATCATCCAGCTAAATGTTTTTCAGATAATTCTTTCCTTTAAAACACATTTAAGGTTGTTCATATCTGTCTGTGGCTATGTGCACATGTAAATGGAGGTGCCTGTGGCATTCTGAGAGTGTGTCGGGTCCCCTGGAGCTGGAAGTCAAGGCAGATTCTATTTTTATTTGTAAAACTTTTTTTATTAAATCTTATTACATATGCATTTATATTATTACACATATACACAATAAACTATCTATAGCAAGAAGAACCGTGAAACAATCAGGAATTATATGTGTGTGTGTGTGTGTGTGTGTGTGTGTGTGTGTGTGTGTGTTACAATCATAGTGTTTTGGCTACTTGTATTTGGTAGCTTTAAAGAAAACATCTTTCCTATCTTGGTGAGTCTAAAATTCTGAATGTAAATCAATATCTATCATATCTCCTCATTATCAACGTAAAATATCTATCTAGAACTAAAGATGTCTACCGCCTAAACAACTAAGCTTACTTGCAAAAGTAAACTATCTGGTGTCTAACGCCATCAGAGACCTGAGAAGGAGCAGAATTGATTACCTGAGAGTACAGGGAGTGCAGGTTTTAATGTGGGTGCTGGGAACCAAACTCTGGTACTTGGTAAGAGCCGCAAACGCTCTTAACAACTGACCATTAATCCAGTTTCTGGATTTTTTTTTCATACTACATTCTAGGGGCATGCATGTGGTCCAAATCTCAAAAGTTTCTTATTAAGAAGAGGAAGAATAGCAGGCTCCCAAGGAGAGACTTGATACCCTATGAGCATATACAGGGGGAGGAGGTCCCCCTCAGTCACAGTCATAGAGGAGGGGAGTAAGGGGAAAATGGGAGGGAGGGAGGAATGGGAGGATACAAGGGATGGGATAACAATTGAGATGTAATATGAATAAATTAATAAAATATATTTTAAAAGGAGCTATAATTCATCAGATAAGCCAATTGTTTTCAGTTACTAATTTTTTCTTGTCCCCAGTGCCGCTCTTAATGTCTGTCTTTAAATGGAGTCGTGTCTTCCTTCCTGGCTGACTGGCGATCAGTCTTTGGTAGTGGAGGGTGTGGTGAAGGGCTGGAAGAGAAGGTGGCTTCTATTCTTGAGTCTCACGTGATTTAGTTCTTCTGTGGTGCTGGTAGACATTCAGAGAAACTCTTATCCTTGAGACTAAGTACCATAATGCCAGAGACTATATTTGAACTCTAGAAACTAGAAACCCCCTGGTGTGGCAAATCCCTATTAATATCCACGTTTCCAGGGGTCGGCTTGGGGGGTCTACATTTGGTCCAGGTCCCATCTTCTAAATGACCATGATACGTAAGAAGAAATATTTCAGACGCCCTTCCTTCTAGAAGATGTGTACTTTGTTGCTGTTCATTTCCTTCCTTACACATGTTCTACATTGTGATTATTCTCTGGTCCTTTCTTTCCTACTCTCTCTTCTTTTGCCTGCCCTCCCTCCACTAGTTCCTGTTGTAATAACCATCCACAAGACAAACACAATAGCAATTTCTGTATCTAGTGTTACTGAGTGGAACCGTGAACCTGGAGACCAAGAGCAAAGATTGATACATTGAGAGTCACAGCATTGGGAAAGGAATTGGCCCAGGTCCAGGGACACATTTGAGCTACAACTTCAACATGACCTACCTTCACCTGCAAACTTATGATACAGTGAATCATCCCAAAAATATCTGGGATACTTTGAGTTTTCGGATGAAAGGCAGCAGAAAATATGCTAGAGTTTCTCAAAAACTTCATTAGGAACACTGCCTGCCCATTGCTATGAACTAAGAATCTGGTTTGGTTTACTGTAAAGATGGATTCTGGTCTTCTAGCCTTAAAACACACTTCTCTAGCTGCCCGGACAGAGGAAGGATAGAGAGTAATCTGAAAACTGCTCGCTGTTCTGAAAAAGAGTTCAGACATTTTGATTTTTTTAAGACTTAGAAGAAAAGAACCCTTTTCTTCATTTTATTTTCATTTCTGTCTTCCATTGTACCAGCTTCAACTTACTACAACCATTTTTCTCCCTACATTTTGTACAGGGGAAATAATAGCAATAAGCATGCTCTTATACAAATAGAATCTTCTCAGTGAAGCAAATTATATGAAACATAACTAAGATGCCTTCTATTTCCCATATGAACTGGGTATTATGCATACTGCCTCACCAAAGCGCCCCAATAGCATAGGGAGTACCATTTTTAGTGAAATTAGCTCATATTCAAAATATTTTAAATTTTACTTTGAAAAACAAATGACTGACTGACAGACTTAGGGAATCCTTGGGAAATATATCCACTCATTTCGTGTCTCATTAAAAATGTTTAGAATAAGCTTGAATCTTTTAAGAAAGGTAGGATGCTTTCATTACAGGAAAAATAAGCCACCTATCCCAAAACAGTTGCTACCTGCCTTCTTTGTCCCGGAGCATCAAAGAACAAAGGTGATGAACCGAGCTGCTGAGGGCAAAGGGCAAGTTGACAACCTCCCAGCATCTCTAGCAGAAGGTCTGTGCTGCACCCTATGTCTGCAAAGAATGGCTGTAGAACATTGTGTGGACATAGAGAAGTAGCAAAAAAATATAGAAAGCTTTACTTTTTCATTAATTTCTCCTCACATTTTTTTTTCTAGGTCAATTCCAGCCATGAAGATCTGACCACAAGATAATGAGCATAGTTCTAACATAAAGCCAAGTGCTGCATAAAGTGGCAGAGCTCACCAAAAATTAAGTAAATAAATTACAAGTTTATTACTGGCATATACTCCTTGGTTTAATCAGGGTAGGAAATTTGCAAGTGTTTGTCTGTAAATATGTGCCTTCCAAATTCCAATCCTATGAGGTTTAAATTCTAAACATTATATAGTCAATACAGAGTTTACACAGTGACTGCGAGAAAATCTATGTTTATGGGACCAGTACTACATAAAGCAGTGTTTTCAAGTAATAACATGGAAACCTTGAATCTCTAAACTGTTTTCCCTCAGAATAATTGTCAGCTTTAGCACTGCAAATGGCTTGACAAGGCAATAAACCTTTGTGACTCCACAGACCCCGCCTTAGTTTAAATGGTTACAACACGGCATTTGTTGACCATTAGGCAGAGTTAGTCTGACGGACACCCTGCCCCTACCCTGGCACATGCACTCCTGTGCCACACCTAACAGCAGTAAGAAGACTCAGAGCATGAGGACGAGACTTGGAAAATGTCCCATGGTTCCCTCAACCCTCATCTCATTAATACATGCTCGCCTGTGCCTTCCTGAGAGAACCAAAGGAAGGAAGTACATGTATGTGCTCATTCTAAGGGGTAGGGATCTTCATAGCCAGAGAGATCTGAAGGAACACAATCACGTTTGTAACTTTCCTACAGCAGGCTCTTCAGATCTGTGGCCTTCCACCTACTATTTGGGATACAAGATCATAGGTGCTTGTTTTTGCTTTTTCTGAAAAAAATAAAATAAAATAAAAAACCAAGTATTGCCTTCTTTTACTGAGGAAGGGACAGTTATGTGTTTAGAAACTGCCTGTCCTACAATGTAGCCTTTGAGGAGAGCTGTGCTTGACGCACGTATGGAACAGAAGGACATGCATTTTCTGACCTAATGGGAATGTGATAGCAATGTAAGCACGGCATGCATGTATTAGGTCATATTCATGCCCAGAACTTGTGAAGCAGGAAACTACTTTGAGAAGTCCCCACCCCCTTCCTGCTTTTGGTTTTGTTTGGTTTTACATTTGTCTACATATGAAACAAGCCTCAAACAAAATGCTGAGGTCTCACTTAGAGGGAAATTGTTAAAATATAGTACTGCACAAACGCTCTAACACAGTGCTGGGATGTCAGGTTGTTTTCAGCTTGGGGTGGGGCTGGTAGCTCACGCGGCTTCCTGCCTTTAACACTTACCATCCTATATGGTTTGATTTGGATGTATGGAGGCTGTCCAGGATTTTTATGTCCCCCTTTATTTTTCTTATCATTTCTAAACTGTGCCCTTAAAAATAATAGCCTTTTAGAATCACTAGAAAACGAAAATTTATCTTTCTCACCTTATGTTCATTTTCCTCCAAACACACATATCTTGTGGGCGTCCTTCCATAAAATAAAATATAATCAGCCACTTACAAATACAAAATAAACCCAGTTTACCCTAATAGAGTTGTTATTACAAAGAGAAACATCTATTGATACACAGAGGCAGCTAATAAAAGGATGTAGCTATGTGATATTTTCCCTGTCCACAAATGCTAAGATCTTCAATTCTTTTTTTTTTTTTTCCTAAATTTTCTGTTAAACTAATTCTGTGTGATAGGCAAATATGTCCTCCACATGCTGGTGAATTAAAATTCAGCTTTCAGTGAATAAGATTAATTGCCTCTTCAGACAAAGCTGGATTTGCGCTCCTATTAGAGAAAGGGGCGGGGGTGGGGGTGCTAGAAGCAAGGGGCAGGGTGCCAGCTAGACTGAGTATTCAGTTACACGTGAAATGATTTGTAATTCTGAGTAATCACTTAGGACAAGCCCTTGCACCATTTTATCTATACATGACTCTAGGCCAAAGTCAATACTCATAGTAAAATAATGAGATGAAGCTAACTGAGCCCTTTTATTAATGCTCCTAGGAGCAAATCTGATGCTAGAGTTTCTCCCATTGAAAGTATCTACTTCTTCCTAAAAAATGAACAAGTGGGTCAGGACACCCAGTAGCAGCAAGCATACCTGTTTCAGCAAAATTATAAACAACAGACCCTTCTTTCCTCCCCCATTTCTGTTTGTGCACCAGGCTTCACCCAGCCGCAGGTGAAAGCACATGAATTTTGCATTACCTCTAGGCTCATTAAAGAGATCTGGCTCTCACCTAATAGTTTCCCCTGACTTGGGACACACACACACACACACACACACACACACACACACACACACACAGAGAGAGAGAGAGAGAGAGAGAGAGAGAGAGAGAGAGAGAGAGAGAGAGAGTAGACCTCAAGGAAAACAATGCACAGTACTTTTTCTTTCTCTCTTGTCTTATGGAAGAAAATCAAATGTTCTAGCAAATATGCAGCACGGTTTCAGAGCCAACACGGAGCCGTGAGGGAAATGAGATGGGTAACCAGCTGTTCAAGGTTCCTGGGAGGAGACCCTGGAGAGAGAGTGGATGCTAAGATGGAGGGTGAAGGGAGAATCATGCTTTTTCAACCTCAGGATTTGTTTTTCTGTGTTGTTATTGGTCAGGTTTCCATTCCGACAAATAGATTCCACCAGTAAATAAATAGCCACCTCATTGCATGGCAGGCAACGCAATAATCTCTGTGTTGTTGAAGACCTGAAACTCCAATAGGGAAATTAAAATATATCCCTATGTCATTTTCTAAAGCTTGAGGAATGGGAGAAAGAAGCGAGTGCACGTGGTGGGTAGATGCCATTTCTTAGTGGAAAAACTCAACATGATGTGTCTCTCCACAGGAAAAAGGAATCTCTATAGCAACTTTTCCTTATTAAGACAAATATTACCATATACCATATAATTTGTCTCCTAAGCCAGGCCAAATAGGTATAATAGGTGAAGGGAATAAAGAGAAAAATATTCCAGATGTGGTGTCTACCAGCTGGATGTCTTTTTACCTCCCTTAGGCTATCTTTGAGCAGAGTTTTTTCAAATATCTGGTCATATATTTTGACAGAAAATTGTTGTGAAAAGCAGTGTTTACGTGAACACATAACCATAATCATTTACAGACCTCCTTCCTCTGCTTTTTTCAAATTACTGAAGTTTTGAAAAAAATCCAAATAAGTAGAACACGGAGAAATTTCAATTAAACCATTAATTCCTTGTAACATTTGTCAGATTTGAGCTTTCAGTAAATGCTGACAATAGCTTTTTGTGGAACTCACTTTCATTAGTGTGTTTTTTAATAGATACAAGGAAATGTAAAATTGTGTTCCAAACAGCTTATGTGAAAGGCTGACCAAATAATGCACAGGACACCTTGGAGATGTTTCTGGGGGGATTCAAGTGCCTACTCGGGAAGTATTTACTGAGTTCATGACAAAGGCTCAACCTTGAGAAGCCCTTTTGCAGGAGATCAGGGATCATTAAGGATTTATCAAAGGAAAGTGTGATCAGATGTGTGGTGTTAGAAGATGAATTGCTCCCAGGGACCAACTGGAGAGCACAAATACCAGGAGGTGATAAGAAGGCAGCACAGAGAAGTGGGTCCAGTGGCACCGCTCTGGAAGGGCACAGCTGTGGCATCAGGGTCTGCAGGAAGAAAGCTTATTGGTCGTTGATCCTGGGAGAATGGTGGGACCAGAATGATTTCAAGTTCTTAGCTTTGGCTCCTGCTGTAAATGCTGCTGTGAATGCTTACATGGGTTTATCACCATGCAGTTTGTAGGATATGCACATATGAAAAGTTTAATGCAGTTCTAGGGTCAGATAAGATAAATTTAAAACCTTTGTTGCTGAATCTTTGTGAGACATGAGGACGTTACTCTTTAAACATGAAAGAACAGAGAGAATGAAGGGATTTTGATAAGAATGGTTAATATACGAAAAAAATGGCTGGAGACATAACTCTGTAAACAAACCACATAATGTGCTAACCTAACAACCTGAGTTGAGATCCGCTTAGGGAGCTGGAAGCTTTAGCATCTGTGACCTCTACCTAGAGACATGAAGCATGGCCAGGAGAAGAGCTGGATGCTTCTGACTTCTACTATCTTGCATCAGCAGACAGAAGCCCCCAACTTTCTACAAACAAAAGAAAACAGAAAACACAGGAGTTTTCAGAAATGAGCATAACATTAATAATCACTATTAATTTTTTTATCATCACTATAGCCAGTTGGAGATATTCTGTAGGTAGAGGAAATGTTCTGTAGAGAACTATTAAGCCATTTTTAGACACAGCTACTCAGAACGAGAGCATAAGGAGGAACACAACATAACAGCATATTTGGTGAAAGTGCCTTATTGGACAGATGTGTTCAACGAAGCTAAAGTGTGCTTCTAAGGAAAGGAAGATAGTCCTTGTCACATGTGGGTGTGTGAGATGGGCAGTCAACAGTATCATGTGCTGGTTGGATAAAGCCAAAAAATGTCCACCGTGTTTCACAAATTGGAAGCCATTGACGCCCTTCACATGTATAGCTTCAGAAAAAATACACCCATGTGAGTTGAAGAGCTAAAATGTTCATACACATGAGAAAACTCTAGGGTGGAAAAAAGAGTCTTAAGGTTTGGCTTGCTGTCTGTTTTAAGTAAGTTCAGCTCAAGTTTAGAGGAATGACTCACTACAGCAGGAGATTAAAATCATTCAAGGAAGGGAATCTGAAAAAAGTGAAAAAAAATGATGGAATAATGAAAAGAAACCAAAAGAAGAAAGGAAAAGAGAAAGGGCTTAGGCCTTGGGTAACAGAGGCCATTTTCTTCCTTCTTCTATGAAAAGAGAAATAAAAAATTTGACATGGAATAAGCTGGAAGTCCAAAATATGAAGGTGAGTACATTCCTGCCAGAACCTCACGTTTCCCTCTAAAGTGTAGTTAAATGTCTTGTGACTATGAAGGGCCGATCCAGGGAGGTAACCTCTAGGAGATTCCTAAGAATTTACAGTAATAAGGGGCAAGGGAGTTGGCCAATGTCTTGTAAAACCTAGCAGGCTATATCAAGGCTTGTAACAAATGGTATGCTTATTTGATTTTCTTTAGATATTTCTAAAACTTGGGTGGCTGTGAGATCAAAGAAGATGGATTGTGGGTTTAATTTAAGTTAATTTTTATAGCACACAGGTGGCAGAAGGACTAAGCAATAAAAGGAGAGATGACATTGCAGAGCATGGCGTTAAAATAACAAACCAGGGTTTAGTAAAGAAATGTGTGGCGGCAGAGTGAAGAGAAAACAGAGGACTTAAGTGTAAGGTTCAGTAAAACTGAAGAAGGGAGAAAGGAGAGCGGGAGAGTGAGAACAATGAACGGGCAGAGCGGAGGAGAGGCATTATAAGGTAAGGTGACCCGTTCCAAGCTTTAGTGAAATGGTATGGTGGTGAACAGGACTGGCGTCTAGATTACTTAATGGTTGGTATTGCATGGTCATGAAGTTAGCTGCTCCTTGCTCTGGAGTAAGGTCATGGTGCTCAATATACACAACCAAGAATCAGTGTAGGGTCCCAATGGCAAAGAGTTCCACACAGAAGGAAGGAGCACTCAGGCACTGAATGCTAGGTAGCCCACGCACTAATTCTCTCATTCCAGTGACTTGTGTAGACTACAATGTTCTGGGTGAACAACATTTTTAGCTATGGGTTCACTGACTAAAGAGTGAAGAAGCCAAGGACCATCTTGGCTGATGTGAAGCAAGGATGCTTGACATCATTCACAGGCACATGAAATTGTCTAGGACATTAGTGGAATTGATAGAGAACATACCCAGGGGATGCTTAAGTCTTCAGTAAACACAAAGCAGTGACTGATAGAAAAGAGCAGTGAGGATCTAGTGAAAACTCCATGACTTGGCAGTTATAAGTGATTCAGAATGCAGAAAGCCAGTAATGTGAGAAAAGCAAGTTGAGGTCAGGAGGGCCGCCATTACTCTACTCAGAATAACTTAAATTTAGGGAGTTTTTTCCAAGATACTTGACTTCATTTTCAATTTCTCTCCAGTTCATTAAAAAGGCTAACGTCTATTTCCTCTGCTTCTCAGCTTAAGATATTTGGCTTTTGTTATTATCAATATTCATTCCACATAACATGATTTCTGGACCCAGTCTATAGATAAATATTATCAGTATTCTTTGACATAAGGCAGATGGTGAACATTGTTACTCGAGACCTTCTTTGGCTTCTACTTAAAACAATGGCAAGCAAGTAGCAGCTGTGTGGTGAGTCCTTGAGATTGTTGTTAGGATCCTGGGGACCTCAACTACATAGTTCCTCTTTCTACATCATTCCTGTTTCTCACTCCTTTTATCTTTTTATTTAGTATTTTCTCTCTTAATTTCTGTTTATATCTATGGCTAGTCTTTTTTAAAAAATGTTTTATTAATTTATTCTTGTTACATCTCAGTGGTTATCCCATCCCTTGTATCCTCCCATTCTCCCCTCCCTCCCATTTTCCCCTTATTTCCCTCCCCTATGACTGTTCCTGAAGGGGATTTCCTCCCCCTGTATATACACATAGGGTATCAAGTCCAAGGGGCATGTCCCATGAAAGTCTTCACTTATCAGGAAACTGGGACAGAGGGGAGGACATCTTATTGGGACTCTAGATGAGAGAAGCATGGGAGAATAGCAAAGTAGAAGGATCCAGAGGGTCCTAGAAACCTACAAGAAGAACATTATGATAGGCAGATTTGGGCCCAGGGGTCCCGCTCAAACTATGGCTAGTCTTATATTTCTAAAACTGTACAGAAACCATATTCTCTTAGATTAAAATCTAGAATGTTTTAGGTCTGTATGCATATACATACATACATAATGGGTAAATAAATATCTACTTACTGGCTCTATGCACTCAGATCTATATTTTGTATTAATTTTGTATTTAATTTAATTAATTTGCCCTTGATTTTTCATAGATCTGCTCTCAGTTATTTGCATTCTATGGCCACTGATGAATTAAATTGTCTTCCTTGGTTTCTCTGTGTGGGAGGAGATCCATCATTTACCCATCATTTTCCTAAATCTGTTTACAGATTCAATAGTTTAAGCTACTATGTTAAAAGTAAAAAATATTTTTAAAGTCAAAATAAAGCTGGTGCTGCTGTAATATTGACACTATTAAAAGCATCTATGCAAGTGTCTAGAATACATACTAACTAGGAGTAGTTAAAAAGATTTAAAAATAAGTGTTTATTACAAATTACAATTAAGGATGAATATATAAACATTTAGGTACTGGTTTGGGGTGAAAATTGTCTTGGTTGAAGGAGTTTTTCATTTTGAAGATGTTTTATTTCCAGGTTCTTACAGAGAGCACATAGAAATGGGCTCAATAAAAAGTGAGATTTTTCTATATTAAATAGAACAAAGCGACTCATATTTGTTATTCCTCATAAATTGTATTAGGAAACCATTTGTGCTTTTTCCCCTTAATAATATCTCTAGGAAAGAATGAAAGGAAGAAAAGAAGAAAGAAGAAGAGAAACCCCTTAACATTTTATTTGGTTATTTAAGAGTTCCCTTTGGAGTGGCGGTAGACAGATCTTGATATCACCATGTATAAATAAATAATATGATGCTTCTATGTCCAGATACAATTTTGAAATCAGATAAGTGGGTTTCATTTATCTCTTATTATTTTAGTGGTGGGAGGCCAAGCTTTCCCTGCCTTCAATTGCCTGCAGTCCTCCCAAGATTGCTCCCCTGGGGCCTCCGATGGCCTGAAGGATGTATTTAGGATCTCATCAGCCCTTTTAATCTGATTGCCATTCTACATTTGAATCTCTGCTCGTGGGTCCTCTCATAAATTGGAAAGAGCTGCATGCCCGCCCCCATCACTACACATGCTTTCATTTTACCTCCTACACCATGTCAGTTCATAACAGCACAGGAGTCCCACGTCCCACATGATAACGCTACATCAGTATGTAAATGTGTGTGCTAACAGTCTTCTCCAACAGTCAACAATGGAAGATACACCAAACACACTTTTAACTTTCTAAATGTGATTTAATAGGATCCTGGTTGTCAGTGAAGACTACATGATTTATAGAAAGATAAATGGATTACATCAGTACATGTCTCTATTTTTTTAAAACAAATATTTGCTTAACACTTAAAATATGCTAGGAATTGGGCTAGACATTAAAAACATGAAGATGAATAAACATGTTTCCTGACTTCAAAACCTCACAGACAAGGAAAGAGACAGTCATGTCCATAAATTACTATAATAAAACATGACCAAAAATACTTTAAGATTAAATTTCTCTTTAAGTAGAGAAGATGAACATACTAGCAAATGCACGGAAGGTCAGGAATGGTCAAGCTGGATACCACACAGAAACCAGATTTAACATAGCCTTTAAAGAAAGAATGTAAGAGAATAGAGGAAGCCATTTCGGTAAACGACACATATGCAGAGGAACACCCATGTCTCTCAATGGCTTGATATATAGGGCTCAGTGAGGTCCATCTCAGAAATTGGATGTTACAAATTCCTATGAGGCAATACTGATACTTGTGTTCAGTATCAAGATTTCCTCAACATAGTGGATGTCAAAAATCCAGTGCCAATGCTTGAGCTCTATACTATGCCTTATGGATCCAGGCTTTGTGGCAACTTGGGCTTGCTTTAAAAAGGTGCCTTTGATAATTTTTTTTTAAAGGCACTCATTTCAAAATGAAGAAAATGCCACGACTAGACATACGAAACAATGGTTAAAAATACGAGCTTCTCTTCCAGAAGACCCAGGTTGTTTCCAATACCCGCAGAGCAGCTCATAAGCATCTATAGCTTTCTCTATAACTCCAGGTTCCGAGAAATCTGGCATCACCTTCCGTCTTCCTTGGGCAGCAGGCACACACATGCTTCACGTAGATAAATAGAGACAAAGAACTGATATACATAATGTAAAAATGAAATAAAGGAAATGTATTTTACCCCTGTAGGACCCAAGAATTTTGAGACCAGGGGAGGCTGCCCAGAGCAAGAGTCGGTCCAGATGGGTCAAACTCTGAAAATCATCCTGAGATTGACAGGAGGAGGATAGCTTCCTCCTTGCCCTGCATCTGCATGCCCTGGTGTATGTAGCCTTATGGTTCTCAACTCTGCCATCCTTGAGATGGTTATTTAGCCTGGTGACCAGGTAACAGGTGAAACTCTCTCCTTTTAAGCGTATATTCAGTAATCATCTGCAATTCCTCTTCATCCAAGCAAAGCATTCCCAGCACCTTGGTCCTGGCCAAAGGTGTACACTCACCCTAAAGTCTTCTACCCACTCCCCAAAGGATTAAAGAGCCTTTGCTCCCCCGAATTAAACAAGCAATACTACTGAAGCTCTCCCCTGAGAAGTCTATTTCTCCAAAGCTCACCACCACCTGAGGTCTCTATCCGCAGCCACTCTTGCCTTGCTCCCTTTCCCTAGGATCCACAGTTTTGATCGTGGCATCATGCCACTACATGTGGACAAGTGGGGCCGGGAACAGCTGACATCTACATAAATTAGATGTCATAGGCTAGGGAAGAATTTATAGAAATTAAAAAACTGCAATTCCTAGCAGAGTTAACCTCCAAAACCTATGCCATTAGAATGTACTCCTTCCTGAAGATTCATGAGCAGTTAAGTGTTTGTAGGGAGAGACACTTCTTCATCGGTGTAGTCACTGGTGAGGGGCCCACGCTGTTGTAAATGAAGACTCACTCAGGCCTCTGTAAACAACCTAGTGAATCCCATTAGTTCACACAAGCATACACAAAATGTGTGAACGTAGACGTGGGACTAGTTGGGAGGAGGAAAGGCATTAGCAAAAGAGTGGAATGGAGACAAGAGAGAATAATGGTGTGTATGTGGGGTGTGTGTGTGTGTGTTAACATAATTAAATACATTATATATGTGAATGAAAATATAATGAAACCTGTTGTTAAATGTAGATAAAAAGTTCAACAGAACACATAAAAAATATCAAAAGAAAACTCATTCTGTCCTAGATCCCATTTCCTTTTGGTCCTTTGTATCCTTTAGAACACTTGCTACAATAATCTTTTAACCTCCCAGAGAACAGTAATCTGTTTTTCTTATCAATTCATTTTGATTTTACTCAGCTCCACAAGAGTTCACTTCCCTCCTTCCATTGCTCATGTGCCACAGATCCTCCTTATAGTCACTTGTAAAGGCTCTCAATTATCTAAGCCCTTTCCTCCTCCATCACATCTACCTTGCCAACACGATGATGAATTCAAGCATGTGTTTCCTCTGGGCCAGTGTTCTAGTTTCATTTCCGTTGCTGTGATAAGATATCCTAACAGAAAGCAACCCGGGGAGAAAAGATGTGTTTAAGCATACAATTCTAGGCCCATCATTCTGGGAGCTTCACGGTGGCAGGATACAGAAGCAGCGAGTCACAGCAACTATACAAGTAAGAGCAGAGAGAAATGAAAACGTGCTGCTTCATGCCTTGCCTCCACTGGCTCTACTCTGACGTAACCCAGAGCCCAAAGCCTGGAAATTGTGACACCTGCTTTCAGGCTGGGTCTCCTCACATCAATTAAGGCAACCAAAGTAATATACCACAGACATTCCAACAGGCCTACCTGATCTAGACAATTCCTCTCTGGCACCCTCTTCCCAGATGACTCTAGGTTATCTCAAGTTGGCAATCCAAGCTACCATCACAGCCAGCAGCTGCCAGACTGAGCACTGCTCAACAAAAAACCCCTAAACCAGCATCTAGGCTCAGGGTGAATTAATGATCACTGGTGTCCAAAGGTTTCACAGAGTCTTGACGTATCCTGCTCCTTTAGAGTGACTGCATAGTTTTCCATGTTCTACTGTCTGCTCCATTTTGGTCTTAAAAGGATATTGACCTCAGTTCACTGAGACTCTGGAAGACGTTCAATATCTATCACATTATCTTCTCATGAGTAGATCATCATCTACCGTCTCTACACTTATATAACCATGTTCCTTTCTTTTAGGGAAGATAGCATTCTTTTCAAAATAATTTTCAGTGTTTCTGGGTAACTGCTTTTAAAAATATTTTCTCTTTTGTTTCTTTTTTTTTATCTCTCTGTGATGGAACAAATTCACTCAACAGTCTTCTATGCTCTGGTATGTCTCAGATTTTGAAATACGTAAATCAGAACAAAATTCCCTTTGACCTCCTATGCCTCCTTCTACTTACAATTTCTCAGCCTTCCTTCAGTTCCAAGCACAACGCCATCACTATCCAAGACCCTCTTTTTTTTTGCGTCCTCATTATTCTAGTTCTTTCCTGGGTCGCTAATAAATTTTATGACAGCTCGCCTCAAGCAGCATGGAAGAATATGATCCTCTTTCTTCTATGACATAATTGTCCCTTCATTCTCATACTTTGTTGGTAATAGCTCTGTTTCTTTAGTTCCTCTCTCTCAATCTCAAAGCATAGTCTAAAAGAAGTATTTGTACGCAGGTGGTTTCTGAGAGAAGTGCCTCAAGGGTAACAGGAATGGGTGGAGGGGTTCAAGAAAACGAACACACAATCTAAGATATCTCACTGACAAGCAGTTTTACTTCTGTGAAGCAATGCATAGATGTACTTAGCCAAGAAAGGAAGCATGCGCACACAGCCGGGAACATATCAGGCTTCATTCCTAACATGAAAAGGTATTGTGTCTGTATTTGAATTGTCATAATTCCAAGTCACATTCATACGCAACTGGATGTCTTAAAATGGGGGCACTTGATAAGCAGGGGGCAACTTTGAGCACGTATTTTTGACTTTAGAAAGGGTCTGACCCAGGAGTGATCTTTGCCAAATGGTGATTTTTAGAATTTTCTTTAAACATAGTGTTTCTATTATCTTATTTTACTCTCAGATAGATCAGACAGTACATTTCTTTTACATTTCACAAAGTATAAAATCCTCAGAAAAATAAAAGAAGTATGTTAGGCAGGCCAGCGTGGTTGAGACAAGGTCTTCCCTAAGAAATGCACAGAACGCATTCTTATAATGAAGCCCACCATGGCATCATATTTGGGTGATTCCATTAAAATGAAATTTTAAAATAAAATCCAAATTAAAATGAATACATTTTAGAGCTAGATGGGCCCCAGACACAGATCAATTTAGTTGACTAATTGAGTTTATTTTATATATATATATATATATATATATATATATATATATATATATATATATATATATATATATATATATTAATGCAGCAAACAAAATGAGCCCAGAGAACTAGGGTTAAAATGATAATGTCTGCAATGATGAATAGTTTTCATGTTTTTATATAATCATACAAATCTTTCACAAAAATATTTTTTATATTACTAGGAACTCACACAAAGTCTAATGGTCACACATTACTAAAGACATGAAAACAGACACAGTATGTCTATTTGAAATTAATCTTTATATAATATTCCTGACTGGGACTTTTCTCTAGGTCCCACTGTTCTTGATTTAGGAAAAGATTGAGTTATAATGTTATAACAAAGTCAGTTCTTAAGGCCCAGTTGCACAGGTGAATTTTTAATTATATTTTAAAATATTCTTTCCTTTTTTTTTTTTTTTTTTGTATTATTAGCCAGAGTGGTTTATTGTGGTTATCCATGGATAACAATGTTTGGTACTTAACAAAGGCAAACAAAATTATTTTTAACATAAGATTTTTTGGGGGGTAATTCATTACATATTCTTGCTATAAAAGCTGTAGTAGACAGAAATTGACAACTTATAAAACCTGACATAGTAGCACACATCTACAATCGTAGAACTTGGGGTAGTCAATAGTTCATGCTAATCCTCAATTCAGTTTGAGGTCATACTAGGCTTTGTGAGACCCTGTAGCAAGAAACAGCACGGCAAAATTAAACAACAACAAAATCCCAAAGGGTGATCACTACCACAAAATCGGAAAATTTCAGGAACAAAATCCTAAAGAATAATCAGTATTGCAAAGTCTAAAGATATGATGGAAATAAGAGTTATGAGTAAAGATTCTTTTTTGATTAAACAAAGTATTAGCTCCATCACATAGTCAATAGGTTATTTTCTTTCATGAAAATGCATCTTTGGATTCTCCCTTTAGATGGTCTTGGTTGCTCATTTCACACAACATTTTCTTGCATGAGAGATTCAAACGGTGAACTCACCGCAACATTTTGAACTTTAAGAGTTATATGTAGAGTGGGGTCTGACTTTCACATGAACTCTGTTGTCCCATATTTGACCATGTCCCCTGGATGGGGAGGCCTGGTGGCACTCAGAGGAAGGATAGCAGGCTACCAAGAAGAGACTTGATACCCTATGAGCATATACAGGGGGAGGAGGTCCCCCTCAGTCACAGTCATAGGGGAAGGGTGTAAGGGGAAAATGGGAGGGAGGACGGAATGGGAGGACACAAGGGATGGGATAATAATTGACATGTAATATGAATAAATTAATAAAATATATTTTAAAAAGAATTATATGTAACTAATTTTATATATGTGTAATAATGTAAATGTATACATAAAATATTTTTTAAAAATTTAAAAACAACAAAAAATTATAAAAAGAAGCACACTTCATATAGGGTTACTTGTTTTAAAGACTAAAAGCTCCAAAAATTACTATATTTTATAAAAGTTTTGTTGTATATTTGATTATGTGTATGCATGTGTTTGAATGTGTCTGTGTGTCTGTGTACACATAAGAGTATGTGCTCACAGAGGCCAGAAGAGGACACCTGATCTCCTGGAGCTGGGGTTAGAGGTCATTGTCAACTGCCTATTGTAAGTACTAGGAACCCAACTCAGGTCATCTGCAAGAGTAGTACTCACTTTTAACCACTGAGCCAGCTCTCTGGGTCCCAGATAATTTCTTTAGTGTGTGGAAATTATATGTCCTCATATCCTAAGAAGCATATCTTCCGGTGAGAAGCCCTATCAATCACTGTCACGTGGCAACGGCTACAAGGGCGGCATAAGCGTGTACAGTCTGCATTATGCCAATGCACACAGCCCATCAGAACTCCTGAGAATGAGGCCAAGTGTTTCCCATAGACATTCTTTCCTTCAGAAATTCCCCCCCCACGCCACATATGTCACAGCACACAGAGTGACTCGCAGATGCACACAGACATTACTTGACTAGCTCTACAGTATGAATGCAGCCTGCCAGTTTTTTATGTTGATTCTGGTTTTAATAAATATGAAAAATCATTTACGTGTTTAAATATGAATGTCAAGGAATTTAAGCACTCACATAAGGTATTTAAAAGAACAATGTCTATATAATAAAAATACTTGTCAAGAGCCCCAAGAACACAACACATGACTGGAATGGAGAGAGGGGTATGGAAGAAATTATTCATTTGTCAAGACTCTCCCAACGCAGGACATTACTTCCAAGCTAGAGGGCTTACCAGGCCCCGCCCTGAAATGTAAGGCAGTATTTAGCAGTTATGTGAACAATGACTTTGAAGACTGCTAAGAGCCCCATGTGAGGTTTTTATTACAAAGGCCCTATTTCAGATATGTCAGGTTTAACTTGAAATTGTAATTTCTTCCATAGAAGTCAGGGCTTGACTTCTTTTCTAGGGTATTTTGGTTTCCCTTGTTTGGAGGCCGGGTGACTAATGATGCCCTGGAAACGATTAACTTAAAAAGCAGCAGCTAAGAGCATTTGATCCTCCTTTGATGAAGTGTGAACACTAGATCCTTTCCCCCAAAGTGGAGCTGGACTAAGCTAGCTCTGAGGGAAGGGAGACACTGGGAGTGGAGCGGTGGGGGCGTGCATTCATTATGGCTCCTTTATCTCTCAGAAGCTATTTCAAGTGATCACTCGTGGAAACGGCTGATAGTCAATCTCCTATTCTCACTCTGCATTTGACATCAAGGTTGTCAATACGACATAATCATCTCTGTCAAAAGCATCATTCATTTCCAAACTGCAGAGTTATTTACAGTCGTGTCTTCACTCAATGTAACACTACCACTCAACACTCAGCTGTCCTCTCTCTGTTCTGACTAAACATTCGGGCAGACTTCTAAAGAAACTCTATTTTAGGTTAGGCTAACAACCTGAAAATGAACCCAGAAAGGAAAACTGCTTCCCTTGTCCAAATACCATTTGGACAAATGGATAAAGTTTTTCATGAAACTGCCATTTCAAAACGAGTTCTGTTTGGTAAGAGACACAGTGCTGAAAAGTGACATTTATAATGACAGCAATATGGATCCCCATTAACGAAGACTGGGTCATATTGTGCTCTAATTATAACTATTTTGAATGTGGTGTGGTGTGGTGGTGGTGGTTTTGTGTGTGTGTGTGTGTGTGTGTGTGTGTGTGTGTGTAATTTACAAATCAATTAAAATAACAGTGTTTCCCACTGAAGAGCCTACTATAAATCTGTTTACAGAAACACGGCTGGTATGGGCCTTTGATTACAGTTAAATAGAAAATACTGTGAGGAAAACTTAGGCTTATGTGTCTCAGCATGAGGATGAGTAGCTATTGCCTCGCTGCATTCTGCAATGACAGCAAGGTACTAAAGGCTGTGCAGCATACAAAGAAATGACATTGATACAAAGAACTAGGGGCTAGTGGAAATCAGCAGGGTTCTTAAGAGGGCTTGGCTCACTCATCCCTTTCATCTTCTCTGTCAGAGAACAAGTCTTAGTATATAACCAAAACTCTGCATTTCCCAACAGCCCTAAGTTAGCTTCCGCTGTTCTTGTTCTCCTAGCAGAAGACATAACAATGGCCCAGAAGGGAGGGATGGAGCTGAGAAAACTCCGAGGTAGGTTTCAAGCTTATTTGGCAAACAGAATTTGGGTATCTAATGGCTTCCAGAAGTTATTAATTCCATAAATATTATCACTCCAGATGGGGTTCTTTCCCCTCGGTATCAAATGGCTAAAATACATGAACCATAGGATAAATCAGACTCTCGCTACAAATTCAGTTTTCCTGATATCTGAGCATCTTATACTAATAGTTACTACTAAGTGTAAGGATTTTGTAAAGTGGTTACTTTCTGTAGCTGACGTAATCTAGCCCCTTCTTGTGAATATATTATCATTGTTCCCATTTTATGGGTGAAGTAACTCTAATTAACAGAGATTTAGAAAGTTTCCTGGAGTTCTGTAGTTAGTACTAAAAGTAGTGTGGATCTACCCTCACTGTCTACATAAGTATTATGGTTTTATCCAGAGTTGCTCTTCTGATTCTTCTAACCGTGGTGGAGTAGGAAGTAATCGGGGTCCAATCCTTCAACAGACCGTTGAAATTTTGACAGCTCCCATTGTAAAATATTCCCTATGGTTTTGCTGGGGTGCAAATGTGAGTGTCTCGCTCTCAATCAACATTTTTCTTAGCCAGATCCACCAATCACACCAAAATGATCGAGTATTTTAATCCGCACTTTTTAGCTCATGCACTGATTCTGTTTTCCTTCTCAGTGCTATTGAAGATGTGAGGAAATTGAAGTAGTTGGCATCATGGCCCCACTGGCATTTCCTCCTGTTTTATGTCTCATCCTTGGCTCCCTGAGGTATACCCATCCTGACTCCACTTTGTTTGAAGAGTGCACCTCTCTCTCTCTGTCTCTCTCTGTCTCTCTCTCTCTCTCTCTGTCTCTGTCTCTCTCTGTCTCTCTGTCTCTCTCTCTCTCTCTCTCTCTCTCTCTCTCTCTCTCTCTCTTTCTCTCTCTCTCTCTCTCTCTCTCTCACACACACACACACACACACACACACATACACACATAGAGTCACTTGATTTTTGTCCAGCAATGCCAATCCTTATTTTTATGTTCTCCCCCCCCCCCATCTAGGTCCCGTGTTTTTCTAGAGTTATGCAGGGCCAGGGTACCATGACCCTGAGAACATGCTAACTTTAAATTTTCTTTGTAATTCCTTGTCTATCCTATTCTCACAGTGTGCATTTTCCATTACTAGAGTCCACTGTACTCAAATCCCATCCATCTTTTATCATGATCTTCCTAAAACTTCTATTATTTCTTATTCATAAAGCATGAAAAGAAATATTGAGCCCTATTTTTTCATTACATACACACAGTTACAGCAACTAGAAACAATATTTTCTACTCTGGAGTAACTCATACATAATAATAATTGTGAGGTCTTTTTAATGAACACATCATTTACAGTGATTGTTACTGTCTTCATGCATGTGTCTATAATTATACATATTATGCTGTTTCACCTTCCTGCTGCTCATGTTCTTGATTAAAATAAAAAAAAAAACAAAAGTCCAGCTTATAAGCATTAGTTATTGAATTGTCACCTCCTTACTCTACTTATTGACAATAATTTGGAAATAGCAAACATCAAGTCTGATTTATTAGGCCATCCATTTACCATGGCCTGGGGCCACTTCTAAGTGATTAATGATGTGTGAGCTTGTTGCAATATTAAAGAGATCAACCTGAACCCTAATTCTAAGCATAACAACTCTTTGGAGGCTTGCAATAATTTGCTTATTTTTTATTTCTAGATAGTAACAATTAAATAAGTTAATCACTGTTACTCTTCACTTTAAAAAATAGGCTTAGATAACCTAAATGTCAGTACTATACTTCTCATGAAAACATGGGTGTCTTCTGAAATCACGTAGCTAGTGGTAAATAATATTGGATAAACATGCACGTACACACACACACACACACACACACACACACGTGTGCATACAACTACACAATTCTAAATGAATAAAGGAAAGGGTCTTTCTGGGGGCATCTTACACAAAATGTATAATTATGTAGTTATTTTAGAAACCTTCTTTTATTATAGCTTTCATTTTCAAGAGAAATTTAGAATCTGACTTCCATTTTTTAAATACATCATTCTTTACTTTTTTCTACATGGTAGCTAGAGCAAGTAATGTTGAGAAAGAAAGGAAAGTGGAGGATGGATGGTGGTTTTCCAAGGCCACTGGCTTCTCTAGGGCTTGCGCCCAGACTGGATTTCTGCCTTTGGCTCTTCACATCCTAATGTTTACATCAGAAATGCATTACATCCTGTGAAGAGTAAGCCTTAACCATTTAAAAAATATTTGCATTATCCTCTGGTTAATTCAGTGAGAAAAAAAGAAAAACAACCTTTCCTATTAATTTTACTTTCTGATCTCTAATTTCCAATGAAATCAATCCTGAAAAATATATAGTAAATATCATAAAAGTATTTACTCTTTAATCCAAAAGACATTTCAAAAACCATACAGTCCTTTATGTTATAATTTTCTCTTAGATTTTACATTTTTATAGAGATATTATCAGCTAAGAGATTTCTGATTGGAAGAGCAGACATTACCTCCTGGCTACCATATACAAATAAATCATAAAGCAATAAAAAAAACCAGTTTATCAGTGCACATATATTTTAAGAATAATTAGGGAAATTGGGGTTCCCATTTTAGCTTTGTAGTCTCACTAATAAAATAATTTTAAAATAGTGTTGGAAGAAAGTTGCAGAACAATTTTATTAAAGTTTGAGGGAAAACAAGCAGACAGGCAAGGTGTAAACCTCAAGAGATGCCAAGAAGAGAAGGTGCAGAGGAGCCAGAGCTGTGCACTGTGCATTGTTACTTAGGGTCTGAGGAAGCAGACCCCTTCTGCCATGGAAGTTGGCTAGCAGCTATATGGCAGAAGGGGAGGGGTGAAGAAGAGTGAAAAACAGAAACTTCCAGAGAGAAAGTTTGCTTACATGTCTGGTCAGTATGAGAGAGAGAGAGAGAGAGAGAGAGAGAGAGAGAGAGAGAGGGACAGAGAGAGAGAGAGACAGAGAGAGAGAGAGAGAGACAGAGAGAGAGAGAGAGAGAGAGAGAGAGAGAGAGAGAGAGAGAGAGGACAGAGACAGAGAGAGAGAGAGAGACAGAGAGAGACAGAGACAGAGACAGAGAGAGAGAGACAGAGAGAGAGAGATGTTACACTTTTAACTCAAACGGTGGGCAGGCTACATGGTTGAGTTCTATGGGGAAGAACTATGGGGGAAATATATCATCTTATTAAAGGAATAATTATCCCTTCCGTCACTTTAGCATATCTTTAATTGAATCAGCTTTACTGGAAGATAGACTCCTGGCTAGGTGATTGGCTGGCCCAACTGTATTAAATCTTAAGAGGAGTGAGAATTGTATGTAATATTCTAATTGTTAGAGCAGACCAGAATGTCATGTCTTCACCAAAGGCCAGAAGTGTTCCAAGGAGGCCAAAGGATGGGCAGAGCTGGTATTTTACCTTCCTAATATTACCAGAAAAAAATGCAAGTGGGGTTCAAAACTGATCGGGAGATGGGGTTCCCACCTCAATGAGCTTCAAGGCTATTAATACCTGCCTAGCTTATCTAATATTGCCTTCTCAAGATCTAAGATGCTGAAATTATTTAGGAGATGGGAAGAAATCAGGGAACCAATGTAATCTGTTTCCACTCATGAAAATCCAGAGATTTTGTTCCAAAGGAGGAAATAGAGTCTAGACTGGAGCCCTGTTCTTGCCCTCCTGTGTAGCTTCCAGGAAGAGCTGCTTATTTGAGAACAGAGAGATAACAACAAAACAAAACAAAACAAAACAAAACAAAAAACCAAACAGGTAAGTGCTAGCATTCCTAGCCTTGGGATAGGACAGGAACAAGAACATGTCTGGCTTGAACTGTTCACTTTCAGGGTCCATTCCCCTAAAATGGCTTGAGCACCTCTGATCTTTCGTTCTTGTCCCAAGTTTGTATGCTCAGTCATAAAAAGCTTTTCATTATGGGAAAACTAATTTTTTTCTAAACCAGGACATCTTCTGACGTCGTATGATAGTCACAAGTATTTTGAAACGTACTTAGGCAAATGTTTGCTGGCTTGCTCCTTTCTGGCTGTTAAGGTAGCCAAGGAAGCATAGCCAAAGGCTTTTATTTTCCCCAGCCATGTCTACATCTGTCTCCCAAGGAGACCATACAGATGGAGAAACTCTTTACTGGCGTTCTGAGCTTTCAAAAAAACTAATAAGAGGAGTCTCTGGAGCCTTTCTGAGAATTGGTGAATAATCAACAACTATGTGATGGAATATCGAAGCCCCCAAGGGATTCAGGTGGGTCACATTTGCTGCTATGGAGAGGTGGATCCACCCATAAACACAGGGCTACACCAGGTTCATGGAAGAGATGTGGGTCTAAAGGAACTGTGTTGAGAGAAGATTCTCAGAATCCAGGTACTCCACCCCAGCTTACCCTTGAAAATGTTTCTGTTTGTCCTCTTTTTTTCCCAAGATATATATTATTTTATTAATTTGTTCTTGTTACATCTCAATGGTTATCCCATCCCTTGTATCCTCCCATTCTCCCCTCCCTCCCATTTTTCCCCTTATTCCCCTCCCCTATGACAGTTCCTGAGGGGGATTTCCTCCCCCTGTATATCCTCCTAAAGAAGAAAATGAAGAACATCTATTGTTGAGAGACTATCTTGTGTATTGTATGGATGCACCACTTATCCATTAACAAAAAACAAAAGCAAAAAACATAAACTATGGCCTATAGGATAGGTAGAGTGAAGGTGGGAGATCTGGCAGGCAAAAAGGACTCTGGAATAGAGCCAGGTGGGGATAGTCACTGGGAGAGTGTGAGGACAGACACATGGTACCTGCGCAGAGGTAACCAGCCACATGGCAAAATGTGGATTGGTATAAATGAATTATATTAAGTTATGAGCTAGCCAGAGAAGAGTCTAGCTATATGGCCTAGGTATTTGTAAATATATTTTTAGCCTCATGAGTCATTATTCTGGGATCTTGGAGACAGGAGAAAAAAAAAACCACTGCAACAATCTGTAAGATTATTTTTGAACAGTGTGAAAAATTTACGTAACTGACCAAGGCAGTGGAGTGAAGAGGGGTTCTTGTTCTTTGCTTTAGATGACGACGACTCCATGGGTAAGACTCTCTTTAAGAAATTCCACAGCATGAGTAGCCACGAGTTGGAAGCATGAGTGCTGTGGTGAGAAGAGGTGGCTAGTGTCTCACACCACCAAAGGGGACAGGGTAGAGTTCCACAGCCTTTGGTGGTGGTTATGGAGGGAACTTCAGTGACCATAGTGGCTTTGGTCAAAGCTATGATTGTGGGTATGATGGCATTGGGGATGACTATAGTAGATTTGGTAATTGCTAAAGCTATTTTAGAGGAACTACAATGATTTGGGGGTAATTACAAGAATTAGATTCAATATTTTGGGCCGTGGCTCCAACTTAGGGGCAGATGCTCTTGCCTCTGTGGTGCTGGAGGAAAAAACGTTGATAAACAAACAAACAAACAAAAAAATCAAAGATGTTCTAGTGGCTCCAGCAACAGCAGCAATAGCTATGGAGATGAAGGAAGGTTCTAATTACTGCCAAGAAACAGAGAAGCCTAGTGCGAGAGTACAAGTGGAAAAAATGACAAGAAAACCACTGGTTACAACAGATTTGTTGACGCAGCCACACATAGTACTGGTAACAAAGAAGGTATGTTTCAGAGTATACTCATGCGTATGAGTGCATAAGCTTAAGAGCTATATTTATTATTAATTGTGTAACATGTTATTTTCATTTCTGTTTAGTGCTAAGTCGAACAAAGGTTTTGATGTAAACTTTTTTTCGGTCCACATGGTTGGTTCCCCAATGTAATATCTAATCATAACGCTGAATAAATACATTTAATAAAGAAGAAAGTGTGCTTTATTATACTTTGCCAATGAAGTGTTTGTCTTTAGACAGACATCATCATCACCAGCTCCATTTGAACTCACAGGTCACAAATACCTTGTGCTTTTTGTTTTGTTTTGTTTTGTTTCGGCGAGTGGTCTAAGCTGTTGCATGATGGCAGTTGAAAGGAAGGGGGATGATGAAAACTAGTCATAAGTCAGAGGAATGAAGTTAGTTGTGGAAACGCGCTTTTTGTGTGTGAGTTGATGCTCTGCCTAATCACCATATTTTTCTCCACTTTAAACAGCAAACGTTTACCCTAATGGCATTTAGGAGATTGTAATCTTGAAATGGGTCTTGGGGAGGGAGGGTTCTTCTCTTTCCTGACTTCTGGAGGCTGCTTGCTCTCCTCAGTTAAGAGCCACGTCACGTCAAGGTGTGCTCCTATTGTCTCACCGTCTTTACCTCACTCAATCCCTCCTGCCTTTTACCCACAAGGCCCCTTGTGATGACAATGGGCCATGAAGTGGGGGAGGGGGAGACAATCTTGCTCCCCAAGATCTTCTGGAAAGTCCCTTTGCCAACCAGGTTTTTGAGAAGCCACTCTGTCCTGAATCGTGGATAAAATATAACTTTCAAATCATCATTGAGATAAATGCCATTAAAACACTTTCATGTGGAATCTATTTTTATAGAGATATTGATTTTTGACAGGAAGAAAGTGAGTTAAAAATACTATGTTAGTTGTTTTAAAAATATGCTTCACATTTGATTAGTAAATTAAATAACAAAGTGTGCATGCAATGTGAAGAGAGGGGGTTCTCTTCTACATAGTAGCACATATGAGTATGAATTATGAAAAATATTTTAACCTGAACATGCACCATGGAATATATTAAAAATAAAATTTTTAATTAAAATTAACATTTATGGGTCTCTTGCTAATAGCTAATTCAGAGATCAGCTGTGACCTCATTAGTAAGGAAGACTGGGATGCACTGTTATATAATCTAATTCCTATGATTGAGGAGCTAAAGAAATGTTGGACCATCAGAATTAATCAAGGTAAGACAGAGGATAATTTAGCCTGTGGTTCAAGCACCATCTTCTCCTATGTTTCGAAAGCTATATTCAGTAAAATATAACAATGATGCCACTTAGATGTACATTCTTTGCTACTTAAATATTTAAAACAAGTATTTTAATTAAAAAGTCCATCCCAGTGTTCATGATAATCTAGGGATTACTGGACTTTTTAAAATTAATTTTACTCTTTAGTGTTAAAAATTATGTTTTGTGATCTATGCTTTCATTGGCTTTATTAGCAATAGCTCAGGATAAAACCATGAGTTTTATGAACACATGTTATTTCAGTAGGATGGTGTAGCCTGCATGCTGTGAGTAGCTTGAGGTGTGTGTCCTTTTAGCCTTAAGATCAGTGACATGACATTGGTGGCTTGAGATGAGCCATAGTAGGGTAGGGGTACTTAAACCAAGAGCCAACAAAAACTACAGATCAGGGCACTTGTTTTTAAAGAGAGATGATGGTTAAATATTTACTGGCACTTCTCCAAATATATGTGCACACAGAAACACACACACACACACACACACTCTCACACACACTCGTACACACTCACGCATAAGCTAAAATTTAGGGCCTATTCTTTAATTAGGCATGGCTAGTTAAGAGACTTTGTGTAAAGATGGCAGAGATAGTTTTCTATCTCAGTAGTCACCCAAAACTCTTTATAATGTTGGAGCATCTTCTTCAGCCTTCTGGCGCAATGTATCTGACAGACATAGTTGTGAGGCAGGAACTATTGAGGGCTTGTTTACCCTGTATTGGCAGAGTTTGGCCATCGACTCTGCCTGCATCCAAGCTTGCCCTTTTTAAAGGCAGAATTCTGTCTGTGGCATAAATGAGGACCTTTTGCCCAGTGGCTAGTTTGCCACATTTGAAGCCACCTCCATAAGAAGGTTTTTTGATGCTCATCATCTTCTTTGAGGTAGGCTGGATGTTACCAGGACTTAACCTATCTTGTTGTCAATGGCTCTTTAAAGTAATAAAAAAAACCTTTTTAAATGCCATATTCTTCATGTCTCTGGGGTTTTTGAAGACTTTGTCTTTCTATAGTGTCATATCTATCTGCTGTACCTCAGATGTATATTTTTGTGCTAAAAGTAGACTAGCAACTGATATGACTATGATGTAATCTACTCACATTTGATTTGTATAACCTATTTCTGCTAAACAGCTTGATAGCACTTCCAAAGCACTGGAAGTAAACCTTGTATTATAATTGAGTTATATGGGTCCAATAACTCATATTAGAGTAGAAATATATATATGTGTGTGAACATTTTACATTTGGAAAGCTCCTAATCTGCACTTCCAGCATACTCATGTAATCAAGTTTACTCTTTCTTAAGTTTCTGAAGGAGTTAAAGACCAGGTAGCTTAGTTTTACAATGAAGCTTAATTGTTTAGAGGTTAAGATGTTTTTAGTCTAAATAGGTGTTCTAAGTTGATAATGACAATATGTGATGGAGATTGATTTGCATTCAGAAATTTAGATGCACCAAGATAGGAAAGATGTCTTCTTCAAGGCTGTCAAATACAAATAGCCAAAACACTAAGAATGTAACATTTATATAATTCCTGATTGTGTCATGGTTCTTCTTGCCATAGGTAATCTATTGTATATATATGTAATAATATAAAAGTATATGTACAAAAATAAGATATTTAAAAATAAAAAGAGACTTTGTGTATTCTTTTAACTAACATGACATATTCTGAACTGTTTAGCCTTTCTTCAGCTATGATCCTGGATTATAGTTGGCTAATATCACCACACTGTTGAAGGCTGAAGAGGATGGAGGAATGTAAACATCTGCTCTTCAGCTTAACATGATCAATACCATGTGCTATTCAATTCAAAGCTCTGAGAATGACACATCACTGTTAGAGGATCCCAGTCCAAATGGGAAACCTTGACCCAGTCATAGAAAAGTATCAGATAAATCAAAATTGAAAGATATATATATATATATATATATAATTTTAGTAAACAAATCCTCAGTCTTCAGAAAGTATTAAGGAACCAAAAGACAAAGCAAAAGTGTTAGTTACCCTTAGAGAATTGGGATTCATTGTGATGGGGACAATGTAAGGGTCTGAGTGGGCCATGAGCTAGTGATCTGCCATTAGTGGGGAAAAGGGCAAAACATGAACATCTCCAGCTTAGCAAATAGAGCCATGCAAATGCCAGTTTTTCTGGTCTCACTGATTGTGAGATATTACCTGGGGGAGCTCAACAAAAGACATTCAAAGCCTTTATATTCACGTTCTAAGTCTACATCTAAAGTTACATTTGAATACAAAACTAAAAAATGATTTAAAAAATAAGAACACATGTTTTGGAATTAGGCCAGCATGGCTTTGAATCTCTGGATTTACAAGACTGTGATTTTAGACAAACTGTTGAAATTATTTTCACATTTAAAATGTATTTTTTCTCATCTATGATATAGATGCGATGACTATATTTTTCAGAAAATTAGCGTTTAATTAAGGTAATGTTTTCTAAACTTCCAGTGCCTGACATAGAGTATGCATAGCTAATGAAGCTGTTATGTTGATTTTGTAGAAAAATATAGGAAAACTGTGGCAATTTTCTGACAATTATATGGTGCCAAATGCCCTTACATCATTCCTTTAAGTCTTTGAACATATGATTACAAAGAATCAAAAATATGAGTTTTTCAAAAGATGCAATTAAAATGTCCCACATAAATGTCATTGTATAAGGGCCACAGTTACGGGCTAAAAAGAAAGAATAATACGAGCAGCTTCTGGGCTGGATTGAGCTGACCCAGTGCAGTACCAGCTACACGTGGAAACCCGATAACATAAATAGAGCATCAGGGCCTTGTCATTAAACTCTGGAGACTTACAAACTCTGTGATTTTGATTGGGTAATAACACAGTTGCCTGCCAGCTCTTATATGCACGCTCCTAGTGTTGTGAAAACATCCATCTTTACATACGTTGGAAATATATGGCAGCTTGGAAGTGAGATGTGCTTGTACCTTTGCCAGAGATAGTCCCTGGTAACAAGCAACTCGAACTGTAATATCTTTCAAGGTTGAGGGCTAAGGACAAACATAGTCAAAGTAAAGCTGCCTAAATTCTGTCCTCTCTATTGATTTCTCTTATGTGTATGCACATCTGTGTATATATGTGGATAAATGTATATATAATGTATACTTTATATACATAATATGCATATATGTATATACACAGGGATTGTATATATAATTGTGTGTATATGTATATACATAGGAAGCATTATAAATATGCCTGTTAAAACTTCTATCATAAAAAATTCTAAGGGCTGAGAATGTAGTTCAGGCTTGTATTGTGGACACTAAATCCAATATCAAGTATTACAGGAAAATTTAACTAAATATAAATAGATAAAAATTAACTTGAAAAATTGGGGAAAGTCCCATTTAGAACACGTACTAAGTACGTGAGTTGACTAGAACTTCCAAATATTATGACCCACCAACTAGGACATGTATATTACTTGAGCTCTATAAATTACTTTAGTAGAAATTCTACTGCAGACAATATTATATACTCCCAGTTATTGTAACCACACTCTTAAAGTAAAATTTATACTGTTTGGATACGGATCAAAAGACAGACCTATAACCAACAACATCAATAATAAGAAAACAAAAATCGTGAGTAATCTTTGTACTATTGCCAGGAGGAAAGAGAGAAGCTAAAGTCAATGAACTGTCCAGATTGTATCTGGAACCCCACACACGTAATTAGGTTTAAAAGCACAGCTCTCGGACTCTTTGCTCAAAATGCTCAGCAGGCCATTCTCCACCCAGGCTTGAAACAAATGCTCTCTAAGGGAGCAACTGAGGGTCTGAGAACGGCCTTCTGCTGTGATGTTCAGACTTAACTATTTATCTCTGTGGCTATGAAGGGGCGCGGGGGTAGGGGGTGGGGGGGAGTGGGGATTCTCCCGGACCTTCGGGGCTTTTATGGAGGCTTTCTGTTCAGTTCTGTATTTCTGGCCTTCATAAAATCAGAGGGCTGAGATGACACAGGGAAGCAGTTCGTTTATCCCAGGGCTGAAGTGTTTACTCTACCTTGCGTTTAACAAGTTTACAATTTTGGAGGCAGTTGAAGTACTCGTTGGCTCAGTGGTGCAATATTGTTTTAAAGTTATTTCTGACCATATCAGACACTTTTAGACCTTCAATGATGAGCAAACCCCAAAGGCAAAATACAATAAAGATTTAAGGGCTGTTGAGTGAAGCACTGTGGCTTCTGTGGGTAGGAGTTGAAGGCTGCCTGGTGATTATTTCTGATAGTGCTTTTGTTTGTTTTATTTTCAATTTATGCCAGCACTTTGTGGAGCTTGGAAACATGATCTAAGAAAGCAGAAGCTCTCACCTAACCACATCAAAGTCTTCATATATATATGTCTTTGGGCTATTAATGGTCTTTATGATTTGGCTAAAAATATTTGAAGCCAAAAGAGTACCTAGGAATGAAATTCAAATTGCCTTTATTATACCTCAAGGTATGTCCCTTGTGAATGAGTTTCTGCATGTGTGGGGGAAAATATGAGACGTGCTCAGTTCTGCATCCCAATTAGTCTAAAAAGCAAACAACAGCAACAATAAGAAACCCAGCTGACTTTACTGTTTGTCCTATGTGAGGAAAGACATGCAATTTACTTGCTATCATAAAACATTGAATTTACTACAATGTTGTCAGAGGGATGGTTACTGTCTCTGCAGATGCCCATCATACAAGTGCTGCTGTTTCTGGGTTGGCATTTTACTTTACTGGATGTTTAAAGTCTATTATAACAATTTGCTTTATCTTTCACTAGAGAAACACAAAGTCTTAGTGGTCCCAGACTCAGCCAAATAGTCTTTTATAGATAAATTTAACAGATCAGTTTCACCAATGAAAACAATTACTGTGGATTTTCTTATACCTCTAGCACAAAACAATAAATTTAAAACAAAAGAAAAGAGCTAATACATCTTAGTTTTTCGGATAATTTCATATATATATATATATATATATATATATATATATATAATAAAATATGCTCAAATTATTTTCTATTTCCCCTCTTCCTTAGTGCCCACATATCCTTTTCAACAGATTTCCCTCCTGAATTCAAGTCTCTGTTTTTAGTCCTCTAAACAGCCCTCTAACTCCAGGTCGTGCAGCCTAGATGCACATGGGTGTGAGGCCATCCACTAAAGCATCGGAACCCCAACAGTGGCCACATCCTCATAAAATATCGATCCTTCAAACCCCAACAACCGTCAATTGCCAATAGCTCCTCAGTAAGGAGTAGGAAGGAATACCTCTACCTCATCTATGCTGGAGCTTTAGCTTGCTTGATCTTGTGTTACACATACACAGGTACCCAGAGCTGCTGAGAGATCATGAGTCCACTGGTCATGTCATGCCTACACGACAATATTTTACATCAGTCCCCACTCTCCAGCTCTTACATTCTAATTTTTTCATTTTTTAAATAATTTATTCATATTACATCCTGACAGGGGACCCTCCTCTACCACCAACTGACCAAATCCTATCACGTCTCATCAGGATAGCCTGCACTCTCTTCCTCTGACTTGTTGGTGTTTAGTTTCTTGAGTTCTCTATATATTTTGGATAAAGCCTTCTGTCAGATGTAGGGTTGGTGAAGATCTTTTCCCAATCTGAAGGCTGTCCTTTACTTTTGCTGACGGTGTTCTTTGCTTTACAGAAGCTTTTCAGTTTCATGAGGTTCTATTTATTAATTGTTGATCTTAGGGCCTGAGCTGTTGGTGTTCTGTTCAGGATGTTGTCTTCTAAGGCCAATGAGCTCAAGACTCTTCTCCACTTTTTCTTCTAACAGATTTTGTGTGTTTGGTTTTCTGTTGAGGTCTTTAATCCACTTGGACTTCAGTTTTTTGCAGGGTGATAAATATGGGTCTATTTCTATTTCTCTATATGTAGACATCCAATTAGACCATTAGACCACACAATTTCTTGAAGATGCTATCTTTTTTCTTATTGTATGGATTTGGCTTTTTTTTTTTTTTTTTTTTTCAAAAATCAAGCAAGTGTCCCTAGATGTATGGGTTAATTTCTTTGTATTTAGTCAATTCCCTTGATCAACCAGCCTATTTCTATGCCAGTGCCATGCCATTTTTATTACGATTGCTCTATAGTACAGCTTGGAACCAGGAAGGGAAATTCTTCCAAAGATCTTTTATTGTACAGGATTGTTTTAGTTATTCTGTTTTTTTGTTGTTGTTGTTATTCCACATGAAGATGAGAATTGATCTTTCAAGACCTATATGGAATTGTGTAGGTATTTTGATGGGAATTGAATTGAATTCATTGTTTGCTTTTAGTAAGATGGAAATTTTTGCTATGTTGATTCTCCCACTCCATGAACATGGGAGATCTTTCCATCTTATGATATTGAGGAACTCAAAGAAATTCCACTAAAATCAGGGACTACACAAGGGACTGCCCACTCTCTCCACATCTTTTCAATATAGTACTTGAAGTTCTAGCAAAAGCAATAAGACAACAAAAGGAAATCAAGGGGATCCACATCAGAAAGGAAGAAGTCAAAGTATCCATATTCGCAAATGATATGAGAAGTGACCCCATAGGGATCCCCAAAATTCCACCAAAGTACACCTACATCTGATAAACATCAGCAAAGTGGCTGCATACAAGATTAATTATTTTAAAAATCAGTAGTGCTCCTGTTTACAATTGACATATGGTCTGAGAAAGTAGTTAGCAAACTACACCCTTCACAATAGCCATAATTAATATAATGTATCCTTGTGTAACTATAACCAAGCAAAGTGAAAGACTTCTATGAAGGAAAAAAAACCTCTTACATTCTTTTTACCTCCACTTCTGTAACAGTTCCTTCACCTTTGGGGACAGGGAGATACTTGATATAGATGTCCTATTTAGAATGAGTACTCAATATCTTATTCTTTTTTTTAGTAATATGTTTTTTTAATTTCTTACACACATATTTATATTATTATACAAATATACAATAGACTACCTATAGAAAGAAGAACCATGACGCAATCTAGAATTATATAAAGTGTTACACTCTTGGTTTTTTGGCTATTTGTATTTGACACCCTTGAAGAAAATGTCTTTCCTATCTTGGTGTGTCTAAAATTCTGACTGTAAATTAATATCGTATTCTCAGCAAAGAACACAGTGTGTTCTGTGACTTCTGCCCACTATCATTGCTTCTCTAACCAAGGATGAGAGTAGCCCAGATCTTCAGGTATAAATATGAATATTTAGAAGGCATTTTGATAACCTGACTATTTAACAAAACAATTGTTGACTCTATACTAAGTCCTGTGACTTTTCCATCAATGCACTTTTTGACCAGCCTTATAGTAGCAAATACGAACTTTTTTCCTATAGAGAATGCCTGAAAATAAATAAATAAATAAATAAATAAATAAATAAATAAATAAATAAGAGAAGGCCTGAACTGGAACCATTGGCTATTTTATTAGTTATTTTACCATTACTGTGATAAAAGCATTCTTTCAAAACCAGATTGGAGAGGTAACAGTTTGTTTCGGTTTTCACTTTCTGGTAACAGTCAATAACTGATGGATGTCAGAGTGGGAACTCAAGTTCAAAATGGTGATGAATCCTGCTTACTGTCTTGCTTTCTTTTACAATCGATGCCCACTTACCTAAGGATTGTGCCACCCACAATGGACATGGCCCTACTACATCATTAATCAGTCAAAACTACTTGTCATAGACATGGCCACAGGTCAATTTGATCTGGGCAATTTTCTAACTGAGTCTCCCTCCTCCTCAGTGACTGTAAGTTGTTTCAACAAACCAGCCAGATGCTCACATCAAACTACTGAAAGTTACACTACAACCTTGATTTTCCACACTCTTTCCTTAATCTTGAACTCTTCCTTATCTTCCAGGTCATTCTTTTGTCAGCCTGGAGGAATATCTAACTCTGGCATGCCTGTTTGTGGTGTATAGGAAGTCCTTGAATTTTTAATTCTCAACTAATCTCAAGGATTTCTGCCTATTTTTTTTTCTTGAAATTCAAACTTCTGAGAATATAGTTGCTATTTTCTTCTGAACAATTAATTCCTAATATTCTATAACCTTATTGCTGATTCTTCTAATCTTTGGAAACTATCAAATTTTCATGTTGGCTTCTGCTACTACCACTAAGTGATTTCAAAAGAACCTACCATCAATAAACCCATAGCCTGTAACAATTTCTTATCAAATTTAAGTCATCAGTAGCATTGACAAAAGTATCACTTCTTTCTTGGGACATTCCACTCTGTGAAGTTCTCCCTTGCTATCTTCCCTTTCACCTACTAGATATCTCAGCTGTAGAGCACCTCAGGGATCATTTAGACAACTTCATCTCTCTCTCTCTCTATTTGGGTGTATAATGCTAATGTTATTCTAACATTTCCTCAACTCATCAAACCCCATCTTAGTTATAGACCTCCTTAACTTTCCATTTGGTTCCTGGCAATATCACCATTAGCTCATTTGTTGGGTTCACATATCACATAGAATATCATCAAATATTGCTGGTTCTTCTTCATGATGCATTCTAAATTAAGCTCCTCTCCCTTGCATCTCCACTGACCTGTCCAGCCACTGCCATCTCAAGAATCATTGCTTTGGCCACTCACTTGATTTTCATACTCTCACTTTTATCCTCTTAATCAGTTCTCAGTGTAACAAAATAATCATACCATGTCACATCTCAGCTCAAAATTATTTCACGGTTTCATACCTAAGTCAGCAAAAGTCAAAGCCCCTGAAATGGTCAGAATGACCCAGGTAATCTTCCTTGTTGACTAATTTCTTTCTCACCCTGCTGTTTTTCATCCTGCTCTTACATTACAAACCAGCTACTAATTTATCAGATTCCAGGCATTTTCACTTGTAAGGCCTCTCTCTTATAAGATTTTCTCCTTAGATACACACATGGCCTACTATACCCCTAGCATCATTCATAAATATTAGCTCACTAATACCTTTATGTGGCCACTTATTCAAAAAGCACTACCACTGTCTATCCAGTCACTTGCTGTATTTTCTGAAGGGTATCACTAACATATACCCTCCCTACTTCAACATAACTATGTTTTCTGTCACTCATTTCCTCCTGTCCATATTGGAGCACAAATTGTGAGTAGGAGAAGTTAGAACATTTTAATATTTCAATTTCTAAAGCCTGTAGCAAAACTTATACATCAGGCAAATGAATGAGCAAATAGGGTAATTAAATTTCTCAAATACAAAACTTTCAGCTAGATGTTCTATATCCCAATATATGGCCACCTGCTGATGTTTCATACATAAATACAAATGAAATGCCCAATCTACTATGAGCTAAGAGAGGACAATGGGCACGAATTATTATCTTTTCCTGTGAAATTATGACACAAATACACTCTAGATTTGCATCTTCTTTGCTTTTGCTGTACTTTTCCTTCCTATTTGCTAGTCAAAGGAAAACTGAAACCCTTTCCCTTCAATGACTCAATGCCTTCTTTACACTGTGAGTGTTTTGCAAGCTCTTTCTGACGCCAGTTACTGTCACGGCTTACAGGTGCAAGGCAAACAGTCGTGACCACATCCACCTTTGTCTTTGCCACCTACACTGCTGAGAAAGAGAATGAGCTGTCCTGGCCCAGCCAACCCAGAATACCTAGCAAAACTCTTTTAGATATGGTTTTGAACTATTTTGGGTAAAGTAGCTGTATGATGTTGACAGAAATCAAGAGTGAGTGTGAGAATTATAGCCAAGGAGAAGCCAAAGTGCTGAGTTTCTGTGTTAAAGCAGACTGAGGCAATCCTAAACCTTGGAGAATGCTATTGTCCCCTCTTACTTTTCTTGCTTCCGTATTTTAGTTATAAAAGTTCCATTTCTTAGTCAAGTTACCTCATTAACAGTTTCTTCCTTTAAGTGACAGAGATGAAAGAAGACAATATTTCTGGGCACACTCTGTTTTTTCGTAATCCACATTGCTACCTGTGAGTCTCTTGGAAAACTATCAGTAATGGAGTCTGGTGCCACAGTTGTGAGATTCACAGTATGAGTTATTATATTGATTGTTCATGTTGCCTCCGATTTCTGTTCCGTAGTTTGTGAATACTATTAAATTTCATAATTTTCAGCATGCATATGCCTATAGAATAACCTATAAATAATATAAGAATAAAAATAAAGAGATACTTTCCATTACAAGTAAAAGGAAAGTTAATAGAGATTCCATTATTGAAAATAAGATAAAGGGGGAAAACTTTTATTATTCTGTATAAAAGGCCTGCCTGTGTGACTTAGGGAAAGGTCACATCTCCTGGCCCTGCTAGCCACTGTATTAATTATGTCAAAGTATAAATATATGTCTTTGCTCCATGCTGTGAGACACACAGGTTCAGCCTTTCTCTGGATGCTGTTCAGGTTAGGGATTTTGTTGTTGTTAAGAAAAAAGCCCTGGACCCTGGAGAGATGCCTCAGTGGCTGAGGGAGCTGGCTGTTCTTCTAGAGGACCCACATCAGGCACCTTATACTGCCTATAATTCCACATCAATGTAATCTGATGCCCCTTTCTGCTTACCACAGGTGACCCCCCCCCACAAACACAGGTAAGTCAATAGCTAAATAATAAAAGTTCATATAAAGAAAAAAGTCATCTTACTTTAAAATTTTGTATATCACTTTAAAATTCTAGATTTAGTCACTTGGAGCTCTTATTTTCTCTTTTTAGAGCTGCTACCATGTTTTGTCTATCTTTGGAGCTTGGACTTAGACTCTGCACAACGTCCCCAGCACATTGTCTATCTCTCTGTCTGTCCACGGAGTTAAGTCAATTTTACAGCCTCACAGAAAGAAAAATAAGATTACTTTTACAAGTTTTGCAACCTCAGTGAAGAAGAAATACATTTTAAGAACCAAAAAATAATCCTTAACTCTTGTCTGTATTATTTGAAAAATGGGTTGTAGCAAGAATAAGAGGCTACAACATGCCATTTACAACATGGTAAGAACTATTGATAAAGATAATTTCTCAAATTTTTGAGAGGCATCAGCTGCCTAAGTGAGACCAAGGCATTAATTATAGGGAAATGTTAAGGAGGAATACTTATGTACCCTTCATTGCTATAGAACCTCATTTTGGAGTTAACATCAGTGCTGCCTTCAGTATCATGTATCAGATACTTGGTAAATGACTTGTCAACAAAGGGAAAAATATACTAATAGTTGAGTTTGGTTGAAATTAGTGCTCTTACATGTTTTGGCAGGAATTTTATCCTTCAGTTAACTCATATCTCTTCTGACACATTTTTTGTTATACTAAATTGTCTTTTATAGTGTGTCAGAGTCATGAAGGTTGATACACCTTCCCCTAAAGTGGCCCTCAAGTTCACTGCCATTTGCTCATTAGGTTTACTTTTTATTGCATGTCAGAAAGTGCCTCCTTTAAGCACCTCCTAATAAATGGGAATTGATGGGACTGTATCTCTAGAAAAAGTGGTAAATTCAAAGGACTTATGTGAGGAAATCTGTTAGGCATCTAAGACTAGGGCATGCACCTGTGGGTCTTGAGGTGGAATACAGGAGACAGTTTATTCGATGCTAAGGTAGAAGCTCTTAAGTGGTATTTCATGTTCAGGAAAAGGAAACAAGTCATTTCTCCATTGATAAAAGGACTGGATACGCTGTTTTTTGAAAGATGTCTCTAGAATCTTCCTCAACACAATTCAAATTGAAATTGACTTATGTGGATCCTACAAATCCTAACTCTATAGGATTGTTTTCAACTCAAAAAGAAAAAGAGAATGGTGAAGTTTTCAGTGCATAGATAAAGATGTAGAAAAGAGAGGGCATGGCAGTTCAGCAACAGGAGGGGTGTATGGCCATAGTGCTATGTCTACAATGTGAGGATGAGGCTGTGGTGGGGAAAAGAAAAGGCTGAGAAATAAGAGCTGTCTCTTAGAAGCATGAGACTGGTCATAAAGGCCAAGCTGTTGCTTCATAGCCTGGGATCTTTATGATCACCAGGAAAGACACACAAAGGAGCTATTTAATTCTTGGGTTGTTTCTGAGATGGCGGCCTTTGTGATCATTTATTATAATATGAAAGTTTGAAATAAACATTGACCTGTGCCGTGGAAATAGGTTGATTCTGTGTATTCCATTGTGGCAAGTATGAGCTTGCTTATTCAAAAAGAAGCATCAATTAGCCAGGAAGGGACCCAACAACCAATCATTGGAAAGGTAAGGAAACCCAAGCCCATAGAGGGTTCTCATACACTGAAAATCAATGTTTCCCAAATATTTATCTGTTCGTCACAAGGTTTGGCCATTACCACCAAGCATTAATAATGTAACACAATTGCTTAAATCACCCTTTCCCTATTTAACAATGTATGTGACTCGCTAGCATACTCCTCATATTAAAACACACAACTACTAAAATTAAACATTAGGGAACTCTGTGTCTATTTCAATCTTCTCATTTTGCCTTGGTTATAGGCCTGTTATTTGCTGGAACATAAGACTGGATAAGAAAGATGTAATGGTTCTCACATATTTTAGAGAAATATTTAAGTAATAAACAGCACAGAAGAGTATGTGAAATGGAAACTATCATTGTGGCAATAATTAGGAAATATTACCTCCTCAGAAAGACAAGAATTAAGGAATACATACATGCATGCATACATAAATAAATAAATACATACATACACATTTGTATATACATGTACATATATATTACAAACATATTTTAGAGATATTTTAGAGTGGATGTAAAGCCATGTAGGCAAGTTTGGGTCATTTTGAAATATAAAGAAATTCTTGTATAATTATAGTGATAGGAAAATTTTTGTTTGTAGTTTGCACTCTATCTCTATAAGAATAATTAGAAAGGTCTTAAGCTTATTTTTTCCATAAGATTATTAAAGTTGAAACTAAAAATAGAAGAGATTGCAAAGGAAGGTGGGAACAAGTCTGCTATACCTCCAGGCTAAAACAGTTCCCATGTTGAGTGCTAAATTTAGCTCTGTGCTCTCTGGAAAGGTCAACATCAGATCTAACTTGCTCTTGGGCTTTATGACCTCTGCTGAACCTCGCTACCTAAAGGAGACGCCTACATGGAAAAACACAGTGTTGTTTTCCTGTGTTAAGAAATGTCCAAGTATCCTAGAATTTCTACTGAAAGTTGCACACACCCAGCCATCAGTTGCAAACTTGACAGATTCTGCTGATAGAAACAGGGCAAGCATTGGACCTGTCAAGGTGAACATCATATGCAGGACTCATGGGGCTTGGTGAGAAGCCTGAACGGCAGAGGTAAGGACGCAATGAGATGCTAAAACAGAAACCCATGGCTAGCCATAATTGATGAGTTTTCCACTATCAATTCTCTGTAGCTGATTACTGCCTAATGATCCACTCCCCAAACTTAGGGTAATAAAATAAAAATAAAAACAAAAATTAAAAAATCTGCTATCACAGTCATAGGGGAGGGGAGTAAGGGGAAAATGGGGAGGGGGAGGGAGGAATGGGAGGATACAAGGGATAGGATAACAATTGAGATGTAATATGACTAAATTAATAAAATATATTTTTAAAAAGTCTCTGAGGGTCTGTGAGTTGCCTGTACTCATCTACAGGGTGGTCACTTGCTGTCTCTCATATGCCTACAAATAGCCATGGGGTAGGCAGGGGTTCCTCACAAGGGGTAGCTAGCTAGCAGTTGATGCTATCTGCTCAAGCTTAGCTAGACAGAGGCTCCTGGATGTGGTGTTGTCCTGTGGCTCTTGTTTCTCAGAGTAGGAGGCTAGGATCTCAGGAAATATCCAAGAGGAAAACATTCCAAAAAGCAGACACAGCATCTGCCAGTTAGTTTCAGGACAATGCTCAGAGTTGGAATGAAATGTCATTTTGCTACATTCTAAGGGACACAGCAATCATGTGGTCCAATAGGAATCTAGAGTGGATTAGAGAAAAACTTCTCATGAGGAAATAGTAAAACCACAGTACACAACAGAATGTGAAGTGGAAAATATTATAGTGACCATATTTGGGAAGTAGACTATATCAAATACTCTGAGGGTTCAATGTATCTCAGAACAAGGTAAATATAAAGAATATAAATGTGTGTTGGGATAATATTAGCTTAATCCAAGTACAAAGCCATGTCAGCATGGTACTTAAGTTGTGGTGATTTTCATATATTTTAAAAAACAGTAAGAGGCTATGGTGACAGGAGAGAAGTCTAGACTAAAGTGTCCTACGGATAGTATATTTTATTAGATGTAATCATCACTCAGCCTCATTTCTATAGCTACAGGACAAGAAGTCAGCCTTGGCTTCTCTGTGAAAATCTTTCCCATTGTCTTTCTGTGGGACAAGAACAGCGCTAAGTGAATGGATCGCTCATAGATTAAAGCAGCGTACATTGAATTGGGTTTTCCTGATGTCAAAAGCTGGTTTTAATATTATTTTCTGTTAGATTAGTCTTTTAGCTCTGGAACTCTTTAAAATGTTCCAAAAAGACATTTTTCTATTACCTGTCTTAATGTGCAAGCATTACCTAATTTCTTCTTTATTATAACTGTTTCTCTAACTTGATTCTGGTAACTAACCTCCCGCTTGCTGAAAGATATGAAAATTCATTAAACTCATAAAGATTGCATAGGTTATAGAGTGCACCATTTCATACCAGAGGTTTGCATGTCCATGGATTTTGATGTCCACAGGAACAAAATACACATGAACAACAATTTATAATTATATTGATTGGAAACTCTACATGGCTATCCAGTGAGTTTCTTTAAGTGTTCTTTATACTTAAGTCCACCATTGAAAAGGGCCATTCATGAGACCTTAAATAACACTAAATGAAATAAATGATACATATATTTATTCCAAGTTAATATGTGATGATTGAATTAATTGCATGTCAGTGAGGACCAACACAAACTGTACCTCTTTTCTCAAGAAATGTAATGTAATCCACACACACAAACATGTGTTCTATGCTCTGTATAAGTGCAGTATGCCTCTGGAGCTTGGTGAATTAAATATATTTTTTCCCCAGTGGGCAACACAAACCAGAAAGCTAGGAAGGAACTATAAATGCCAGCTCTCTTCTGCATAGAGGTTGTAGCAGCTTAGCATAGGATATAAACCTCACTACTGTAAATTTGAATAACAACAAGTATAAACAATAGGAGTGAGTGACCTGCAATTTTGTAAATAGCAACCACTTCCTGGACTTCTGGAATTTCTCAAAATAATACTCTGGACTGTCATAATATCCAGTTCCAGTCAGGGGTAAGTGTCCCTCCTGTGGATTCTATTTCTCTCACAGAAGAAGGTAGACAGGTTGTAGCACATTCCAAGTCCTTTATTTAAATTCTGCAGGGGCGTGTGATAATTTTAGAAGCTTCTTGAAACATCTGTTTGCACCATTCTGCCTGGCCATAAAAGAGGCTTTTAAAATCCTCTCCAGGTCAGACCAGGGTCACTCAAAGGAAAGAAAAAAAAGTGAGTGGGAAAAAATGAAAAGCTATCTACCAAAGTATATCATTTTCTCTTGAAAACAAATTTTTCTAATCTGTATTAAGTTTAGTCATAAAGTTTGAACTTGTTTGTTTATATTGGCTCCTTTTGTATCTAAATCCAATTTTTGGCAATCATGAAGGAAGAAGACACAATAGGGCCTATAATAATTATTAAAAACAAAAACAAAACACCAGTTCTTCAAGATATTGTTGATATAAAATGTTATGGAAACATGTCTTGTCAGGATCCAAAAGTCAAAGCATAGTTGTTTGTACACCGTGTGATATTTTACAAGACACAGTGTGGCCTTTGTATCTATTTACTTGTGGGACACAAGGAAATGATAGGGTCTTGGGAAGCAGCTAATACAATTTTGTGTTTGGCGACCTGGTTCGAGTTCTGAGCTCCTACCTGCTGGTTTAGTCTGGGTAAGTATTTGTCTTCTACTTCACCTTGCTATTTGAACACTGGAGGTAAAAACTACCTCATTAAATCATTTGAATAACCAGATGTACTAATATAAGGAAAGTGATGGCTCTGAGTTGCTAGTCATTTACAATTCACATCCCTAGGTATTTTCTTATGTTTTTATTTAATGAAGAGCTCTTAATACTATATGTCATACTATAGTTCTTCAAACGTTTAGTTGTGCAAAGTGAGTTGTCAGGTACCATTAGCCAACAAGTAAGAGATTTGGTGTCTGTTTTGTTTCTTTCCTTGATTGTACCGTTATTTATCATACAGAATTGCTACAAATTCCATGACTACAGTTTATATCCCAATACCTTAGAAAGCAATATCACTGATAGATGTGTTATAAATAAAAATTATAGTTTAACCGTCAACTAAGGTTCTAGCAAAAATTATCATCCTTATCACTGTATTCCATGTCCCTGTCCCTCCCACTTTGATGTCTCCAGCATAAATCTCAGTGTTAGGCTAGTTCCACTCCCTGTTTGCAGCTATCCTTGGCTTAGCTCCAACATCTTCAGCATGTTAGAGTTTCCCCCGTGATACAGGCTAAACCTTCACAATTTCAGCTCTTAGTGTCTTAGAGACTCTGACCCTGCCATACACTGCCTGGCCTCAGTAGCTCTTTGTTTTTTGTTTTTAATTTTTTATTACATATTTTTATTTTTCACATACACATTTATATTATTACACACATATATAATAAACTACATACAGCAAGAAGAACTATGATATAATCTGGATTTTTATAAATGTGACATTCTTAGTGCTTTGGCTATTTGTACTTGGCAGCCTTGAAGAAAACATCTTTCCTATCTTGGTGCATCTAAAATTCTGAATGTAAATCAATATCTATCATATCTCATCATTATCAACTTAAAACATCTATCTAGACCTAAAAACATCTTAACCCCTAAATAACTAAGCTTTATTGTAAAACAAAACCATCTAGTCTTCAACCCCATCAGAGACTTGACCGGGAATAAAATTGATTACCTCAGTATACTGGGAGTGCCTTCCAAATAAGAAGATGACAGAGAGAGTTTGCTAACTGAATACTCACCCAAAACTCTATAACATTGGAGCATCATCTTTAGCTTTCTGGCCCAAAATATCTGACAGACATATTTGTGAGGCAGGAAATATTGAGGACTTGTTTATCCTATCTTCACAGAGTTTGGCTGTCGACTCTACCTACATCCAAGCTTACTCATTTTTAGGCAAATTGTATCTGTGGTAGAAATGAGGACATTTTGCCCAGTGGCTTGTTTGCCACATTTGAAGTCATCTCCATAAGGAGGTTCTTTGATGCTCATCATCTTCTTTGAGATAGGCTGGGTGCTGCCAGGAGTTAACCTGTCTCACTGTCAGTGACTCTATAAAATAATAAAAAAAATTTTTAAATGTCATATTCTGTATGTCTCTGAGACTTTTGAAGACCTTATCTAGCTATTTTACCTTATCTTTCTACAGAATCATATCTATCTGTTGCTCCTAAGATGTATATTCCTGTGATAAAAATAGACTAGTAATTAATATGACCATGATTTGCTCAACTAACAATTAACTTGTGTAACTTATTTATCCTAAACAGCCTGCAATATCACTTTCAAAGTATTGGAAGTAATCCTCATATTATAATTGAGTTGTATGAGTACAAAACCTTATATTAGAGTAGAAATATATGTGTATATATATATATGTGTGTGTGTGTGTGTGTGTGTGTGTGTGTGTGTGTGTGTGTGTGTGAAGAATAATATTACATTTGAATTCTATGCCACTGTATCTAAAATTAAACTTATTTTGCATCTATATATAAAATACTATACTAGTGAATTAGTAGAAAGAATTCATGATCCCTCAACATTGCACTTTTCATACCTCCAAAACCAGTGCTACATAGATAACACTGGTCATTGGCTTGGGATGGGCCATGACTTTTGGTGCCACAGTTGAAGCAGCTACTGTATTTGAGGCTGATCACAAACTCCCCAGGGAGGAGAGAATTCCTTAGACTGTTTTTTTTTATAAGCTGTCAGAATGCAGAAAATAACCCTACAAATTGCCCCATCTCAGCTTCTGATAGAGTCCTGGTGCTGGTTCCCCTCTCAAACTACACAAGTCAGGGCTCTTCTGTCTGCATTTCTCTCAGCATTCTTACCTTCCCACTTTACACTGGAGGGTTCATTAAATTGTTGCCAACATCCACTGGCTTTATTCTGCTCCAAGTTCCAAACTCTCTAACAAAGCAGTTGACAGGAATAAAATCCACATGGTCTGGGTGAACATATCAACATCCTACTATAGGACCAGTTACTGTATTAGTTACTTTTCTCTTTCTGCAGCAATTATCTTAATGAAAAGCAATCTAGGTGGAAAAAGATTTAATTTTGCTTCTGAATCTAGAGAGACAGAGAACATGATGGCAGGAAAGGTATATCAACATTCAGGATAACGGGACAGCAGGATCAGAAAGTTTGCTGGTCTCATTTCCCTCTACAAACAGGAAGCAGAAAGAGATCAGGATCCACTGTAATGCTCTATATCCTGAATTCTGCCCCCTCAATGTACTTCCAGCAAGACATCAACTCATAAGGATTCCATAACCTTCCCTAACAGAGCTGCCAAATGGAGATCAAGTATTCAAGTGCATGAGCATAGAGGGTACATTTCTCATTCAAATGAACATAGATGTTTGTGGTTGGTGGCCCCTTGGGGCAGTCAGGCACAGGCTTGGTTTGCTATACCTAAAATGAAATGACTCATGTAAAGTGATATGCAAATGTATCAATCAGAGTACTGGAATCATGGAATTTTAAACTCTGACATTCAAAATGGAAAGGGCACTTTTGCTTATTTGTTTAGGTTATTTCTAAAACGAGATGGGGAAGTGAATTAGAAGATGAGGAAACAGAGTTCTTTAGGTGCTTTCTCTTTCTTTCCAGGTTGATGAGTTCTTTCTGGCTTCTTGTGATGAAGAACCTGGCATTTCCTCTGAAGATGAGACACCTTCTTATAGAAGTTGTGTCTTCTTTCAACTTTGCCTATGGTCTTTGGTTTTGTTATTTTCTCTGCTGTATTAAAACTTCAAAGGTAAAATTTAAGGAGATGTATCTAGAGCATTTGCTCTGAGAATTCCAATGTGGTGTTGGTAAATCCCTTTATCGTTCTTAAAGACTAGTAATAAAACCGATATAACCAGCATGAAGGGAATCAACTAATGGCAGTATTATGAATGCCTAGAAAACTCCATTTTTCTTCTGCACTATCTCATCCTGAAGTGGGGTCTTCACAGTGACAGTATTATTGAAATGCGAGCCTTTTGTTTGCATGTATTTGTATATATTATTTATAGGGAGACAGTCAGCTGTAATAAAGAATCAGAGTATTGGAAGTAACCTTAGCGTAGTGGTTTGAAGGAAAATGTTCCCTTCATAAACTCACAGGGATTGGCACTTGTTGGAGATGTGGCCTTGTTTGATGAAGTGTGGAAGTTTATCCTGCAGGGTGGGCTTTGAGGTTTCAGACACCCAACCTAGGGTTACTCTTCCTTCCTGCTGCCCGAGGATGCAGATGTAGGACCCTCAGCTCCTTCCCCAGCACCATGCCTGCCTGCACCCTGCCTTGCTTCTTGCCAGGATGATAATGGCTCTGAACTATAAACCATCTCCCAGTTAAATGTTTTCATTATAAGAGTTCTTGTGGCCACAGTGCCTCTTCACAGCAGTAGAAACCCTAACTAAGACATTTAGCATAAATATGCCAGATCTTACAATCACACACAACTGATCCCTAGACAAGCCATTGTTTGGTGACCCTGAGCAAGAGATGCCCAAGAGATATAACTGATTGACATAAAGGAGTTGAAGTTTCCATATATTTAGGAAAATGTTTTCTGATGTGTATATCCCTTATAAGATTAGATCAGGTCTTTACATCTTATGAGACTAGAAAATATTCTGATACTCTCAGATAATGGGACTGGGAAACAATGAAAGTATTCATTCCTTTTTGGAATGAAATAGCCTGATCTTAGAAGAACATGAAATTGTCATTGACCTTAAAATATTTTCAGCTTAAAACCTCATACATCTATGGAAGTCAATGTATTTTTTGTACTTCTATATTCTGTTCCAAATGCAGTCACAAAAGTAAACTTTTGGCAAAAGTGATTAAACTTCAGCAAAATACCAAATAAGACTTGCCAAAGTAATACTTTCCCTTTCATCCCTTTTTTTTTATCCCCTGCCTAGTCTGGGCAAAAACATCCCATGTGTTTCTATTTTATTTATATTTGGAAGTATTTTGCCAGTCGTCTGATGTCCAGACACACTGGCATTTTGAAAAAGCCGTTCTCTTTGTCCTCCAGATCTCCATTGCTCTGAATCCAAAAGATTTTTCTGACCTTTTGAAGTTCAAACAGTGAGAGTCTCTTCCACTGAAAACTTAGTAAAACATAGGCCCTTGTTTCTCCTTTTTAATCAAATGCTTATCATCAATAACTTGAATGCAGTTTTCCAAGATAATAATGCCATACTGAATCACATAATTTTCCTTTTATGTTAAGAGCAAATAAAAGATACAATATGAGAAAGCACTTCCTGGGTTGTCATAAAAAGATTACACAATCACCATTTTTATTTGACTCTATGAACACAGTCATTTTCTATAAGCAGTATCCAAACCATTATGCGTCTTTTTCCACATTAAAAAATGAATGCGTATGCTATAGTGTGGAAAACTTCGCTGTTTCTGAACACTCCCACAATACCTCATGCTGTTCGTATCCAATACCCTTTCTACACTTTTAATTTTTCCTCTGAAAGTAATTTGGTGCGTCTGTTGCAATTCCTGAGGTGAACAATAAAAGACGTAATCACTACTGAGAGTAAGACATGTTGGCAGTCTTCAACCCAACAGACTTGAAAATACTAAGCAACCTGCTAAGGACGCCTCATGATGCATCCCACAAAAGAGCAATGTATGTAAAGGACAGCCCCAGCACTAAGGCAAGAGCACTGAAGAAATGCTTCTCCTGAGAAGCAAGTTGCCTAGCTGCAATTTGAATGTCAAACTGACTGAACCTGTATAAAGAGATGCTCACAGAGTGCTGCATATTTATCTCATTTAAGTCTTTTGTAGACATCCATCTCCTGGAAATCACACTCTCCTGCGATGCGTGTTGGGTTCTTGCATAGAAAGTATGTGCAGAAGTGAGACATTGAGAATGACTTCACAAGGGAACTGAAAAGTTAGCGGAACAAAGATGACTGGGTAATAATATGAGGAGTGTTGGGGCCAAGAGGTCTGGGTTTAAAGACTTAATTTTGCCATTGACTGTATATTCTCTTTGGGCACATCGCCTAATTTCTCTGTGCTTCAGTTTACCCAAATAAGAACAATTATATAAATAGCAACAATTAAATAATAGTTCTAAAGAAGGCACATTTCTTTCACAATAACTCACTCATTTCTGTTCCTGGTCTTTCATGGTCTTGAGCATCAGTCAAGACTCCTGATTCTGCATCCTTAGAACCTGGTTTTACAAGGTTACTTCCTCCAGGAAGAGTGTAAAAAAGGAATCAGATCAATCTTTTCTCTTTTATTTTACCTCACCTCCCTTCAAGTAGTAACTAAAACATGTTATGAGCATTTACTGTGTTTTAGTGATGAGCATTATTTCCAGCTCTTAAATTAAGAAGCTCGCAACAGCAAAACTTATTTTATATTTATCTTTTCTTCCTTGCTTAATTCTATCTCTGTCCTCACCATGTATAGGCATAGACCATGAGGTAATGGTAATACAACTAGGAGGGAAATTTTACAAAACAGTATTTAACTTAAAATACTTATTAATACCCAAAATTAAAATAAAAGCTTCATAGAGCTTAAATATCTATAAAAATAACTAAGATGTCAAAGTCTGCTCTTAACATGGTTCACACTGGAACCAATCTCCACTCTAGTTTTATCATTTAAAACAGAAATTTCATATACACTATACAGGCCATGTTTTCTTCCTCTCTCACTCCTTGGAAACTGCCAGTCTATCTTATTTCTGTATGAGTTTTACTCTTTAGATGACTCAGGGAAGGAAGCTGTGTATTATTTGTCATTATGTGACGGGTTTCTTTTAGTTTTTCATAATATCAAGTTCTGTCTACATTGCAGCATATATCAAAAAAACCTGTACTTCAAATAAATATCCTGATATGGGTATATGTTATATTTTCCATATCCATTCAACCACTGATGAACAGTTGACTGGCTTATACTTTTCAGACATTATGAATAATGCTGTTATTGAAATAGATATAGATACATATTTTAGAATTTGTGCTTTCAATTATTAGGGCATAGATCTGTAAGCCGAGTTGCTATAAAGGATTATGATATATAATAAATTTAGGTATTTTCCATTAATGCTGAGATTATTGAATAAATTAATGGTACTTTTCTTATTTCATAATTAGCATTGGTAACAGGCATTGGCGATGAAAATTAGGACCGGTTTCATGTGTTACATTTCTTTAGGAAGTTCATGACTTGAACTTCATGCCATAAACAGTCCCAAAGTATACATAAATCTTAGGGAAAAGGAGAAAAAGCTTCCTACAAGAGATATTATTTGAATTTATTCTCAGGTCACAAGTAGAGTTTTACTAGGCAGAGGAAAATGACATCCCAGAGAAAATGAAAGCAATCCTGTGTGAGAAATCCTCATGCCATTTACTTTAGTGAAACCACAATATCAATGCCATGTTGGTGAGGGCATGAAATTGCCTGAGTAGAGCAAGGTCAGGTTTGAGAGAGTTGTGAAAGACATGAGGTGACAAAATAGCAGTACAAATCTAAACTATAGACAAAAAGACCCAAGTAGAGTCTTTAGGAAATAGAGCTGAGTTGAGTTGCTTATGAGAAGTTTGGATATTGGGAAAGTTTGGTGAAGATAAGAGGCCACTGAATAACAGTTAGGAGAGTGCAAATGAGAACCATCTTCCTGGCTGGTTATTTTGGGGCAAAGTGACTACTAGAAAGAATGTGGAGGTTTAAATTTGAATTCCCTCTCATTAGCTGTCATTTAACCCTTCTCAGCTGCAGGAGCCTGTCAATAATAAAAGAACAATTATACTCAAATGATGATGAAACCCCTTCCACACAATGCAGATATAAATGCTTTGGACACTGCTACATGCAGTGCAAGCGTGAGGTGATATCAATATTGCTGTTATATAGTCATCACTCTGATAATTTATTCAATGTATTCAGTGCATTATTTCAAATGCATCTTCCAACTAACAATGCATCCTAGTTTCCCTAATATAACAAGGTTAAATAAATCAAACTTCATTAGGCAGAAGTCAATTCTTCCTAGTCCCCTGCCTTTAAAATTAATGATGTCAGCTATATTGGGTCAAAAGGCTGAAGATGATGCTCCAACATTACAGAAAGTTTTGGTTGAATGTTCAAGCAGTAAACTATCTCTGTCATTTCCTTTTCTTTTCTTTTCTTTTCTTTTCTCTTCTTTTTTTTCTTTTCTTTCTTTCTTTTTTTTTTTTTTTTTTTTTTCATTCTGGAAGCTGCTAACCTGCACTTCCCATTCACTCAAGTAATTAACTTTCATTCCTCCTCAATGATGGGGTTGAAGTCCTGATAGTCTAGTCTTACAATTATCCTAGGCTGTTTAGGTGTTAAGATGTTTTTAGGTATAGATAGAGGTTTTGAGTTGGCAGAGATGAGAGAGTATAGATATTGATTCTCACTCTGAATTTTAGATGTTTTCTACAAGGATGCCAAATGCAATTATCCAAAACATCTTGAATGTAACATTCATATGACCCCTGATTGTTTTATGGTTCTTCCTGTTGTATGTCATTTTCTACTTATGTGTAATAATATAAGTGTATATGCCAAATAAATAAATAAATAAAATTTAAAAATAATAAAATAAAATTAATGATGTGGGGAAAAAAGTATGGTACCAGAGAAAATAGAGCTGATGAAACATTTCAGACTTACTTAGGTCCATTTTGGATCATATTTTGTCAAAGTTGCGTGACCTTTAATATCAATAAGGACTAGAATTTATGGACAGCCTTAAAATGTTCTTCTTCTAAAACATCATGGGTTTTTTTTCCCTCAGCCACATATACATATAAAAGGAAGATGTGTAGAACATTTGTCTAGCTGATTTGATGCCATGAGAATGGACGTTATAGAAACGCATCTATTGTTGAGGTATTATTTAAAGTAGTACAGCTGCAAGGGAGAATGTTTTAGCTTTGCACTGACATGACCTCTAGACACAGTGATGATAATGGGAGGTAGCAAGACTGCCCACTTATCCCACACATTAGCAGCCATGCACTGTGCCCTTCCCAGCTACACTGTGAGAGGAAAGCATGGCAACCTTTCAAGGTTTTGTCCCCCAGTGAGAAGGGACGGAAGGAAAATAGCAATTATTTTGAGGATCTCGAATAAATTTACTGAGAATCTGACTCAGAAAGTTAAAGCTGGGATGGTGAATATGAATACCAGACCTCTCCCATGCACAGAGGCAGCGGGGGGCGGGGAGGCGGGTAACTGAGAATGATTTTGGAGAGATGTTTTTTACCAGAGCAAAAAGTTTCGTATAAGCCATAAAGGAAGTAATTGGTTGTTTGCATTGACTAGGTCACGTGTTAATGTATCTGTCACATAACGTTTGAGGGGACAATAATCGCTGATTTATATAGGGGAAGTTGTTTAGTATTTTAAATGTCCCTTCAATTTGGGAGGTAAGTGGTGATGGAGTTCAAGAGCAGGCATGGTGTGCCTCACATCTGATGAGGCGCAAGTGTGTGCCTATTTGTTGGATTCTGGGTCTTTTTTTTTTTTTTTTTTACTGGCTTGGTTGTTGATTTAGTAGAGTCCCTAGCTAGTACACCATCTATACCAAACAGAAATTCTTCTTCTAGGTTTTTCTCGCTGTGCTGAGTCCTTTTATGTCAGCTTGGCATAAGCTAGAGCAATCTGGGAAGAGACAATCTCGACTGGAAATTTTTCTGCACCTCCCCCCCTCACCCCCCCGCCGCTAGATTGACATTGGATGGTCCATGTGTTTTGCTAAGTTCCAGTAGCTTTGACAGTCAGGGAGAAGCACTACCAGTCTCAGCTATAGGACAGACACCTCATTTCAAGAAATACTAGTTGAAAACATAGCTTCCACAATTAACTGAGGAGACTCATTGTGATCTTTACTCTTCCAAGATACAACAGCAGTCAACTTTCACATTTCAGATCTGTTAGCATCACTCTAGACAACCAGCTAGCTGCACTGTCCTGTTGCTTTTTTTTTCTTTTCAGAAGCAATTCTAAGTGTGAAGATTCAACTTCTTGGGCGTGATGGTGCACACCTTTAATCTCACCACTTGGGAGGCAGGTCAGGTGGATCTCTATGAGTTCGAGGCCAGCCAGGTCTACAGAGTGAGTCCAAGACAGCCAATGATACACAAAGAAACCCTGTCTCAAAACAAACAAACAAACAAACAAACAAACAACAACAACAACAAAAACCCCAAAACTCAAACAAAGAAACAAAAAAGATTCAACTTTTCAGGAATCTTCCTCTGTCATACACATGATTCCTGGAATTTCAGAGTGGTTGCTAGAAAATACATAGATATTCTCTATTTTCTAAGTAATACATATAATAATGTGACAAATCAAAACATATCACTTTATCAAATTATACTTAGTCTTCTAGGATCTAATATTGCTGCTTTAAAAAATGAAATGAAACACAGCATAAAGCTGTTAAGAGTACACATAATTTCCCAGGCATGTGTAGAAGAAGCTCTGTGTTGGTCAGGGTCATGTCAAAATGCCTCTCACACAACCATCATACCATACTTTCATGCTTAATGTCATTATGTCAAAACTCAAGAAATAACAAAAAAGTATCTATCTTTTTTGAATACCACTATAGTTGTATGTAACCACATTCACTACTGTAAAAACAACTTTTATTCATCTGATGTAATCATCAGCTTGCTGCAGAATAAGCTCATCCTTTCTAGTTCTTTCTGAACTCTGGCTGGCTGGTTCAATTCAACTGTTCTGGTTCAAACTCCTCTCCAAGCTGACTGACTCAAACTGGCTTCTCTCAGCTTCTGATTAAATTGCTCTGCTTGGCCTCAAACTAACTCTAGCAGTTCTAGTCTAGTTTCCCCCCATCTCTCTTCATTTCATTTGTCGAACTCCAGCCAATGGAGAAAAGACACAGTCACCATTTTTCTTAGTACAAAAACCAAATGTAAACAAGCAATTATCCTGATATTCAAAGTATTAATAAAGAAAAACCTTATTAGAGCTGAGCTTTATATCAGCTTTATAATGATGCAAATTGTCCTAGTCTTGTTTCCTTTTTTAATTAAACATTTTAATTTTTTACATATATATTTATATTAGTACACACACATATATAGTAAACTACCTATAGCAAGAAGAGCCATGACAGAATCAGGAATTATGTAAACGTTACATTCTTAGTGTTTTGGCTATTTGTATTTGACTGCTTTGAAAAAAACATCTTTTTCATCTTGGTACATCTAAAAATCTGAATGTCTTGTTTCTTAAAATAAATACATTTCACTATAATTTATCCATAATTTTCTTAAATCATAGCTAAATTTTCTATCTATTCCCTTTATAATAAACATACATCTCAATTGAAAAAAAATAAAATTACAATATCCACTGTTTGGATCTGGGTTTAAGGTTCTCCATATGCTCTCGCTTGCTAGGTGATCAGTCAGCCCATCTGAACTGTACAAACACTTATTGAGAACTAACCTGTGCTCTGGTTCTCAGGGAGAAAAGGCTCCTTTAACATCTACACATATAGTGGAGGAAAGTTCACAGTACTCCTCCATTAAACACATTTATTTAGTGTGTTCTTTGTTCAGCACTTTTTGCTCTATTTTTTTCCCTCCAATTTACTGTGAATAGAGTGCACAGAGACTCTTCCTTAGTTACACATGCTGTTTGATCTTACTTATGAATAACTATTCATTCATTACATGGGTATAAGTAAGATCTTCTGGGTGCCCACCAGGACCTGCAGCAATGATATATTCTTGATACACTTCTTAAAAGTTCTTTACAGTGCAATAGCATTCTATAGTTACCCTCTTCCAAGCATCTTGGAACCCTGAAATTTCCATCCCATAACCTTCTATGTAAACATTGATATTGTAGTGCTACCACAATGAAGATGTGTCCAGTTCTTCTACTTACAGTGGCATTACATTTACAGGCTATTGACTAAGAGGAGTCATGGGGCCTTATATACGTGCAGTGGATTTTGGTTAGGAGTTAAGAACTAGATCTAGTTACACACTATCTATTATCTATCTATCTATCTATCTATCTATCTATCTATCATCTATCTATCATAGGTTTATTTCATGTTCTTCAGAAACAATCTTGGACTAAACTAACATAGTCACAGACCATTAAACCTGGACTAGACATTTGGTGACATCATCCAGTCTGTTTGACACCAGAAGAAATTGGAAAAGATTAAAGGTCACTGTGGATTTCAGACCTAATTAGAGGTGATAGAGGGAAAGAAATAGGTTTCCAGAATCCCCAATTAGTGGAAATACTTTATGGCTTTAAAATGTTCTCAAAACACAGACCTATCATTACCTGTGTTACCCAATCAGTAGAAGGCAGTAAAATCAAATAGAATCAGCACCATTTGTTGGTCATATATAAAGTGAAATGTATCCTGCATCACAGCATGCTTGATTTATATAGGTTATTTTCCTCTTTAAATATTTTAGTGATACTAAAATGGATTTAAAATTCTGCTGTTTAATTTCTCATAATAGCTGAAAAAACATTAGGTAGAGGAGCCGTTTTAAGGAGACGAGTCTCAAAATTGCTCTCTTGTGGTTCTGCTTAGAAGAGCCAACATACTCACAGCTGCCTGTCTCTCTTCCATTTTCAAAGTCTCTTCACAGAACTATACCAAACATACCTCTCGACTCAAGGGCTTTTTGCACACTGACATCATAAGTGACAAAAAGGTGAATGTGGAAAAATAAATCAAATTTCTTGTCAGAAGATGGGATTCCTGAGAGCTGACAGATGCTTAATCCCAAGAGTCTTTGATGAGTGTACACTCTAAGATGTTATTGCCAAGACTTCTAGAGACACAGCAACCACAAGGACACCTTTAGGTCATTCTGAGTGCCAGTCAAAAAACATATCTGGCCATTTCTTCTGCAACTCCTTTTGGTCTGCAGGAACTTCTCAGAATAAGCTAAATCTTGTCCTATATTATAGCCTGAATACTTTTAACACCCCTCCATATTCTCTGAAAGAACATGAAATCTAAAATGGAATTAGGTTTCAGCTTCTTCTTCCTTTTCAAATTCTGCTGCTTTGGTGTAATGCCCTCCAGCAGTGCATGGAGATCAGTGATGTTTTCAGATCTGATGCCAACATCAATCGGATAAATTGTCTGGCAAACGGAGCTAAGAGGACAGGCAATGGGCTGGCACCCTCTGATGTATGAACTCCTTCCTTCTCTATAAACCAATTAGTTTTCTGAGTTAGCATGACTCTTCTTAGTCCAAGTAATTGTTTAAAGAGAACCTTCTAGCATGCAATTCAATATGCTCCTGCTTAATGATAGGTCTTCTGAAGAGAGGTTTTTACTACAGAGTTATATGCTTTAACAAGAAGAACATATAGGGTTTCCCAGACTTGCTAGGGGCATTCAGGAGGCTGCCACTCAAAACCACAGTACACAGCACTTATCTATGACACGCCATATGTATTAAGCTTCATCAAGATAACCTCTACTCACTTCCAGGTATTACATTACAGCATTACAGGGATCCAGGCCAAACCATTTAATCGGCCTGAGATATGGAGTAGGGAGCTTAATGTGCTTATTTTTTCTTTCCTCTCATAGTGTATGAGCATAAAAGTGAGACATGTTTAGAAAAGCCTCCTGATAAACTATAATATGTAACAATTGCCAGGCTGCTCATTTGATAGAGGCACAACTATGAATTTATTTTGTGCTATTATAAAAATATTAAGAACTAACTAATTTGTAACCATGAAGATTTATTTGGCCGGTGGTTCTTTCTGTTCTCAAGTCTGGGAAATCTGAGAACGTGGCACAGCTTTGCCCTGGCTTTTGCAGAGAGCCTTCTCATTCTAATGTAGCACAGCATAGAACATCATGTGGTGAGACAGGGCAAGTACGTCAGAGAAAGCGCACTCTCATAGCAAAGCCATTCACTCACCAACAATGCATGATGTAATCCATCAATGAAGGCAGGTTCCTCATCGTCTCACTTCCCAAAAGTATGCCATCTCTTAAGACCATTAAAATATTAATTTGAAGACTCAGATAATAAGAGAACTATATTGGAGGCACATGGGCAATAAACCGAGCACTAGTTTATTATATCAGGTAAGGAAGAGGCAAATGAACTGAACATTACACAGAGGTAAACATAACTACCACCACCTTATGCACACAAACCTAGTATGGCAATACTGCAAACAGCTTTGAATGGTAAGCAGTCAGTGACAAAAACACACGTAGCATGACATGCTGTAAATTTTAAAACCACAGCGAAATATGTTGAATTGGTTTTAGATATGAATATTTGGAGAGCAAATTTTCAAAATGTGTGGGGCAATGGTACATATTGACTTTAGAAGAATAATTACCTGAGGAGCAGAAGAGAGGAGAGGAGCAGAAGTACCCTACTGCACTCTCCAGTATCTAATATGTTTTAGGCAAAAGGAAGAAATCTCTGAGATGAACGGCAGATGATAACTTCTCTTAAATATGTAATGGGGGTGTTATGATATCTTTTGTATTATTTTCATCATGGAAAATAATAAATCACTAAAAATACTTCATGATTATGAGCCAAATATTTAATCAGAACCTATTGGGAAAATTTCATGGTGATCTTATCGGTCACAGCTGCTATTTCTTGTTGCGTGCCATCTGAAGTCATGAATCAGGTGCCAGCTTAATACATAGCATAAACAGTCCCAGGTAAATAGGATACAGAAACTGAATCGCAAACATGAGTTCAGAAGATCTTTGGGATAATGTCTGCATTTTGAAAAGCTCAGGAAAAAAATGGAAATAGCCATGTGTGCTGCCCCACTGTTCAGATGTCACTCTCTACGAGCCTCTTGCTCATTCGTGCAGTTTGGTGACATTGTCTCTTTAAAACTTCAGGCATTCTGAGTTCCTCCTCAGCCTGGGGCTTCAGCTTCCTGTTTTCTGCTTATTGTACTGCTCTGCCAGCTTTCTGCTTTTGATGCAGTGCAGGTCCAATCTAGGGAAAGGGGTTGCTCACTTTTAGAGTAAATCCTCTCACCCCCGGTGAACCTAATCAAGATGGTCCCTCACAGGCATGGCCAGGGAACAACATAACATAACCTGCATGGATGTGTTCGGAAGCCAATCTCCCAGGTGATTCTAGACTCTCTCAGTTGACAATCAGTTTTCAGTCACCACAGCTCTCTTCTGCTTCTCTAGAAACTCCTACCTAATGTGGGTGATGTATCAGTTTCAGTAGGTGCACCATATTAGGGATCTTTTAAGCTTTTTCTTATAGGTTAGCAAAGGCTCCACGTGTACCTCTGCTCCTAAACCAAGGCAAAGGCCTTTGCGGATCAATATGGTACAGCTTATTAATTGTATATCTTTTATACTGTATGAAGAGCTTTCTAGATCCACTGCCAAATATTGTCATTGACAATTTTGTGCTACTCTTAATAGAAGAGGGAAATGGAAGAGATAATTTCACGAGAATAACACAAGCTAGAACAAGGTTGTGGATAAACTTTACCAAAAATTAATGTTAAGAACTTTCCCAGTTCTGTTGCAGATATTTATATGTATATGTATACATATACTTATACATGTATATATATATATATATATATATATATAATTTTTGACATTATGCTCTCTATATTTTAAGTAAAACAAAACAATTGTCTTTCTTTGAAATTCCTTCCAAGCAAGTATCCTGTGACTAAATGCTAAATGAAAACCTTTTCCACTGATTACTACCCTACTTACAAATTTCAGCTTCCAAATGCCATGGGAATATGCTTTTGCGCTCAAGTATAGTATTTCCCCCAACAGAATTCTACATTATACAAAGATTCATACCAGTTTAAGAGTTTTGTTATGAATCCTCCAAAGACTCTTTCTTTTTGTGTGTGTGTTTTCTTGGTTTTTATGTGCAGCAAGCTAGAATTCACAAAGGAAATTCCATTCCTATGCTAAAATTTGAAATGGCAGTTTCTATTTTAGAAGACCTTTGCATCGGTGGTTTTGTAAGGGGAAACTTGTGCTACTTTTAAAAATGGAAGGAAAAAAAAAAGCTGGTGAAGTATGGCTTAGCTTGCTATTCTTGAGAGCGTGGTACCCAGAGAAGTGCAACATGACCTATTTGTACGTCATTTGGATGCCCAAAGTTGACACCTTTCACAAATAAGGTAGACAACCTCTATAGAATGTTAGGACAACATCAGAGCAGTTCTCAAATTAAAACCACCTTTTCACCATTTTGTCCCATGCCTGATGCCTCTGGTAGCCGTGGCCTTCCTCTGTGCCCTATTGTTCCCTCCTGGAAACCTACCCCCTCTAATGACCATGGAGCAACAAATTTATCATATACGTACACATATCATATAATCTCAGCCTATCACTAATGTGTTTTTACTCCCTTAGCAGCATCCCATTATATGTGTTTCATAAATTATAGATATACTCAAAAAATTAATGGCTGTTTAAGCTCATGTATTTTGCACAGTCATGAATGAAGCTGCTGTAAAGATTGCATACCAGTTTTTGTATGGAGGCATGATTCCATGTCTGTTAAATTAATGTTTATAAATGATACTGTTGAGTGATAGGTTAAGAATATGCCTTAATTTATGGAAATGGTCAACTTAGCTTTCAAAGTGCTTTTACCAGGATATGTTATTAGCTATGAGGTATGAGGGGCTTAGGGAGTTGGCAAGAAGACAGAAAGGAGTTAGCAGGATGAGCCAGGGAAGACATGTAGAGAATCTCCCTTACAGCTACTGCTCTTCTGCTTCTCTTCTGTGTCATCACACTCACCTTTAACTATCCGTGGGCAAAGATGGATACTACCTAGACAGGAGTTGTGTCCGTTTCTATGGTGGCAGTACATGTTTGCCTTAGATTGCCAAAGTTCTGAAGACTGGTGACCTGCCTATTTCCCCCTGCCATTTTACATCCATCAGTTTTCCAAACTCGCACTGCCCTCATCTGAGATCTTTCACCTCTGCAGATCTCATTACCTGTGGGCTCCTTGCTTGTCACTGCCCAGTGACCTGTGTTCACCTTTCTTTTTCTGTTGGTAAGACTCGGGGGAGGGGGGGAAGGCTGTACCTTGACTCTCACTGAAATCTAGCACAAATTATAAACATTATGGCCTGTTTAACAGATAATTACAAATACTATGTATATAATTGCAGCTGAATACCTTCCAGTTAGAACACATTCTGACCAACATTAGATCACACACATGATGATTGTATTACACAATTTTTGTTGGCAAGCAGGCCCAGAACATGTTGAGCAATTGCTATGTTCCATAAGCTCTAAGTCTCTACCTTTCGACTGTGCCTATTGTGCAGAGGACTCTCTAGGCTCCTAGATCACCATCCCAGAAGCAGGATTGAATGCTCTTGAGAATCTGAATTATATACAGGGTAGAATCATAAGTCATAGAGTCTGTTGGAGTCTTAATTTTACACAGGGAAGTGTAAAATGTGTTTATAAAATATTCTACCTATTCTACATAAGATAACATGTTTCACCAAAGATAATTTATTTCTAAAGTCTAGTACATTAATTAATGAGACATGCTTTACCTATAACAGCTAACCTTAACGTTTAAAAAGAATATGACCAAAATATCACTTGGAATAATCACATTTAGATTATTAACTTCTGGCAAGATCTCTCCTGGATGTCTCTACAGCTTGAATTGCTGATGAAGATGGTGCCTAGTCAATCTCAGCAACCACTCAGATGTCACATAAGATGTTTTTGCAGAATTACATCAAATTATGGACCACATAGCAACCCTTAAATCCCATCTTGGAATAGACATTTACTGATATCCCAAAATATGCGAGGAATAAAATTGCATTTTCATTTCCCATCTAGAAAAGTATGGTTTAGGTTGCTATCATTGGGTAACTTTACCTTACAAAGAAGAAATCCAATTTACTCAAGTCATGAGACACAGTGTGGGTGGGACTCACATCTGGGTCTACCTAAGTCCAAAGCAATATTTCAAGCACATTTCCATTTAAGTGATATACATACATTTTTCTGACATACTGTCGTTTTCACAAAAATATTTTTTTATAGTTTTGTGGCTCCTAAACACTTGGAGAGTTTCATTAAGTATCTTGAATCTCTTCTCATCAACACAGACATACAGGCCTAATTTTTTTTTTCAGAAAACTTGATGTGGTAATTAAAAAAAACCACTTTCTTCCCAATACTCAGCATGTATCATATACTAAGAATGACTGTAATGAGAATGTTAAATTAAGACTGTAATATATATTACCTGTCATCTTTCTTCTGGATGTATTTTTGAGTATGTTATTTTTGTAAGGCAAGCATAATGAAGTCTAACATATTTTTCTGAAGTTTAGCATTGTTTCTCCAATGTAATTCTAATATCTCACTTGAAATGTTTCAGGCTATAAACAACTGAACTTCAGGGACTATCACTAGGCACCGTTTCTTGGAAACCATACTTGGTGAATAAGCTTTTAAGGGATGGATTGTACCACTTTCCCTATATGCATACCTTACAAACTTATTTACTGTCTATGTCCAAAACAATTTTGGATATAGGATCTCTAGCCCATCCAAGAGTTAGTGGTGCCTCATCCAGCAGGTGCTCCAGAGGGTTTGCCGTGAACCACCTCTCTTTGATTACATAAGCACAATGGCACACCTGTCCTCTCTTCTTCCCATCCGGTTCGTCTGCACGCTATTGACATCATGTGAACAGCCGTAGGTTTGGCATCTTGCCAGGGCTCTGTGTCACATGACTAGAGGCCTTCTCCAAAGAGTATGTGAGCCACTGGTTAGTATAATTTAAACATTAATTATGAAAACAGTCTCCCAAAATGTCATGAAAACAAATAACCCACTGAGCCACCACTGAGCAAACTACCTTACTGCTGAGGCTCAGACAAATAGGAGAGTGATTAGGAACAATGCATTACAAGACTCAGTTATATTTCACAGTATTTGACAATCCATAGGGCCCACTTCTGCTTTCCCATAAATAAGATATTCAATTTAATGGGTCTCTTTTATCTCATGCATCATAGTGAATCTGTGAGAACATCATCACTTAACCTCTTCAATTCATTTTTCAACATTCTGTGTCCTGACTGTGTACTTTCGCATTGCTGCTGACAAAGGGGAGAAAGTATATTTAAACATAGAACAACTGGCAATACCATTTGTCAAGAAAGACTCTGAAGTTTACTCAACCACTGAATTTGGCATTGTTTGATCTGTATTGCATCTATGCTGGGGCAGCTTACTATTTGAAATTACTAGAAGGGCCTTGCTCCAATTGTTTCTGGGAATCCTATCCTGAAGTATGTGTACAATGAGTAACATAGAATTTAAAGTTAACATAAACTGATCATTTATAAGTTTGTTGTTGACAGAAATTAATGAAAGTATTGCGTTATTATAACTTTACCTGCTAAGACTTGTTCCTGCTAGATGGAGAAAATGGCTTAAAACTTGACATTTTCCTTTAAAAAAAAAAAAGTCTTTGTTTCCTAAATATCATTTAAAAGCACTTTCATCTTAGTTTTTAATCTAACTTAAAAAATTTAAGATTCAATATATTCATCTTTTTGTCATTCTAAATTGGGGCAATGGTAATGACCACTAAAATAGCCTAACCACTGTGAAATAAACCTGAGCCTTCCTTATAGGAGAGAAGCCTGTCCAGAGCAAATTGCCAGCTACCACATTCTACCTAGCTTAACTCCCCAAGAGCTTTTTTGTCATATATAATGTGAAGAAAAAAAATACAGGATATGATATTTGGTGTAGTAGAATGAAAATACTGCTACAGCCAGGGAACAGGGATGGGGCAGAAGAAAATTCAATAATGGGAACATTCTTTTAAGATCACCATCGAGAGAGACAGAGTCTGAACAAAAAAAATAAGCTTTAATTACAAGACTATAGAATGGCACTTTCCCCTGTATTTGATAACCACACATATATTGTTGTACAAGAAGAGCGGGTTATGTTTTAATAAGACAGCTGTGTCAACTTGACACATCCTAGATTCACCTAGAAAGACAGTTCCTCAGAGAGATTCCTAACATTGGCTTCTCCTGAGGGTATGTCTGTGGAGGATCCTATTAAGTGAAAAGATGTGGCAAAATCTAGGCCTCTCTAAGAAGCACCATTCCATAGGCAGGGAACCCTGAACTACATAAAGGTGAGGACCACGCTGAACACAATCAGGTAAGCAGTTGTTTCTTGATGTTGGATGTGACTAGAAGATCAAAAGTTGTGTTAATGTGATTTCCCCACAATGGTGGGTGTTAGGAGGTCTAAGGTGAATTAACCCTTTCTATCCTAAATTGATTTTTTTTTTTGATATTTCAAATTTATTTTTGTTGGGATATTTTCCCACCACAGAAATAAAATAGAATATAGAACATATAGTGAAGGAATTATATGCAACAGGAATTTTAGGGAAGTTTAAGGTCAAGAAGAGAAGCAAACCGTAGCACTATAGAAATCATACTGTCGGACTGTGTCAGATTAACATGCATGATTGCAGATTAATATAAATGCTTGATGTCTATTGCCCAATAAAACATGCCTGATTTCAAGAAAGCTTACAGGAAATATGAATACAAGAGCTACAGATAATTTGAACACAGATTGGTAGGTGGTTATCCAGTTAAGCATAGATGTCCTGTGATCCAGCAACTGTTCTCATGTGTTCATCTGACTGATTTAAAAGTTGTAGATGCATGAATGTTTATAGATCTTTTATTTATAATCAGAAACTTAAAGCAACCAAGATTTCTTTCAGGCATAAATATGTAATCAAACTATGGTATATCCATACATTATAGCTATTCTGAAAAAATAATGGATGAACTATTAAGTCACAAAAGACCAGGTCACTTAAATTCATATTACTACTAAAAGAAGGGAGCCTGAAAAGTGACTCAATTTTAAGAACCAGTTACAGTTGTTGTTCGATTGATTGATTGCTTCATTGTTTTGCTTTTTGTTTTTGTTTTTGTTTTCATTTCATGTGTATTTATGCGGGGTTGTGTGTGTGTGTGTGTATGTGTGTGTGTATGTGTGTGTGTGTGCATCTGTCTGTCTGTGTGCATATGCGTGTGCGTGTGCATGCCTCTTTGTGTGTGTGTGTGTGTGTGTATTCAGTGTATATAGGCACACATGTATGAGAATGCATGAACATATAGAGGCCTAAGGCTGATGTCCAGAATCTTATATCTTATTATTTAAGACAGAATCTTTCAAACAAACACAGAGTTCATTTACATGGTTAGTCTCACTAGCAAGACTGCCTCGGGGATCCTCTGTCTATGCCCCCTATGGCTGGTGTTAGAAAGAGGCTATCATATCCATCAGGGTTTATATGGGTTCTGTATAGCTGAAAGCAGTCATAGTCTTTGTGTGGCAAATGCTTTAACCTCTGAGTCAACCCCCTTGACCAGTACATTGGGTCTGTTTGTTTGTGTTTCTTCATTGTTTTAAGATATGGAATTAGTATATAGCTAAGGCTGACAAAATTCACTACTTAGAAGAAGCTGGCCTAAAACTATAGATAATACTGCCTTAGCTTTATTAGTGCTCAATTACAGTTGCATAACCGCACCAGAGTAATTACAGGAGGTTATGTGAAGTGTAAAATAACATGAAACAGATCAACTGAGTCAATAGAGATGCAAGATATTTCTTTTATAGTAAATTATCCCATAGAATATTGAAATGTATTTTTAAAAGCCACATAATGAACCTTAATATATATGTTTTTATAAAGCATTTAAGGAGATTCTTTTTTATATTTTGTTAATTTATTCATATGACATCTTAATTGTTAACCCATCCCTTGTATCCTCCCATTCCTCCCTCCCTCCCACTTTCCCCCTACTCCCCTCCCCTATGTCTGTGACTGAGGGGGACCTTCTACCCCTGTATATGCTCATAGGGTATCAAGTCTCTTTTTAAGGAGATTTTTATGAAGGAATGTAGTATGTGACATGACCTCACTTGAGTAAGTGGATAAAGGAATGCTTCCCTATGTGACTTTAGGAATGAGTAGACTTAGCGAGATTAAAAACATCAGAAGCTTTACATAAGCACTGTACTCTCAGTGATGGCAATGTCCACCATGGGGACACAAAGTCAGAACTCTGCTGTCACCATGCATGCGTACTGAAATGAAACATGAAGTTTGTAAGCGGAGGATGCTGAGAGCCAGGTTTCTCATTGCAGAAGAAATTATAAATATCCAAGAGATTGAGACTAAAATAATTTCTGTGTGATGGATTGAAAAGACACAAATTGAACCTGTATCAATCTTCATGAAAAATTTGATAATTAAATATAAAAGATTTTAATTCATGTAGTTCAGTTTACCATACTTATTTACTTACTAGCTTCAAAATGCCTACATGGCAGCAGAAAATTTATATGAATAGTGGGTTTTAAACTGGAACAAACATTTAGAAGGTGAGTATGTAGAACCAAAATCCAAGGAAACACCACACACACACACACACACACACACACAGACACACACGGTGTGTTACAGGACATGCAAGACAACTAAAGATCTCCTAATGCCTAGAGATAGGATATAGAATAAAAACAAAAACAAAATGAATGAAATAGAATTTGATTAAACAAATACCCATGAATCCCTACTTACATGAATAAATAATCGAATAAAGAAATTTGAGAAAATAGACGAGTCTCCCATCTAGTGGAATTTTAAATAATTTATGGAGATACTACACTCGCGAGGAGGTAGAACATAACTTGCTGTTATGTTGGCTGCACGTGGAGCGCTTCTTGAGAAGAATATAGTATAAAGAGGAAGGAGAAATAGTAGTTTCACAGTGGGTGGCAAGACATGACATACACTATCTCCGTCAGGTGATCAAGGTTAAGATCAAAAGGATGCCATTTCAGTAATACGAATCGTGATCTGATGCGGTAAGAACGGCACTTAACCTCTATTATCTTCCTCTCCAAACCCACAATTTAGCCAATGCACAAGAAAATTTTCAGAAAATGCCAACCGAGCATAATGCTTTCAAGAATAGTTATCAGTGCTTCTTAAAACTATTATGATCTGACAGGCAGATCTGGACCCAGGGGGGTCTGCTCAAGCTATTGCACCAACCAAGGACAATATATGCAGTAATCGTTAAACCCCTACTCAGATCTAGCCAATGCATAGGACATTCTCCACAGTTGTATAGAGAGTGGGGACTGACTCTGACATGAACTCTGGTGACCCATATTTGACCACTTTCCCATTGTGGGGAGGTCCGGTGGCACTCAGAGAAAGAATAGGCAGGCTACAAAGATGAGACTTGATAGGCTGTGACCATTCAGTAGAGGAGGAGGTTCCCTTCTGTCACAGACCTAGGGGAGGGGAATAGAGTGAAAGAGGGAGGGAGGGAGGAATGGGAGGAGACAAGTGAGGGGATAACAATTGAGATGTAATCTGAATAAATTAATAAAATATGTCATGACCAAGAGGTAAGAAAAGGCCAAGGGGGGAAAAAAGAAATAAGAAAGAAAAGGCCAAGAAACCATAACAACAAAAAAACAAAGCTATTAAAACTACAGTGGGATTCATAATAGAACACTGGGACAGAAATAAGACATGGTGCCATGGCCACCTCCAGAACTTGGATGTGACTAGGGTGGTAGGGAAATGAAGAAATGAAAGACAAAAGGACACACAGACAGAAAGCTGGGATCGGATGGTCTGGACTCTGTTAGAGAAGTCTCATCTCCCCCAAAATCTCAGGGTGTTTATTATGTATAGTTGAACAGAGGTGGAGTGACTGCATACAGCTGGACAAGGAGGCTGGGTTTTCACATACAGATAAATAGGGAGGCAGAGTTTATGGTGTATAGTTGGATCAAGGAGGCATGTTCAGCTAATCGCTGTAGGAGGAGTCTCTGCAGGCGATCAGTCTTCAGGCCATAAATATATTAAAGGGGGAAGCTATTGTGGAAATTTGCAGCACAAACTGTCAGCACTCACCATCAGTTCTCTCAGGAAGGCTTTGTGATCCCTCTAAAGCCCAAGGCTATGGGATCCTTAATGTTCACTCCACAGCTGACTGAATCAGGGCTTCCTTTACTCTCTATACAACACCAGGTAAGATGTAAGGCAGGCTCAGTAAGCTATGGATTTCAGTCAACACGTGTCGATATTGGCTAACATATGTGACAGATTGTTGGATCTCAACCTGTGGGTTGTGACCCCTTGGGACTGCACTTTAGACATTCTCCATACAGTTATTTACCTACCTATTTATAACCATAGTAAAATTAGACTTATGAAGCAGCAACAAAATAATTTTATGTTTGGGGATCACAAAACCAGGAAAACTGTATTCCAGGGTCACAGACTTGGGAAAGTTGAAAACCACTGGTGAAAGAGGGGCCATATTAATTAATATACATGGACCAAATACACCATAGCAATGTAGTTGTCATTAATTAATATTTTAAATCAGAGGCCTGATTTAGGGAAATGCTATATAATCTTTCCTGTATTTAAAAGTCTAGAATTAAAAGTTAACTTTTTAAATAGATGTGGGATGTCAAGTGTTACTATAATCTGCATGACAAATACTATTATTGGGAGTGTCGTTAGTCAAAGAAAGGTCAGAAAATGATTAATGGTTGAAATTGAACATGTGGTTAACATGAGGAATTCAGGACCAAAAAAGACTGACTATGTCATGGATTGGCTCGATTACTGCTCTCTCATTTTGCTAAAAGTATGATTATACAAATTAATGCAAAGACAGGTGGTAGAAAAAAAAATCCGTGATTTTGTGTCAGCCTCTGCAAAGGCAGAGTGACCAGCTTTGTCTCTTGTACTTGAAGTCCTTACTGCTGGCAGAATGATGTCACCTCTGCCACTCCCGGAGGCTTCCCATGGTGCCCTCACAAGATCATTTATGGTTTGATGGGAAATTTGGAAAGATGTAAAGGTTCTGCTTATAAGCAAGCTTTCCAAAGTGATAAGACTCCAAGAAGTCCATGAAAATGATAGACTAGTTTATCAGATCAGTGATTGAAAGTACTATTTTCATGCCTTGGCCTTGAGTCTTTTTTGTATCTTTCACTTACATCATTCTGAAGCAGTCTAAGTTGTTGAAGATATTATCACTGGGCTATTAATTTACAATCCATAAATAATTGATTTGTATTCCATAAATCCATGTGGAGTTGGGAGTGCAAAGGCTTTATTTTAGTTCATTTTATAAAACTAAAAGGCTATTCAAATTCCCCTGCCCTGGAGGAGCCACTTAGACTGACTACCATTCCTGAGACCTCAAAGCCTCCTCCTGACGGGGGATTTTTTTTTCCTAGATAAATTATACTGGTGAATTGTGACTCTGCCATGCTTAGTTGTTCTTTGTACAAACGGGAAAGCGATCTCGGATGGGGACCCTACATTGAGAGGTTTCATTGCATGTACGTAGCATTCGCACATCTTTGTTTCTGACATTGCTTTATCAAGTCCATTTAACTTTCAGTCAACAGAAGCAAATTTTATGAATTAATGATTACCACTCCATTGTCCATTTATATACACTCAAATAAACCAATTAATCTATTAAAGGTGATATATAAAGTACTAGAATAAAAAATATTATCTCAATATTCAAACTGAGTATATACCATTTGACTCTTTCTGCTTCTGGGTTAACTCACTCATTATGATCATTTCTAGTTCAATCCATTTGTCCACAAATTTTGGGAATTCCTTGTTTTTAATAGCTGAGTAGTATTCCATAGTGTAAATGTACCACAGTTTCTTTGTCCATTCTTCTACTGAAACACTTAGGCTGTTTCAGTGCTGGCTATTATGAATAAGGCTGCTATGAACATGATTGAGCAAATGTTTTTGTTGTGTGCTGGAGCATCTTCTGGGTATATTCCAAGGAATGGAATAGCTGAATCTTAAGGAAGTCCTATTCACAGTTTTCTGAGATAGAGCCAGATAGATTTCCAAAGTGGTTGTACTAGTTTGCATTCCCACCAGCAATGAAGGAGTGTTCCTCTGTCTCCACATCCTCGCCAGCATGTAGTACCACTTGAATTTTTGATGTTAGCCATTCTAATACAGGTAAGATGGAATCTCAGAGTTGTTTTGATTTGCAATCCCCTGATGACTATAGAGGTTTAGCATTTTTTTAAGTGTTTCTCAGCCAGTGGATATTCCTTTGTTGAGAATTCTGTGTTTAGTTCTGAGCCCCATTTCTCAGTTGAGTTATTTGTTTTGGTGGTGTTGAATATCTTGAGTTCTTTATATATTTTGGATATTAGACCTTTGTCAGATGTAGTGTTGGTGAAGATCTTTTCCCAGTCTGTAGGCTGTTGCTTTGTTCTCTTGACAGTGTCTCCTGCCTTACAGAAGCTTCTCAGTCTCGTGAGGTCCCATTTATTAATTGTTGACCTTAAGGCTTGAGCTGTTGGTGTTCTGTTCAGGAAGTTGTGTCCTGTGACAATGTGTTCCAGGCTCTTCCCCATTTTTTCTTCAAATGGTATATACTCACTTATAGTTGGACACTAGCCCAAGGGCCATGTCCCATAAAAGTCTTCACTTACCAGGAAAGTGGGACAGAGGGGAGGACATCCTATTGGGACTCTAGGAGAGAAAAGCATAGGAGAATGGGGAAATAGAAGGATCCAGAGGGTCCTAGAAACCTACAAGAAGAACATTATGATGGGAATATCTGGGCCCTGAGTCCTGCTCAAACCATGGCACCAGCCAAAGACAATATGTGCAGTAAACTTTGAACCCCTACCCAGATCTAGGCAATAAACAGGACATTCTCCACAGTTGAGTGGAGTGTGCCCCATATTTTATCACGTCCTCTGGATGGGGAGGCCTGGTGGCACTCAGAGGAAGGATAGCAGGCTACCCAGAAGAGACTTGATACCTTATGAGCATATACAGGGGAGGAGGTCCTCCTCAGTCACAGTCATAAGGGAGGAGTGTAGGGGGAAAGCAGGAGGGAGGGAGGAATGGGAGGATAGAAGGGATGAGATAACAATTGAGATGTAATATGAATAAATTTAATAAAATATATTTTAAAATACTCAAATTGTGTCCCCATCCGCAACCTCTCTGAGTTCCCCTCTTTTCCAGACCCACCCATGCTGCCACATGCACAATGGCTATTCTGGCTACATATGAGCTGACATTAGCATGAATATGAAGCTAATCAACTGGCGCTCAAGAAAGATGTTTCAGCACACATCTCTCATTTCCAAACCACTGGCTTGGAACATGATGTCAACAAATTCTCTCTTAACTTTAAATCTATACTAAGCTACTGGAATATATTTCTTCCCTCTTCATGAAAATAGTCACATTTTAATGAAAACCTTAAGTTCTAAAGAAATTTAAGGTCAAATATTGAATGATGGAATCCACACTCTGTTGTGTAACAGAAAGGGAAAAAAGGTGTATGTGTGTGTGTGTGTGTGTGTGTGTGTGTGTGTGTGTGTGTGTGCGCGCACGCACGCACGTCCTATGAAATGCGTAGCTTCATATTATGTGATTTGTCATTAATCTCCCTTTTTCATATCTTGTTTCATGAAATGACTTTATCTAAACTATATGTATTTCTTAAAATGGCCTAAACAACATTGAATTACTATATAAGAACAGAATTCATATATAATTCCATCTCAAATAGTTTTTACAGATGTTGACATTATTATATTTCATTGTAATCACTGCAAACAGAAATTTGCTTCCTGTGTTTTCAATCTGCTAATGACTTGTTTTGTTAAAAAATATTTGTCTATTATGTTCCACATACCATTCCAGGTATTAGAATCTTAGCATTGAAGAAATTGCCAAAATTTCTGATTTCCTGTAGCTCTCCTGCCAGGAAGGAGGGGAGAAAAAAAACAATGAACATTGATTATAGTGTATACAAAACTATGCAGAGTGAGAGGGACTTGGAGTAAGGATTAGCAGTAAAGATAAAATGTGGAGAAGAGGAATAGTGACTGAGGAACTCTTCCAGAAGTTGAGTTAAACATAGACATTTGGAAATAGAGATTTCCAGAATAAGAAAACACTATAAATACATTCAAAATTAGGAATAAGCCTTACGTATCTGAGGACTAACAGGCACACTGTTACGGTTAGTGCTAAGGGAGTGACAGAGGAAAGGAAGAGGGCTGTCTGAGTTATGATAAAATAAAGAAATTATACGCCTTATAAGACAATGTAAGGACTTTGGCTTAGTAACTATGGGAGGAGCTTCAACAATTGGAGAACTACTCCAGCACTCTGTTTAGTCTATGGAAAACTAAGAATGTCCTATTTTTAAAAGATGTTTTACTAAAACAATAATGAGTATCAATCATTTTAAAAAGAAGTTCCAAAACATGGAAAGAAGAAAAGAAATATAAAGAGTAAAGAGGGCTGGGGGTGTGGCTCAGGGGTAGAGCTGCATGCCTGGAAACCTCAGGTCTAGTGTTTAATTCCCAGCACACTCCACATACAAGGAAACAGAGAAGGAGGCAGTGTCAGAGAGAAGACAAGGGACCACAGAGATGACTCGGTTGAAAAGAGCACAGGCTGCTCTTGCAGAACAGTTAGATTTGGTTCCAAGAGCTCACATCAAGTGGCTGAAAACCATCTGTAACTAGAGTTGCATGGAAACTGTTACCCTATTTCAGCCACCACAGGCACTCCATACATGTGGTTCATGCACGTGCATTCAGGGACTCACATATACACATGAAATAAATAAATCCATTTTTATAAGGTACAGTATATATAAAAGTAGGACTACTAAACTAATACATAATGCAATAATTGCATCAACTGAAAATGTTTTAAACATGACATTTAGAGATCATAAATGTCAACTGATACTCTGTATGTTGTCTGTGTCACTCTTTGAATATGAAGCACAGAGAGCATAAATGAGAATGAGGAAAGATTGATACTGCTAAATCTAAAAAATATTGTTATAATATACAAATATTAGACAAAATAATACCTAAGCAAAGGTTATTATAGAAATAAAGGGAGACTCAGCACAAGGCAGAAGGTCAATGTACCACTAAAACCTAACAATCCTAGTTGTGTCTGTTTCTAATAAAAACACTGAGGATAACAGAGCTTATAGAACAGAAAGAGAAGTTACTAAATTCATAAGCAACTGAATATTTCAAAATCTCCTGTTCAGTAATTGAGTGGATGCATAGACTACAGTCAGGAATAATAGCTGACCACCTTACATAGCAACTCATCTTGATTGACACTTGTAGAATGCTGCAGCCTCAAAGAGCAAAACGCATACTTTTAAAAAATAGCCAAAAGACACTTATGAAGACATACCGTGTTCTAGGCTAAAATAATCTCAACAAATATAAAAGACTTGAAATTGTATAATGCACATGCTCGACTACCATAACTGGAATCAGTATTTGAAAGCTAGCTGTCTGGGATTGTGTAGAACATTTTTATATATCTATGAGTCAAAGCAAAAAAAAAAAAAATAACAAGGGAAATTAGCAATTATTTTGAAGTAGATGAAACATGAAAACACAAGATACCAAATTGTGGAATGCTGCCAAATGGGGCATTGGGGAAATGCACAGGATAAACTCATTTACAATCAAAATGCTATAATGAATTTAAACTTACATCTTAGCACACTGGAAATAGGGGAGCAAACTGAACTTGAAAGTAAATCTAGAGAAAGAAATAACAAGGTTGAAATGAGTGAGTTAGGAAGCAAATGAGAGGTACGAGTGAAAGGGTACACTGTCTCTAAAAAGTACAATTGAAGAGGCTGTAGCAAAAATTAATGAAGAAAACTCGAGAGAACAGTTAATACCAGGGCATGGAACGTTAGGTGGGTCACATCTACTGAAGCTAATAATGTTAACATGATAACAAAGCTCAATACATTTGTTGAAAACCACAAAATCCAAAAGCTTATACAAGAAAAATAGCCTAAACAATCCTCTAAATTTAAATAAAGAGAATTCATAGCCTAAGGCTCGCCCACAAATAACTCCCAAAGCCTAGATCGTGTCACTCAAGGAATCTGACACGTGTTTGTGGAGGAAATGGCACCCTGTCTCCAAAAAGTCTGGCCAAAGTGAGGAAAATGGGACCATCACATTGTGTGAAGTAGAAATGACCTGATACCAAAGTAGCCAGAGCTGTCGAAAGAAAAGAGAAAAAAAAAAACACCACAAACCAATATTCCATAGATGTATAGACACAACAGCATGTCAGGACGTGGTAGAAACTTGAATCTGACAGTATGTTAAATAGCTGTACATCAGGAAAAATTAGGGCTTATATTAGCATATACCTTGTTGAGCATTTAAAAGCAAATAACCAAACATGTGTGTGTATAAAATGATAAGCAAAGTTGTAGGTTTCATTTCAGGTGTTGACTTGACAAGGCAGAACCACTAGAAGACCAGCCTCTTGTATGACGGTGAAGGAGATTCTACATGGGGTTAATTGAGGTAGAAAGTCCCTAAGTGTGGGTGGCACTCTTCATGGCCAAGGGTCCAAGAATGAATAAAATAAACATGAGTGCTGAGCACTAGGGTCCATCTCTCCCTGCCTCAGCTGTTGTAATATGACCAGCTGCCCCCAGATCCTTCCATGGGGACTTCGTCCTCATGATGGGACACATCTTTGAACTGTGAGCCAACATAAACTCTTCCTAAACAGATTTTGTCACCATAACAAAACAATGTACATGCTATGTTCAGCATGTAAAATTCTATTATTTATATACGCTAACAGCAAACATTTCCGCATTTCAGTTTAAACTAACCATTTATAAAATTATGAAAATGTGAGAGTGCAGATAATTTTGATTATGTACATATGACTTATATAAAATATTTCTGAGAGAAATTACAATGATTAATATGGGGGCAATCTATGATTGGAATACTTATATAAAATAATATGTAGTTATTAATCCCCACTAAATTGAATTATAGAGTCTATGCAATTCACCACAAATTTTCAGGAATATACTTTAGGAAATATAAATTGAGACAGACTTACTATGCTGTATGGCAGTTACATTTATAGGTATTTATCCAGGTGTTAAGAAACTATGCTCATACAAAAACTTGCTTGACTTAAAATCACCCAAATCTAGAAGTAACAAAACCACAGGACAATCTAATAAAATTACAATAAAAAACCCTAAAAAATAAAAATTACTCACTAAGCAGTATATGTGGTTTCCAAATATGATGCCATTGGTCATTTGAAAATCCATGTGAAAGCCATGATGAGATTCCACTGCACATCCAAGCAGAAGAGATACACTCCACAGGTGCCGCTCGGGTGTCAGCAGCAAACACACACATGATCGGTGGCAAAGCAGCCTGATTTAGTTACATTGGAAAGCATTTAGCTGGGTCTTAATTTATCACTGTAGACATTTGTGACAACTGTCTCTGTAGACAGACATTAGACAATGGAACAAAGCATAACTGTATAAAGAAGAAGGGGCACCTTCCAGAATTAGAAAATGGTGGCCCCAAACACTAGAAAGTGGAGTGAGCCCTCCAAAACATAGAAGATGAGAGAAGTGTGGAATGGGGGGGGTGGAGAAGGAACAATCTAAAAGATGGTTAAAAGGAAAAGTTTTCTTTTCTTTTTTAAAAATACATTTATTTTATTACACATGTATAAAACAAACTACACACAGCAGGGAGAACCATCTGACAATCATGAGACTCGTGAGTTCTGTAAATGTTACATTCATAGTGGTTTGGCTGTTTGTATTTGTCTAGCTTGACGTAAATGTCTTTCCTGTCTTGTTGGGTCTAAATTTCTGAATGGAATTCAAGGTCTATCCTATCTCAACTCTAATAACTTAACTTCTTTATCCTGATCTAAAACCATCTTATCCCCTAACCAACTAAACTTGATTGTTAAACTATGCTCTCTGGCTTTGGATTCAAATGTGGCAAATCAGTCAGTGGGCAAAATGTCATCGTTCCTGCCACAAACAGAATCTGCCTAAAAATGGGCAGCTTAGATGCACGCAGAGTCGACAGCAAGTCCTCAGTAGTTCTTGTCCTGTGAATAAGTCTGGCAGAGATATTGGGCCAGAAGCCGAAGATGAGGCTCCAACAATATAGTGTTGGGAGACTGTTTAGATAATAAACCCTCTAACTTAATTTGTACATTTTGGAAGCTGCTAATCCGCATTGCTGGTTCATTCAGAAATTTCAGTTTTATTGCTTCTCAAGTCTCTGAGGGGAAAGATTTTCTTATTATCCAATGGAAAACAAAGAAATTTGTCTTGAGAGAGATTGATGAGAGAAGTGATGGAGCATAGGTACATAGTCTTTCAATTCATTCTTGAACCAGTTGGCAACCCCAGGAATGTAAGAGGTAAAACACACACACACACACACACACACACACACACACACACACACACACACACACACACACACAAACACACCACATACACAAACATCTTCCTTCCAAATCAGGACATACTTACTCAGCATTCAGAAATTGTATTTTGTTTCTGCAGAGAGTCTTTTCATCCTGAACTAAACTTACACACCCAAAGTCCTACAAAACAATGGTATGTAGGGTAGACAGACACGTAATGTGTATAATAACCTCAGAGTATGAACATAAGCTGTGGCCTGGAGAGTTAGATTAGGTAGGTAATTTGACTCCAGACCAAGAAGAGCCTTGATTGTCCTCTCTGTGGTTTGTTTTGTTGTTGGTTTATTTTTGTTTATCTTTTGTGCTTAATTCTGTTTTTATTTACAGGTAGATGAATAGAGAGTTTGTTAATAAATTTATGATTCCACGGTCAAAACAGCCTGTAGTGAATCTTAGCTGTTTTTAGTTATCTCTAAGGAGTGTGCTGCAGCTAACAACAACTTGGTGCTGCAAGTGTATCAAGACTTGCTGCAGGAAGGTGAGAATATGGACCTGTCTCTATGTGCACCAGTATCTACATTCCTATGTATATACAGAAGACTCAGAAGTGAGGATTCACCTCCGGAGGAATTTCCATACCCGATCTCAAGCTGTACTATAGAGCAACAGTAATTAAAACAGCATGGTACTGGCACAGCAATAGGCTAGTTGATCAACGGAATCAAATCAAAGACCCAGAAATGAACCCTCACATGTATGGTCACTTGATTTTTGACAAAAAGCCAAATCTATTCAATGGAAAAAGAATAGCATATTCAACAAATGGTGCTGGTCTAACTGGATGTCTACATGTAGAAAAATGCAAGTGGATCCATATTTGTCACCATGCACAAAACTCAAGTCCAAATGGATTAAAAACCTTAACATGAAACCAGAGACACTAAATCGATTAGAAGAAAAAGTGGGGAAGAGCCTGGAACACATTGGCATAGGAGATAACTTCCTGAGCAGAACACCAACAGCATAGGCCTTAATGTCAACAGTTAATAAATGGGACCTTATGAGGCTGAGAAGCTTCTGTAAGGCAGGAGACACTGTCGAGAGAAAAAAGCAACAGCCTACAGACTGGGAAAAGATCTTCACCAACCCTACATCTGACAAAGGTCTAATATCCAAAATATATAAAGAACTCAAGATACTCAACACCACCAAAACAAATAACCCAACTGAGAAATGGGGCTCAGAACTAAAGAGAGAATTCTCAAGAGAGGAATATCGAATGGCTGAGAAACACTTAAAGAAATGCTCAAAGTCTTTAGTCATCAGAGAAATGTAAATCAAAACAACTCTGGGATTCCATCTTACATCTATTAGAATGGCTAAGATAAAAAATTTAAGTGACACCACATGCTGGGGAGGATGTGGAAAGAAAGGAACACTCCTTCATTGCTGGTAAGAATGCAGAATAGTGCAGCCACTTTGGAAATCTATCTGGCTCTATCTCAGAAAACTGGGAATAGGACTCCCTCAAGATCCAGCTATTCCACTCCTTGGAATGTACCCAGAAAATACTCCACCACACAACAAGGACATAAACTCAACCATGTTCATAGCAGCCTTATTCATAATAGAACCTGGAAACAGCCTAAATGCCCCGTAGTTGAAGAATGAATAAAGAAACTGTGGTACATTTACACTATGGAATACTACTCAGCTATTAAAAACAAGGAAATCTCAAAATCTGTGGACAAATGGAAGAGACTAGAGGTGATCATAATGAGTTACTTAACCCAGAAGCAGAAAGACTCACATGGTATATACTCCCTTATAATTGAGCACTAGCCCAAAAGGCATGTCCCACGAAAATCTTCACTTACCAGGAGATTGGGATAGGTGTGAGGGCATCCTACTCAGACTCTAGGTAAGAGAAATATAGGAGATAGGGAAATAGAAGGACCCAGAGGGTCCTAGAAACCTATAAGAAGAACATCGTGATGGGTGTATAGGGGCCCCGGTGGGTCTGCTGAAATTATTGCACTAACCAAGGACAATACAATAGTAAACATCAAACCCCTACTCTGATCTACCCAATGGACAGGACATTCTCCACAGATATGTGGAGAGGGGGGATGGACTTTGACATAAACTCTGGTGCTCCATATTTGACCACTTCCCCTTGGTTGGGAGGCTACCAAGATGAGACTTGATAACCTATGACCATATAGTGGGGGAGGAGGTCTCCCTTGGTCATAGACCTAGGGGAGGGGAATAGGGTGAAAGTGGGAGGGAAGGAGGATTGGGAGGATACAAGTGATGGGATAATAATTTAGTTGTAATCTGAGTAAAATAATAAAATTTTTAAAAAGACCAAAAAAAAAAAAAAAAAAAAAAAAAGAAGTGAGGATCCAGTCTCCTTCATACCCTCTATTCACACTGTTTCTCTCAGCCCTAATATCTATTGACCTTTTTACATTCACATCCTATGGGAAAGAAAATGAACTGTAAGGAATATTTGGTGACCCAATAAATGTCAGTTACTGTTACTATCCCTCTTCCTCAAGCTAAAATTTGAGTCCTTTGCTCTTCTGTTCATGTCTTGTCTTTCTCTTAAGCCATAGGGACTCCTCTCTTCCCAAAAGTCCATATTGGGGTATCCTACCTGCTTTCCAGTGGACAGCTAAATCAGCTGTGTTCCACTAATGAGCCAAGTGAACTCCTGGAAGCCAAGCCTGCAACGAAGCAGCCATGCTCCTCATGGTGGCTGACAACTGTCAGCTGCTGCAATAGTGGAGCATCTTTGTTCCTTTTCGCATATGTATATGCATTCATATGTGTATGTGTATTTTCATGTATGTGTGTACACGTAGAGATTAGAGGTGGATGAGGAATAACTTACTAGATCATTCTCCATTTTATTTATTAAGGCAGGTGGGTGGTCCCTCTGGGCTCAAAGCCCACTTATTTAGTCACTTTAGCTAGCTTGCTTACTCTATCTCCTGAGCATTCGGGTTACAGATAGGCCACCATATTGCCTGGCATTTAGTGGGCCCCGGAGATGCAAACCGTGGTCCTCACCCTTACACTCCAAGTGCTGTACCCATGGAGCCATTGATCTATCCTTCCTTGTAATAGTTTTTTTTTAAATCTTAAGGCCAAAATTGGTACTTCTTGGATTTGAAACATACTTCCTCCTCTTAGTGTAAAAGCTATGACTTTATAACACATGAAAGTTAATGACTGTAACAGAAATGCCATGTCCATTATACCAAAATACTTAATTTTTAAATTAAGCTATACTCCCTTTCCACACTGAGATAATCAAAGAAGCAACATCTAACGAAACCATTGTGTAAGAGGAGACTCTGTAAATGAGAAGAAAAGGCCAGTTAATTGTGTGCTTTTGCTGAAGAAACATGTGATATTCATTAGCATAATTATATGAGAGGTAGTTTTAAGAGACCCACATTCTTTAAGAAAATTCTAGCAATTGTTTTTATTTATTATAAATTACAAAGGGAGCAATTTATTACTAATTCTTCAATTATTTCATTATGAAAAACTAATAAAAGTCTTGACATTTCAATTATTTAGCAAAGAGTCATATACTTTAATAAATAATTTTTTGACTGAAGTGATTATTTACTTAAAACTTGGACTATGCAGGAGGAATTTGAAATCATATTTTCTGGTGCCATATAATGAAATAATTGTGCAATTAGATATATACAGTGTAAAATAATGACATATGTTTTATTTAAAACTCGAGGAACAAAAGCACATCACTTGTGCTTTTCTTCCAAGAGAACAAAATCCTACAGTATATTAATCAAAAGGGGTTTTTTATGCCTCTGGCAGAAGTGTTTTAAAGTAAACCCTTAATATCAGATCCCAATCCCCAGTTTCAATTTGCTTCCAATGGAAAGGACATTAGAGTTTATAAAATACTCCTTGATTACTTTTCTGAAGGCCTGAAATCTTGACGCGTCTGTGACTCGCTCTTGCTACATCAATACAGTGGTTGAAAGAGCAATCCCCACCGTGAACACTGCCACATTGACTTATAGAATCATGCCCTTGAGAGAAAGCCAGAGAGAGTAAGGGAGCACCAGGCAGTGACAAAAATGAAATAGAACTGTCATCTGGCAGTTCTTCATAGTCCGTCAAGGAAACTATTAAAGATGTGCAAAGAGCCAGAGAGTGCTTGGGCAAAGGTTGTTAAACTACCTCCTCAAGGGCAGGTCGCTGCAGGCTGATCCAGACTCTCATAAAGACAGACTGGCTCACTGAGGACAGGGGCTCCTGCTGCCCATGCCTGGGTCATCCGGGTGGGTAGTTTTCACATATGCTGCCATTTCAGATGAGGGACTTATACTAAATTGTAAAATATGTGTACGTATATGCATATGTGTATATAATTGTGAAACAGATTCTTGCTGTGCAGCCCAGCATGGTCTTGAGTTTGCTTTCCTCCTGCCTCTGCATCCCCAGTGCTGGTAGAACGCGTACGTGTCAGCATAACTGGCATCAATTAGCTTTTAAGTGTACACTTTGTTTGGAGTGGAAAATATCCTGGTGATTTTTTATTTGGATCAGCAACTATAATAAAATTTGTCCTTTGATGCAAACCAAATATGAGCTCTATTTGTGGCCATTTTGTAGGTCCTTAGGCAAACAGTTCAGCTCCCGGCTTCTCTGCAACCTTGTTTCCTCTTCCTCCCATTTAGAAAATCCAAACCCAGGTGATTTCCTCCCTTCCTCCCATCCTCTCTTGGCCCCTCCCTTCTCCCCCCTCCCCTCCTTTTTCATCTACACTTGCCTTATTCTCTTCAGCCAGTGCTATTTGCTGCCTGCTCTGCACCTGTGTGTCTGCTAGATTCCAAAATGTTGAACAAGCTCAAAGACACTATATATAAAAACGTTTCTGATAATTATATTCTCTCTGCACCTCATGATTTATAGTTTAAACTTTTAAAATGGACAAAATTGTGCAGACTCGCCGGCAATTGAAAAATATCTTCAGTGTGGAAGAAAGGGAAAAATTGAAAGAAAAATAAATTTGAGTTTGTAGAAGCTGAAAGATCAGACTGAGTCACACAGAGTAGTTAAACCCCCACAGTGATTGTGTGAGTAATAGAAGTTTATGTTTTATTATGTCTTTTGTTATTAAAAACAAACTCATTTTTTTTCAATAGTCATTTAAGTTCAAAGATCGCATCCATCCATCCATTCACACGCTCTGCATTCAGTTATTCACTCTGGCTCTCAGCCCTCTCCGTAAGACATTTCTAAGATGAAATGGCTTAGTATTCACAACCCTTTGAGGAAGGTTGGAACAGCTAAAAGATGTTTTGGGTTGGGACAGAAATTACAGTCTTTTCTCCCTTTTGTATCTATACTCTCAAAGTTGCTTTAACTCTAACATTCTCTAAGTTACTGCGGAGCTTTATTTTTCCCCCAAGAAAACAGAGCCCTGTCTGTGATAATTTTTGGCTTGAAGTCTGATGGAGTTTTCAGTGCCATCCACCCTATACTTTAGGTGGTTATTGCAGATACTTCTCTCACAATACAAGGGTTCCCAAAGCATACTGTAGCCTTACAATAATAACATAAGTAGACTACAGATTTATGGCAGTAATGATTTTTACATTTTTCACTAATCTTTCAGGCAGATGGGAAGTATTATTTTGTATTATTTTATACGAGTCTTTCCCTCATATTTTTTGGCAAGACCAAAAAACAGAGTGTGTTTCAAGCCCAGGAGATTCTGTTTCTCTGAACATTTGAAGGTGTATTGTAGAATTCAATTTACAAACTTGGCTAAGATGTAAGTGCGACAAATAACATAATGCCAAGAAAACATTAGCTATAGAGGTATAATATAAAATGAGTAATTTCCTGCTGAACAGTGGTTTTGGAAACCTGCTGTTTAATCCAATTTTTCTTGGACAGATCATCAGGGGCCATCATTGTGATTGTCACTAAATACTTTTACCAGTGACCCAAAGCTTACACAGCTAGGCAAGTGGCCTTTTATTGAAAGAGCTGATTCTTGTCTCTGTAGATTTACTTTCCAAAAAGGAAGTACAGATAGTATTTTGTTCACATACTACACTTGGATATTTGCTAGAATGTAGTGCTTTAAAATATATTGTTTTTTCCGAGTTCATGTGATCTATTTTTTTTACTTAAAATAGAATAGAACAAATTAATCCTGACTGCTTACTGCGACAGAAGCAACAAAGATAAAAGCACAAGATACACACAATTTAAAACGTGCACACCACTGTAAAGTCCGCTATTTGTTTCTTATCTTCCTTTGTCTTCAGTGTTAGGCATTGCTCATTCAATGATCATTTAATGCTGTCGTTCTCTATTTAGGTAATAGACTCTCCAGGCCATACTGGAAATTGCATACAGGTGACCACGATTATGAGGCACTGCCATGTAGGGGGAACAGTGCCAGGGCCCTTGGAAACTCTCAGAGGAACATATCATTATAGTCCTTGTTTTAGAGATGAAGAAACTGAGGCACAGCCAGTAACCTGCTTGAAGCCTTAATTGGCAGGAGACAACAGAGTTGGGGAATGAACTCCCTACTGTGTGGCTCAGTGGCCCTATCCTTGATTGCTTTACTTACCAACTGGACATAGAAGTTAAATAATAAGTCGGGTCATCAGGACGATAGCACAGCACTGAAGGTGTATTGACCCATGAGCTTCTGGACTGTAGACGTCACTCTGCTTTGTATTTTTATAACTCTGTAAAGTGGACAATAACCAGAAAGTTCATCTGTAAGGTCAAAGAATGACATCACCTGGCTTTGTTTCAAGGACATGTCTGAAAAAGTAGGGAATTAAAAGTAAACTGAATCTATACACAGTGGTAGAGACCACTCCAAAGAGGACTGTCAATAGAGGATCAGGGGAACTGGATATATGTCCATTGATGAGGACCTAGGATGAAACTACCCCAAAAGAACACTCAGGTAAGTCTGATTGTCCTTTCCCTTCATTTCAAATAATGCATGGGACTTACACTGAAGTATAACTTGTGACATATCTGAGATTCAAACATATCTGCTCATCTAATGGTTTTGTTTGGTTGTCTTACATGACAACTTCATGTAACATTTAAAATTTGCTTTTAAATTAATGTCCTAGAGCTGATTGCTCAGTGACTAGCAACCTCCTGTAGAGAGCATAGGTTCTGTTTCCAGCACACACATGGTGGTTCACATCTGTAACTCCAGTTCAGGGTATCTGATGTCTTCTTCTGGCCTCAGGCATCATGATAGATGATATAGATATAGATATAGATATAGATATAGATATAGATATAGATACATACATATACATATATATGTGTGTACACACACACACACACACACACACACACACACACATATATATATATATATATATATATATATATATATATATATATATAGTCTCTACACTCCAACTCCCTGTAGTAGAATATATTACCAAGAAGTCCAGGAGTATCACCTCATTTTAATGTGAATGAATACAGAAGAATATCTGACATTGGCAACTGCCCAAGAGATGTTTGTGAATGATGCAAAAAGGGCTTTTGAACTTCAATGTTTGCTTCTGAAGTGATCAAACTTGAGAGCAAAGGGGCAGAAGCTATTAGGGTTCAGTTGGGATCTGAGGGGTATGCCTAGGGAAGGACTATATAAGGAAAGGGAAGTGCAAAGGCACTACTGCAGGGCCCTGGAGAGGCGCATGTAGGGGCATCCCAGTGGGGGGAAGATGGGGAGGAAAACAGAGTTTTACTGAAGGCTGGGCCGCCATTGTTTTGGATTAATAATCTGAATGAAATCGGCAATGCAAGACCTCTTTACTTTCGGATCAGAAGCTTGATTCTGAAAAGGCAGGGAGAGAGAGAGAGTTCTTCTCAAACTATTATGGAGCCTGATGCTGATGAAAACCGACATGAGCAGCAACAGATGTTCTGCTTAAAACTCATTTTTGTAAAATACCAAGATGGATTAGAAATGCGCAAAACAAAAGAGCCAAGCTAACCCAAATTCTTCTAATTCTCTAACTGCACTAACAGGGCTGTAACCAATTTTACTACACCCACCCCACCCCCCCTTCTGTAGGTTCAGAAGGTAATTTGATCCAGACTATAAGGCCTTCTATCTTTCCGTTCGTGAAATATAATATTATATAGTTGCTCTTAACTAAAGTGTCAAATTAAAGTTGAGGACACATTTAGGCTATTTAAAGCTATGTTTTTGATAGATATATTTAGATGTTTCGGGACCAAAGTATAATAATACAGACTTTTCTAAATTTATTAATTTTTAAAAATCAGATTTCTTTAAACTATTCTCATTTCTTCCCCTAGAACATTTGGCACCTGCCATTCCTCATCTCTAGAGACTCCAGCATGAGATGGCATCTGATTTAGCACAAAATGGTACATTACATAATTTTCAGCTTTATATGTCAACATTTTATGATGTTCTGTAAATGCATCATGATTTCCAGATGTTTCACCACCTGAATCAGATTTAAATTGTGGCAAAAATTCTTTGATACAGATGCTTGGAAAATAGAGTATATTTGTTCAAATATATCATCTCAGCCCAAGCTCAAAGCACACACTCTCACCCTTTTTTTTTCCTTCAGATTGCAGATTTGAAATTAGACATAAAAGATCTTTCCCAATGGAAGCTGCACCTCAATTCTCTTTCTTTCATGATGGGTTTCTACAAAAATGCTCACCTTCCTTTTCCTTGAGGGTGACCTATGGGATTCATAATACTCACTGTCACAACCATCCCTTGTCCTCAAAATCGACAACACTGTTAAATTAAATCTGCAGACCAGTACTGAACAATGGGTTTGTTCATTAGATGCCTCGAAGGTTAAGCAGAACTGATCAGTTCTTCACAGCCCCATTGTTAAATGCAATGCAAAGATGACCAAGTTAACTAAACAGCACAATTTTCAAGAGCTATCATTAAGAGACAAAGCCAATATATGCATACTTGTGCTTCTCAATAAACTCCAACACCAAGGGAGTATGATATAAGGGCGACACAATAGTCAAATAAGACATGAGAACCAAAGAAACAGGAAGGAAAAATGAAACATGAAAGAACACACTGAGGCCTTGACTTCCCATGAGCCACAAAGCTTGCCAGCTGCCTTGTTATATTTTGTTACAATGTTGAATTTATCTATTGAAATTGTTTCCTTTGTTCTATTATATCATACTATCTATTACTTTTAAAAAAATCAAGGCTACTTATGCTTTTCTCTGTTACCAATAAATCAGAAATAGAGTGTTTAATAAACCTTATTCAACCAGCTGGTTAAATGATGTTTCTGCCCAAGGGAAAGTTATAGTCCAGGTATGTATACATTCAGAAGAGTTCCATGGGGCAGACATTGTAAGATATGTGGATTCAGTGAGGTGGAAGTAAGAGATTCAAGTGGAAATGTAGTTAGAAAAGGAATATAGCATCTCCTTCATTGGTGGTCAGGATGCATGTCAATGTTAAGGGCTTGAATTATGATCTTGTAGCTTCTGTAAGAAAAAAGTTACCCCATAGATATCTCAATTAAAACATTTCATGCCTTTGTTATAAGTCAATGTTAGGATTATTCCTTCCTCAGAGGGAACATTTTACAATCCCACTTGCAAAGACGACATTTTTTTTCTTATGAATATCAATTTTTTTACCAATTTATTCTTGTTACATCTCAATGGTTATCCCATCCCTTGTATCCTCCCATTCTTCCCTCCCTCCCATTTTCCCCTTATTCCCCCCTATGACTGTTCCTGAGGGGGATTACCTTCCCCTGTATATGCTCATAGGGTATCCAGTCTCTTCTTGGTAACCTGCTGTCCTTCCTCTGAGTACAAAAGCCTTCACTTACCACGAAACTGGGACAGAGGGGAGAACATCCTATTGGGACTCTAGATGAGAGAAGCATGGGAGAATAGCAAAATAGAAGGATCCAGAGGGTCCTAGAAACCTACAAGTAGAACATTATGATAGGCAGATTTGGGCCCAGTGTCCTGCTCAAACTAAGGCACCAGCCAAGGACAATACAGGCCGTAAACTTTAAACCCCTACTCAGATCTAGCCAATGGGCAGAACATTCTCCACATTTGAATGGAGAGTGAGATAAGACTTTCTCACATACTCTGGTGCAAAGACGACATTTTACTGTCTACACGGCTCTTCATAGTTTCTGCTTACTTACCTTAAGCAATGTTACATATAAAGCCACCGAGATGGATACCATTTTACTAAGTAACTGTGAGACAAACATCTGCTAATTCCTACAACACTGAGTCTTTTTTCTTAGGAACATAGGATACGAAGCAGATTTTTACAAATGTAATATTATATGTGACAATTTTTTTCATAACAGCACACACAGTGTAACAAAGCGCTAGGGTACTGTCTTGAAAACATGCATTTATGTTCTCTGTGAGTCCCTGGCATTAGCTATTCAGCTTTCCTGACCTCAGCTGAATTTGTTTGTGGAGTCAGTTGGGCTGGCTGCTGCTGTCTTGGGATGCCATAGCGGAGACGATGGAAGTGACTCAGTTAGGACCCGTGAATGACAGCCTGCAGAATGAACATGGATGCTACAGAGAAGAAACGCAGCCCTGAGTGCAGAATATCTGTTCGACCAACCTTTCGCTGGCTAAAGCCTATCACATGGTCAGGTCCAGCACCAGAGCCAAAGAAATCACAAATCACATGACCAAGCGTGTGATTGACGTGACCTAACACATGGGAGCCAATCCTTCAACCTGCCACTGAGTGTGTTATGGAGAATTACAGGAAAGGTAAAGGGGTAGAAAGTAATGACGCTGGAGAAGGGTCCAAATCAGGTGACTTCTGAGCAGAGCTTTGCAACACATCATGTATAAGCCATAAGGATGTCTGGGAAAGGCATCTAGATATCTCTAGAGATTGGGGAAGAATATATCTTCAAAGTCCATAAAGCTTCCTTGCATGTAGCACAGTAGAAATCAATAAAGGAGCTAGAAAACTGAGGACAATGGTCAAGATAGGGAAAAGAATAGCAGTCAAGGGGACTCAGGCATTAATATTTCTACAAGAATGCAGCGTGTATGCACAAATGCCTGCTAAGGCCAGAAAAGAAAAATTATCTTTTTTCCTGTTTTAAAATATATGCTTGTTAATGTCTTGAGTTCCTCATTATTATAAACACTTCCAGCATTGAAGCATCACATCAGGGAATTTTTTTTTCTCAAAGTGTTTAATAAGCTACGTTTTATCTCTCTGGAATATTATGTTCATAACTCGCGAAGCTGTCCAAGCGTTCTCTCTTGCAAGAACAGAGGCACGTTCACATCTCAGAATTATAAGCATCTCCTCCTGGAGGGAGAGGTGCTAAGTAAATGCAAGAAGAACAGAGCCCAACCACCCCACCAAAATTACACGACTCTAAATAGATTTTATTCTTGCTGTCACTTCATTTTATGAAAATGAAAAGTAGTTTTCACAGGTATTAAATTTTCATTTTACCCCAGAAAAAAAAAAAGAAAAATTTCTGTAAAAATTGTAAGTTTCCACAGCAGCAACTTCATAAAAATGTATGATCTTGCCCCTCAGGGTGCCTCTTCACTTGTTTGAAATGAAAAGCTGTTTGTGCTCATGGTTGGGAATGCACACATCAGGAAAAATTAATCATGCAAATATTTGCAAAGTGGGAACAGTAATTGTTGGGAGCCTCAGCAGAGAGCTGCTTTTCACCACCGCATATAGAAACTCCAGGAGAGAATGCCAGGCATTGGCTCATATGCATTCAGGACAGAGGAACCAGCTATGGACGGGTGTAACTACCATAAGACATTCTTGGTTCACTCCCTAAGGAATTCAACTTTGACAGTCAAGTTGCCAAATAGTATCAGAATTGAAGTAATTGCCATTAAATATTTGCAAATGGAAGGATGGTACACAAGATTCTAAAATTAGAACTGGCACTTATTTTTTGAGGAGTGGCTATTCGTTCTGGCAATCCTCTTCCTAGTTATATTCAAGGAATATTATTATAAGGCTCCTGGTTTATTTTGATTTCTAATTTGCAAGGGAGAAGAGACACAGCCTTTATTTTCTATCAGGCATTTTAAAGGTAATGAAATGCCTAAAAAATTTTTTAAACTGATTTGTGGTTGTCATTTCATGAAAAGAAGAAAGGTTGACCAGCTCAATTGGAAGATTTATCAATAGCAAAGGGAGAAAGGGTTTTGATGGGATGGCTCTGTGTTCTATGCGCAAGGAGAACAGCATTACACAAGGGTCTCTGAGTGCTAGAAAAGCTGGACATGAAACATGCTGGAAAGCTACCTCACCTATGTTGCTCCCCACCAAGCTCTGCCATCCTAGTGACAAAGGACAAAATGCAGGAGAAATTTAATGAGATTGTGCCAGCTCATAGCTTCAGTGGCATTCTAATGAAGCTGATCCTGATGCTCAGAACATAAAGTGTGGGCCACAATACAAAATCTACCAATTCAGTGATAGGTCTTTGGTATGGAAGCCAACAGCTAGCAGTATCTGTCATCTGACAGTAGGGGCAATGAGGGACTCATTCTCAAGAATGTTCTAAATATGAGGCACCAGAGTACGTGTGAATGTCATACCCCACTCTCCAGTCAACTGTGGAGAATTTCCTGTCCATTGGCTAGATCTGGATAGGGGTTTGAAGTTTACAGCCTGTATTGTCCTTGGCTAGAGCCATAGTATGAGTGGGACCCTTGGGCCCAAATCTGCCTATCATAATGTTCTTCTTGTAGGTTTCTAGGACCCTCTAGATCCTTCTACTTTGCTATTCTCCCATGTTTCTCTCATCTAGAGTCCCAATAGGACGTCCTCCCCTCTGTCCCAGTTTCCTAGTAAGTGAAGATTTTCATGGGACATGCCCCTTGGGCTAATATGCAGATTAAGTGAGTATATACCATTTGACTCTCTGCTTCTGGGTTAACTCACTCATTATGATCATTTTTATTTCAATCCATTTGTCCACAAATTTCTGGAATTCCTTGTTTTTAATAACTGAATAGTATTCCATAGTGTAAATGTACCACAGTTTCCTTATCCATTCAGGCTACCAAGAAGAGACTTGATACCCTATGAGCATATAACAGTCATAGGGGATGGGAGTAAGGAGAAAATGGGAGGGAGGAAGGAATAGGAGGATATAAGGGATGGGACAACCATTGAGATGTAATAAGAATAAATTAATAAAATAAAATTTAAAAATGTTGAAAAAGAATGTTCCAGAACTAGATGTACAAGGCTTTTTTGAAATGTGTATATTTTTTAAAACTATAAAACACTATGGTTTCTTAATTGTCTGTTTAGCATCACCATCTTTAAACAGAATGGAAGCCATCTTTAACTTACGCAAGTGGTAGCCATTTCTTAGAACACTATAATCACCTGATGACCTCCACAATACCTGTATTCACAACAGAACATAAGAGTATCTAAGGCCTTTCTCTTACTTTCCCTTGAAAGTAGATGTTCTCATTTTCAATAATTAATTATACACATTTTCTATTCATGGTAGATATTCCAAAGACGGCATAAGGAAATGTTAAGAACAAAAGAATAAAATAATCACTCACATAAAGTGACTAAAAATAAAAATAGCACTTCCAGATATGGATTTCTGTTGTTATTTTGTTAAACCTTCAGTTTACAGTTTACAGTTTAAAGCTACAAACATAGCTTTAGTGATATAGTGATGTTCATGATGTTTTTATTTTGAGTACCCAAACCACTGAACACCAATAAATACCTTCCTTCCATTAATGCTGATTCTTGCTATGACAATGCATGTGAATAAGCTTGCCAAATTTTAGAGAAAAAGTGTGCCTCTACTGTTTATTGCCTTAGAATCCCTGAGGTCTAAAGCCAAGAGTAGATCATATAGTCGATCCATTTTCAGTCATTTTTGAGAATCAAAACGCTGGTTTCCATTGCGGATTGACTAATTTCTGTTCCTATTAGTAGTGTGCAAGATTTCCTCTTTTCCCACATCTTCCAGCAGCATTTGTTCTGTTTATTACAGCACTGTTCACAAAAAAATGGGCTCTGGAAACAGCTGTTGTCCATCAACTGACAAATGGATACAGAAAATGTGATACATGGACACAAATGGAATTTTATTCAGCCATAAATAAGAATATTATTATGACTATTGCTGGAAAAATGTATGCAGTTTGAGATCATCATATTAAGAATATTAGACTCAGAAAGACAAATCTCACATGTTTTCTCTCATTTATGGAGGATAGAGCTAATGTATAAATATAAATTCATTTTTGAATAGCATGAAAACAAAAGAGAGACCAGAGGAAGAATAGATCCTAGTTGGAGAAGTGAGGGCAGGAAGGGGAAAGGGTGGGTATATGAGAGCTAAATATGTTCAAAGTACGTATATATATGTACATATATATATATATATATATATATATATATATATATATATATATATATATATTAAAACAAATGGTCTCTATGAAACCCAGCAGTATATGCAATGAACATTCAACAATATAAAATAGGTTTAAAGAGATATACTTTCATAATCAGATGCCCCATCGTTGTGGACTCAGCTCAGAACTATCTATATCCTCCCATAAAACACAAAATTAAAACAAGCCTTGGGACCATTACCCAACACCACCATTTGTTACTTGGAACCTTCTTAGGACTTACTGGGAGAAGTGGTGCTATTTCTGAGAGAAAGGAAGGAGAGACAGTGTCAAATGGTTGTGGACAGTCCACACTCCACCATTTCCACAGCTGATCTGCTATTTATCTTGCTTTATGTTCTGCTGGAATAGATAGGTTCCATATGCAGGCAGTTAACCATCATTTGTTTATCTATTTATTTCACATATTCATGTGCCCCACACCTACCAAGAAAGAGGTTTTAAGAACCAAATACCCAATTACTCTCTCTAACCCAGGAATCTTGGAAGAAATACATAAAGTGATGTCAATGTAAGGAAATTATGTTTTATTTAGGCTGACTCATTATTATATTCTTTGACAGTTAAATGTAGGAAGCAATCCTGTGCAAGAGTGGAGTGAAGAATTAGCACTTTCCCAGCTCTCTCTATGATATCATTCTGTTTTGTGGACAAAGCTGTTGTGCAATCATGGATCCTGCATTCCATCAGCTTCAGAAACAATGGGAATCAATGAAGAAGTCACATCGGAGAGTCCAGTAATTCGCCAAGTATTTTCATCAGGACACTTCATTACATTACTTACAAAAATTTAATGCATGCTATGTAATCCTATAGTCAATTCCTTTTCACTCAAATAAATTATTTCTGTTTGTCTTAAGTCTTTGTAACATACTTTTCTTTGTTTACAAAGTTTAAAAGTCAAAGACTAATAAGGGAATCATTAGACTCTTCAGAGCCCCAATGTCCATTCCCCATGTTGCAGATACTAGAGGACGGGCCACCGCTCTTTACACTGTTGCCATATCTGCAATGATTATTGACAAATGGAGTGACCATTTATCTTTATGGTTGAGGGCACCAGTAACTCAATCACATATCCTTAAACTTCATGATCTAAGGTCTTCCTCTCTAGTTAGCAAGTACATGGAGACATACTTCCAGAAGAGTATCTATCCTGGAAGGAAACTAACTGTGGAACTCTCTCCGGGTCTTCTCACCTGAAAGCCACCTACATTTGAGATCTTCCTGACATACTTGTCCCAGAAGACTTTTACACTGATGGGAATATCAATGTTTGCCAGTAGGGCAGATCAGCTCTCAGAAGACAATTTGATGAATCCAACATGATGCTAAATGCCTTGTCCCTCCCACCTACCATTACTTATGAGACAATATATTTTCCAACTTGTGAAAATTGCAAAGGTGATGCTAATCATCCACCCAGATCCTTAAATTGAAGAGCTGAACTTTCCTACAGGCAATATTGCCGACTTCTGAAAAGTTTCAGGAATTCCTCTAATTAACTGTCTGCCAGGAAGACAAAAGATGTAATACTCTTGTCAATCCGAGAGCACCTGTGGTATGGCCACAGCACTTGGCTTGACCAATGTTTGCAACACACCCACTCAATCTTGTTTGGATTTGTTTACCTTTTCAGATAACAACGACTTTCAATATGCAGACACTGTCTTCTGGCAGGGACTGAGGCTGAGTGAGAGGTTTAAAAAAATACAGCAATTACTGTGCAGAACTCAAATCTGCCTGCCAACAGGAGAACACTGATTTGTGAGATGCATCAAGAGGTGCTGGCAAGATCAATCTACAGAGATCTCTCTGATGGAGGAATAATGAGTTGACAAAGAGAAAATTTTCAGTTGGGTCCAAGCCCAGTAAGATTACTATTGAGCATCACCAATATTGTCTCTGTTTGTAACTGACACAATCAGACTGGGATCAATTGTATTTTCCACAGCACTGTCACACACGATTTTTAACTTTGGCTCCCAACTCTGTAGTGGAGCTTTCAGATGTTGGCAGATTTCTACTAAGTTAAGGATGTCATTATTAAGTAGGAGTTTCACTCCATCGTGATTTGTGGTTCTGCTGTGTTTCTTGGAGCTATGTGCATTAAAGAAGGTGGACAAGGAGGAAGAGATAGAGGAGGTGAGACATTTTGGAGAAGAGGACTTGCTTCAAAGACTCTCCTTTCCATTTTTATTTTTATTTTGTTTGTTTTCAAATAATGACCAAATTCCATATATAAACATGTAAGCTGTTTCTTAACTTTGGCTTAATTTAAGTTTGGATCAAAGATTTCTACTGCAACACAGAATAATGAAAATTTTTCTGCTCTGAAGCAAGATAATAAAATTGTTATGTTTCCAGCATCAAAAGACAGAGGGAATATATTGATGGTTCTTCTAGAAAATATTAGAAGTTGTTCAAGGAGTTGGGAAAACTAATAAACAATTGGAGTTTTAAACAAGTATTGCAGAATAGGCTAGTATGTTTTATGAGTCATTATTTCCACCACACGAAGCCATCAACTTCAAGTTTCATGAGATCCATTTATGCCCCATCCAGATGGCCATTCTCCTGTCTTATGCTAGCATATGAGTCCAGCTATTGAAAAATACTGACTCTTGTCCATAGAATTAAATATTGAACAACTCAGTACAAAACAAGGGCTGTGTCTTCTGCTATAAAAATACAAAACAGTGAGTGTGGTGGGTATTTTCCACCTAAATGTGAACTTTGTGAGTCGTCAGAGTTGTAGGCTTATCCAACAAGCACCATTAGACTTCCAACATAATATGTTAGCATGTAAATGAACCCAGATATTGGCATAAAATTAAATAAGTAGTAAGATGGTCTCTCCTTTGAAACTAATTATAGTGACTACAAGGTCTCTGTCCTGGACCCAGGAGCAATCTGGATCTGAAGCTTTGTGTGGTCCTTAATCATCCCCAAGGTCTGTCAGTCCAAACCTGCTTACCTTTGGGGTAGAACGTATCTGTGAAAGCTAGCTATGGCTTGGCTGGCTTTCTTATATGAGTCATCCAGGCTTTTGCCCCAAGGTTCCCTCCAAAGCTCTCATTCCCCTCTCCTTCTATGATACAGTGCTCTCAAGAAGTTTGGTTAGAAAACAGAACACAAAGAAGTTGACTGGGGGGTTACTTTTATTTTTTACACTATTGGTCTAAAGTTCCAAGAACAACAACAACAACAAAAAAAAAAAGTAAAAAACTCCAGATATATATATATATATATATATATATATATATATATATATATATATAAAACAGCTAAAGGAATTGAAAGCAAACCTTAAATTAAAATTTTAATTATTCTGTTGTCAATTTACAGGTTGGTAGTCTTGGGAAAATCTTTGCCCGTCAAAGTCTTACCATAACCTCAGATCAGTTAAAAAAAAAAAAAAGATAAAAATTAAAATAGTACTTTGAGGATCAGCATAAGGCATAAGGCAGGAGTATGACTTTAAAAATGGTGAAATAATTGGTCTAATTGTATTGGTCTAATTGTTGCTTTCAATTATTCCATGACCCTTGCTAAACAAATACCAATTTTCAGCAGGAAAACAGGAGAAAAAGAAGAACTGCCCACCCTCTACCACCACCACAGTGCTTTACCTTTTTGGTGGCTGAGATCTGCTCTGAATTGGCTACTATTTTGAGTTCTATGCCAACCAGATACCCTGGAAATGTTTCAAAGTCACGACAGTAATCGCTTCTCTGCTGAATCAGGAAATGGCAGCAGTTCGTTAGCTAGCTCTCACAGGAGCTGTCTCATTCTCAGGAGGTTACCTCCACATCAGCTCAGTCTTAAAGACTCTGACTATCTAGAAAAATGGTGCAAAAATGTCAAGATGTCTATTTTATTTCAATCACTGTGTGTAGAGTGTGGGTGGCTTGAGTATCTCTGGAGGGTATGGAAGTAAATTCCACTATTCAGGGCTGGCCTTATATGTAAGTAGATGATGCACAGTAAAACATTTTTGGTTGGGGATAGAATTTCTACCAGGTACTCTTCCAGCTCTGGATGAACTTCCTGAAGGAGATGCTTAATTCCACTAAGATACTGCTTGATACTCTATTAAATAGTGTGGTGGCTTAAGTGATAATGGCCCCAATAGGCTCATGTTTGATTGCATGGTCGGCAGTTAATAAAACTGTTTGGGAATGATTAAGTTTGGCCTTGTTGGATGAGGAATGTCACTGGGGATGGGCTTTGAAGTTTCAGAAGCGCAAGCCAGGATGAGTCTCTGTCTTTCTGTGTCTATTTGTCTCTCTGTGTCTGTCTCTCTGCCTGTCTCTGTCTCTGTCTCTCTCTCTGTCCCTCTCTGTCTCTCTGTCTCTCTGTCTCTCTGTCTGTCTGTCTGTCTGTCTCTCTCTGTACCCTGCCAGTGGATCAGAATGTAAGCTCTTGACTACTGCTCAAGGACCATGCCTTCCTCCAGCCTCCATATTCCCTGCCATGAGGCACATGCACCTCTGAAACTGTAAACAAGCTTCAACTAAAGGCTGCATTTTATAACTTTTCTTGGTTGTGACGTCTCCTCGCAACAATAGAACAGTACCTAAGACAGGTTGACAGCATAGAGAGCAGAAGATTTGTTTTTCTGATGGCGGCAGAGCAAGGTTTTGAGATTAGAGATACAGGCACTGGGGCCTAATCACCTGAGAGGAAGAAGAAAACAAACCATAGATCAGTGAGAAGAGTGCACGGTGGGTGCTAGAACAGCTAGCTATACCTCCGAAGCTGAAGCCTGTGCATCTGGAAGACAGGTAATGGTCCCAGGCTCCAGGAGGGAGAGAGAGAAAAAAGTGAAGTACCAACGAAGGACAAAATAGAAGAATGAATGCTTTCCATGTTCTCCCCAGGTTCCACTCAATTCAGCTGGAATTCAACAAACGTGAGCATCACAAGCAAGATTTTTTAATGGCTGCTATGTCTCTTTGTATCCTTTCACCCAGCAGTCCTTACCTACTGTTTTTGTTTGTTTGTTTAAAAATATTTTATTGAAGAATTTAGTATTGTATTTATCATAGAAGTTGGTCTTTAGTTTTTCTCTTTTATTTTTATATAAATATTTATATTATTACACATATATACAGTAGATTACCTATATATTTTTAATACATTTTTATTAATTTATACATATTACATCTCAGTTGTTAGCCCATCCCATGTATCCTCCCATTCCTCCCACTCCCCCCCTACTCCCCTCCCCTCCCCTAAGTCTGTGTCTGAGGGGGACCTCCTCCCCCTGAATATGCTCATACGGTATCAAGTCTCTCCTTGGTGACCTATTATCTTTCCTCTGAGTGCCACCAGGCATCTCCGTCCAAGGGACATGTTCAAATATGGGGCACCAGAGTTTGTGTGAAAGTTAGATCTCCTTCTCCACTCAACAGTGGAGAATGTCCATCGGCTAGTCCGGGTAGGGGTTCAAGGTTTTTACTGCCTATTTTTTCCTTGGCTGTTGCCACAGTTTGCGTAGGACCCCAGGGCCCAGACTCGCCTGTAGTTTTCCAGGACCCACTGGATCCTTCTATTTCCTCTTTCTCCCAGGCTTCTCACACCTAAAGTTTTAATAGGATGTCCTCCCCTCTTACCCACTATTCTGGTAGGTACAGTTTTTCATGGGGACGTACACCTTGGACTAGTGTCTCGATATAAGTGAGTATATACCATTTAGCTCTTTTTGCTTCTGTGTGAACTCACTCATTATGACAATTTCTAGTTCAATCCATTTATATATAAAGAAGAACCATGACACTATCAGGAATTATGTAAATGTTATATCTTTTCTATCTTGGTGTGTCTAAATTCTGAATGTAACTTAATATCCATTGCATGTTGTCATTAACAATTTAAAGGAACTATCTAGACCTAAAAACATCTTAACCCCTAAACAACTAAGCTTTATTGTAAAACTAAGCCTCTTGGTCTTCAACTCCATCCGAGACTTGAGAAGGAATAAACTTGATTACCTGAGTATGCTGGGACTGCAGGTTAATAGGTTTCCAAATGATAAGATGACAGAGACAGTTTGGTACCAGAATAGTCATGCAAAACTCTCTATAATGTTGGATCATCTTCTTCAGCCTCTGGCCCAAAATATCTGACAGACACATCTGTGAGGCAGGAACTATTAGCAGAGTTTTGCCATCAACTCTGCCTGCTTGGTCTTTTTTAGGCAGAATTCTGTCTCTGGTAGACATGAGGATATTTTGCCCAGTGGCTTGTTTGCCACATTTGAAGCCATTTCTGTAAGGAGATCCTTTGATGCTCATCATCCTCTTGAGATAGGCTGGTGTTGCCAAGAGTTAACCTGTCTCATTGTCAGTGTATCTTCCAAATAATAAAAACAGTTTTAAATGCCATATTCTTCAAGTCCCTGAATTTTTTGAAGACTATATCTAACTACCCTACCTTATCTTTCTATAGAATCATATCTTTCTTCTGCATTTAAGATGTATATTCTTGTGATAAAACTAGACTAGCTATTGACATGACCATGATTTGATCACCTAACAATTAACTTGTATAATTTATTTATCCTAAACAGCTTACAATAGCACTTTCAAAGCATTGGAAGTAAACCTTGCATTATAATTGAGTTTATGGGCACAATATCTCATATTAGAGTATATATAGAGAGAAAGATAATATATATATGTATATATACATATATATACATATAAATATATTGCGTGTGTGTGTGTGTGTGTGTGTGTGTGTGTGTGTGTGTGTGAAGAAAGCAAGTATTTTCTATTCACAAAACTGTAAAGTCACCGTCTTCCAGGCCATATCCTTTTTGTGAACTTTCTAGAAGATAACCTTTACTTTTTGATTAGCAACTCTATTTTGTTGGATGTAGTGGTGGATGCCTATAATCCCCACGCCAAATAGGCTGAGGCAGGAGAATCTCTAGTTGAAAGCCAGTCTGAGCTTCAGAAGAAGATCTCATCAGGACAAGCAAATCACCAAAATGAAAAGAAAGAAAGTGAAGGACTGTTGCCCTCTTTGTCTTTGTGTGGCTGCAATTCAGTCTCATCGTTTCACAGTGAATATGCCAAATGGCGTGGCAAAGAAGGAGAAAATATTTACTGTTTTCTAAAAATGTTCTTATAGCAGCATTTTTTAGGGTCATGTTGGTCCCAGAAATACTGTAAAAATGCAGTTTCACCAAAGGGTATGAAAACTACAGTAAAGCAGATAGCCCTATAACTTAAATTTATTATTCAGTCCAAATAAAACAATATTGATGTTATTTATAATTCATTTTTTTCTATTTTCACAACTGACAAAAGGAAATGAATTCTGTTGGGTCTTGCTGATGTTTAGACAATTCAATTGAAAGCACAGACCTCTGTTTCCAGGTTTCTGCATGTGTTGCAGCCAGCCTTGTCTACAGCAGAGAGGAAATGTGTGTGAAAGAAAGGAGGACTTGCCGTTTGTGAGCCTGTGGTTAAGTGTGGCTCACTAGGTCACTCCCTCGTGAGCCTTCCTCCTCTGCTCCACATGGACACAGGAAGGATTTCTCCAACCAGATCTCCCAGGGTTTCCTCTGTTTCTGACATTAAAAAGAGCAAATGGCGAGTTTTCTCTTAAGCACCATCTCCAGCTTTCAATTTAGGAAGGGATGGGGAAACCGGAAAAGATGATGACTGTAGGACCAGATCATCCTAACTTAAGCTAAAATTTTGCTCTTTGTTTGTGACCAAAACTTCTATTTATCTTAAGTTTTTTCATTCATAAGATGAAGGGGACAAGAATAGCATATGCTTTATGGATATTGTGTAGGGTTAAGTGAACAGAGTCAAAGCCTACAGACAGTGTGCGTGACAGAAACTGCAACAATTAATGTTCATTATTTTATGAGAAAATATTGATGGTGCACTTAGAAATTAAATACTTTATATATGGTGAATACTCATTATGGATATTAAATGTTATTATTTATTAAAATGTTAAAATAGGTTTTAAAATTAAAGCCACTAACAAATTACATTTAAATAATTTAAAGTCTAATAATATAGGAAACAATTTGTAGATGGAATAAATGTTTATTTTTTTTTAATTATGCAGAAAAGAATCAGGTTATTTCAGCTAATTGGGACACAGTAGATAGGAAGGGGTTGGGTAGAGCAGATCTAGGACCACAAACCTAAATGAGCCCCATTTTGTATATAAAACCTGTCAGTTAAGGGGGCAGGTCACTGACTGACATTAGGAAAAGCACTGATGATCTCTGTATTACAGAACAGAACATACAGGATAGTACTTCAAAACCAAGGGTCAGTGAGAGTACATGGCACTCGTCTAACTAGATCAGTTAGAATCGATGCGACAGTAATGACCTTGGGTCATCAGGCACTAGGAGAACTCTTTAAGCAGCGATCCGTAGGGGCTAAAAGAAAAGTCTAACAAGAATGAAGACTTTAGGATGGTTTTTATTGTTGTGAGAGCAAGGCTCTCAAAAAACATGGGTCCAGGAAAGATGGAGAGCCCATGGTCAGAAATGGCTACTGAGTTGGAGGCTAGTTCCCAACCAGCGGCCTTCCTCCAGAAGACTTGGCTTGCAGACTCTAAAATTAGTTTTCCAACATAAATGCCCGCAACACAGATTTAAAAAAAAAAACCAACCTACCTGTCTGACATCAACTCATTTGCAAAAGTTCAATAACATGAGCAGTCTGACTGTTTGAGTCAGGATATGTTAGTTCCAACAAACATGGATCCTGTTTTTCAGAACTGGAAAAATAAATAAAAATAAATAAATAAATAAATACATCCAGTAGAATGTCAACTAGCTTCCCAACTGAGGGGTAAGGTGAGTAAGGCCTCCCATTTCTTCTGCTAAAAGACTAGATCCTGCAAGTTTAGGCAAGGCTACGCGTTGACTGGAGGAAGTCAACCAGCACAAGCGTTATGAGAGGCTTGAGAGAAGGGGGGATGTCTACACTCCGCCCATCCCTACTGCGCTTCTATCTGCATCTTTTGCCTCAGAAAAGTGACAGCATGCAATTCATAGACACCAACACTTAGCCCACTAGCCAGTTCACACTCAAACTAGATAGAGCACAACAACAAGGTGGAAACAAAATAGGTGCTCCTGTGACAGAGGCTGAATCTGCCTGGGCTCTTTCTCAGAAGAAAGCGTTGTGATTTTCCTCCCCGTCAAAGAAATCGTCCTGTCGACTCTCAAAGTGGAGCTTGGAAGCAACTGATGAAAATAGCATCAAGAACAACCACTATTGAAAAACGTTCTGTGTGACCACTCTCAGCGTAGGGATCCTTATCATTGCTGGTGTCCGTGAACTCTCCTTGAAGTGGATTTCAAAGACTTATTCTGTGGAGCCCAGGTCATCACGGGAAGGTGAGGGTCCACCTGAGCGAAGGAGGCTGGGGCTCTGTATGCTCATTGCAGCTTCATCAAAGTGGCTCTATTTACACCTGCTTATGTCCTGATGCCTCCCGGGAAACATAATCTCAGAAAGTATTTCTTTACATTTGAGAATGTGGCATGTTCCTTCTCTAACACTACTCCTGGCAAGCATGATGTGAGCTGAAATGCTGCCCCGTGCCCTGCCACTGTGCCCTGCTACTGTGTCCTGCCCTGCCACTGTGCCCTGCCACTGTGCCCTGCCACTGTGTTCTTGCACCGTTCGCTGCCCTGCCACCGTGCCCTGCCACCATGTCCTGCCACTGTGTCCTGCCCCGGCACCATTCCCTGCCACCGTGTCCTGCCAGCGTGCTCTGCCACCGTGTCCTGCCAGTGTGCCCTGCCACCGTGCCCTGCCACTATGTCTTGCCAGGCAGGAGGCTGAAACCAGGAGCCCGTGGAAACCCTTCCTCTCCTGAACTCTTAGTATCACAACCAGGGAGATAGGAACAGCTGATTCCTCATTCAGCAAAGTTAAAGCTGTCTGAGATACTTGTTAATGTAAAAGTGACTGTGGAATTATAAAAGAGAGAGAACAAGATTTAACAGTTCTATGGTTTTTCCATATTAAGTAAAATAAATATACTATAAAAATATATTTAAAACTACCTATACAATAGTTGAACCTCCCTAAAATAACTACTGTTGAATTTTTATCATGTAAAAAAATTCTAATATTGTTCTTTGTCTTCAAATTTTTTTAAAAATTGTCTATGTTTAACACCTGAGGAAAGTAACACCTGCCCACAGTAACACAGATGAGCAAAGAGCATCACTGAGGTCTGTTTCTTTTGTTCCTGATAAGAGAACAGAAAAGGGGCAGTTTATCCTTCGCTGCCTCAGACAAAGGCCGCATCTGCTGGAGTCTTTGTCTTTTGATGCAATCCAGCGGTGCAGCTAAAGGTGGGACTCATGTCTGCCGCGTCTATCACTTACATCTAAGCCAACTGTCCCCAGAGGAGGAAACCCCCGCCCACTAAGTTTCATAAAATAGAATATGTACTCTGAAAAAGACCAGAGAGATGATTTACACCCAAGCCCCATGGGTTTATATAGTTCTTAAACATTATCTTCTCCTTAGGCCAGGTTTTTATCATTAAGCATTAATGCCATTTAGAAGGCATAAAAGATTGTTATAAACTTTGAAAGATTTTAAGAGCAAATAAATGCTATCTTATCAATTTCAGAGTCAAAGAATATTAAAATTAGATTAAAAATACACAATTAACCTAATACATTTTGAATTTGGACTAATTGTTTGAAATTCAAAAGGACCCCAGGATATTTTTCACTTGAAACACAGGAATAAAAAATTCATACTAAACAGGCAGAGTTTGCCCTCAAGGTTGAAAACATTAATCACCATGCATCTAACTGTTAACTGTAAAAAATCACTTTTCTTCTGATTTAAAGAGAATTATTTAGTGAGTGTTTTTAACTTCTCTACTTTCTCAAGCAGCAGCAGTAACAGGGGGTCAGGTCCTGGGCTCCTCTGCTCCTTCATGACTCCCCTCACTACAAGAAGTCGCCTTTGATATCCAGGAAACTCCTGGACCAAGGAAGAACACACAGAGCTGGGAAGACAGGCATCGGCTAAGGATGCATCTGAGGTCTGGTTCACAAATCGAAGAAATTAGTGGAGTTCAACTGGATGAGGATGCACACAGTAATTCAAAACCAACCAAGTGCGCTGATCGGCACAGGACTGTATGAAGTGTCCTATCATCAAAAACCATCAAGTAGCAGCTAAAGAAAAACATGGCTTTTCATTGGCTGGGTGAGAACATTTTATACTTAGAAAGAAACAAATATAATAAACCTGCCTCGCAACTACCTCGTGCAGCTTTCAGATAGGGCCACAATTTGCTACTGCTTGCCTTGCCCTTTATGTTGTGACATTTCGTTATGTGAGAACCACATGCCTTTCTTGTCATAGAAGGACTACACTATTTGGTTAATATAGAAAAAGGATTTAGAGGACTTTGAGTTAAAATTGACTTAATCTATGACAAGGGAATTGCATATTTCATAGCCTTTCTGGCTCTAGACAATGCATTTGACACTGAGATGTAGACAGAAATTTTAGAAAAACATCTATCACTAATTGTCTAAAAAGCTGTTATTATTTTTGCCTTGTTTGTTTTTTCAAATTAAAACTCCAATTAGACGCTATCATCCCTTGATTGCTATAGCAGGTCCTACTAGTATCTCCTAGTGCTGTTACAATTCACTGTCATATCAGGACATATGATGTAACAGTTTGCTCATTCTTTAGTCAACTTTCCAAGTATTTGTTATTATTTCATATTACTTCTTATATTTCACATTATTTCTTATAGCTATTTCATATTTCTAAGGAAATATGTTCAGACATCAACAGTCCAATAATTTCAATTTTCTTCCTTGAATATCATTATGTTCCTAAGACATGAGTCAGGATCAACACAATCAAAAACATTAACTTAGGGTCTGGGGAGATGGCTCACTGGTTAAGAGCATTTCTGCTCTGGGATCCAGGTTTGGTGTCTCACAACACGTGTGTATCCAGTTCCAGGGGATCTTATGCCCTCTTCTAATTGACTCGGGCAGGCTTCTGCACAGACATGCTGCAAATAAATGCACTCCAGCATCCACACACTCACAATAAATAAATAAATAAATCTTTTAAATTATTGCTTTCTAGGCTCAGTTTATTTTGTGAAAATAAAATAATTTCCCAAATCATTAGCTAAATTGTCAGACTCACATATAGACTCAGAAAAATTTAGAACAAATTTGAGGGGAGTGTCTCCACCCTTTTTTTAAAATATATTTTATTAATTTATTCATACATCTCAATGGTTACCCCATCCCGGGTATCCTCCCATTCCTCCCTCCCTTCCACTTCCCTTCACTCCCCTCCCCTATGACTGTGCATTAGGGGGACCCCCTCCCCCTCTACATGCCCACAGGATATGAAGTCTCCTCCTGGTAGCCTGCCATCCTTCCTCCGAGGGCCACCAGGCCTCCCCATCCAGGAGACGGAGTCAAACATGGGGCACCAGAGTTCGTGTGCAAGTCAGACCCCACTCTACACCCAACTGCCATTGACCATGGGTGAGAAAGCCAGGCTTCTGAGAACATCTCAGGCAAAGAGCTAAAAAGTAAACAAAACAAGTGGGATTAGAATAATGATTGAGTGCATGCGTGTGGAGGGTTTTGTGTGTGTACACACATGTGTGTATGTGTGTGTGTTTGTGTTCGTGTGTGTGTGTGTGTGCATTTGCAGTCTCATGTGTAGAGCCCACCTTATGTTTTTACAGAGTGTTTTTCACTAAACCTGGAGCTGATCAAGTCAACTAGACTACCTGGCCAATGAGCTCCAGGAACCTGGCCATCTCCACCTCTTAAGGAAGTACTCTACTGAAAACACTATCTCCTTAGCCCTGGCGATTAGAATACATATTAGTCATTAACCACATGAAAGCAATCACTACGTTTTGTTGATGCTTAAGTATATGGTCTAATAAGATGATGACAATGAAGCATTTTTAAAAGTCTTTGCAATATTTATAAGGGGAATAAGATGAAAAGTCACATTAAACTTTGTAAGTCAAGACTTCATGGTTAAATCTCTAGCAAACTCATCAAAAACATAGTTTGTGTGTGTTTCTACACTATCAGGAAGGGTATTATAGAAAGTAATTCCTAGTAAAAAAACACTCAAGGAAGAATAAAAGAGGAAATAGCCCTACACCTAGAGTCAAAAATAGAAACTGCTTGAAAAGTGAGATATAAGAAAGATATCTTAATATACCCATTAGGTATAATTAAATGTTTTAATTAAAGACAAAAATGTCTAACACATAATTACAAATCATATACAAGTAAATACTATTCTTAAAACAAAGCTACAGTATATGATGTTAGAAATAAAAGTAAAAAGTAGTCTATTCACATCAACATTGTGTGAAATGAACTTTAAGAACTGTCAAAAGTAAAGAAAGACTTACTAGTAAGAGCTGCACCAGAAACATACAGTAATTTAAAATGTGTGGTATTAACATGCCCTCAGAAGTAAAGTTAATAATTGACACAATGAAACAAACAATGCTAATTAATAATTTAAACACATCTTTAGTAATTAATATAATAGGTACAATTAGCATTTGTTTTTGAGATAGGGTTTATCTAGTTGCCCTAGAGTAGCTGTAGACTCATTATCTTCTTCCTCAACTTCCAGGATGCTGGGTATGGACCATCATAGAAGTTAAATATATATATATATATATATATATATATATATATATATATATATATTTATGTGATAAAATTAAATATAAGTAATATAAAGCATAGGGCCAAACATTTCAGGATATGAGCTACTAAAAGCATATTCCCAATGTTGTTGGCCATATACTGACCACGAAAACATCTTAAAATTTCAAAAGAATGGAGAATACAGACAATTTTCTATGACCCTAATGTTCATAGGGTAGAAGTTAGTAAACAAACAAACAAACAAACAAAAACAAAAACAAACAAAAAAACCTTGCAATATTCTTTATCAAAACTTGGGAAATGCTGCAAGGATTACTTTTTAAAGGAAATTTATAATTGTAAATAAATACAAAAGGCTCTAAGGTCAAAAATTAATAAATAGTGCCTCAGGAGGCTGAGAAGCTTCCGTAGGGCAGAAGACACTGTCAACAGAACAAAATGACAGCCTACAGACTGGAAAAGATCTTAACAACCCCTACATTTGACAAAGGACTAATATCTAATATATATAAAGATCTCAAGAAAGTAAATACCACCAAACCAAATAACCCAATTAAGAAATGGGGCTCAGAACTAAACAGAGAATTCTCAATGGAGGAATACCGAATGGCTGAGAAACACTTAAAGAAATGCTCAACGTCCTTATTCATCAGAGAAATGGAAATCAAAATGACTCTGAGATTCCATCTTACACCAATCAGAATGGATAAGATCAAAAACTCAAGTAACAGCATATTCTGACAAGGATGTGGAAAAAGGGAAACACTCCTTCACTGCTGGTGGGAGTACAAACTTGTACAACCACTTTGGAAATCAATTTGGCACTTTCTCAGAAAACTGAGAATAGGGCTACCTCAAGACCCAGCTATTCCATTCCTTGGAATATACCCAATAGATCCTCTACAATACAACAAAGAAATATGCTCAACCATGTTCATAATAGCCTTATTCATAATAGCCAGGACCTGGAAACAACCTAGATGTCCCTTAGTTGAAGAATGGATAAAGAAACTGTGGTACATTTACACAATGCAATACTACTCAGTTATTAAAAACAATGAAATCATGACATTTGCAGGCAAATGGATGGAACTAGAAATGATCGTCCTGAGTGAGTTAACCCAGACCCAGGAAGATACACATGACATATACTCACTTATAATTAGACACTAGCCCAACAGAGATGTTCCCTGGAAGTCTTCACCTAGCTGGAGAGTGAGATAGATACTGGGACTTATTATTGGGACTCTAGGTGAGAGCTAAGGAAGAAAAGGGAAATAGAAGGATCCAGAGGGTACTAGAAATGTACAAGAAGACCATTAAGGCTGGCAGATCTGGACCCAGGCGGGTCAGCTCAAAGTACTATATGCCAACCAAGGTCAATACATGTTGTAAACCTAGAACTCCTATCCAGATCTAGCTAATGAACACCACATTCTCCATAATTGTGTAGAGAGCCGGGACTGACTCAGACATGAACTCTGGTGCCCCCTATTTGACCACTTCCCCTTGGTGGGGAGGCCTGGTGACACTCAGAGCAAGAGGAAGCAGGCTGCCAGGAAGAGACCTGATAGGCAGTGATCTTATACTGGGGGACAAGGTGCCCTTCTGTTACAGACCTAGGGGAGGGGAATAGGATGAAAGAGGGAGGGAGGGGGAATGGGAAGATAAAAGTGAGGGGATAACAAATCAAATGTAATCTGAATAAATTACTTAAATAAAATTTTTAAAAGAGATAATATATCAGAACCTAATCTCAATGTAGTATACAGCTTCTAATATTAGAAATAGAAACAATACAAATGAGTAGAAGTACATAAAAGGATGAGGGCATATGTTATAATATTTTACTGCATAACACGAATAAAATGAATTTTATTTAAAAATAATAATTTAGTTACATCTGATTATACTGGTAAATGAAAATGATTGTCAAAAATAACAAAACCAATATGAATAGAGACATCACTACAGATCTTTTCCATATGAATGACTTCAACATTTTGTCAACATATTTTTAAAAATCAGATTAATTGAAAGAGTTTACATAAAAACATAACCCAAAATTGATCAAAAATTTAATTTTGAGTAATGTGTGAGTAGTCAGAAGTAAAAGTAAAAGTCACACAATGAAACACACATAACTGTTAATGACTCTTTGCATGACATTTACAAAACAAATCAACAAAGAAATGATAGGCACTTATAGAAGAATTTAATTTCATTAAAAACAAAGACAAGAAAACAATCTCATGAGAAATCACTGATGCTTGTGCAAGGATCAGATGTCATTGTAGTCCATGCAGAGGTTAATGATTTAAACCGTGAGCTAGAAAAATGATATTTAGTTGTAAAGAGTGAATTTAGGCTCACAATTCACCAACTGTAACCCTATATGATCACAGCTCTAAATATATAAGACAAAAACATCAGAATTCTGGGAGAAAGCCTGGATGGGCTCATGTTTGAGGAGGACTTCTGAGATTTCGTGTCAAAGGCACCACCCAGAAATGAAGGAATTGAGAAGCAGGACCTCATTCAAATGAAGCACTTCTGATTTGTACAAGAATTCAAGAAATTAAACACAAGCAAACAAATAATCCAGTTAAAATGGGGTACAGAGCTAAACAGAATTCTCAACAGAGGAATCTCTTATGGCCGAGAAACACTTAGAGAAAGGCTCAGCATCCCTAGTCATCAGGAAAATGCGACTCAAAATGACTCTGAGATTTCATCTTACATCTATCAGGATGGCTAAGATTAAAAACTCAAGGAAGTGTGGAAAAAGGGGAACACTCCTCCATTGCAGGTGGGAGTGAACACTTGTACAACCACTTTGGAAATCAATCTGGCAGTTTCTCGGAAAGTTTGGAATAGTTCTACCACAAGACTCAGCTACGACACTCCTGGGTGTATACTCAAAAGATGCTCCACCATACAACAAGGCCATTTGTTCCACTGTGTTCAGAGCAGCTTTATTGCAATAGCCAGGAACTGGAATAACACAGATGTCCCTCAACTGAAGGATAGATAAAGTAACTGTGGGACATTTACATAATGGAGTACTACTCAGCTACTAAAAACAAGGAAATCAAGAAATTTGCAGGCAAATAGATAGAGCTAGAAATAATCATCTTGAGTGAGGAAGGCCAGCCCAGAAATACAAAAATAGCATGGACTCACAAATAAGTAGATATTAACCATATAGTACAGGATAATTATACTATGGTCCACAGATTCCCAAGAAGGTAAGTAACAAGAGGGGCCCAAAGGAGGATGCTTGAATTTCACTCAAAAGGGAAATAAAATATACATAGGAAGTAGATGAAGAGTGGGAACTGAGTGGGAGAATGTGTGGAGAGGGAAAGGAAGATGGGGATCAGGTGTGAGGAGAGTAGGCATGAGAGGTGAGAGGGCCAGGAGAGAGAAGGGAATCCAAAGGGGGTGTCTCTGAGACCAGCTGAAGACCTGAGCCAGAGCATGCTCCTGGGGGAATATGGGTGTGATTCTAGCTGAGACTTCTAGCATTGGGGGACATGGAGACAGAAGTGGCCACCTCCTAGCCTGATAGGACTTCCAGTAGAGGGAGTGAGACACCAATCCACCCACAAAACCTTTACTCCAAGGTACCTGCCTACAAGATACACAGAGTTAAAGATGGAGCAGTCGCAGGGGGAATGGCAAACTAATGACTGACTCAATTGAGACTCGTTCCACGGGACAGGGGCAACTCCTGACACTATTAATGATACTCTGCTGTACTTGCCAACAGGGACTCTCCTACCAAAGAGGAAATGTAAACACCAATGAAGCCACAAACCCTTTGATCTACAATGGTGTCCTGCCCTCAAGATTTGCTAGTGCAATGGTGGCACAAGGCTTCTGGGAATAACCAATTGATATCTGATTTGACTTAAGGCCTATTCCAAGAGATGGCCTATGAACCTAGAGTAACATCAAACACTACTTTTCTAAACCTCCTCCACCTTCAAACAAAAATACAACCATAAAATTACTCCAACGGCATTCTGTTATACCCATTGTTCAGTTCAACCATTATCAGAGAAACATTCTCCTGCAGCAGATGAAAACAAATACAGAGATCCACAGCCAGACATTAAGCATAGAGCTAGAGACCTTGGAACATCCAGCCCTAAATAAGATGTCTATATCAAATCCCTTCCCTCAGAGCTCTGGGCACCCTGAGGAAGTCGAGGAAGAAAGAATACAAAAGCCAGAAGGGATGGAAGACACCAAGAACATAAAGTCCTCTACATCAACACAATGGATGTGCATACCATCTTACAGAAACTGAGGTAGCTTATATAGGGCCTTCACATTTTGCACCAGATGAGATCCTAGAGATGAAATAAGTGGTCACATGCTCCGATCCCTAACCCAGAAGCAAACTCTAATTGATAACCAATTGCAAAGGAAAACCTAGTTTCTTCCAAAGGGATCTCACTTGGAAAATAAAGTACTCTTAAGGGAAGCCTGGATGCCCAGGAGTAGATGGCTGATAGAAAACAAACTCAGCAGCATCTTTTGAGGTTCCTTGCCTCATAGTATCATGTCAGGGCTTCTTGTCTTTCTTTTAATTGTATCTTATTTTAAATTTATTTGCATATTTTTCCCATTTACCTATGGGTCCTTTTCATGTTTGGTGTTTTGGGGATTCCTGAGTGTGCAAGCAAGTGAGACTTTGCTTATTTTTCTTGTATTAAACTCCTTTTCTTCTTTTGGTTTGTTTTGTCCAATTCTGATGTGGTTTTTTTTTTTTTGCTTTACTGTATCATATTATAAAATATTTTTTTATTATGCCTCAGAAGCATGCTTGTTTTCTAAAGAGAAACAGGAAGGGAATGAATCTGAATGGGAGGGGAGGTGGTGATGAACTGGGAGGAGCCGAGAAAGGGGAAATTATAAGTAGGGTATACTATTTGAGAGAAACATCTATTTTCAATAAATGGAAAAATAATAATAATTTCCTGAGGACTAAAGTTTATTTTAAAAGTTATAAGAAGATATTACCCCCAATTACTATTAGTTCTAAGGACTAAAATTAAATATTGATGGTAGAGCTATTGACGAAATAACCCATTGATCACTCACACGGAGAATATATTTTTACAAGTATCCAGAATAAGCACATATATATAGAAGTATGCAGTACACTATGGAGTGGCCAATGGAGTGGAGCAAGAATAGGTGTTGCGGTGGGTGGGTAGGAAGGAAGGAGAGACAACTAATAGTAATGAGGTTTTGTTTCCTCTGATAACTATGTTTTAAAACTCAGCATTGTAAATTAGTATACAACTGTGACCAGATGGATTGAACTAGAAATGATCATAATGAGTGAGTTAACTCAGAAGCAGAAAGAGCCAAATGGTGTATACTCACTTATTTCTGGACACTAGCCTAAGGGGCATGTCCCATGAAAATCTTCACTTACCAGGAAAGTGGGACAGAGGGGGGGACATCCTATTGGGGCTCTAGGTGAGAGAAGCATGGGAGAATGGGGAAATAGAAGGATCCAGAGGGTCCTGGAAACCTACAAAAAGAACTATGGCACCAGCTAAGGACAATATGTGCAGTAAACTTTAAACCCCTACCCAGATCTAGCCAATGGACAGACATTCTCCACAGTAGAGTGGAGAGTGGGGTCTGACTTTCACACGAACTCTGGTGCCTCATATTTGACCACGTCCCCTGGATGGGGAGACCTGGTGGCACTCAGAGGAAGGACAGCAGGTTACCAAGAAGAGATTTCATACCCTATGAGCGTATACAGGGGGAGGAAGTCTCCCTCAGTCACAGTCATAGGGGAGGGGAATAAGGGGAAAATGGGAGGGAGGGAAGAATGGGAGGATACACGGGATGGGATAACAACTGAGATGCAATATGAATAAATTAACAAAATATATTAAAAATGATCAACAACAACAATAAAAAACTCTCATATCATCACTTCAAACATTTATAGATTTGATTTTAATTGTGTATATTCATGTGCATCTGTACATTTGTGGACACCCATGCAGATGTCTGTGGAGGCCTAAAAAGGGTGCCAGGTCCCCTGGATCTGGAGTTACAGACAGTTGTGAGCCAACCTATGTGGGTGCTGGGAACCAAACTTTGGTCCTCTGGAAACTGTATGCGCTGGCTCCCACTGAGCCATCTCCCCAGTCACAAGACGGCCATATTAATGAGTGATTTTTGTGCATACAGGATATCTCAATAAAGATTTTCAAATACTAAAATAACTAATGATAGTGGTGCAGAGAAGGCACATGAAGGAGAACATATATCACATGATTCTATCTATGAAAGTTAGACTACTGTCATACACTGTTCACATTTGCTTGTGACACTATAGATAACTTCATGGTAGTAAAGATGATGATTATTTTGAGGGGAGTGTTGGGAGTATTGGGCAGTGATGACAGGGATGTCTGAGATGTTGACAATTTCACTTCTTGCCTTCTGTTTTGGCCACATACGAGTGTGGTGTGTTCTCCATGCTAAACTTTAGGCATCTCTTCTTGACAGTTTTCCTCTACATGTCATGTTTTTAATAGAATGTTGAAAGTAAGATAATTCTCTTAAAATGTAAAAATGTACAGTCACTACCTTTGAAATATTAATGTCATTTTGTTTTTGTGGTTTTTGTTTTGGCTTATGAATGGCCAGATTCTAATTAATTGATGAAAAGGCAGTGTTCTACCTTTGGCTAGTTCATTAATAATTTGTTTTGAGAGTACTTTCATTCTGTAATCAAACATGACCAAGAACTTATTAGGTGCTCTGGTTGGCCTGGAACATACTTCAGGCCTCTTGTCTTAGTCTCCTAAGTGCTGGTATGACAAGCATGAGCTACTATACCTGATAATAATAATTGGCATTTGTAAATACAAGACTAATATGTGCTTAGGACTTTAGATTTGATCCTGTTCCCCATTTGACATGGAACAGGATGTTTGTGGTCTTCAGATATATGAGTTACTATTATTATAAATATAATATACGTATTGCAGAATTCTAAGATGTTAGATTAATTTTCAATAATTTGGTAAAAATTGATACTGCAACAATCACGATTAAAACAGATGAAAATGGTCTTGCTTGGACACTTTCAAGACCATAGTGGCCATTAATCGTTACTGCACCATTGATATAGAAATAGGTCATGGAAACATACGTTTGGGTTGACAGAATTTCAGATAAGACCATATGCAGTTAGTGTCTCTGAGGATAATTTCAATGTCACCTTGCCTGGAAAAAGTCTTGAGTTTTATTTAAACAAAATCTCAAACTCATTTTTTACTGAGTCTCAGGGGTAAAAATCCTCACCTTTTGTCTCAGTTTTTCCCTCTAACATGACAATAATCTTCCACAAACTGATTGCAAAGGCTTCCTAGTGTAAACATCCAACTGTGTTCATGATCACACAAATACACACACACGCGCGCGCGCACACACACACACACACACACACACACACACACACAGGAGTGAGTTTTGGCTTACAAGCTTTCAAAATTTTAGAGTCTATACTATTCTCTGTTTTCCCAAAGATTTTCCAATCTTTCTTTTTTAAAAAATATTAGAATCATACATAGGTTTGAATAATGATAGTAAATTGCCCAGTACATCCAAGATATTATACATGCATGTATTACATATATGGGGCTATGAATTAAAGACTATCCTTCATATAGTACAGAATCTTTATAAGGAGGTATAACTGATTAAAGCTGCCTATTACTGTCTTTGTGTGCTAGTTGTACTCTAGATGCTAAAATTTCTGATTACATGTAAAGTCTAATTTTAAACCTTTGTGCTCTTTCTTATACCTAATTTCAAGAGGAAAGGTCTTAAAATTCAGTAATTTCATTTTAATAACTTAAAAGGGTAGAACTGTGTCTCCCAAATATCAAGCTATGAGCTTTCCTTTCCTGGGAACCTTCTCCTATACACTACATTTTAGAGAGTCAGAGAAAATTAAAAAAAAAAAAAAACCAAACTTTTCTTAAGCAAGGTTAGGCATACAAATTTATAACCTTATCTAAAGTTTACCCAGAACTTTGAGCCATCTTGTGAACTTTCAGTGACTGTCAGAGGAAAGGAAGGCAGCTCAAAGGCAGAGTGAGGCAACCCACAGAAAGCCTGGCCTCAAGAACAATGACAGGCTTTGGCCTTTTAAACTCAGAGACAGGGGAAAAGTTTGAGCTAAATCCAGATGATTTAATTTTTTTTCATGGAGAGAAAAGAGAATTTCCTCTACCTGCACCCTTTTATTCCTACGCTCGACACAATTCTCATCGGAACACAATAGAAACAAAGAGAGGAAGTCGTGCGTGGTATCCTTTACACTTATGTCTTCAAGGTTGTTTGGAAATCTTAGAGGCAGTTTTCCTTTCTCCAAACGTTCCCTTCCGCTGTTTCTTTAAGTAGAAGAGTTAAAGAGGTTTTATATACTGTACCTTTTCAGAGTGTATATGCTTCTGTGCACAGTGTTTGCTTTTCTTAGAGATATGAATCTCTTTTGTTCATTTACCATCTTTGAAATTCATTTCTAGTAGCTGCAGAGCTGTGTTAATAGGCTCCTAACATAGCTGTCATTTCAAGTAATAGGTGCCAAGCTTTCAGCAGCTTATTAACACATTATAACAGCAAGCCCTATACTAAACAAACAAATTGCACAGCAGAGGACACAGGCAAAATTAATGTGTATAAATATATACATTCATATGTATACATACATACATACAGTATATACTTAGGGCTCATCAACATATTTGGTTCCATACATGATTAGCCCAGAATTGGCATTTTGTTTTCTATGAATATTCACAGGGAGAAAGAGTGGATTGGATTTGTATTTGGTCCCAAATGTGAGACGAATACAAACTGGTATAATTACTGAAAGATTTCCATCCTCTTAGCCCAGCGACGCTCTCAAGACCAAAAAATTGCAGACTTGTGGTATTTCACATCATACGACTGTGCTAACGTGATCTTTCAGCGCCACTTCATGGGAGATACTGCAGAGGAAGGAAAGAGTGGAAATAAGGAAGGAAATCTACCAACTGGCAAGACTGCCGAGAAAAAGACATACAAATATGAAAGCATGCTTCTAAGAGTCAAAATTTGCATTTGTATATGTACACTGGACCAACTTTCTACAAAACAAATATATTCTTCCAGATGTAGGGCAGACATATGTACAGATAAATTCGACAATGTATATTCACACATGAGGTTATAAATACAGATAAATATACACATACACACATGAGTATGTCTCTAGAGCTGCACTGTCCTTTACAAGTGTTTATACAGTTAATGGTTGCATAAAAATTCTCAGCAGCTTTCAAGAAGGCATATTTCAATAAAGGCTCCAAATTTACATTGTAGTAAATGCTGACCTTTTATAAGTATGAAAAATTCCAACACAATTTATAATCATGTTGTAATATATTTGCAAGTTGTAAATTTTAAGTTGTATGTTAAATCAACATTTACATCAGCTTGGCATTTTATAGAATTTACTGACATCTATACGATTAAGAATGGCTTGACGGTCACTGGTTACCTTGCAAGATTTAGTATGTACTGTGTTTATTGTTACTAATAATAACTGGTTGATTAATCGCCTAGGAAAATACCAGTGATGAGCTAGTAACTTTATGAACTGCTTATGTTACTCAAGATATTTCTAGGATTTGCAGAAAAACTTTCAAGTCTGAGAAAGCAACACAAATTCAAAACAAGATAGTCTAATTTAGTAACGGAATTGAAGTAAATAATAGTTGAGTTTGTGAGCAGAAAATTGCCTTCCTACACTGCTCTTTAATCTGATGCATTACAGTTTGACATCATTCAATTAAGAAAACATTATTTGACACTGATAAGAATAGAGAGTAGTTGACTTTAGGAAGCTTTAGTATGAGAAATACCCAGATTATATCATCATAACTTTGAATGTCTATAAGATTATTTAAGCTTTTATACACCATAATGAAACAATCCACAGGAAATTAATAATCTGGCACTTAGCAATGGACTTGTGCTGTTTCATATGCATATAATAGCATATGTGTGACAAATTCCCTATAGTTGGGACTTTCCACCACATACCTTCCCTTTCCTCTAGCCCCTAGAGGGCCATTTTCAATGCACTAGATCTCTTGTTTTAAATACCTCAAGTTGATTTTTAAACTTAAAGAAAGAGATTTTGGAAATTAAAACACTTCTTTCAGTTGATATTCAGAAATTCCCTTAGTCAATTATTAGACTGATGTCTACGTGTCTCAGATCACACTATTATGCGGCATTTCATCATAACCTAGTTAAAGAATAGGGCTTTTAGGGTACAAAATCCTGTTAAAAAAAAGTCCCATGCATTATTTACCTTCTTCTCCCCAGTGCTCAGTATACTACCTGGCATGAGGGAACTCTTCTATAAATACTGACTTGATGGAAAAAACTAATGGATAAAGATTAGTCCTCTTTGTATTTTTAGATTCATCTCAGCTCCTACTGCTAAGTCAAATCAAGTTCCTTTTCCCTATAAATATCTCCTTCTAATTCTAACAATGGTCTAGGCTTTAAGTTAGAGCTACAAAGAGAGGAGTGTCTGAGTTGGGACCTCACTCCTAAGAGCATCTCTTGTTTCCTTGCCTGAGAAAACTGATGCCTACAAAAAATAAACGCATAGTTAGTCAGGGCCAAGGGTCTTTTCATTGATTTTAGTAAAAATATTTTTTTATAGAAGAGTGTCTGCAATAGCCTCCCAAGAGTTTGTTCAAATCACCCTGAATTTGGTTTCCAATGACTGTTATGTGATATATGTGTGAAAAATAATGGACAGTGATCTCAAATTATGAATGTTATTTTGGTTGACATTTCTAGTAAGCACCGTGATTTTAAAATGAGAGTAAAAAGAAGAGAACACATATGAGAATTGGAAAAAAAAAACAAAAATATCTTCTAGCTATATTTTCTTTTTATAGAAATAACAAGTGATTGTGGAGAGTTTGAATACTGTATGTCACATAAAATATGAACCACCAAGTTTCCAATCAAACTGTGAGTGTAAAGTTGTGTTTCCAGCAGGGTACATTTAACAATCCTTACTAGAAATATAAAACACACACATGTGCATGTCCACACATGCGTGCGCATGCACACACACACACACACACACACACACACACACACACACACACACACGCATGCACGCACTCTATGTTTATAAGACAGGAATGAAGTTTGGTAGTAAAACCTGTTTTATCCCCACAACATTGTTTATGCTACTTTAATAAGTTGCACTGACTTGTAAGACTAAGAAAATATCACTTTTCCTACTCTGCCAGAAAGAAATTTGACAAATGTTACACAATCACTGAAGTGCTGCAATTTGTAAAAAAAACACTCATAATAATTTTTCCTAACTTCTATTCCAAAGCTAGATGGAGTATGACACAGAATGAGGTTAATGCTGACCAGCATTGTTAGGTGAGGAACGGAACTGAGATGTTTAGCATCAAAGGCACTGTGCTAGGGAGCTGGCAAGTTCACGCACTCTCCCATCATAGAAGGGAGCAGGAATAAAAACAAAAACAAACAAACAAAAAAAACTGGAAAGAGAAAAACCCAACTGACTGACTTTAAAATAATGAACAGCTTTCCCTAGCCTGCCATGTGACAAAAACACCCATACACCACACATGCACACAATTTCCGTGGGCTCACCAATTAATTTACTGACAAAAGATTATACCCAAGTGAAAAAGGTCCAGGACTCTGATTATCTTTATGGATAATTGGGGCCATCAAATCGTCCCAAAGTTCCTTTTATTTGTCATTTGTTGACAATTCCACCAATTCTCCAGTCTGCCATCCTCCATATTTAATGGGTCCCTGCCGAAGTATGCAACTCACTCGTTTGTATGGGTCTGATGTCTTCATATTGGTATGCTCATGCATAGCCTTTGCTTCCTTGTCTTGTTCATCAGTCTACCTCCTGCTCCTTTTTTTCTATGACACCTCTGAGATGGTACCCATAGCAACACCACTGAGAAGGTGAGAGTGAGGATGTGGCAGTCATCCCCTGCACTTGGTGTGTGGCTGACAGTGCCAGTCATTAGTGCTGCAGCTCCTACCTACTCAGATCTCCCACGCTCTACTCTGGTCTTGTTCCCCTCCGGTGGCAGCCGCACAGCTCAGTCGTGAAGATCCAGAGACTCGCTGCTAATGATTTGTCACTTGTTTAGAACACCTCGGGATGGCAGGTCTGTATAATCTGCCCTCAGTGGCACTGCCACGTTGCATTAGGAAACAATTACCTGGTTTATGACTAGGAAAATAGACACCAAAATTTCCAATTAAACTCCCATGTTTCCAAAGGAGACTGGGTGCCCTTAACACTGAGGACAGTTACTCCTGCTTCAAAGTAAACCAAATAGGAAAACAGGCTGTGTAATAAACTGAGGGAGACAAAACACACTGAATGAGTGTATATGAATTCAGCCATTGCTTCTTATTAGATTCGTGTCGCTTGTTAGGATCTGGGTGAAATGAAACAAGGAGCACACTTACCTAAATGCTTCTGCAGAAAATCCTGGCCAAAAAAAAGAGTCTTACAAAGAGCATTAACATACAAAATGCCCCCCTTCTCTGTGTGCATGTATAAGCAGACTGAGGGGTGGATCATTTCCTCCTTTTTCATAGCCTAAATAAAATGCCACAAATGATAAACTTTTATCAAGTTAGGATTTCACTTAAAATCATCTTTTTTGACCAATTATCATCAAAATGTAGCTATAAGCCTGCAATAAAATTATCCATTTAAAATATTATTGCACTGAACAACCCCTGGACCTAAACACAGATCTTGAGTTTTAAATCACTCTACATATCGAAACACAGCAATTCTTTTGCCATAACTAATAAAGGTCAAATGTTATTAAATTTCACCCACCAAAGTTGCAGCCTCCCTGAAAGTACTTTCATTATATCATGTAATAATAATAATGATGATGAATAAATGAGAGAATTAATAGGAATTCCAGAAAATAGTACACAGGTGTTTAATCCAAGATCTGCATGCAGAAGTACCACACACATCCATATCCGCATCCTCCTGCATCCAGAAGGAAGACGACAACCACCCATTTATCAGTAGCTGTGTGAGAGGAGATTCATCATTTTAAATTTTTCATTGCAGATGGTTTTCATTTTAAAAGGCAGGAAAGCGATTTTTTAAAATCATTTTTTCCCCTAATGCAATTGAGCCAGACATTTCTCGTAAATCTTGTAGCTTCAGTAGACAATACTCAATTCTCTAAACTTTATATGCAATATCCAGCTTTTTCCTCCTCATCTTCAGATGTCCATCTCCTGGATAGGAGAATAAAAGCCATAAGGATGGTGGCATCCGCTCTCGAGAGAGCCATCCTGGTCACTCCCCTCTTCCTTTGCTTCCAGTTTGGCTAAGAAGTTCTGCGCTGTGCTCAAGCGCAATAATGAACTTTCGTGAGTGTTTAAAAGAGTTTTCTCCCTCTGTAAGCCTTTGATAAATAGAAGGGAAATAAGTGGGTCTGCCAGTCAATACATCTTTCTAGACAGAATGCACAGTACTCAGTGATTCGTTGTGTTCAGTGAGTCAAGAGCCAAAGAGAGCCAAACAAAACTCATTAAAATAAATTTGCCTTCAGACTTCCTCTCGGATGTGATCCCTTTTAAGAAATAATGATTTGATTTTTTTTTTTTTGGTACAGACTTTGTTATTTCCACCCAGCAAATGACACAGGTGTACGCTAACGACTGGCTGCTCTGCTCCATTTGAAGCACACTTTCTGTCAGGTATTGAAACTCCATGATGGCTGACATCAAGACGCATATTGGACTACTAATGAAATGCCATCAATTGTCTTTTCATGGTAACTTTAGTCTAAAATGTGAAATATAAACACATCAACTGTATATATAAGTAAATATACACGTATATCATATAATGTTCTCTATTAAAAGCACACTCCAGAAGATACAGCTGTTAGCTCTTACACACTACGGCACTACATCTCTATCGGGCTCTCTGTCTCCTTGTTTTCCATTTTTATATTTTATATTTGTAAATTTAGTAACAGTGCCACAGATTATATAGTACTGTAGCTCTTATTATATTTTATTTTTCAATTTTTGCTTAATTTTTATACTTTCTTTTGATTATATTCTTTCTCCTCCATCAACTTCCAAATCTTCACTACCTCTTTAACCCACTCAACTGCTTGCTTTCCTTTCTCTAACTCTCTTTCTCTAAAAAAAAAAAAAGCCCTAAGGAGAGCATGAAGAAATGAAATTCAAAACTGAAAAACTAAAAAGAAAGTAAGAAAAATAATGCAGCAATAAAATAAATTAAATTAAAATAAAATGAAGTAAGACAAACCACAACAATTAAAAAGTGCACACAAAATGAATGCAGTTTTTATCAGATAAGCTACTCCTGGGCATGAACTGTGCGCTCCTGGGGTAAGTGATACATTCAGGGGCATTTCACTGAAGAAATCTTTCCAAGAGGAATTGGATTGCAAATGACATCTTCGTTAGGGTGGGACTTTGTGTATCTTACGTATGCTGTCACTGTCTCTGTGAGTTCATATGTGTGTCATCCCTGTTGTGTGTGAGAAAGATAATGTTTCACCATCTCTGGATCTTACAATCTTTCTGATTCCGTTTCAGCATACATCCCTGATCTCTGAGAGGAGGGTCTGATAAAGATATCCCACTTAGGGCCTGGTGCTTCCAAATCTCAATCTTCTGTACATTGTTCAATTGTGTGTCTCTTTGTAAATACCATGTACTTAAAAAGGAAGCTTTATAAAGCTTTTTAAAGAAGAATGCTAGTCATTTTTCTGATGAGCACTGAGTGATGCACTTATCTGTAGGTATAGCATATGTCATTAGGATTCAATTCATTGCTATGCTCCTTTAGCAAAATAATAGGGGTAGGCTTTCCCCATGGTCCGTGACCTAGGTAGTGTCAGGTTCTCGGCTACTTTAGCAGTGTAACCTATGGGCTCCATTTCATGGCGGGCAGGCATTAAATCCAAGCAAACAGTGGTTGGTTAGATCCTACAACATTCTGACACTAGTGCGGCAGCATGTTTTGCCGATAAGTCACTGTTCTAGGTCACAGAGTTTGCAGTTGGGAGAACTTGGTAATTATATTTCGCCTCTGGCAGCATGGAGAATACCTTTCAGGATCATGAACACTGGTCAGTGAGGTAAAGCTTCTACATGAGTACCAGCTTGGTTCTTCATGTCCAATGATGTAAGTAAATCGCATCTTCAACAGCAACAGAGAACAAGCAATAGCTGTAGCGAAAGCTCATGAGGTGCCTGAGAGGGGCAGTGTCTATGGGTCTCTTTTGTCCAACAACTTAACAGGATGGAAATCATTCCTGACAGTGAATATTTTACTTGGTTGGATGAAATGTCTAGTTGGAGCACTGCCTCTCTATTACATCTATTACATGGTGTCTCCACTTCCAATTCCTTTATATATGTATATATTTTAGAAGGCTTCTACAGTAGTAGGTTTGCATGTGAGTTTTCAAGTGTTCTTTAATGTTAGTCATCGCTCCCCGTCATCCTTCCTTCACCCAGTCCTCCTATTCCCTTCCCATATAAACTTTCTAAGTCTAGTTCCCCTTTATCTCTTTCTAACATTAAGATTCCAAATAGATGTACCGTCAGTTTTTGCCACTTACTCTGTGTGTTTTCTGTCTTAGTCTCACTGTTTTGCATTTCAGATCAATTTAAAAGTAACTAAAATTTAAGGGCAAACTGTGTATGGGACAGAACCGAATTAATTAAAAATGCAGTTAGTCCTTGGGAAATTATTTTCCCCATTGGAACATAATAAACCTCTTCATTAATTTTACCCCACTTGTTTATTTGTTGATTTACCAGGCCGACCCTTTTTGTATAGTCCCAGATGACCTTGGACTTCTGACCCTTCTCCCTCCAACTCTACAGTATTAGAATTACATGTGTGTAATACGAAGTCCAAGTTTTTTGTTTGTTTGTTTTGTTTTGTTGTAGAACTGAAGATAGAGCCCAGAGATTCCTGCACACTAGGTCAGTGTTCTACCGTTGACATCTTTCCTTTATGTCTCCTAGTGAAACATGGGTTATCATTTCACATAATGAAGCACATTTTTTACTCCTGCAAATATGAAGTTCTGGCTGCAAAAAAAATTATTTATGCATTCTTAAAATGAAGTTAGATCTTGGACTAACAGGGATTTTAAAAGGTTGATTCTGAGATAGTGACATAGTTCAGTGGGTAAAGGTGCTTATTACCAAGATGGACAACTTGAATTCAATCCCTGCAATCTATGTGGGTGCAGGAGAAGCTGAACTGACTCATAAAAGTTATATGCACCATGAATGGATGCATGTTTACATATATCCATATGCATGCATGCACAAGCATATTAATAATAAAAAATGAAGTTTTAAAATGACTTTTATCCTGAATTCAATCACATTATGGTACTGTCAAGTTCCTAGTCCATGTATACTGATCTGTTCTCACAGATAGAAATTCAAGCTTTTGTTAAAATCTGGCTTCTAGCATACAAATAAATTTCATAATAGTAAAAATATGAAACATTTTATTTTATGGGCAAGTAAGACTATGGACAGTTGAACAAAGGTAGGATGCCTCGTCTGAGTCTTATTCTTGAGTTTTGAAATTTCATGTTTTCTTAGACTACTTCTCAAAATGATTTCAGATATAACACAAAAGACATTCATGCATGGCAACATTAAATAAGCATCAAGACCATGAGAAAGAGGCATTCCCCTTTTCTCCAGATATATTTATTTATATGCAGCCTTATTTCATTTTGATACTTTTAGAATTGGGAGTCAGTAGGACTGATCTGACTGACTTTTAAGAAGCATGCTTTTGAAGGACGCCTGAGAAATTCCTATCTTTAGAAACAGTGTGGATATCAAAAGACAGAGTGTGACGCAGCGAGCTTATGACAACTTCGAGTGGAAGATTTTGTTCTGCCGTAGCTGGGAGAATGGACTTGAAAGCTTGCCTTTGCCATTAGCTCACTGCAAAATATGGATCAACTGACCCAGCTTCCTTGGGCGCCCAGTTTTGACATCAGAAACAGGTCTTCAAGTGCCCAAATTTTAAGTCTAGAACCAAACATCCTCTTGTTTGTTTTTTTCCCCATCCAGTTGTGCTGTTCAGACCTAAGCAGCATACAGTTACTTACACACCACAAAGTCTACCCATTTACACAATCCAAGTGTATAAGTGCACAGTTCAATAACATTTAATCAACATTCTTATTCACTTCCCCAATTGGAATAGACTCAGGATAGTTGTTGAGACCCCAAATTTCCCTTATTAAAAGGGTGACATGTGGATACCAGCAAAACTATTGTCATAATCAGGTCACTCAAGTTGGGTTTCAGTGTACTTTATTCATTTCATTTGAAGCTTTTAAAAGTTCTGTGGCAACAGTCATCAGTTTCCCATAAATATATGTCTGGAAACCTTGAAATCCGAAGGGAAGTTACATGGAGAATTTTCACAGTCCTCCTTAAGACTTCATGGTGGGCGAGAACACTCTCAGATCATAGAGTCTCACAGGGCAGGTGGTGTGACTCTTCAGTGTTTCCTCAGAAGCTATGGCATTGAATGCCCCACTAAGCCAACCTGTTTGGTGGTTTTTTTAAATTCTTCCTGCCTATGTTCTTTCACACTTCATGAAATGGTATAAGTTGTCACAGAACCTCTCACGTGAAGTTATTATGCACTTTACAAATTATATATTGGTCTTCAGGTCACAAAGTGTATGCATTTTCATGCATCCAAGACTGTTATTTTTACTGTTTACACCTACATAGCAGTGGCTCTTTATGCTGTCAACTATAGGAAAGCTATGGAAAACTACAGGTTAAATTATAGAGTTAAAATTGCATATGTTTATTTGAATGTAAATAAACATTTCCACTTATTTCTGCAGTAACAGTTTATTGGATTTCTTTGAATTTGTAAGAATTTATTGGATTTATTTGAACCTAGCATATTCAGGGTGAAATGTAATTTTATGCCTTATCTGTAAGATCTGCTAAATTGCATGTTTAAAAGATTCCGACTTATCATACAAAATATTGACTTATCATGAGTTTTTGATGGTCTTATTCTTACTTTCCCTATTGGAGTCACTGGTCTGAGTTAAGACAGAGATGTCATAGAAATTGGGTGGTAGAGGCCATTTGAACCCAGAACTGCCAGGATGAAGGAAGACAGACAGACATACGCTCACTGCACATAAACAAGTTTAAAAGCTCTGCTGTCTGAATAATATTTAGCGCCTATATTAATGACCAGAAAAAGAATTATAAAGCATCTAGTGTATTCAAAACCCTAAAATTATGTAGTAAATGCAAAGAAAAATGATAGAAACTCCCTGACCTGTAACAGTGTGTATTCTTTAATTTAAGGCTGAATAGAACTGGTTTTGCCAAGAGAATGTGGGGAAGGGAGGGGGGTGGAAGTGGCTAGGGGTGAAGGGAGATTTATTGAAAGATGGGAGATTTGGGACAAGTCTTGAAGGTGAAGCTTAATTTTCTGTCTTAATTGGAATTAAGTCACTGGAAATAATAATAGTGATTAATGATAATAGTAATAACATTATGATTACAAGACTTGTCAGAGCCTTGGTATATGCAAAGTAAACATTAAGCCACATACTATGTGCATGATATTTGTGAAAACCTCTGTAATATGAGCATGAGAAAAATTAAACACAAGAGTAAAAATAGTTCAAATGAAAAAGTCAGTTTTCTGTATCATATATGGTATAGAAATAACTGATTTAAAGAAAATCAAACAATAACTGCTCAATTAAAAAATAACTCCTTAATGAAAATAAAACAGCATAAAATTAAAATGAAGAGCTGAAGTGTCAGTCTGGCTCTCCGCCCCTGGGGTCTGAGTTGGCTAGAACCTCTCTCCCTTTGACCGTTGTCTTCCTGAGTACGGGGTTGGTGAGCACTGCCCACTGCAGGGATGGCCTCATGCAATCCTTGTGGCACTCACACATCATTTCATAATGCAGAGCCAAGTGCCTAGCCTTTTATAATTTTCACAGAAAATGAACTTTCATCCAAAACTATGCCTAGCTAATTAAACTTTCTGGTGATCTACTTCGCTCTAATTATTTCCATATATTGAATTTGTAACCGGCGTTATATAACATTATCCTAACAGAAAACGGGGAGTTTTGTTCTGAGTTTTAAGCAGAGACATACGAATCAAAATTGTTGCAGCTGGTGGCTAGTGGTGGATGCCAGTACGCAAAAATAAGCTTTTCTTCTCTGTGAAGCCTTGCATGTTTTCAGAGGGTGATGCTCACTACTGTAAGATATGGGTAGAGGTGCTAAAGAGATAGCTCAGCAGTAAGGAAGCAATCATTCATATTCTTCTGTACAAGGCCCCGACTTAGGTTCCCAGAACCTAGTGCTTAGGCTTTAGGTACCCAGCACATATGACAAGTAGTTCACAACCTCCTGTGACTCAAGCTCCAAGGGATCTGATGTCCTATTCAAGACTCCACGGGCATTTGTACACATGTGTACAAAGCTCACACACACATATGTATATGATTACAAAATGAAATTAATATCTTTTAAAATATAGGTCATATTTTACAAATGCAGAGGGAAATGCTACTGGTTAACATAAATATGAACATAATAACACTGCAGCAAAAAGGCAGAAGAGATAAATGGGATGGGCTCATAGTCCAAATATTACAACAGGGAAGAGTTTGGACTTTGGAATAACTTTCATTTTGGCTAACTGGATCATTTCCTTCTTAAGCCAGTATGAACTTTGTAATCACACAAAGATCATAATCCACTGGGGGGCGGGATTAGCTGCAATCTACGCAAGTCTTGTGTAACTGCCTTATAAACGTTGTTTCTAATTAATTAAATAAAATTAAACCCATCTATATTTTTAATGTTTCTCATTACAGTTCATTATATACGACTCCATATGTTCTATCATTAGAGAAAGATTCTCAGTGGTGTGATGATATAGTACATACACATGGGGTAAATAATGCATTTTTCACTTTATGCACACATTTTATTGCAGGGTGGAGATTGGATGGTTTTTCACTGAAGATTCCATTTTGGCCTGGGAAGGAAACAACCGAGCAATGTCAAAGCTGCATCTAATTTCTCCAGCTTTGTAACTTAATGAGTGTAACATGCTGAAGATAACTTCTCCTTTCCGTGCTCGTGAGAGGAGGGTTGGGTAGCAACACTTACTAGTGTTTGTTTTAAAAATACATGTTTGATTTTTGAGGAATCCAAGTCCCTTAATTGTCACTGGCCATTGGCTGGCCCTTCCCAATGGTGATTCTAGTGTGTGCTCCAATTTCTTGAAGGAATATTCCAACTGAAAGAAAGTGAGGGACATAGGAGTCACTGTAGTTCAAGCTCAACACTCTTGGCCACTTGCCTTAGGGATGGTGCCTCTTTTGCCGGGTTGGTGTAACTAACATTTTGATGGGATCATCAGAAAGCTGGGGGTTCAACAGGTCATCATCCTCCAGATTGGAGGTCAGGCCTCTATACACTAGCTTATAACTAGCTCTGCTACGATTCATGGATTATTTTTGTAAGTATAATTTAAAGGGGCTGGGTGGAGGTAGAGAGATGGATCAGTGGTTAAAAGTACTTGACACAGGTTCAATTCCCAACATACACATGACAGCTCACTACCATCTGTAACCCCAATTCCAAGGAATCTGATGTCTTCTTCTGGCCTCCTCACACACCAGGCATGCACATAGTGCTCACACATACATGTAGGCAAAAACACACTTATATGCAAAGCAAAATAAATGAGAATTTCAAAAAGGTTACAGAAGTTGAGGAAATAGCTGAGTAAGGACACAGTTGGGATTCTGCAAAACCCATATAGAAAAGCTGGGTGCGACGGGTGTGAATCTGTAAATGCTAGGGTTGTGGAGGTGTGGGGGGGGGCAGGACACTGGAGAGGCAAGAAGATCCCCAGATCTACCTAGCTGTGAACCTAGAGGTTCAGTGAGAAACCCTGTCTTAAAGGAGGAAGACAAAGAGAGATAAAGGTAGACCACCAGGCAACTGATGTCCTCTTCTGGCTTCTGTGAACATACGTGGGCATGTGTGTGCTTGCGTGTGCTTGAACTCACACACACAGGTTACAAGCTTATATGGTGACACAAAACTTAATGTTTGTAGGTCTCTAGAAGTTAAAATTCCTTTTTATTTTGCTGATTAATTGTTTGTTATTGGATACTTTTGTTCTTTGACAATTTCATACATGTATGTGATTTTATTATTATTATTATTATTATTATTATTATTATTATTATCAAACCCTGTGATTCTTATCAAACCCTATTTACCATTCAATGTCTCTTCCAGTTTCTTTCCCAGATTCAGGATCTGACCTGTCCTGTGAGACATTTACTTTTACTTGGGCTGTTTGTCTTGATATTGCATCGAAACTATTAATGGAAGACTCTTTGGGGTCATCAGTGAGCACACAACTAAAGACAATGAACCCCGTGTCCCCAAATCAATCAATAGAAAATGTTTCATCAGTGAGGGAGTGGGCCTCTCCTGAGCTTTTCCCTTCTACACGCTTAGCTGCTGACAGGCCAATCCTTTTGAAAACCCAGTAAAGGCATCTAGAGTAATTGCGTTTGCCTTTGCAATGGCAGGGTCTTGCCCATTTTGTAGCCTTTCTCTGAATCTTGGGGACTTTACAATCTCTCCGCCCCATCCTGTGCATTATTCCCTCAGTCTTAGAAGGATTGAATGAATGTCTTGTTTAGGGACTACCAATCACCCCTCGCTTATTCTCAGCACCTTGTACAGTCATACTTTGCTGCGTTTACCAATGGTCACTGGAAATAAAGGGATCTCTGCTTAAGGCAGAGAGTTCATCTGTGCATATAAATATACATATTTAGAAGGCAGTTTTGACACTGTCAGTTTAGCTAACCAACAGTATTTTCCTTTGAGATGCCCTTTTCATGGTCAGAGACTTGGGTTGTGGAGAATAAGAAAAGCAAAAGGAATGGGCGAGGTGCTTCCATGGTGGTTGGGAAGAAAAGAAAATGAAAGCGACAGCAAACAAGCCAAGTCTCAGCTGTCTAAGTGACTCTTGAGCAGTGAGGCAAAGACAATGGAAAGTTTCTGTGCAGGTCCAGTTCTTTGCCCTACACTGATCTCTACCATGGCCACAGAGCCCTCCATTCTGCCCAGAGTCTTCAAGTCAGTTTGCTAGGTTTGCAGAATTGTGTGCATGCAAAGGGCACAACGACTGTAGTGTTGTTTTGCAATAAAAACTAATGAAGAGCATACAGTCTGGCAAGTGAGTGAGTTGGCTCCCCTAATGCCCATCCCAGTATTCTTTTTCTCTCAAGTAAATTTCATAGTCTGCAGGGAGAAATGGGCACTCAAAGAAAAGCTCTAATAAAGGCAAGCTGGGACTCAAGGAAAACTGCATTTGCCTCCTCCTCTCTCTAACAGATTTCTCTTTAATTCATCCAAAATGCACAACATTTAGAATGTAATATTCTGTTTGTAGACAAACAATGACCCACATGCAGCTGTGCACATTGTCTGGCAAACAGATGTGGGACTGAGGCTGCAATTGAAAGTTCATACACAGAAAAGGAAAAACACCCCATTAGTGCTAATTCTCTTCTTTCTTACCAGGCTCACTTTTTGACCTGAACCCCCCCGCCCCCCACATGGCTTATCTGTAAACCATAGTAGACTAAGTCTCTTCTTGATCGGCTCCTATTTCAGGGTGGAGCTAATCCTGCTAAGGGTTTTGGCCTCTAGCCTAACCTCAGATTCCAGAATTTATACTCCAACGCTCTCAGTTTCCCCAGTTTCTCCACAAATGCCTTCTCTGGGGACAGCAGAGTTTGAGCTGAAATTAGGCCGCAACAAGTGCGAACACCTGCTATGAGTTCATCAGCTTTGCTGGCTTTAAGGCGATATCAGGGAGCTCAACAGTTTATTCAGTGAGAGAGGAAGGAGAGAGCAGTGGTCCTGACTTGGAATGCTGTTCTCCTCCTCGGTGGCTCTTTCCATTTCCTTGCCTCCATGGTTCCACTGTGTCTTTCCTGTGACTATGGAGCAGAGATACTAGGTGACTTCTGTATTATGCACACCTGCAGGAATGGGGTCAGTGGAGTGGTTCACCATGTCCTTACTCACCAGAGGAAGCCAAGAGGCCTGAAAGGATGACTTCAAGTATTTTATAGCCTTTTTATTTTAGGTATCAGCATTCATATGCTGGAGATAGAGTAACAAGAGCCATTCCTAACCTTGGAGAGAGAAAAATCCCCAATTTGAGGAGGCTCAGACTCAATGTGGGAAATAAGAACCAGCTGAAAAAAAAAATCTTGAGAAGCATAAAAAACAAATAGGAATGTCTCTTAAGTGGAAATCCCCAATTTAAAGAGGTTAGGAAAGGTAGGAGGAAGGACGGTTAGTGGCAGGGAATAAGAGGATTTCCTGTGTGGCCGTCCTAACCTCTCACTTTTCTTCTTCATTATGAAAGACTTTAACGAAGGGGGATGCCCCATCCAGAGTGGTCTGTTTCTACCTACAGTTATCTGCCCCAAAGCAGGGCAAGTCTCAAAGTCAGATCAGAAGGGGGAGATCAGATTATCCAAGAGTATCTATGACCCTTACCTCTCTCTTTATGCAACTCAAAACAAATGCTCCACAGATCCTTAGCAGTAGGCTGAGTCTTCTGTGACTTCAAAACTGCCTGTCCATTTACTTTTCTCTTCCTTTCTTTTTTTCTTCATCCTTTGAAGTTAAGCTGTTATTCACACTCTTCTGGGGTTTTTTTTTTGTTTGTTTTGTTTTGTTTTGTTTTGTTTTTGTTTTTTTTGAACTACAAATTACAACCTGCTAGGTTCAGAGGTCTACCCCAAACTGGTACTCATAAAATGGTTTCCTGCCTCATGTCTGCTGGCAAATATCAGGTTGTACTAACCCAATGAGCTCTTCAGTCTCTCTCATTTCATTCTATTGAGCTATTTTTTTTTCATTACTTCAAGGTTTGAGTTCAGCTACTTTTGTTTTCCGAGTCTTCAAGTAACAAATCAATGGCCACCTTCACCAGTTGTTTTTCAGTGTAGTTTACCATGAAGAGCTTTCTAAGATGCATTTGCATTCAAAGTTACGGCACCTAGAGACATTAAAGGTTCCACCTCCTTTTGCTGCGGTGGAGTGTAAATAATACTGAGGCATTTTTTAAATACTCTCCCCAACTTACTGCCCTGCCTTCTTGAATCCTTTTAAAGATGCAATTTACCTTTCTCATGATGATACAGACCTCTACCTTCTCATAAGAATATCCAAACTTTTGACATTGTAAAACAACTTCATCTACAAAGTTTGTACTCAAGAACCACACAGTTGAGTAATAAGAGAACTCTTAAACTTGGACCACATTCATGCCTCTCCTGGCTACATTTGAGACACACAGGCTTCTCTCACATGGGGGGACACATGGACTAAAAATGTGTGTGTTAATCACTGGGAGAAAGTGAAGTATCTCTACCTTTCTTACCACTGTGCAGGGTAGCCTCTAGATTAGTGGTTCTCAGTCTATTGGTCACAACCTCTTTTGAGGAGTCAACAACCCTTTCATGGAGGTCTCCCATGACCATTGGAAACACAGATTCATACCAGTAGCAAAATTACAGATATGAAATAATATTGCAAATAATTTTATGGCTGAGGGGTCACCACACCACGAGGAACTGTATTAAGTGGTTGCAGCATCAGAAGGGTTGAGAACTGCTGTTCTAGATGCATCTCACCGGAAGTTGAAGCTTTGTTTGTCATTAAGGGCCTGGGTGCCAGAGTCTAGCCGAGAGTTCACATCTCCTCTGCAATGCCTTGCACTTGGAACTGCTAAATGTGGAGACAGAGCCCTGGGCTTTATACATGGATAACTGTTCAAGACGTAGCTGCAGATGGAAGCACAGCAAGAGCCTATGGGTAGAGATATGGCTTTCTCACCACTGCTGACTGCCTAACACAACAGGGTAGACCATCATTGGTAACTGCCTAACACCTCAGGCTGGACCATACTGGTTACTGCCTAACACCACAGGACAGACCATCACTGGTTACTGCTTAACACCACAGGGTGGAACATCACTTATAAACAGATACTCAGATAGGATGGTCAAGCAAACAGTCTGGGTGATTAACATTCCTGATTCTGATCTAGTACAGCAAAAATGTCCTAAGTATTGCCATGTACTCCTCCTTCAATTACCCAGGTATCACATTTTGCCTGGGCGGTTATGAGCAACATCAATGCAGCATGAAATGTAGGGGTGCATCATGTGAGGCCAGAGGCACAAGGGAAGGTGTCTAACACTGCTGTATCTGCCTTTGAAGCTACAGCCGCTACCTTTTCTGCAAGCAGATAAAATTCACCCAAATTAAACAGCATACAAAAAGATTCCCATTTCAATTACATGGATGTTCTGTCAGCAGCCGTAACAGCAGCAGTTACAGAATAACTACAGATAATTACAATCATTTAATTCGAAGTACCAAGTCACTTCATGCAGAACATGACTCATTTATCATTATTGACCTTAGAAGAAGCAAATTTACCCAAATCAATAAAGGTTCCCAATATCCATTAGAGCAGACAGAGATTGGTTACAAGGGTTGGGAGCTTCTATATACCTGGATTACCAGGGAGAAGTAGATCAGGATGCTTTTGATTAATGAAGAGATTTTTTTTTCCTTTTGAGACAGTTATTTGAAACAGAATTGACCTTAATTTCTCCTTTAATTCGTGTTATGGAAAGTCAGTTGTTTTGGTTAAAGAAGTTTCATCCCTATTAGTTGCTGAAACATAGTGTAATTACAAAGAGAAGTAATCTATAAACAGGTAGACCTCTACTCTGTTTTTAATGGACTCTTCCGGGTTGCCCTGAATATTCATGCAGCAGAGATACACCTACTGAGGAGGATCCAGGCATCACTGGTCCGTGTTTTAACCTGCTAGCCTGAGCTTCTCTACACACAGATAAATTCCAACAAATTATGAAAAGGGGGAGGAAATAAAATCCCATCACAATTATGTGAACGGTCTGTCAACAAGAGCAGCAGCAGGTTCAAAATAAGTGAAGATAATTACAACTTCCCTGTTGTAGAAATGAGGACGTGCGCGTTCCTTTTGAGAGTTAGATATTGAAAAATAAGATTTAATGTGGATGCAAATTGAAATAATAAGAAGTCAGTTCAATTGTCTAAAGACTCCATCATTTCAAATTGATAGCTGGGTGTTTTTAAACATTACCTCATTTGATCCTAATGTTGAAGACTGGAGGGCAGAAAAAGTAGAGATGCCTCCTCCTACCTCACTGTAATGTAAGTACATACAGAGTAGAGCTTATCCCAAAGACCTCTAAGCTAAGGTCTTAGAATAGAGAATTCTGACTGCTGGGTCAAAAGTGTGGTCAATGGGGAAATGTCTGTGTGAGAAGTTAAAAGTCTGTTTCTCCTGAAGTTTTCAGTATGGAAAGATTTTCTTCATTGCAGAAATTAAAATAATAAGAAAATAAGAATGTCTTCTCAGGGGAAGATTTGACACCTCAAGGCCTGGCTGTGGTCTCATCCTACTCCCAACTGTTTCAGCCACTCTCTGGGTCTCTCTCCTCACACGCCGAGAGGACAGCTGAGCCGAGGTTGGATCCAGAAGATCATGAAAGCCAGGGAAGATGGAACTGGTGCCTGACCACATGTGGCTAAGTCTTCAAAGGCCATCCTCTGCCACACCGTTCTGTCCCTGGGGTATTTGACTGACTGATCTCTATCAGGCTAACTTCGACACTAAAACATCGTCTGAAAAACCTAAGTCAACACGCTGATAGGGATTTGGAGTGCTCCTGCCTCCGAGAGGGATAAATGATCCTTTCTCTTCCTGTGGGGATTTCTCTGGATCAGGTGTGGTGGAGCCCACACTTTACATTGATTAGTTCTTGTAAAGAAGCCAAATTCCACAACCCTCTCATTGAAGATGGAGTTTCAAATCCTCCAGTGAAGAACTGAGAAAATTCTCCCCTACTAAAAAAACCAGCATCACAGGAAATCCAGGTACTGGGGGGGGGGGGGGAAAGAAAGGATCAGCTGGAAGCACTAAAGAAGCAATTGCTTCCTTAACACCATCTGGGGAAGAAAGGTTGGAGCAGCGAGGAGGCCCAGACCATGGAAGGAAGCTCCAAGGATGGGGGAGGGTTACACAAGAAGCCTAAGTCCCCAGGACTGAAAATGTGTTCCATTTGTGTCTCTCTATTGGAAGAAATAAAGAAATGCTGACAAGGCATGCCAGTCTGAATCCCCTGAGCAGTTGGCCTGTTTGAGTTCGTGTGATGGTGGGCCAACCTGTGTGCCTGCCGGCTCACACCACTGTAGCTCTTCTAACACATTCTATAGATCCTGCTAATAAATTCCGCGTGGCTGCAACCCTCTCCCAGTTCCAGGCAGTCGCCTCTGATGTGTAAGTGCAGGCTGTCTTTAAGCCAGGCTACTGCCACTTGCTGGTGATCTGTACCTCTTTGGGAAAAAAAAAAACCCAATCTACACTGCATTTAAAGGCAGGAAGCAAGAGTCTGAATGTAAATGCAGGAGCATGGCTAGAGGACACAGCTCTCACACCTTCTGCAGCTCCAGAATAAGTGCTATGTTTTAAAAATATATATGTATGTGTTGGCAACATTGAAAAGGGGGCTAAAAAAACATCCCCCACAGAAGTGAGAGCAGCAGCAAAAAGAACCGTTAGCGCCCTGCTGACGGGAACAATAGAGCATATGGACATCGCACTGCGCTTGCCAAGCAGACGAGGGCAGGATGATCAAAATGGAGTCAATCTGCTCCACTAATAGCAGAAGAATCGCCTGTGTGAACACTGGCTCAAAGCGTGCAACCAGGCTCTTTAATTGCCTGAAGAGGGAAAAAGAGCCCGGTTCCTATTTTAGCCAGGCCAACTCCTTCACTGGGTGTCTATCTCAGCATCCCCCCTCGGTGATGCAGAGCTAGGTACCATCGTTAAAGCTGACACCTTAAAGTGCACTCCAGTGAAATAGTACCCACAAAGGGGTCTCCTGGACTCACTCCGGACTATCTGATCTAGGGATGAGGTTGGGTTAATGTTCATAGGGAGTAGGACTTACAAATCTCAGTTCAGGGTGGTGGCTGTCAGTGTCCAACAAGAAGTTTCCTGGTCACTCCTGTTGTCTTTCACATCCAATCCTGTCTCCACTTTCATTATCACTACCCTTAGAAAAAAGAGCAGGGGGGAAGCTGAGTGTGAGACCCTGAAAGCTAGTCACTTTAGAGTCCTTGCTCACTTTTGGTTTTGAGACAAGTTCTTTCTCTGCAGCCCAGGCTGACTTCAAATTCACAGCAACCTGTTTGGGCTCAGCATCTCATGTTCTAGAATCCCAGGCATACATTTTAGTACTTAGCTGGCAGTGTTTTGGTACTAGCATCCTCAGATACTGAGCTGAATCACTAAGGTCACAAGAAACAATGGCCTTAACATTGTAGGTTAAGGGACAAAGAGGCCCTCATAGCCCCCTACAGAGGGGGATTCTACCAGTGTTAAGATTAGACGACATGTGGGGGTTAGATCAGTGAAGCTCCTGATAGGTTGCCCGTGATAGCACCACAGCCACTGTTACACACAGACACAGACACACACACGCGCGCGCGCGCACACACACACACACACACACACACACACACACACACACACACAGTATCAAACCTAATGTGCTCCAATCATCTAAGGAAAAGAGAAAAGGTTCAAAAGAGTCAAGGTGACTCTTGAATCCAGGATTCTATTCTTGGAGTATGGTCTGATGTATTTTGATGCTAATTACTGCTGTCTCTGTGACCCACCTTTTGACCAATAAAAGCCCATCACCTGGGCAGGGCAGATGAGATAGGTGTGGCTAAGGTCCCTAGGCTTAGAAAGACAGAGGGGAATCCTGGGAAGGAAAAGAAGGACAAGGAGAGAAAGGAGAAGGCGAAGGCCATCATGGGTTAGGTGGAAGAAAAGTACATGGCCGGCATGGATGGAAGATTTGGACCAGATGAAGAACATTAGCAAGTGTTTGAGATTATGGATGGGCAGTAGTTGATAGAAGTTAATAAAAGCAGGTGGCATGGGATTGGGGCAGGTATGGGATACTTTCCTCACTGTGGGAAGTAGTTTAGAGAATTGATGTCTGCCCTGCCCCAGGATAACTAAGGCTATTTTAAAATATAAACAAGTGTCTGTGTCTTGATTGATTGCTAGCCTGGCGTACTGATAATACAGATAATTAACAACAAGTGGTACCCAACTTGGTAGGACTAATAGTATTGATAATTTAACAACAACATTCGATCTCTCCAGTTGATGGAGATGGTTAAGTACCAGGAGTGTGTGATGAGAACCCATGCTGTCTTGCCACAGATACTGGAAGACTATGAGAAGAGATGCACATATGATCCGCCCTGGGAGCTCTGGAAGTTGGTGTGCTTAGCTAATCATCCAACTGGGCTTCAGGAGTCAGGCAATAACTTCTTCTGGGAGTCTGGAGGGTCACATGAACAATCTCATCTAGGAAAAGTGGGAGGAAGAAAGCGAGGGATCTGATTAAGCCAATATGGATCACTTAGGGGAAGCAGGGCTAGTTGCCTGAATGTGTAAATTTTGTCAAGGTTCCTTGATCTTGCGCACTTGTGAAATATGTATACTTGTGTGTTTGTATTTGTACTTTCTGTTAGGACTTCAACACTAAAAACCATCATCTCTAAGAAGTCAGTCATCGAGGAGTGGAGGTATCAAGGTAAACAAAAAGTTATCATAAAATGATCCATGAGATAATCATGTAGGTCTGTCTGAAACTTGGCTCTTATTTAAGTGTGCTCTTGAGATGCAGGAAGAGAAATCAGGCAGTCTTTTAGCATGAAACTTTACAAACCAGACGTTCAACTTTTTCCAAAAGTTTTTCAACCTTGGTTATAAATAGGATCTGGAAGGGAAAGCAACTGGCTTGGTGTGGCCCATCACCTTGTCTGAGAACCACCTGGAAATTATTTCCATTGCTGTGCATTGTTGAGTAAATTGTCTACTTTATAACCATGTTTGAGTGGCATTCTAGTGTTCTGGTTTTACCATAAGATTTTATTGATCCTTATAAAAGAATTTATTGATCTGAGAAGCACACTGTGACCCACAATAAAGGCCTTGGGTCTTTTACTCTTTTCCACAGCTAAAGCGTCTTAGACTAACATAACGCTCACATTAATATTTAAAGTGCAGACCCCTTCTTTTAGCTTCAGGCTCCTGGATCTAACTGTTCAGCATCTCAATTTCTCTGTCACTCATGCATCTGAAATAGTGCAAGAAATATATTCTTATCTTTGAATCACTTCCTCCTCTCAAGTCCAAGTGAACATCATGTTTTTCTGAACAGATATAAAAGCTTCTTTCCAGAATACCAACTTCCCAACCCCAAGCTTTGTGCCATCTATTTTTCAAATAAAAACTAGGATAAACTGTTAATTGAACAACTTTCCTGCTTAAAATTTTGTGCTATGTTTTCATGCCACTACGCATTAAGATCTTAGCTCCTTCTCATGACATTTGAATCCCAGGGCACTGCAGCTACACTTTTGATTTTATCTTTTCTGTAATATTCTTCTCATCATCCACAGAGCTGCAGCCATATTGCTCTTCTACTTCTTTGAGCCTTCAAAAAAGCTTCTTGCCCCAAATCATTGCACAAGCTGTAAAATTCCTCCTCTAAACTTATATGGATTTTTTTTTTGTTCGTAACTCACAAATGAACAGTTGTCATGTCCTCCCCCCCCCCCACCTGTAGTGATGATTTTCCAATCAGGGTCCTCTATACCCCACCATCTTTATTGTTTCTTCCTAGGCCTGACTTATTTCCTTTGTGGTAGGTCTCATACTTCTATTCACTAGAAATTTACATCGTCATTTTACTGTTTAATTTCTGTCTCCCAAAGCCTGCCACTAAAGGAGAGCAGAACTAGGTCTGTCATCCTTATCAATCTCAACCAAATGACTGACAGGTTCCTGATACACAGTGGGGACATTATCGATGCTAGATGAATTACAGACTAACAAGTGTGCCTAGTAAGAAAAGTGAGAAAAAGTGCAGAGGGAAAATAACTTGGAGGAATAGGAGGCAAGTAAGCATTGCTAGGAGCTTCAGCAAGGTTAGGCAGAAGCAGAAAATGATAAATATTATGTGCCAGGTGTGAAAGTGGGGAAAGCCTCGCAACCTAATAGTAGAGTTTTCCATCAGACATAATTTTAATATAGCAAAGGAGCATGGTATGCTAATAGAAAACTATTCAGTATAGTCAATGCCTTCAAGAAAGCTGATGTAATATTAAATGTCATGCTAGGCATCTTAATGGATAGATGTCCCTGTTTCAGTGGCTTCGCAGAGTGAAGAGTCATTTCTTCCTCTTTGTCATGGTTAGATGAGAGACTTACTAGTTGAATAGAACTGAAGTTGATGAATAAGTTTCTGCCATCTTCACTATGTGGCTACCGATGTCACAAGGGAGGGGGTTGACTATATTCCAGCTACTGGAAGATTTGCAAATCGTGAAGGGTCATAAGAAGGCATAAGCTTTTACGGATGAATCCCAGAAGTAGGCTATATTGTTTCTGATCACATCGCGTTGACTGGATTTCTGACAGCAACAAACGCAGGGACACAGTACTTAGTTATATTTAGTGTCCAGGGAGTAGAGGAAAATGGCGAGTGATCAACTTGGGTGCTGTGTCAAAATATTCGTGTCTTTGAAAAGTGGATTTCAAATATTTTATTCATGATATCAGTTATGTTTCTTAAAAATGGCGTTTTTAGCATGTGACTGACAACCTTAAAAATAGAAATGATCTTATTTAGCACATACTTTATTATAGAAATGTCTTCAGGTGCTCTGAAGAGGCTTCCTTGAGGCTCTCATCAGTGTCCCTCATTCATAAGTTAAGTAGCAGGAAAAAAAAAAAAAAAAGGAAACCCTGCTTCTGCTAGAGCCCTAAAGTGTTAATGTGCAAGGTCTGTATGCAGAAGGCAAGCTGCCATAGATCTCACTGACTTTGGCAGCACCCCAAGGGTTATATTTTTCTCAGGGATGAAATATTCTTGGATAATTGTTCCAACATGTGAGACCCAAAAATGAAAAATTTTTTGGTAGAAAAGATCTCAGGAAATAAAGACAGACAAAAATACCTACTAAGTTATCTAGTTCATCCCTTGGGAATCTAAACTGATTTATATGCTTCTAGATCTTTCACAGGGTATTCCAGATGTATGTAGAACAGCCACAGACCTCCCTGTCAGCCTGCTTTCATGGTTCCTGACACATATCCCCAACACGTGTGCAATCCTCACCCTCCTGAGTAGCCTGAGTTGGCCTATGGGTGTGTGTAAACTGAACAGATGCCTCTGTGATATGGTATGAGGGGTGCTGTAAAAAAGGCTCTGTGTCAAAAATCCATCCACACCAACCGTATAACACTTCCCCAAAGTCTGCTGAAAAGGAATACATAATATGAACCTCTCACCTTTGTGTAAATTGGACTGCCAGGCCCTTGTCCTCAAGTAGATCTTGCCATGTTCAAGGCATTAATATTTTAAAGATAACATGGAAGAAGATAATTATGAAGTATGTGACCTTATTCAAGTAGAAGGTGCCAGAGAGGCATCTGGGTCACTGTCAGTGGGAACTAACAATGCAGAGGAGACATCCACATCATTAGTAGATTCTTACGTACAAGTTCAATCTCTTTTGTGTTGTTTTTAGCAAAATCTCAATCATTTGATTTTTTACTAATAAAGACTCAGGAACCAGATGTGAGGGTGAAAGCCTGCTAGCTCAGAAAGGCAGAGAAAGCAAACAACCAACTTTTCCTCCTCAGTGGATGGCCCAAAAGCAAAAGGAAACCTTCTCCCCAAAGTGTCTCAAAAAACCCTCCAAGTGAATGTCCCTCCCTTCTACTTTCTGAGTCTCTATCAGTCCTCCTGACTTCCTCTAACTCTCCGTAATGTTTTCCTGTGTACACTTCCTGTCAACTGGTTGCTTGCTATGCCCCTGGACCTATGGTTGACTTTATTTAATCCTGTTTACAATATTCAAGCAGAAAGCTCTTGGATTAAAGGTACGTGCTAGGGCTGAGCCACACCACAACTAGAAACAGGCTTTTCCAGTAAACAACACAACCTCAGAGTTTACAGTGTGATCAAATATCCTGCAATTAGAATGCAGTGGTAGCAGTTTCATCATGCAGGACCTGTGGTAAAATATCTATATTTGAACATATGTATAGATTTCTTTAATCATCATATAACCCATTTCAAGCCCAGATTTGAGTTTCAAGCATATCACTCCTTCTTGAGAATCTCCCATCCCATTTTGCTGCTGAGAACCTGAGAGCCAGGGGCGTGAAGAACTTAGAGGTGTGGAGTTTAGGCTGTAATACAAGGCCTTACTCATTCATTCTTCTTGTACTTTATGGTGATATTGAGTGTTTACTGTTTTCCTCAGTGATTGGGACCCCCATGTCATCCAAAAAAACAAATTGCAGTAAATGTTTTTTCTCCAACATTTTATTAGGGGAGGTAATTAAACCTAAGAATACAGATCATTAGGGGAAAAAAACACTGATGATAATGAAAAATGTTTTTCTTCCTAAGAGGAAAAAGCAAAATAAGGGTAATTCTGTTGGGTAGAGCCACAAGACAGAAACATCTCAAGGACTGCTGTAAATTGAAAGCTGAAGTGCAAGAGATAAGACCTGAAAACAGGGGTTTGGAAGTCACCCACTGGATGTGAACCAAAAATCCTGACAGCAAGCATGGCTTTTAGAAAAGATTGACAAGCTAGAAACCATTAACTCAACATGATTTATTTTGCACACATCTTTTATTTTACTGAAGGTAGGTGGTAATGCAAACAGATTACTTCATGACTTTTTCTTATCAATCTTAATGACCCAGGAACACAAGAAAAAGGGTACCAGCTGGATTAAGGAGAATGTCAAACAGTCAAGGATATAGGCTGAGTCTTTTCTCATAATAGGGAGCCACATAAACATACCTGGAGCCAGAATACATTGAAGGCTCTGAACTGGAAACATTAGCCATCTAAAATACAAATCTCCTATTTTTTGAATATTTTGCTATCACTGTCAAAAAGGAATGGTGCTGATACAAACACAGTCCAGAAGGATGATGCCATTGGTGTTTAATTCTTTATTATTATTTGAGCTATTGATGATCTTTTATTATTTTATCATTAATTTTTGTTAGTCACTCTTGGACTTAGTTGTCACATTCTCCTCTGATCAAGTGTAAGGAAAGTATGGAGTCATATAGCACACTATGACCTTAACCTGTGCTTCACTCTGCAAACAATTCCTTTCCATGAAAAAGATCTGATTTTAAGGGTTTCTTTACAGTATCAGTTAACTCCTGTGACACTTTTTTTAAAAATGTTTTTTATAATTACCTATTTTTACTTTTTAAAGCTATCTGTAGGTGCCGTATAGATAACTCAATTGGGAAAGTGTTTGCCTAGAAACATGAGGACATGATTTTGATGCCCATTATAAACATAAAAGTAGCTAGGCATGGTGGCACACACTTGCAATCTCAACCCTGGCAAGACAGAGACCCCTGGGTACAGGATGCTCACTGGTCAGCCAGCCTCAAGTACTTAAGAATTTGCAGACCAGTTAGAGACTATCTCTGTGAAAACCCTGAGGCACCCCAGGGATGATACCCAAGTTGACTTCAACCTTCGAACAAGCACACCACACACACACACACACACACACACACACACACACACACACGGAAACTTAACTGTAAATAATTACAAAGCATTAGGTAAAGGTAGATTTGGATATGGCTTTTGGAAAGTTCAACGATTAAAATTAAAAACCTTGCCATAAAATAATTTTAATGAAGCTTCCCCCTTCCCCGCCCCCCCCCCTGCATATCTTCCCAGATGTGCAGGCACCACTGTCCTACTGGGTCTTTAGCCGCAATCTTTGCTAAAAGAGGGCACACGTGAGTGTCATCCTCCTTGAGGAGAGGTCAACTATCCTGTGATTCAACTTCCAAAGGACTCGGCTGGTAACTAGATTTTTGAATTTGGAAAACACTATCCATCATCATCGAATGTATTTACCCACGGAAAATAAGTTTTGCTTTAACACACTCTGCTACCACCCATAGCAAGTGGAAAGTCAATTTGAGATGTTGTCTAAGGTGGCTATCAAATCTGACCAAGGCTGCAGAAGCCACTTCTTAGCCCAAATGTAATTATTCTCATCTGTCTCACCTGATCACCGTAGGCTGACAGTCCCTCTGTATTTATTTTTAATGTATTTTTCCAATAGAGTATATGATCCTTTCATATCTGTCTTTTTCTGCTGCAATCTGGCACTTTCTGTCTTATAGGAGTCTCATTACTATCCAATAATTTTTCTCCACTTTACAATAAAGGCACTAAACTGGGGCGCCCACTGCAAAACACTCCCGCCACCTAACTGTACAGCACATTTTCCTTCCTTCCCAGAACTTTCCTCTATGTGATCTTTATGGTTTCAATAGCTCTCAAGTGTCAACAGAGACCTGAAACTTTTCAACCGTTGGCTGCCTACCTCATTCGCCCTCCGTTCCTCCCAGGCAGCATCCTAAGTGGAATGGAATGTCGAAGGCTCTGATTGGCTCATGGGCAAGGCATTCATTCTCCAGGAATGCCCTGTAGATACCAATTGAAACTGCATCATCCATAAAAGTAATCCATAGACCCATTTGCTTTTCATTTTTGGCTTATGATAGCAATAATGACTATAACACAGGGCCCAGGAATTGATGGCCAGCTGGGGTTAATGGCCCTTGGCTGCACTGAGGGCTATCAACTCCCCCAGCTGGTCATTAATCCCCAGGAAATGCCCCATACCTTGATCGTTATTACTTAATTAATGCCTCTTTCACTTTCAGCCTAAGTGGTCAGAACACTGTAACCCTAACAGCAGCTTGCGTTTTGGAAGTGCAGATTTCCCCTCAAATACTGGAATTCCCCATGGCTGCATACATATTTTACATTTTTCTTGGAATAGTTTATTATGTTTGCCTCAGGCCTTTTTCCCCTCCATCTTTCCAGGGGGGTTGCATTGTGAGGGTTTATTCTTCACTGTGCACACTCAAGCTACCAGGTCAAAAAGAAACTTAACTGTGCTTATCCTAGCTTCTGTTTTAGTTTGCCTGGATTTGTTTGTTTGCTTTTCTTTTAGGAATCTTAATACAGAATTAAATGAGGAATAAGAAAAAAAAAGGGAAAAAAGCCGTTCAGAACACATCTCAGTCCTTGAGATGATGCGATGGTGCACTAACTGAAGTGATTTGGATGGTGAGGTTCCAGTGCTTCCATAGCTAGTTAAGTTACACCCAAAATACATTAACTCACAATATTCACACTTTTACATATCATATTATCAGAGATTTCTCTCCACTATTTTCGGAGGAGATGAATTTTTTTCAGTTTAGTGGTGGAAGGCAAATGTGAGTAAATAAAAGTACAAAGGAGTTTGTGTGTGAACACCCAGTTACCAATGAGCAAAGCTAGTAGATCCTATTTGGGGCTGGCCAGGTGTTTACAGGACAGGCTGCCTAGGAACCAACTACAGGCTGACCCCAGAGAATCACCTGGTTCAAGTGAAAGCCTGCGTTAATCTTCAGCAGACTATTAAAAGAAATGTGCCATGCCCCCGCCCCCTCCCCCAAAGCCTTGGGGTATTCTGAGAGAAAGTGATGTTATCTGGAGAAGTTTGTTAGTTTCTGAGGCATTCTCAGTGATCCAGGATCACAAGAGGCTCAACATGGTAGTCCAACTTAGAACACTGGGGAGGACCTGATTGTAATGTGTTGTCTTTAAGTTTAGTTTTGAAATCATACATCCCAGGGACAAATGTGGTCAATAGAAATGTATTCTTACCAGAAGAGTGATTGGACCTTAATAATGGATGGAGCATTTTACAGCAATCATTAGCTCCCTGAATCAACTTCATATAGGATTAAGCATAGACCACCTCCTATAGATAAAAATGTATTCTGAATACACTTGTATGACTGCCACACTAAAGGCATCTTCAAGATAAACATTTGTAGCTGATCAGTAATTTTTTTCTTATAATTCACTTTGGTTTCACCTACTCTCCTTTTTGCAGTGCAGACAGAAATTTCTTGCCTAGCCTTGAAGTTTTTATTAACTGTCCTTCTCTTCTCTGCCTTCAAAGAAACAAACACCACTTCCTTATCCTGTTTTCTGAAGACATATTTCCTTACAATTTGTCCACTTTGTGTCACAAATTTCCTTAAGTTTCCTAAGATGTGCTTTGGGCTATGTGTTTGTACATGGAGTGTAGGTCAAATGTTAGGATCTGAGTAATATAAGGTATTAATCAGGGACTGCATCATGGCTCATAGTGTCTGCACTGAATCACAGAACGTTAGAGTCGGGGTCTGTTACTCTTGATAACCCGTCAAACACTTCAGCGGCTTCAAGATGGGTACCCAATCTCATTTTTCCACTTCTATGCTGCAAGCACAGATGAATGTTATGGCATTGCAGTGGTTATAGGATTTATGGAGATTCAAAGAGACAATTTTTAAAAACCAATAACAAAAAGCCAGGCAGAATCCTTAACATAAATGAATCTACAGACTAGTACAAAGAGAGAAACAAATGAACATACATTTCAGTGAATATGTTTTTGTAATAAGAAGCTTGAGGATCAGCCAGGTGTGTTGGTGCATGCCTTTAATTCCAGCACTCAGGGAGACAGAGGCAGGTGGATCTTTTTGGCCAGCCTGGTCTACAAAGCAAATTCAGGAGAGCCAAGGCTACACAGAGAAACCCTGCCTTGAAGAAGAAGGAGAAGAAAGAAGAAGAAGGAAGAAGAAGAAGAAGAAGAAGAAGAAGAAGAAGAAGAAGAAGAAGAAGAAGAAGAAGAAGAAGAACAAGAACAAGAAGAAGAACAAGAACAAGAAGAAGAAGAAGAAGAAGAAATCTGAACTAAACTATAAGGAGGGAAGAAAATTAGTAAAAAGTGTTCCAGATTAAGGAGTAACACTTCACTTGTAAGGACGCAAACATATGAGAGCAGGTGGTCCCATCAAGTGGTCCAGCAGTTGGCATTCCTAAAAGTTCCAGGGACATCTCAGGTCATCCAATGAACTTCCACATTATGTCTTGTTTTTTCCTGTCTGCCTACCATTTTCCATCTGACTCACTTCATTCTTTCACTTTCATAGCTGTTTTTCTATACAGCCGTTCCTATCTAATAGCCAGAGGAACATAGTAGCCTTGTTCAACACCTCCCCAGCCTCCCCTCACACGCCTCCTTGTTAATTCAACAGTTATACTCTCCAAACTTTCAGTGATTCTTTTAATTATTTATATTGTTAATTTGAGAAAATTATGAAGATGACTGACTCTACTAGATGTGTTTAAATCCATATATACTTTTTTTCATATATACTTTAGGTTTTCACCTTAACCTATTATCCAGGAATATAATCCAAATAAGCTATGTTCACTGTAGAAGAACTGCACGAATAAGCTTTGACACCAGAACTGTTAAACAATAGATTACATAAAAACAACATAAATATATTCAAATGTTATTTTCTAATACTTCTGTTACAAACTAAGCAGTCCCCTTCAAGTACTTTAATCATATTCCATATAAAATTGAAGATACTAAAAACAGGTATATAGGGCACTTTTGAATGTTTTATGCATATAATTTAACATTATAATTTATTGCTTAAAGCAAACTCACTACCCGAGATGTGCAATGTATTATAGCTAATAAGTTATAATGTAAATAGCCACATATAAAGGATATGTCCTAAGCAAGTCCTGCTTTTAGAATAATGTTAAAAGTAAAGTACAGAAAAATCTATGACCATCACAGGCATCCCACGCATCATTCACCCATATTACTGTAGTGCATTTATGATAACTCATACTAACCTAGAAACATTATTTGGCAAAAGTCTATACAGCATGGACAACTCCTAGTTTTGAGCAGATGTATTTTTTAAGCCCTGTGGCCTCATTCTGAGTTCTAGCTTACATTTCACCATGGTCCTCTTTGACTCTACTAGACTGTGAGACTTTGCCCAGGATTCCCTTGTTCTTGACATCTCTGAAGTTTTTTGAGGAACATGCGTTAGGGATATTATGACGTGCTTTATTTGGGGTTTGCCTGATATTTTGTCCCTCATATTCAGACAGGGTTTGGGTTGTTGAGGGGAAGACAGCTATAGAGATAAACTGCCATTGTCATCAGATGCTGTCAAGGAAATGTGCTGTCGGGATAACCACTAAATGCTGATGACAGGTCAACATGACTTCTCCTCTCCCTTGAATACTGGTAGTGCTTGTTAGCATTTTCATATATGATTACTGTGTGATACACATATTTATAATCTAGTGAACATATTCCTTGCTATAATTTATTGGTTTTATGTAGTTCCCTGAATGATGCTTTACATCTTAAAGGAAAAAAAAGGATAAAGTAAATAATTCAAGACATTTAAAACTAAATATTATATTGTAAGTTAAATTTTTTTTCATTCTATACTCTTTATAAAAAGTCCACTAAAGCAGTCAGACAGAGACAGTGGTGATGACATCCTACCTTATCATGGAGAAGTGTACACGTAACTTGTAGAGATTCTTTAATAGATTGTTTTTGGTACTTTAGTTTTACCAAGCAATAATGTACAAAATATATTATTATTTGTGTTTCTATGGAACAACTAATTGAGATTTGTAAAAGCCTAGGCAGAGAATAAGGATAAATTGTGAGAAACCACAAACAATGTTAACAATAATAAAAAAAGTATGGTGGGACACTACCTGAGTTAAAACTTAATACAATATATAACTTTACAGTTCTTCAATTATTAACTTTTTATATCCATTGTAAGTCTATACAATTTAAAGCACCATCATTTATTGACCCACGTGAAAACATTGAAGAGAAGCATGCTGATACCTGCTTGTTATTATTTTTAGAATAGCCGCGACAGGGCCAAATTAGGTATCTCAGTGGTCATGCTCACTACTTCGAGATAGAGCCCAGCGTTATCCATTGGGCTCACTGTCAGTGTCGGTGCATCCAGAGCTGTGTGTCCATGATCAGTGGTAGCAGCTATTGGCTGAGAGAATCGATAGTCTGATTAAAAAACAAAAGCCCAGGAGTCTTCTAAACCTAAAATGTTGATTTGTTATCTTAGTGCATGTCACTAAATGTATAAGTTACTCAGGTACCCAGATTTACTAGGAAAATCTATCAGCATTGTAAGGAAGAATGCTTGCATTTGCTTATTTCTATGAAAGCTGCTTTTCTCTCTATTGTATCATGAGCCATTATAAAGAGGAAAGTAATTAGAATTGCATCATATAAAATAATCACAGATTTAGAGTGCTTCTTTTGTTTTGGTACATGATTAAAATTCTGCTATTACATGTAAGGTGTGATTTCACTAGCCTGTATATGAGACAGGTTATGTTACCCAGTAGTATAATAAAACAAATAAAGCATGGACTTAAACTTCAGAAGAGGACAGGAACAGCAGAAAGTATCTGGGAAATGAGGGTGTAGTTCAAGAATACTTGATTGGCAAGCTAACAAACCCTGGATTGATTCCCAACATCACCAAAAAGTAACATGAAATAAAATACTTTTTTCTAAGTTCAGGAGCCAGGTATGGTGTCAAGATATTTTTTTAATCAAATGAAGGCCTAAATAAGCAGGTACATATGAAATAAAAATAAAGAAAGCAAAGGACTTAAAAATAAAAAAGCAAATAAAAGTTCACTATAGAAATGTGAAATAGTGAGAAAAAGACAAAACAACAGCAAAAATAAATAAATATAAACAAACAAATAAGAAATAAGTAAATATCAGAGTTGCAGTTTCCTTAAGTTGGAACATCGTCCAATTTTGTATATACTTTTCTACACAGGGATAAGAGGATAAGTCCCTGGTTTAATATGACTCCTATGGATTCATATAGAATTTGATAGTATCAGTAGATGTTGATTTTTTTATATTATAAACACAGAGAGACAGTCAGACATCATATCACTGGGCAAGGCAAATTGTTCAGAAACATACACAATGTAACAGGCTTTTAGAGAGCTGGTCTCTAAGGAGTATATCCTAGGTTGTTCTCTTGTTATGTGGAGGCATACATTGTCCTCAGCTTAAGGCATATGATTCTCAACCTCTTTTAAGAATTACACAAACTATCATTAGTTGGACAATGCCTACACTATATAAAATTGCATGCCAAATTTCAGCTGCTGTCACATGAGCTGTCTCTGCTTTTCCTGCCATAAGATACGATGATCACAAAACAGTTATTTAACTAAGAGGGCACTAGAACTTAATCCATGTGTCAGCCCACCATAAAATTTTATCAAGGCCACTCCAGTCTGGATGAACACAAGAGTGATGTCTTCTCCTCCTAGTGTTACCTCAGGTCAGCGTCAGATTCACCAATGACACTAAAAAATATGCTCTGATAAAGCTCTCAATCTAAATAATTTGAATAATTGAAGGGAATCTGAAATTTATATCACAGTAAAAATCTAGCAAATTAGATGGCACTTGGGTGGATGGATGGATTATACAGCCAGAACTCTGAAGTGGGTGAGGAAAAGTAAGAGGGAATGGCTCTCTGAGAAAGAAGAGCAGTGTTAGCTAGGTTGCTACCGGATTGGCAAGACAAGCAAGCAAATGATATTACACATATTATATTTTAAGATATAAAATGATTGCTATTCAATTTATACTTTGAGATTGTATTAGCTCTTATGGATCTGATCTAAAATTAGAATGGATTCTATCAAGTGCTTCACTCTCGCTAGAAGATAAGAATGTGTCATTAAGAACTGCATATTGATTTTAATTACAACCTGCACTATACCATTAATATGAGTTGTGGTGCCACTAAAGCAGTTGTCAAGGGGAGATTAATTAATTAATCGTAAATTAATTAATTGAGAATGAATCAAGTCAACCAAGAAAAAAATGAATACAGAACTTGGGAAGGGAGGATTAAACTCGCAAAACAGATTGGAAACCCAAGGCAATATAAATTGTTAATCAAGACTGGAGAAAATTAAGCCACTCGTTAAAAGAGTACCTGTTGTTTTCTTGATAAAACAGCATAAGAATAATAAAATTAATAGGTTAAATGCAGAGTTTCCTTAAAAACAGGAGTTCATGTTCAAAAAATATTAGGATTTAGACACAGAAATGTAATTTGTAGTTTGAGGTGCTTATTGTTCTTCATAAATTCATATTGCTTTACTATCTATAGACAACTAAAGAAGAAATTTGGATACTTGGGAGGAAATGAAGGCACTGGATTCAAAAAAGTTTCAGCATAAAAGTTTTATAAAATGATTTCTCCTCTAGATTCTGAGGATTCTGAGACCGACTGTTTAGTAAGCACAGTTTTTTTACACATTCAGCAGGGCAGATGCTTATCTAATGTGTTTAGATAAGAAAACATTAAAATTGAATATTTGCTACAAAGTGAAGTATTAAAATTATACAAATAGGTAGAAAGGGCTGAGAAACTTTTAATATGAAAATGTGTTTTGTGTTGTAGATCAATACCCTGTTGAAAGTTTTTAATATTTCTATGCCTGCACAAAGAAGAGAAACTAATTTTAATGTTTTGTAATAGCCAGGGAAGGACTGCGAGCCAGTTATCATCCACTACTTAGGATCGAGCTAAGACATGTAGAGAGCCGTGACTCAGACCTCAAGGCTGACTTTTTCCCTGAGTGAAATATAGAACGACCACGTAGATTTTGAAAAGAGAACTGATACCATGTCAGATGTGAGTTAGAAGAATCACAGCGGTCCCTGTGCTGATTGTAAGGAATCTGGGCAGAAGCAGCTAAGAGTCATAGGGGAGGGGAATAAGGGGGAAATGGGAGGGAGGGAAGAAGGGGAGGATACAAGGGATGGGATAACCATTGAGATGTAACAAGAATAAATTAATAAAGGAGGAAAAAAAAAAGAAAAAATTTTAAAAAAATTTTTAAAAAAAGAGGCCACTGTGATGATCGCAGGGGAGAAGCAGTGGAGGCTCACACCAGGGAGCGGTAGAGGTTATGAGACTTGGGCCTATGGCCAGTTCTTAAGAAAGCAGTGACAAAAGAATTTCTTAATATGAAATTATGAAAGGGACGAGGGGACTAAAGAGTGTAATGTAACGGGGGTTTTGGATGGAGCCCTTGGGAAGATGTCACTGCCTTCAACTGAAATGGAAACACAGACACAGAACAAGTTCAGGAAGAAAAAGATACCGTCCAGATCTGGACATATTTCATTTGAGAGGCTTAGTAAACATAATTGGATTTGTGAATCGGAAGCTTGGTAAAAATGTCAAGGCTAGAGATATAAATTTGGGAGCCTGAGGATAAAAATTCATTTCTGAAGTCACACTACATGATGATTATGCCGAGGGAGTAAAGGCCAACAGTGAAAAAGTACCAAGGAGGAGGCACTGGGCAAACCAACATCTGTTGAAAGAGAAAGGAACAATCAGCAGACAGGCAGAAGGACTGGCCAGACAGAGTGTGCAAAACCCTAAGAGAATGTAAGATCTTGAAAGCTAACTGGAGAAAGCATTTGAAGAAAGAAGTGACCCGTTATGCTGATATGCAGCTGGAACTTGGTGGAGTGAAGTTATAAAATATGAAATCCTCTCAAAGTTTTCATTAGGAACCAAATAGCGGTTACTTATCAGCATTGTTTCATATGGTGATGAACTACAGCACCAGGCAGGGCGCTACATCCCAATTCCATCCCCATCTTCAGTTGGTTAAGTAATGATCCCTCTGAGCCTGGCCTCTGAAACATTAATCTTATAGACTTATAAAATGCCCAATGAAATAATTTACTTATGATCGTACATGAAAAGCTTGTAAGACAGCAGATATTTAATCACTTTAACCATAGCATATAATTTAAACAATGTAAATATTAACCTCAACTTAAATAACTTCATCATGTAATTATTTTACTATTTATTATACACATTATATAATTATTCAAAGTATTAGGTATATCTTCTGCCATTCATTGTATTTCACAATAAGTTTATTGATTTGTTATTTACATCATATGTCAAATGTAGGATCCTTAACATTTACTCCTGAGGAGCTGGTAGCCCCCGAGATGGCGAGAATAAGGGACTTTCAGTTAAAGTACTCTATTCTACAGTCATCAATATACAGAGTTCATTTCTCTATTTCATGTGTGGAATTCTACCAGTAGCTCTACCACCTATCAGACAGGCACTTTAAGTAAATTGCATAAGCTCTGGTCTTTAAAAATGGGTGGTGCAGATAAAAAGTGACATATGAAATCTTCTAGTCTCTATTATCAGGTAGACTTCAACAAGATATCAGTGTTATTAGTACCATGAACTAGAATTCAGTTTCTTGAGGTGAGTAGTTCCTGACTTTTACTTTTATTAGAGGTTGAGATGGTTTCAAAAGACATCAAATGATACTCACATAAATAATATTTTGTTTCTAATTAGCAGCATCCTTTTTTTATGAAGAGTTTGAGAAAATTTAAAAGATTTTGTAAAGTAGGATCTATGATAAAAACAATAGATGAAAATGAACACATGCAGAATACCTATGCTGTTGCAATTTATTATGTTCTCTATTGGGCCATTTAAACCCAATTCACAGCTTGCAAACAGCCAAAACTACAAAGGAAATGTAGCCAAGCATCAATTCTCATTATCAATAAAGCAGCTTCTTGTTGCTCCTAAGAATCAAAGTTTACTTAATGCTGAACCATGAAAGATGCTTCTTAATAGAGGCTCCATAGGACACTTGAAGGGATGCAGATTATACCCTCAATGTTTTTGTATCAAATTATTCTCTAAATGTTATATGTGTGTTTCCTGTGATAACTTTCAAGGAAAGAAAACCAAGTCTTAGTGGAAAAAGCTAAGTGATGCAGATTCTTTGTCAAATAAGATCAATATCATCCAAATAGGTAATGATCATTTTATCTGATAATCTAATAAGATTTTTATTATTGTGCAAATTTTATCACCCCAACGTATTTTGTGCTTGCCTGCTTATTTTCAAATTATAAATGTACATGTTGCACATATATGCTGCTATATTTATACCAGTGGAGGTTCCTAGAGGAGTGAATAGACTTTGAGTTACTCATGAAAGTATTTCTTTTTATTTTAGAGTTTCAACAGAAGCTAGCTACATGAGAGATAAAGGCCTGTAATTATACATTTTATATTTCAGAGAGCAAACTAATGCAATGTGATGATCTAATAGAAAAAAATGTGGCCTTACCAAGTTGTTCGCCAGAATAGACACTCAGACAGGATTCTGTCTACGACAGGATAGGAAACCACAGTGATTGGCAACTAGTACCAGGATTTTTCTCAGCGAGAATTCTTGATAAACAATCACATATGAGCTGAAGCCTTAATAGGAAACCCTTCTACAAATGTGTCCCCTTCAAGAGTATGGCACTGATATTTCTTTACACAAACCCAAACGTTCATGAAGGCCTCTTGGGGCTTGAGTGACATGTCAAAGCAACACACAATTTCCACTTCAGCATTTTGTGTTGATTTTTGACATTCCAGCTGGTGAAGATGCTTCTCTTCTCATCCTTTTGTTTGTTATCATTGCTGCTGTTGTTCATGGCTTTTCATCGTAAAAATTTCTGGACAATCCTCATTTAAACGTGGCCTTGATGCAATTGAGGAAATGTCAGAAACAACGAGGACAAGTCCTAACACGTTGTCCAACTGAAGTCCATCTTTTGAGATGAAACACACTCATAATGAAAATGAGTTGACAGCTTACTTGATGATATTTACAGCTGGATATGACGTCAGTCGGAAGGATAGTGCAGATCAATTTTAATGGCAAGCAGCTAAGCATGCTTATTGATCTGGAAGCTTGCTACTCTACAAATGGCAAAGACCATTAATATGCTAGCACCAGGGACAGGGGAGAAGCATAAAACAACAAGTGACGTTAAGCCTTTGAAGACGATAATTTAAGAGTGCTGATTTGATGATCGAAGGGAAAGTGTGAATTCATGACTTAACCTCCATTCACCACCTCTCAACTAAAAATTGATTGCCATCTTAGGACTCATATTTCATTTGATAAAAAATTAATATATTTCATAATTTCTTCTCTAAGATCCTTTAGGAACTCCTCTTTGCTGTCTATCTGATTCTAATGTAGTGGGGTTTTTTTCTTCTGGAAGAGAAGAATCATTTCTGCATGTGCAAAGTGATTGAGAAGGTGTAACACAAATCAAATACACTTAGGGATGTCACTGCCCCGCCCATGCGTGCTTCCATTTTTTCTTCCTATTCTATAGGACAATAACTGCCCCTCCCTGGAACAGAAACATATTTAAGATTGCGTCTATTATGTGCTGCTTGCAGACATTAATTTTAAGAAACAGTAAAAGCTGACAGTAGTACCCACATAGTAGTAGTCAATATTACAAATATATATCACTGGAATGTGGCTGCTGCTATTGAAATGAAACTTTCCCTAGTCTGGAGGAAATATGAATATCCTACAGCCCACCAAACAAACTTTTCATTTAGACATCTTAGACTGTATTTTAATATACCTAAAGGAGTCTCACCAAATGGATGTGAGGTGAGCTGTCTGTAATAATGAACTTCCCAACCTCTAGAGATGCAGGACATCTGCTCAGACCAAAATGTGTTGTTTATGAAGCTCCCACACTCTGGAGACATATGTACAGAACCAATGTGAAAATAACAAGTTTCAGGCTCTTCAAATGGTTTCTAGTGAGCCAGAAAAGAAGCATTAGCCATCACAATGTGGGATAAATCCTTCTGCAATAGACAAGATTCAAACCCTTCCGAACAGCATTCAATATACCTCGTCATTATAGAAAGGGGGAAATGACACATCTTTACATAAAGAGTGTTATACCTTCCTATGTAGATCCAAGTTGTCCATTAAGATGGAAGAGTAGAAAAGAAAGTCAGGCCTCTGTAGTAATTTATATTTATGATTTCTTATAAGCAAGATTTCCTGTCCTTCCTTTTTCACTCTGAAGGATAAATTAAATTGCCTTTTCTTACTTGTCCTTATAAGAAAAAAATACACTGACTTCAGCACTAGGCACACTCTCCTTTTCTATTGTTTAGCACTCAGTGATCACCTTCATAGGACACAGAATGTCATTGCCACTAATGTCCTAAAGCAAAAGGCAGCCAAAAGTTTGTATGCTTATAGTATGTCCACTGCTCTGTTACTTTCTAAACACCAGCCCGTTCTCTTGCTTATGCTTCCTATCACATGATCAATAGAATTAATGCTTCACCCTCTGGAAAAGTCTGAATAAATCTGAGAGTTACTTCTTCAAAACACATGCTGCATTGAAGTATTCAAGGTGGACAGAGGTGGACAAGAAATTCCCAAAATATATACATATCATTTACTTATAGAATCTCTTGTCATAAAACAAAGTAACTCCATGTTAGAATTTATACATATTTCCATCGTTCAGATATCAGAAACATAAGAAAAATAATCTGTTGAAAACCTCAGAAGCTTGTCTAACAGAGTGGTATGTATACTTTATGGATGGCTGTGAAATGATTTTGCTGTAATTAAAAATATTGAGGGCCATAATTTAATGTTAAATTTTAAAGAAATTAAAAGATTGATGTTAACCTAAACATTTCAGATTCTTATTGAAAAACATAGTAAATATTTTATGCTTGAAAAACTCCAAAACGGTTACCCTTGGTGCCCTAACCACATCCTTTGTTAGATCAGATGAACTGATGTGAAAAGTGAAAGCCTTGACTAAGACAGCCAACTTACTTGGAAAATTGCATATATAGATGTAGAGTGGCGTGTACACACACACACACACACACACACACACATACACACACACACACACACACACACACACACGCGCGCGCGCAGGCACTCACTCACTCACTCACTCTCATGTACCACATAGAATTGGAAGCCTGTAGCCAATGACTTGAATGGAAGGTATGGTAGGCCAGCGTTTTACCGCAATAGATCAACCCTTTACTGTATTGTGAGAGATTATACTGCAATTTATACTCCAGAATTCCTTGTAGACTCAGACCGTCAACCGCAACCTTGCTTAGAGTCTTTCCCTGGCGTGTCCTGACTTCCTCTTACCTTCCTCCTGAGAATTTTCATTTAGTAACACACTTCCAAATTCTTCGTTCAGGCTCTGCTTTTAAATAATGAGCACTATACCAAACAAGTGCTGGAATTTCCAAACAAAAATAGAATCGCCTCATCTCTCTGTGTGTTCTTATGTACACCAGGATGTTCTTGGACTCATTCTTTAGTCAAGGACGACCTTGAACTTCTTAAATCCTCCATTTCCAGGTTCTAAGATTATATGTATACAACACAATACCCTCTCTGGGGATCAAACATTGTACAAAGTGGTCAACTATTCTAACTAAAATACATCCCAAATGTAAATAACTATTTCATACTTCTAACATACTTTAAAAGTTTTAAATGTTTTATAAATTCTTTGTTAACTTCATACAATGTATTTGATTATATTCTTTCTATACTTACCTTCTACCCTCACCTCCCTTACACACTCAACTCTGAGTTTTGCTTTTTGTTTGTTTGGGTTTTGTTTGTTTGTTTGTTTTGTTTTTATTGTTTTGCCTTCCCCCTATTCAGGCCACTTTTGTTGGCCTACTACTCTTGAGAATGTTGTCTTCCCTAGAGAGTCTGGTCAACCTACCAGGGTTATATCATTGAGGAAAATTGACATAGTCTCTCCCAGTAGCTATCAATTGTCAAGGGCTCCTCAGCTAGTGGCATGATTTTGTGCCTACCTATACAACCCAACAATTCTGAGATTTTTGTCAGGCTTGCTACTATGCCAGGTTTGTGCACATTGTCATATGGCTATGAGCTGATATGTCTGGTACATCTGGTAAACCCTGTTTTGCTTTGTTTTGTTGTTTTGTTTTACTTAGTAATTTAAGTCGCCTTCTACCTTTAGCTTTCACCATCTTTCTGTCCTTTTTCTTTGAGATTCCCTGAGCCTTCCTGGTTGCGAGATGCACATCTCATTTAGGATTGAACCCTCCACTGTCCCTTCCTATCTATGGGTCTTTATGGTTTCATCTACTAAAGGAAGACACTTCTGTGATGAGAGGAGAAACATGCTCTGATCCATGGATATAGCAATAAGACATTGGGGGTCATCTTAACACTATGATCATTTAAAACAATAGTAGTATTGGGATCTCATGTAGGACTTACGATCTATCGAGCAGACACTGGCTCCCCTAACAATGCCAGGAATGGATTCCATCTCACAGAGAGGGAAAAATTCAGAATAAGGTAACACAGACATGCCATTTTCTCTCATTTCTGGAAGGAGCTATGAATTATCAGATATGCGTGTTACATTTGAAATACCCACAAAGGCCAGTACAGAGCCATTGGTGCTTGCAGGGGAGAAAAGTCAAAACATAGGGGATAAAGGACTAAAGCAGAATATTGTACAAGTGCTAAATTGAGATAGGAGTTGGGAGACAGGAGAGCAGACTTAAAGAGGAATATGGGGAGGGAATAGTAACACTAATGGCCTTTGGAAAAAGCTACATGTAAAGTTGATACTGTAGAAGAGTCATAAAATATGTTTTAATGCTCTAATTTATAATATTACCAACTAGGCATCAGATTCCAGTACCAGAATGGCTTAGATAATTTTGAGCTGTGAGCCAATGAGAACCCATAGACCACCAACTATTACAGGCTATCACCAGGTCTCTGGGTTACCCTCTAAAGCCTGACCCTAAGACCCTATTGCCGACACGTTTTTCTTGATAAATAAAATATTAACAAGAGTTTTGTTTCAATAAGCAGTTTTGGGAAAAAAAAGCACGTGCATAAAAATGAAACCACAGTAAGTAATTGAATAATTTCATACAGCAGAATTGGAATTTCCTTCATTGGAAATTGCAGCCATGCTCTGGATCCTTACCTTGATATGTGGCCTTTTACTATCCCCTCATATCAATGTTCTAGTCAATATTCAGGGTTATTTCCAAATTCCGCCAATATAGATCACTCCTTGTCTCTCTGTGCTCAGACCCCCTCCCATCCTGTTCAGTATCTCCTATTATTACACACATACCTTCTAGGACAAGGATTCAAGTACCATAGAGAGAAAAAAAACAATGAAAAATTTATTAATTCACACAGTGTAGCAAGTAGATTTACAAATTGACATCTGAGACAAGCTAAATATTGGCTAGTCAGTAAATACAGGCTTGAGAAAGGGAATATGGAATTGGACATTCTCATATGAACTATAAGGCAAGAGGCAGACTCATCTCTAATCATTGTCACTGGCTCTAGGGAGAACAAAAGAGAAGAGGAGAGGTCAGTATGAAATTACCCATGACTTCTCTTGACCCTTCAAAAAGAATATTTATTTCCTTTCAATTCACATGTGCTGGCCAGAACTAAGCCTCCTGGATTTTCTATTAAGAATCCAGATTACACAGCAATAATTTTCAGGTGCCATAGTCTCTGTTGATTGTGAACCCCAAAAGAGAGTAGCAGGGGAAACAACAGAAAACTATAAGGCAGATCTGCCTAAAAATGCAGAGAATGTGGACAATAAATAGCTATGTGTGAATGGGCAGAATTTTAACAGGTAGAAACCATAGATAAATAATTTACCACACAATAAATATGTACTATTTGATTTTTCTATATGTTAATGTCATGTACATGCAATGTTCTTCTAGTGAGTGTGACAAAAAGCCTTGTTTTAGAGGACTTCATAGGTTCTTTTTTCCAAATTGATTACTGCCTACGATTTACTTACTGCAAGGAAAAGGCATTCTAAATGTGTGTTTAAGTTGCTTTTATTCCACTCCCTATAGCAACAGCCCTGGGTTTTGCAGGGACATGGGCAGCCCAGGTGCATAGGTCAGTGCTACCCTCTTTTTAAACCAGCTGTGCACACTGTACGGCCCCTTCCTGAGTGTATTAGCCTTTCTATTCTCATCACTACATTGTTTGCATCTTCTCCCTATTAGCCCAGGACATCTTTGGTAGTTGTTGGGAAATTCCTTTCTTTTAATGATTGCCTTGAAAACACCACAGCCGAGAGTCCTCAGGGCTTGGGTTTACTTGGAACCTCAGTTGTTGTCCATTGATAAAATTTCTGAGGGTAATAGCATGCATTCCTTCCTTTGTTTTTCTCTTACTTTATCCTTTTTTCTAAGAAGCATATGTCATACATTTTTGCTCCACCCATACATATACCTTAAAATTTTAAGCCAGGAACAAAGTGACTGAATTAGGAAGTGAAGCTTTTCTGGGTCATTAGACCCTGAGGAAGAGCCAGCACAAATAGACTTAACATCCCTTTTAAAGGCTCCAGAAGTCTCTTGCTTCTGGTACACAGTAAGAAGGACAGTGTATGAAGAACTAGACCTTCTTAGGCACTGACTTACAGCCACTAGACTCATAAGGGAAAAGTCACCGGTTTAAGGTGTTTTAAAATGGCATCCCAATTGGACTAAGACATAATGTTCCCAATCCACATGTCTCCAGCAAATCAAGAATTCTCATAGATAGCGAGTTGTATGACTTTTTAAAAAATCATGAAAACTTACTAACCATGTAGAAGAGGCAGCCCAAATGGAAATTTATGAAAATGCATTAACATTGGAGACTCCTATACATTTGGTGATGCTTTCTTCCCAGAGAAGTCTTTGAACTACTCCCTTTGATCTCTAACTCACAGCAACTCTTTAGAGTGACAAGTTCATTCATGGTGTCTTGGTATAGCAACTTCCTACCCAGAGAATTCTTGAAACTAAATCCATATGGACCAAACATATGAGAATGGAAGAGGCTGAGAGACACTGGTTCAGTTTTCATTAGAAAGGCTAGACTCATCTTCAAATTGTACCCTGCTTTAGACAGCCATGAAAAGAAAAAGAAAAGAAAATACATTATGGATGAAATCCTTTGGGCTATGAAAAAGGCCATCACTCACCATCCATTGAGTAAAAAAGAGTTAACAATCTTTGTTTTTATCAATGGCCAACTAGCAACATTTTTGTGAAATCTTAGGAGATGGAATAAGACTAAACATAGAGTCTGTTCCTTGTCTTTCTTATGTATCCCAATCTCTTTTCTCAGAAACAGCCATTGAGACAAATATTTACTATGTCAACTCACTGAGGACTGTCTGCAGTCATCGGAAAGATGCAGTAATTGATTTCAATAATTAATTCCTGCTTCCAATGTGCTGTTGCCATGCACTCCTCCTAAGTCCCAAGTTAAAAGGAACCCAGAGGCTGGAGTGCATAAACAGCTAGCTATGTTACTTTGGGGAGCTAAAGTCCCCTAACATACTGTAGATTTGGGAAGAGCTTTTAGGCCTGGGGCTATTTGAAGTTTATTCCTATATGGTCCCCTGTTAGCTTATATTGTTCGTGATTTTCCAACAATACCAGAGGAGTAGAAAACCAAGTACAGAGCTAGCATCTTTGTAGTAGTTGACCTAAACTCAATCAGCAAGTCCATCTTTGTACTATACAAAAAGTGCTGCCCCTCCCTGATTTAAAAAAAAAAAAAAAAGACAGAGAGCAAAGGTTCTAGAAGGAAAAGCACGAGGAAGGAAGAGAACTGGAACTGGAAAATTCATCAGGGATGAGTGTCAAAAGTAACAATTTAAAAAGGAAAAACAATATTTTAGAAACCAATTGACCCTGATACCTTTTTATTTTAAAGAATTCTGTAGCCCAGAGCATATGCAATTGTAGTCAAAATGTTAATGTGTAGTCATTCTGTGGTCCTGTCAAAGGCTGACTCAGCCTGTGCTATTGTGATTGCCCCATGAGATGAACCTAAACTGACTATTAAGACAGTGGCCCATGACTTCCTTCAAGCTGTTTCTGTCAGTGTTTTTTCAATAACAACATACATTTTTAATAGATAGATAGATAGATAGATAAATAGATAGATAGTGTGTCTGTATGTTTGTGTACATGAACATGAGTATTTTAGTGCACTAATACAAAGGTAACAGCTTAGACATGAGGTTTTAAACTACAGTTAGTGCAGAGTCTCTTAAATTTAATATTACAAAATAACATTAACCTTCCCTTTGACCCAGAATGTGTCATAACTCAGGATCTTTTACTAATCAGGGAATTTACAGGCCAAAACTGATTGTGATGTCAAGGCATTATTGTAAATCAAAGCTTTAAAGCAGAAATGGAAAGCAGGCTGTGATTAAGCATAGGACAACACATGGTCCTAGCCATCCAGGTACAAGAAGCAGCCTCTTGTTACTACCTCGTCCCAGGGTGATAAGGTTCCTGATGTAAAGAACAGATTAAAAGTACAAGGAGACCAGATGTTTTTCCTATTATATGAGTTAAGTCAAACCCAGCCTAAAATTAGGAAAACACACAGGGCTGATTTACTACTGTACTGGGATGGGTGACTGGGCTGGGAGCTGGGGCTGGTGGCGGCAGAGCCAGGTCTCTGCTTATTAATGGGGCTGTGGGAGCAGAAAGGCCTCACCCCTGACTGCTCTAAAAATGCTGAACGAGGACTCCAGCCTGGTGTTGAAAGCTGCCCTCAGAAAGCTCACTGAAAACAACATTTGAATCTGCTTCAGACAGTGGTGTAGGAACAGAGGGAAAGCCCAAGTTCATGGTCTTTATTTTATAATCTAGTTATTTTATTATGTTGTGTGTATGCGTGTTTTGCCTGCGTGTATGTTTGTGCACCATGAGCATGCCTTGTGTTTGCAGAGGTCAGAAGGGAGTGTTGGATCCCCTGGTGCCGGAAACACCCACGATAGTGAGCCACGCTGTGGATGCTGGGACTCAAACCTGGATCCTCTGCAGTTCAACAAGTGCTTTTAACCACTGAGACAACTCTTCAATCCTCATTATCGGTCATAATAACAACAGCTCAGGAATAAAATTGTCCTGGCCTGAATGACCTTTTTTTTTCCTTAAGTTGAACTTGCATGTCGCAGATATCCACTTCACTGATAGGAGTGCACACCATTCCACTGCGGAATTTGTTTCCATGCTTGTCTCTGAGTGCCTGTTGGGAAATGGCTGCCTTAAAAGTGAGACAGTTTACCATCTCTGCATGGAGGGCAGGCTAGGTTTCACACAAGAGAACCAAGGTGTTCAAGGACTTCTTGTAACTGCTGCCTTTTTGACAGTAGGGAAGCAGCTGGGGGTGGGGCGGAGGGTCCCTTCTTCACAGGAACTTTATGCGAGAGGAAAGAATGTGAAGAATAACCTGATATTTCAGGTTGCAGAAGAACATGATGCATACCTCCTCAGACAGTAGATTAAATGTATACTCAAAAGGCCTTGGCATGGGGCTATCTTAGGAAGCTCTTCCTTCAAAAACAAATTTCTTTCTAGCTTTGGTAAGCTGTTTGTATGCCAAGTACTTCCCAGTGCCATAAAATTGGTTTTGTTGACTGTCATTTTGTGATTTTTCCCCCGTATGCCATCAGAAACAGCTCCAATGTGTAATTGACTGTGTAGATGAAGCTCCTGAATGTTTGTGGGTGACAAAGGAACAATGACTTTAGATACACAATGAGCCTCAGTTTACTTATTACAAAGTGGAGGAAGAGTATGCATCTCTGAGCAGTCCTGAAGGTGAGATAAGCTCATATCCATGAAAACAGGTCTTAAGCAGACGGGGATGCTTAGCCCAATATCCCTTCTGGAGAATGGTAAGAGCTGCAAGTTCCAACCAGCTGAAAGTCTGTCTACCTCTCTTAGATGCAAACCGTTCTTCCACTTGTCAAGAAAAACTAGTGCGGTTCACCATGTCATCCTTGAAAGTGGCAAGACAGCAAACCTGTCACCACCAAGCCACACAATTATGGGAATTTTTGGGTTGATCCATACTTTCATGCTTCCAAAGAGACTTCACTAATACATTTTCCAAAACTACTTCCAGCCCTCAAAGTGTGTTTAGGATTTAGAATCAAATAGTCATCTCCAGCTGGCCAAAACTAAGCCAGAAGGAAGTGACATAATTTATGGCACAAAAGGTCCCCTGCATATTGTTTGTTCATTTTATGTGGTTGACTGTTTCTTGGCATAGAAGACACTAATCAGAATCTAGAGCCCAACAACAAGAGGATTCTTTGCATCTAGATGCATTGCTTTGGCCTCATCTAAGGCCAAGCATGCCGTTTGAGGGTATTTACATTGTCAATTATGCTTATTTGTAGGTAGCAAGAAGTTGAATCAACTCTAATAGATAATCTGTATTCCAAAATGGACTTGATAACTGCATGATTAGAGTGTTTCAGTAACATGTAATAAAATGATTAGAAAGTAACCATTGGTAGTGGCAAACTAAACATTCCATGTGAGAGAAAACATACTAATTAGAACATCTTAGTATTTCCTTCATAAATCCAGAGTCTGTGCATGCTTTTCTGGTGAACAGAGTTAACTGGAACTTTCTGTCTACTATCAATGTACTTAATCTAGCGTTCTACTATGGTGTCCCAAGATGTACTTGTGAAGTGTGAGGTTGAGAGCTGGGGAAGGCATAGACACACAGTTTCATCCAGGAGTTCAGAGATGACCCTATTCATAAACCACCATCTTCTTTTTTTTTTTTTTTTTTTTTTTTTTTTTTCACCATGCACCACATTTATTTATTTTTTTTTTTTTGTGATTTCTATTTTTTTTTTTATTAATTTATTCTTGTTACATCTCGATGGTTATCCCTTCCCTTGTATCCTCCCGTTCTTCCCTCCCTCCCATTTTCCCCTTACTCCCCTCCCCTATGACTGTTCCTGAGGGGGATTACCTCCCCCTCTATATGTTCATAGGGTATCAAGTCTCTTCTTGGTAACCACCATCTTCTTGAGACCCAAGGTTACTCCATCTGTAAGGAAAGCCGTCTTTGGTTCACTTATTTTTTTTTTATATTCTTAAAAACATTCCGTTTATTTACAGGAATATAAAAAGGCAAGTTATTGGTCTATTGAGACCATGCTTCTTAGTAAGGGTGGGAGCTTTTTTCCAGGTTCCTCCAATGTTTCACCTTTCATAATCATACATGTAGTTTTCATAGATCAGTTTCTCCTAATGTAAAGTTAAAGAGCAGGAGGTTTGGGGAGATTTTGGATCAGTTGTCAGGATATGAAGGACTGACAACCTGTAAAGATAAAGATATTTATATTTTTGTATAATTGTTTTCATAGATTTCTCAAAGGATGAAGTTTTCAACCTAGAAGAGATTTGTATTGAGTATAGAAATGTTTCCTATCTAGTTTGTAAATAATCAGTGTGTCTTTGGTTCACTTATGAGTGACTATTTCTAAATGTAGTGGCTTTGAATCTAAGAAGAGGGTTTGGAGAACAGTCCTCTCACAAAACATTTTCCAGTAAGAAATGTTAGTTAGTGGCCTGATAGAAGAGCAACTGCTATAACAGCCATTTCTCTTATTTCTTCTCTCTCTCTCTCTCTCTCTCTCTCTCTCTCTCTCTCTCTCTCTCTCTCTCTGTTTGTGTGTGTGTGTGTGTGTGTGTGTGTGTGTGTGTATCTGTTTCTGTGTGTGTAAATATGTGTGTCTGTGTCTGTGTGTAGCAATAATAATAATAAAGAAATTATTAATATTAATTGAGAGGGAGTTAAGGGATGCCGTGGGAGGAGTTGGAAAGAATTAGTGGAGCAAAGGGAAGGGGAGAATTATATCTTAATTTAATATACAATCCTATATCAAGAATTATTGAAGTGGATCTGGGGAGATGACGTTGAGTGTGCGTGCATACTTAAATCTGTAAATAAAGCCTGTTGTGTCTGTTTAGGGTGACTTTTTTGCTTCTTGGTTTCAGGGCTGACCACGTTGTCCTGGATAGTCAATTAGACACCTTATCCTTGGACAACAATAACAATTTTAATTGTTTCTAGTTCATTGTCTGGGGGTGGAATACTGTGAGATTTCCTCACTTCTGCATTAGAATGCATATTAATACTGTCATTGCATAAGTTTTGTATGAAGAATCATGTTGTAGAGGTATCATGGTTATTGTATGCTTTAGATTTAAAAACAGTACTGTGGAAGGTCAGTTATTAGTCACATTCTGATGAGACATTCTCTTATTAATATTACAGCCCTGTATTTATCTTTAAAAGCACATTCCCAGAATAATTGAATTGGCATGCATCTTTACAAACTTTTCATTTAATTTAACATGCCTAATGGACTATTGAGGTTTTGTGTTTTTTGTGGAAGCTATGGCAATCATAATCACAAGATAGGACAAGGTTTTGAGGTAGCTGAACAGTCTGTTCTCTAAGAATAAGATCATGTGTAACCCAGAAAGATAGTTATTCATGCTACTTTTTCAAAGCTCAGAGGAATTGTATCAGATAGTTAGATTATCATGGTAACTACACAATATCTATGAGTAATATATACAACTGTCTTTTTATGGCTACTGCATTAGAAATATTTCTGTTCATTCTATTTTAGATTCTATTCAAATGTAAGTGTGAATTCACGGCTAAGCAGATCCATAACCTAGGTAACTGAAAGGAGACTAGAATGTCAAAGAATGAAATTGTTGTACATGAAAACCTTGTTCTATTACTTTGGCAGTATTAAGCTGCTAAATTAATAAAAATGGTCAGGTATAACTCTCTTTAAGTGACAAAATACTAAAACTGCCTCTAAAGTCCTTTGCGTTGAACACTTCTGTTTTAAAGAATCACCAGTAGACACTGTATAATATAACAGAAAAATATATTCCATAGATACAAGCGTACGTTTGCAGAAATGGGCGCTCACTTATATTGACACTATTTTAAGATACAAAGTAGCCAGCAGAACAAATTATAACATTCCCCTTTCTACTGGAACAAAACACAACCAGCTTAGTTTTATATTATACATTGATTTTGTGGTTTTTATTTTTTTTTAGCAAGTGTAATATATCATGGGAAGTTCAGAGATCAGTCATAATACTGACTGAAATGAGCCGGCTTTTATTGTTTACTGAATTGCATCATCCCTGAATTCATAAGTTGAAGCAGCCTAGCCACCAGTATCTCAGAAGGTGACCTTATCTGGAAGTGGAACCTTAAAGGAGGTGATGAATTGAGATGGAGCTTTTAGGGAAGAGCATGATCCAATCTGACTGTACTCATATTTAAAAAAAAAAAAAAGCAAAATCTGAAGATACAAGAGATACAAGTGACCCTGTACACTGATGCAAGAGCAAATGAGGACACATAGCAAGATGTCAGCCATGCCCAGCACAAAGGTAGACAAGAAGTCAGACAGGGCAGCACCTTCATCTAAATTACTACTTCCAGTAACAGAGGGGAATTTTCATGTCTAGTATTTCTTTGATAGTAACTTCTACCTGTGCCCCTAAGATGCATAGTTGTTTTGAGGAGGAACTACTTTCATCTATTTATTACATATATTTCAAGTAGATTTTAGATTTATTTCCAAAACACAGATAAATTCAAGATAAATGTCTATACACTATATACTCTTTTCTCTATTGAGGTTTCATTACTAACATGTCCAAATGATTTTCCACCATGTAAATTTGCTATTGTTTAACAATTTATTGAAGGTAGATATGTAAGTTTATTCTAATCGCTTTTAATAAATATATATTATTTATTATTAAATAATATAATAAATATTATAGTGAATATTCTTCAGCATGCATTCCTACTCGTGTGAATATATTTGTAGGAGAGATTTTTTTTAGAAGGACTACAGGGTCAAAAGACACATGCATTTAAAATTCATAAAATACTGCTAGATGCCTATACAAGAAATTGTAGCAATTTAGATGCATGTAAAAATGATGTATTACAGTATTTATTTCTCCATATTTTCAATAATATTGGGCCGCATGAAACTTTATATATAATATCCCATTACAGTTTTAATAGTATTTCTATTATTATGAATGAGATTAAGCTTTATAAAAATCTTTTACAGCACCATTCACATTATCTTTTCAATAAACTTTCTGTTCATATTACTCTTACATTGTTCTCTTTGGTTGCTAGTAATATTATCATTAATTTTATGACTTCCTTATGTACTAAGAATATTTTCCCTTGTTCTACAATATAATTTGTGTTTACAAATTACTTATTTCCAGTATGTTATTTTTCTTTTAAATGTGCTTATGGTGCTTTTTGTATGCACATTTAATGCAAAGATATCAACTTAAATTTCTAATTTATGTCTTATATTGAAAATAGACTTCTCTACTTACCTTTTTTTTTTAAATCTCTACTGCCGTCTAATGGTATAAGCCTTTTAATTTAAATATTTGATTAATCTGAAACAAATTTTCTTGGAAGGTAGTGAAGAATGAACTTTGAAAGATAATCATCTCAGTACTCCTTTTTTACCTAACTGCCTTTTCCAATGTTGGTGACAATGATTGAGCTATTTCTTCACTAAAATCTCATAAACTTTGATAAAGGCAGCACCATGAGACCATCCATGAAGTTTGTATTCTGTTGCTCACCATTAGGCATACTGAAAGTGTAAAATGTTAAATACGCCACAGTTTATTTGTGCTGGCATGATGCTAAAGAAAAGCCTAGGTGATAAAAAAGCTATAACTTTAAAATGAAAATGTAATCCCAGCACTCAGGAAGCAGAGGCAGGTGGTTCACTGTAAGTTCGAGACCAGCCTGGTCTACAAAACAACTCCAGGACAGCCAACAATGCTACACACAAAAATCCTGTCTTGCAAAACCAAAAATAAAATAAAATAAAATTTAAAAAATGTAAATGTAATATGAGCATAATGCATTGAGCAAAAGTAGAATCAATATGTTATGAAACCAAAGGTAAAGAAACCCAAATATCCATGCAGTATTTACCAACCAAACTGTTCTGGGCTAGGGTTGGGGCTCAGAGGTAAAGTGTTTTCAATGTATGACTCAGCTGCTGAGTTTGACAACCCCGCCCCCTGAGACAAAGCATCATAAATAAATTAATTAATAATTAAACCAAGCTGATTTCCTCTTGCTTAACCCCTCATGTTTGGCATGGTAGAACTGTCCTCTCAGAGTATCATCTCTAAGAATTATGTCTTTAATGATTAATCACACAGAAAAGACATCAAGGCTGTTTTGTCTCAGGATCTAGAAGGGGGAAAACCAAGACACTGAAGGGAAGTAGCTTCTGTGGAACAAAAAAAAAATCATTCTCTAAGAATGACTTAAGATAAGCCTGTGAGCCAGCAATACCAACCATGTGATGACTTGGAGTTCAAGGTGCCACCCCCTTTGTGACTCCACACTTCTGGAAGAATCCTTGGTAATTTACATTGAATGACACAAAAGAAGGAAGAGCATGAACAGTGAACCTAGGCTTTGTAAAACCCCCAGGCCAACATCTCACTCTTGTGTAACAGGAAACCACTGGGACACCTTCATCTAATGGCAAAGGATCCAAAGCACGGGGAAAAGACTCTAGTGAGGTGACAGTATGAACCAAGATAAGAAGATTAGAGGCTTCTGATAAGAGACAAGAGAGGAGGCTTCTGACACCAAACAGGATATTGAGGTCCACATGCCAACTATATGGTCCAAGTCAAGCGAAACAAAAGCACAGCTGGAGGTTGGTAAACTGGTGATCCCAAGAGAAGTGGTAAGTATACTTCTAATTAATTTGTTCTCCAGAGAACAATCTTTGGTTTCCATTCATTCATTCATGTATCTTTTTACTCACTTATTTAATTAAATTCTAAGTTAAAATTTCATAGGTGCGGTGTATAACATTTTTGGCAAGTAGCTGACATGCCCTTGTTTGAAACATGCATACACTGTGCGTTGACTAAATCCAAGTATTTAAAACATCACAAAAGCCTCACAAACTTTACCATTCCATTTTGGACAATATTCAAATCTATTCTCTTAGCAATTTTCAAATAATTAGTGCCCTGTGATTGACTGTGGCCGCTATAACGTAGACAACACCTCTCTCCTCTCATTGATTAACTACCGTTCTAATCCATGTTTTGATGAGTCTTTTTGATTTATTATCATTATTTTCAGTTTTAGATGTGTGCATGTGTTGCCTATAAGACCATGGATGTCAGAAGATGGAGTTTGGATGCCTGGAACTGAAGTTACAGATGGTTGTGAACTACAATGCGAGTGCAAGGAATCAAACCCAGGTCTTCTGCAGGTGCTCTCACATGCTGAGTCATCTCTGCAGCCCAAATTCAATTTTCTTAGATTTAATTTTCAATAAACAAATAGGTCAGTAAGATTCATTGTTCCTAGACTAATAAATCAATTACCTAGATTAACATAACACAGGGAAAGTATCGCTATTTGCAACTTGAACGCAGCCATTCATTCTGCCGAGTGACATAACAAAGCACAGTACTACTTGGAAGGTGAGTTCTGACAAGGTCCAAAGAGAGGCGTAGACACAAATATTTAATGCCTTTAGCATAGTATTTCAAACAACCCTATGAACACAAGACAACATATTTCCCTAGTAATAGTTTGTATATAGAAGATCAAGAACCAGTGGAACATTTACTTATTGAGATTTCTTAAGAAGGAATCATCCCTTTCAAAAAGATCTTAGGGAAATCTCTGAAGTTAAAATTAGTTTGGATCTATGGATATGGTTCTACGCCCAAGAAGAAAGTGTCTAATGAATTGTATCCACGGTAGTCCCTTAGGCTATGGGGTGTTAAGTATGAGCAGGCTGTCTTCTTAGAAAATATTCCAGGGCTGCAGAACCATTTCTGCATGTGACAAGTAGAGATTCCCCAAGATCACATAGAATTTAAACAAAACTGTGAGGTTGCTGACCTTCTAGGGTAGGAAGAACACAGAAATATATAAGATAGACAATACCTGAGCCTGCTCCAATGCTGTAGGCAAGCGGTTGCCTCTTCAGACCCAACCTCTTCCTATCTGTCCACCGCAATGCTACTGAGCCTCTGACCTCATTATTAAATGAGACTCAGAGTCACTTGATCTGTCTCCCGAATCAGCTTTTCTTATGACACTGTATTGAAGTTACTGCAGACTAGCCCAGCTATATTCAAATCCTCATGAAATTAGGATTTTTATCACATTTGTTTGTTTGTTTGTTTGTTTATTATTTAGGATGTAGCTAATATGCGTGTGTTGCCATTGTGTGTATATGTAGGCCAGAGGACAACTTATGGGAGGTGGTTATCTTCTCCCACCATGTGGGCCCTGGTCTGACAGCAAGTATTTTTTTTTTTACCCACATTATAGTCACGTACCAAAACCCTCAATCAATATATTTTTAAAATTACTGCTGTGAAATCATATAAATTCAGCTCTTGTCTTAAACTAGGCACACTCAAGAAGAAATACATGTCCCCAGCCCTAGAAGAGCTACAGGTTGTCCATGGCTGTTAACAGAGGTCAGCCTTAAATACATTTACACACAAGCAACAATGAATGGACTTAATGGTTGTGTGTGCCTCTGTGTGTGTGAGAGAGGGGGGCGCCCAGGAGCAGAGAGTAAGGGGGAGAGAGGGGGGGGGGGAGGGAGGGAAGGAGGGAGGGAGGGAGAGAGAAAGAGAGAGAGAGAGAGTGAGAGAGAGAGAGAGAGAGAGAGAGAGAGAGAGTAAAGATAAGGAGGTCATGAATTTCAGCAAGAGTAGGAGCCACGGAAAAGAGTTGGACAAGATGAGGTAGGGAGAGCAAGGATGTAAATACAATATGGATGTCTAAAACTCATAAATTTTAAAAAGCATTATTTTTGGAATGGCTACCATTAGCGATTACTTTTTAGCTAGAACAGTATTCTGTATCTGTATTGTTCAAAGGTAAATATTTTAAGAAAATTTAATTAAAATAATAAGCCTTTAAGTCTAAATAACAAGGGAAATTCTTGTGTTTTGTTCTCTTTTATTTTATTTATTTATTTATTTTTTTTTAAAGAAAACCTTGCTGGGATTGCATGCAGTGACGGAGACACTGCTAAGAATGTTTCGCAGATGCTTCAAATCACTCACTGCTCATAAACATATGGGGTCTATTCTTCCGTCACTGTGCGTAATTTCTATTGACACTAATGGGAACTGCACATGCATATCACTATAATTTGGCCTCAGACAAACTGAAAATCATCATTGAGATGAGAAGCAAAGCCTCCAAACAAAGAAAGGAATTAATTCCTTAAAACTCAGATTCTCCACTCTCTTGTCACAAAAAAATCCTGTCATAGTGACTTAATCTGTAATGATTTTACTACAGTAAGCTGTAAATCAAAATACGGTACATATTGTATTTATTATACAAATTATACATGAAACTATACTTAATTATATACATAAATTATATATGGTATATAGGTACACATAGTAGAACATGTATCTTCCATGCAGATAACAAATTATCTGCAACCACACTAACTTAATGTGCAGAGCAAGATCCCAGTGCTATCTGTGCAGATAGCTACAAGCTGCTACTTGGTAATGCTGTGTGTTATATATTTTTAAGTGCCTTAGTTCAGATCTCCACATATTGCTTATTGTTTCAAATGCTCTTTAATGAGATTATTTTCTCATTTTTCAATCTCAACCCAAACTCTAGCATTTGCCTACCTGTTTAAAATGTAAGATTGTAGCAGACATCTACCTAAAAAGTCTCAAACTAGGAAGATTCATTCACTGTGCCATTCTTCCATTGCGGAATCCACAAGCAACTAAGTTCCTAGTTGTGTGTCTCAGCAGTGCCATTCTGGCCAGGTTCCAAGATGCAGGGGGCTGCCTCAGATCTCAGTGGGAAGCGGCCATTATGTGTTTGGGGGAAGCTATTGGAAGCTGGCAGGTGAGCCAATTCTATCACCAAGGAGAAAGTATTGCTGGTAAAGTCACCTTGTGACAAGTGTCTCCCTGCTGTGGGTTAACTTCCAGAAAGAAGGTTTGCAGTACACATAGCAGTTCACAATGGGGAAATCAAACAAAATAAATTGAGAATAATTTGACACAGTTAAAATAAGAAGTGTCACCAACGCCGCTGTGAAGTGGGAGTTATGAAGAGCTTCTGCAGAGATTAAACATTTAGTTAGACAATAAAATAGCTTTCTGGTCAAACCAGAGACATTATTCTTAATGTGAAACCTGATGGAAACTAGTCAGTAAGTCTTTCTGACAAGCATCGCTGACAAAGGGTACTAAATAGGGCTTATGAGGCACACGTGGTCATATACTTGATGAACTCTAAGCAGAAAGAAATAGCAACATTACAGAGATAACCAATTCGACATGACCTTTTTTATTCTTTTTCTCATAAGTTACAAAGAAATGACCGGAAAAAAAGGTATTGCATTGAAATGCCCCCCCCAAAAATGTTTACTTAGATATTGGTAGACTGAGCAGAATATTTCCAAGTTTCTATAATTCTGTTTTCAAACGAATGTGTGTCAAGCACACTCTCAAGGATCTTAAACTGTTACATAAGGGATACCCTGGGCAAGGGGAACAGGAAGCACATGAAAACGATGAACTGAATTTATTGACAAAAATTAATAAAAACATAACAATAGATATTTCTTTATACTAATAGGTACAGATATATGCCATAGTCAGTGTGTTCTCATTTTTATCTTTTATGCATCTCTCTCACTTCCTAACCAAAGCATCCCACATATGTTTTTGCTTTCTGTTACCAAGTACCCTCATTAGGATTTTCCTTCCCCCATGACACACCTACTTAAGGTAAAGGCCTAGTCCTGCCCCCCATATCCTTGCTTATTCAATTCTAGTTGATCCCTAGTTGCTATCCAAGAAAAAAACTTTTAAATCAAATGAGTTCTCACTAAGGTATTAATCGTTAGAGTCTGATTTTTAACATAATGCTGTCAAACCTGACTTCTAGACCCTCAGCAGGCCAAACATTCACAATTTGGGGCCTGTTTGTTGAACCCAAAATGCTACATGTTAAAATTTTTCCTCCTGGTGATTATTATGCAGAAATGTTGGAAAACTAATAACTCAAGAAACCACTGTCATCACAGAAATCATTTGTAACTAAAAAGGGTGGCCTCTAGGACTTCAAGAACCACAGAGGAAATGTTTCCTGGAAAAGAGATCTTTGGGGATTTTCACATCACACTAGAAGTCACTGCAGCCTTGGGTCTATGTACTTGTAAAATTATCAATACATTGCGGCCCTATTTGCTTCAACATGGAGTGTGAATGGCCTTTGAATAGCTGAAGAGCACAAAGCAAAGTTTAACATCTTTAGTGTCCAAGTAACGTGTTACTCCGCAAGCAGACAAGCTAAATAAAGACATAGACTTTTGCCACGTAACAATGTCCGTAAGTACAGTGAGAATAACCCGATTTTCTTGACATGCAAAATAGCAGCAGTAAACAAGAAGAAAGTATTCCATATAATTACAACTTTACTAGTAAAACTAAGACTTGTCTACACTGATTTGACTAACCAAGAATGCTTTCCCACATCTTTAAACCTCAATGCATTGGCTTAGCCTTCCATTTCATCCCACACTTAATCATACATTAGTTTTAGACCTAGCTTAGCTTGAAAGCCTTCTCTTTCCTTTGAGAGTTTAGGTTCGTCTTCTAAATTCTCCCAGTACTTGACTATGACTATGAAGACACATACTGTCTAACGTGTATTATTTTATATTTAAATATGTATATATGTGTGTGTACATAGAGACATATTTATCTACAGATAGCAATGCACACTTACGTAAATAGATATGGTTTTATAAATATGTGTAAATCCTCCATGCTTGAACATGGGCTGTTGAAGTAAGGGGGTTCATATTGCTCCAGATAAGAGAGACACACTGAAATAAAACACCCCAAAATCTGCCTAAAGCAGTAGAGAAGAATGGAGGAAGAATGAATGAGAAGGAGAATGAAGTAGAGAGAGGACGGGGTAGACTTACAACTTCACTGATGAAACTTTTGATTTAAAGAGGATTCTCCATTAAATAAAGATGGCAGCTTCCTTTTAGACCTTTTAGAAAGTCATAGTGTGTGTGTGTGTGTGTGTGTGTGTGTGTGTGTGTGTGTGTGTGTGTGTGTGTACATGTGAAAAACCCATGTCTTATTTGTGGATTACACTGAATTTTAGCATTTATTCAAGACAAAGAAAACTCGGTATACAAATAAGATGGATGTGTTTCTTATTTTTACATGAATAATTAGATCTGGGCTCAGTATTCTATCCATCCTTCAAACACAAACATCTTCAATGTTCTCTACAGAGCTGGTTTATAATTTAATTTTATAATCACCATTGCCAAGAATGTCACTTCATATATGCATATGGTATGAATGAAAGAATGTTGCTAATAATAACAACAACAACAACAACAACAATAATAATAATAATAATAATAATAATAATAATAATAAATTTGTTTGGGGCCAAAATTCATTTAATGATTATTTTTATGAAAATTAAAGCAGTGACTCAAATGCTAATATTTACAATAAACCATTCTAACACAATAAAATCCCTAGTTATACTATTTTCTTGCATGCTGAGGAATGTTTTCTTCCTGAGAAGTCCTCTTCTGGATGTGAGAGATACAAGAAAAAAAAAAAAAAGAAAGCCCACTATGCTGCTGCTTTGGTTGCTATTGTGATGCTCATGTGGTTATGATAAATTGAATGCAGCAATAAATGTGATGAAGATTGATGAATTAGGGAAAGAGAATAAAAGCTGTGGGACATAGAGAGGTTGACAGATTTTGAAAATCAAGGAAGCAGACGTGAGTGGTGCATATAAGCCACCTGGGCTATAAGAGAGAGCAGCACATCGGAAAGGGCTGATTGGTTCAAAGATGAGAACATGGAGCATCCATGATTAATACAGATGTGGAAAGACAAAATGACCTGAACCTACATAGGTGAGTGAGGGGAAAGGGTAGGAAGGGTGTCTCTGGAGGCAGTATGGTGGGTTAGTCTCCATGCTCAGCAATCTGAATTGCATTTGAAAATAGGAAAGCACTGGGATCTGAGCAAGCATCTGCATGGTCCAACTTATGTGTCAAAAGAAACTGCACATTACATAGCAGGGCAAAGGAAGCACAGGAAGCCATTTTGAAATCAGGCACAGTGTCCCAAGGACAGACAACCTGACAAGAGCAGGGAAGAACCAGGTCAGATTCAAGATGCAATTTGAAGGTTAGGTGGTGATGGATGCAAAGAACAGGAGAGAAAGGTAGAAACTATATGCAGAGCGATACCATTTCATAAGACAGGGCGCATCAGAGGAAAACAATGAAGTGGTGGCAAGTCACAATTAGCTCATTTTCAACACATGGGAAGTGATATGAAACATCCAGGCACTGTATTAAATAGCCAGTCAAATGCAAGTCCAGAATTCAGAGGGAAAGTCAGAGTTAAACCAGATAAGATAATCAAATGATTGCAAATGTTACTGAAGAAGACGGTTTAGCAATTAATAGTGCCTAGACATGCCTAAATAACTAAGTAAATGCCGTGAAGGGATGCGGGAGGCAATTCTTCATTCTCATTCACAATACACTCATTATGTATTTCTTGGTTATTCTCCAAAACTCAACTTCCCTGTTTCTAGTTTATGTTTCTAGTTTTCTCTGTTTCTCTGGCGGTACAGATACTGGAATAGTACAAAACAAGCGAAGAGGAATCTGCTTCTGCATCATGAGCCTCGAAAGCCAACAGCATCAAACAAAACTTAACGTTTTTTAAAAATGGAGCACAAAGCCCCTAGAGGAAGAAGTAAAAATAATTGTTCTATAAAAAATGTTCTACCGGCAATCTAAAACAAAATTGCCTAAGTTTCTTGTCAAGAATGTTAAGCACATTGAGAGGTTGAAATTGTAGGCAATACGAGCAAAAAGGGAAAAAAAATCCTTAAGATGGTCTCTTACACCTTTACCTATTGGAAGATGATCTGATCTTCACTCCCTAACCCCCGGGGTTTGTTTCTGCAATGCTAAAATAGCTTGCCCTAAGTCAAAGAACTGGCCATTATTTAGGAGAAGATCTGTATCTTAGAATCCACTCACATTCTTTCCTTAATTAGTCAGCAAGTTGGTGCACACCTACCACCTCAGCACTTGGAAGGCTGAGGCAGGAGGATAATGCATCCCAAGCCAGTCTGGTCTACTAAGCCAGTTAATGACCCAGCTGAGCAGCATGTGACCTTGTTTCAAAAACAAACCAAAACAACCATCACTGTAGTTTGTCCTAGGGTTATCTTAAGTCTAAAATATGTTGATAGATAGCAGTTGATATATAAGAATTGAAACATCTGCAACAACGAAATGGTATATAATAGAAAACAACATTTTAGAGAAAGGGAAGTGTCAAAAATTTGTACATGATACAATAAAATGATTCATATTTTTATAGCATTTTTCTAAGGGAATTTTTTTCATGTAAATTAGGATTTGTGCAAAGATTTTTATCATCCTCTTAGACAGCTTTAGAATAGGTAATGTTAGAGAGCCTGTGCACGTGTGCGTGTGTGCACATGCTTGTGTGTATTCATGCACATTACAGAGGAGAGCACCAAGTCTCCTGCTCTATCACTGCCTGGTCCCTTGAGGCAGGGTGTCTCACTGGGCCTGAAGCTAGCTGTTTCAGCTAGGCCAGACATTCCTCAGACCCCAGAATCTGCCTCTACCTGCCTCACAACACAGGTTACTGGTAGCCGTCGTCACACCTGTGAGTGTGGAGGCTTATGAGTGCTGGGCCTCCGAACCAAGGTGTCTATGATTGTGCAACTGAGTTATCTCACAGACCATGATCACTCTTGTTTTCTTTTGATTTGGGGTTGGAAAAAAGGAAGAACATTGGAAAAGGGGAGGAAGAAATGATGCTGTTTCAACTTCCCAGGAGAACTTCTCTACTTCTCCGTCCTGTCTAACCCCATTCCACTGACCTTTAACCTGCTTCATCTTCCTGAACTAACACACCTAAAGAAGCAAAAGTAAAAAGAGACACAAGAAAACTGAAAATTAAGGAGGAGGAATGGAGGCTTCTGAAATACAAGGACAGATAAGAGAAAGTAGGGGATTAAACAGTGTCCTACTTCTTATCTTTGAGGTCTTTACCTGAGGTTTTAGGGAAATTGAGACTACAAAGACAATTAATGAGGTATGAAATTAATGCGACAATGAAATTCATGGAGTTTTGTGGAGAGCTGCGAGGTGCCGTGCCTTAACATGGCGCAGGCTTCCGGCTTCCGCCTTCCGCCATCCCGACAGCGAGCGCTCTCTAAGATAAACAAGTCCTTATATGGCAAAAGGCTGTGCAAGGGTAACTGGTGATCTGATGACGAGCAGTCCTGCTCTGAAAGCGGACCTATGAGATGAGGAGGTGGCACCTGGCATGAGCTGATTGGCCCTTGAGTTGTACTTAAGCTTGGCCCTTCCCTTCTTCGGGGCCATTCCCACTGAGCTTAATCCTGAGTAAAGATCTCGAGAAGAAGTCTGGTTGTTGGCGTCTTATTTCCGCTGGACGGTGTGGCGCCAACAGAGTTGGGATGTGTTCTCTCTAAAGTTTCATGTACTGTAGGCTTGGCTCCCATTGTGGGTTTGTCTGGTGACAGAGCACTCAAATGGTGGGATGAAGTTGAAAGCACTTAGTTCATTAATGAGCCCTCTTACACAAGGTATTGAAGTATTTCTCATGACAATCAGTTGCTCTAAAAGTCAGCCTAGCCATGAATGCCTGGCTCTCTGTCTTCCTACCTGAGATGTGATGTCTTCCTAACACTCATCCTTGCTCCTGTCATCATGATATCATCTGCCATCAAGAATTCAGAAAAAGGTCACCTGATCTGAGGACTTACAGCTTCTATAGGTTTGAACAAAGTCCAGTTCCTTGCCTGCTCCAGATATTTTCTTACAGTAGCAAGCAGTGAAGATGAAATCCTCAGAGACAGCCAGTGGTTTTCACAAATACATTTTTATTCCAGTAGGAAAACTGTTACTCAATTCTTGCCAAATACTATAAAAAGAAAATTAAATGCTGTTTATTGCTGTTTGAACCTCTTCTTCTATTTGCCTTCATCTATTCCTCGTCTTGACATTGGAAGTCTACTACCTCGTCCATCCTAAGCCATAGGTCCTCATAAAATTGGAGTAATGTGAAAATCAAATAAGCATCTATGCTAGATTGTGTGAATCCTACACACATTCAAGCCATCACAATCCCAAAGAATTAGTATATTTTGTACAGCTCCACTATCAACGAGTGGAAAATACCAGAGCAGGGTTATACCTATAGACTTACAAATTATGTAATAAAACACTGAAAATGAAAAACATCTGAGATATTTTCAGCTTATCCAATCATCAGTAACCATAAAAAATGCTTTATATACAGTGTTTCAATTGGTTGTATAACAACCAAAAGAGATATATATATATATAATTATCTTCCCTATTTTATAGTTGAGGAAAAAAACAAGAAAAATGGGAATTTTCCTTGTGACAGAGTCAAGATTGTCACCTGTGGCTGTCAGAGACCTCACTCTATAGACTGAGCTGGCCTCAAACTTGAAGAGATTATCCTGCTTCTGTCTCCAAAGTGTTATGATTTCAGGTATTGGGACTTCCTTAAATTAATTATTTTTGGTAGGTTAGCTAACTTGATCACATTGGAAGTGGGCTAAGAGTCTAACTATACCTATTTCAGTCCAAAACCAAGCTGGATATTTAACAGTTTGATATATAATCTCCTTAGAGGGTTTTATCAGAGCATTTAATAGGTTAATGCAATTGCACTCTTCCAAAGGGAGGCATAATAAAGAACATTTTACACTTATTTAATTATCATTCCTCCTTTCCTGACAATATCCCGAGCCACCTGCAAAACACCACTTCCTGTCTTCCTCCTAGTTGGGTAGAAAGTCTCTTTCATTTTCTCTGTCACTCATCCTCATTTGTTCTATTCACTTTCAGAGGGTGATCCCCAATTAAATAAAGCCCAACTAACACTCCCAAAGTAAAAAAATATACTTACATATATTAACAATTTAGTCCTGAGATACTGTATCCTTTGCCTCTGAAACCTTCTTGGAATAAGAGAAATGTATAGTGACGTTTTTCTTATGTTCCCTGAACAGGACCCAGGAATATGAGGGAACCTCATCTTCTACTGCTAGCTCATTTCTATGTCTCCTGTGAGAGCAAAAGCTGTGTCTTAGTACTTTTCACCGTGGTTAAGAGCAGCAGGTATCACACACAGAGAACTGCAAGGTGATTTGGACTAGAACCTTTTGGGTCCTTCCAAGAACTTAGAATGTATGCTCCTACTTGAAATAGAATTCATTCTTCATGCATTGTACTTCAGACGTGATTCATTCTGAGCTGATCCTCAATACATCAGTACTCGGTTATAGATTCCCTGGCCACTTCTCCAAATACCTAAAGAAAACAGGAGAAAGCTTTGCAGGAGCTAATTGCAATCAGGTTGAAACCCCAAAGTGGGCATTCCACTGATTCGCCACTCCCTTTGTTCTCAGTGCTACACTTTACTGAAACGTGACACGCGCGAGTATTCATGAACTTCTAATATCAAGTTTAGTCCAGGGATAGATCGTGTGTTTTCTACATTTGTCAGCCTTTTAAATCCAATCGTTCCAAATTCCACAAATGGAAACGTGGCTACATAGGGACTTAACACATTTCTTTTCTTCTTATCCCACTACCCAAGTGCCTCTTAAAACGGATCTTTATGTGGGCCTAATTGGTAACGCACATGCAGATGCGTAGTTAGTTGCCCAATCGCCCAAGCAACTGGGTCGGAATGGGTGTAGATGTATTTTTCTTAGACTCTCTGCTGGCGAATAGATCCCCTGCGTTAGCCCTCGGAAAACAAGCTGTGTCTTGTTTGATGTTTTAGGTTAGGGAGTGGCTGGCAGCATTCTGTGAAATAGTGAGACTTTCAACACTGTAAGTCATTTGCTGACTTTATTTAACAATATCTAAACCATTTAAACCAACAGTATCATATAGCTTGGCACATTATACCACTACAGATCTTCCGGAAAGGATGAAATGGCCAAATATTTACATGCATTCCGTTTTCTTTACATATTTGTATTTCTACCATTTTGAAAATTAGAATATAAACATTCTGTTTAAAAATCTGTTCTCCCCCACATACTACATATTCAAAGAGCAAACACACTTTCCCTTTAGTATGTGTGTGTATATATATATGTATAAACATATATAAATATAAATAATTCTAGGTGTCTCCGTTTCTACACTTTAAATATCTAAGTCTATCTAAACAGCCCAACCCTTTGTTTTATGACGCAAAGAAAAAATTATAAAATCTTCTGTCCCTATAATTACATTGCCCTTTGCCGTCTCTTAAAAAAAGAAAAAAAAGATGTGTGTGTGTGTGTGTTGGGGGGGTGTTCAAATTTCCCCCCTGTTTTATTTGCACCCTATTAACAACTGTTACTGGAGCTTTAATTATGCCCCGGTGATTGTGGAGTTGTGGCTGACTTGTGTCATTTTCCTCCCAGGGGATGCCTTATAATTACCAGCATCCATCGTGGCTGCGTGTAAGCTGATGCTTTTTTATTACCAGTTCAATAATCACTGCATCCTTGTGAACATCTGCTCTGCAAGCCATGCATCGGGGGGCCCAGCGCCTGTCACTTGATGTGCCCTCACCACGGTGACCTTGGTGCCCTCTCCTTCGCTTTATATCTAATTTGTTTACTAGAGGGTCTGTCCAGAAAGTCTCCCAGGAAGGCAATTAATACACTACATTTGCAAACAAAAGAAAAATTTGCCCTTTCTCTCCTTTCTCTTTTTCCAGGTTATTGTCTTCGTCTTCCGCTCCATAATTTCTATTCCTAAAAGAATGAATCGGGAAACGTGGGCTTCAGGAAACAAGGAGAATCGGAGCTTACCAGGGAGTGGGGTCCATCTGCCTATATGGAAAGCAGGTAGACACTTTGGTGTGTGATGCTGTCTCTTGAAAATGTAAAGGTGTGAGCAGTGAGTCATCGCTTATATTGAATACTTCTTTCATTATGAAGCATTTGCCCCACTCTGATTTCATGTGCTTGTCCTCCTGTCTCATTTTCTTTCCTATTTTAAGTAGCCCTCTCAACTCTTTGTTCGCTACGACAACTCCTCCCACTGCAGTCAGTCTCCTTCAGGACTCTCGGTCTCTTTCTATCTAAGCTCGTCTGCTTACACTATAACTCCAGATTAAAACAGGTAAAATAACAAATCTTGGACCCTTCTATCAGTACTTCTGAGTTACTACTTGTCACTAATAAAGTGAGTGTGGATGCCACTTATCAATCTTTAGCATGTTTAATTAAAAATAAATAAACAGAAAGTTTTAATTTTGGCTGTTTTATAAGGGTTTCCAAGCTTCTTGTTAAATTTGGAGCCTGAGGACAAACCTTAACCATATGATTGTTTGATAGTACCCTTGTCTTAACCTTTGTGGTTCAAAATAAAGTGATGTCACGGACCACTTCACCGTGGTTCAGCTGCTAGTATGCAGGTATTGGTTGACCCATCAGACATCCCTAAAGCCTCAAAATTGATAACTAACCTAAGTCAGTTCTGTAGCATCACCAGAGAGAAGAGAGTTGTCCATTCTGCACTTGTCACTAAAATAGAATATATATCATTCATACATGTGTATGTGTGTGTGTGTGTGTGTGTGTGTGAAACAGAGAGAGTGAGAAAGACAGACAGACAGACATAAAGCTTGCCAAAACTATCTTAAAGGCATCCTACAAATAACATAGGAAGAAAATTGCATTCCAGGAGGCAGGAACTCAAAAGAACTAAAACTTGAATGGCCTCTTAAGTCCACTTTTCTTTGGATATTTCCAAATTGCTAATCAAGAGGAGTTTGAATATGCTGCTTCAGACTGTAGCAGAAGCCCAGATTTAACAAAGAGTAAGAGAGCCATTAGAATCCTGTAGCCTAAGCCTCACTTAACTTACCAACTTATTTCATGACAAAAATCAAATGAAGCTATGGAAGGGTATTAATAACAAATTAATAGTGGAAGACTTGAAATTTACTTGAAGGACCTAGGAAGGCAACTACAGGAGAAGTGCACAGATGGGAAAAAAGGCCGGGAGTTGGGCAAAGGGAGGCAAAAGTATATGAAAAAGATGGCTGCAAAAGTGAGAGGGAGGCCATAGCCAGCAAAACCTGTAGTTGGAAAAAATAATTCACAACAGATGAAATGAAAATAATAGCACAATATGGAAATTACTTTTAAAAATATGTCTAGGATTCAAAAAGAATTTTAACCAATTTATTAAAAGATCATAAAAATCAAAATTAAAGCACTACCCCACAAAGAATTCAAACTCACAAAGTTTATGTCACGAACATTTATTTTTATTTTTGCTAAGAAAAAATAGCATTAGAAACTTACCTTCTATTGATAAGTCATCAGAGCACTACTTAGGCCCTAACACATAGTTCCCAAGGCAAGAAGAAACCCAGCCTTAAGCTCAATGGTCTGATCATTTATCTGATACAATAAACATCTTCTGGCTGTGAAGCTCTCTGTCAGCTTAATAGCTCACTTGTTCCAACAGTTTGTGTATATCTCAATGGTTTTGCCTTCATTTTTTTCATTCCAAAGGGGGGAAAAGTAAGCAGTGAGTCATTCATTCTGTGGTTGTTAGTTGACTGAAAACAAAGATTAAGATGCTTTTGACAGGCAAACCCATTCTGTCTGTTCCTACGCGGGGCAGATTTTTGGCTTCTGGCCTTGTTACCTAAGTGACAAGAGATAGAATCTGATTGACAGATGTGGCAATGAAAACCCTAGTGCATTAAACCCAGAATTCCTGCTTTTACAAACGTGACTCTCTTAGACGAAGAGAAAGGATTCACCATGGGATGATTGTGCTAAGTCAAAATAGATACTGACCTAAGTAGGAGCATGGCGGGACCCTTCCCTACCATGTTTGAGATAGCCAACACATGGAAAAGAGGCTGTCATCAAAGGCCAGGCTGCCCTACTCAGAGCCTGGAATTCCCGATACATGAAGGATGCCACTGCCACAGAATTACTGCCCTGGCAATATGTCTTTTGCTACAATGTTTACAATGACAATGAAGGACTAGGGATGACAAGTAGGCGTACCAATCTCCATCACCTTTTTTGCTTCATTTTCATCCCTGAGTTGTGTATAGCAGAAGCACCTTTAACTGACCCTACGCACCCTAAACACAGACCCTAAACATCACGAAGAGAGCTTTCACACCTGTCTTACCTCCTAGGTGTACTCCCCTGCGCTGGAGTAGTGCTGGTAAAGCGCACTACACAAGGCCCTCTATACATTGCATCTCAGAATTGTTACATCCATGAAGATAGAGAGATGTCAATGTTTTGTTTGCTGCTATATTCCTTCATAAAGTTTAATGATTCAGAATACTTCTCGTGGGCTTCTGCAGGCCTGAGAAGATTGCTCAGCTCATAAAGGCTTGCCATCCAAGCCTGCATACCTTAGTTCATATTCCCAGAGAGCATGTCAAAAGTTAGGCAGGGCAGCATGCATGTGCTACCAACACTGGCGAAGCAGAAACAGATCCCTGGAGCTTGCTCATCAGGCAGTCTAGCCTGATTGTTGATCTCCAGATTCAGTAAAAGACCATATCTCAAGAAATAAAGAACAAACAAGAGGAAACCCACCATTGACCTCTGGCTGTAACATCCATACAAGTTGACCTACAACAGTTGCCCATCTGTGTGTACATACAAACGGCTCTGTTTCCACATGGCATTATGGGATGGCCTGCTGGTTATTGTGTTTCCCTTTGAATATAATCCTTATCTCTATATTAATCATTTCACTGCTTCAACAAAGTATCTTGCAAGAATAACTTAAAGAATGCTTTGTCTTGGCTCATAGTTCGGGGTGTAATTTGTCACAGCTAAGAAGTCATTGCAGCAGATGCTGGAAGCTGTTGGTCACAGTGCACCTGCAGTCAGGGAGCAGGTGGGCATGAATCCTTGTGGTCAGCTTCTATCCCCTTTTATATACAGCCCAGGACACTGTGGAATGATGCTGCCCACATGTAGAGTTGGTCTTCACATCTTGAGTAATACAATTTAGCAAATATCTTTCAGCCATAAAGAGATTCATTTCAATGGTGATTCTAAGCCCTATCAAGCTGATAATCAACACTAGCTATAATGATCTCCAACATCTCTGTATTCATATGGTGATCTTAAGATCCCATTCTGTGAAAATGGTTGTTTAGCCTCTCCCCAAGATATTCTAGATTATAACTGGACGACAGATTTCCATGCAGGTGATGAGAACCGTTAACTTACCAAAGTTAAGAATGTGCCTATGTCATGGTGCCTAGTGGCCAATAGTTTAGTAATTTTTAAAAAATTTTCAGTGGCAGGAATTTGTACACTACATGGTTTTTCCCTAAAAAGGCTATATCAAATACCCAGTAAACAAACCCTCTGGAATTTCAGCAAATCAAATAATTTGAGATAATTATAAGTACCTACATCACTGAAGATTTTGGTTGGTTGAGCATCAGAGTTTAGGAAGACAACCTTACTCTGAAGGACTGTCCTAGAATGATTGGCATGATTGGAAGGTAAGTAAAAATAAAATCCTTACTACATGCTGGCATTGATGTTCACACATCAATTTGTTCTTACCTCCATGAACTAAATACTCTTATTTTGAAATGAGGACTTGTTCAACCCTTCATTCTCAGAGTCTTCATAGGAAGTGCCGAATGAGAACACAAGCAATCAAGTCTTCATCTTCATTCTGAACCATCTACACATGCTTTGAGTGCACCAGGGACACCAACACCTTTGGACCTCAAGGAGCTAGCTGTCACCTAATTATCTGATTTGGTCACTGAGTAGAGTCTGTATCTGCAAAAGTAAGGTTTATATACTATCTGTTTATGTGTATAATTAGTAATACCAATCACCAAGTGTTTCAGTTAGGGATTTATTGCTGTGATGAGACACCATGATCATATAATTGGGGGCTGGCTTATAGTTTCAAAGCATCACTGTTGTGGTGGGAAACATGGCGGGCAGACATGGTGCTGGAGGCAGAGCTCAGAGTGATACATCTTTATCCAAAGGCATCAAGGAGAGACTGTGTGCAACACTGGGTTTAGCTCCAGCATAGGAGACATCAAAGTCCACCCCCATAGTGACATACTTTCTTCAACAAGGCCACACCTATTCCAACAAGGCCACATCTCCTAATAGTGTTACTCCCATGGACCAAACATTCAAACACTTGAGTCTATGGGGGGCATTCCTGCTCAAACTGCCACACTGGGATAAGAAGAATTTTCACTTTCCCTTTAAAAAGTATAAATTCTGGGCTGGTCTGGGCTGGAAATACAGTTCTGTGGTAGAATGCTTTCCTAGAATCCTAGAGTGTGAAGTACTGGGTTCAATTACTAGCATGGGAGAAAGAAAGGAAGGGAAAGATAGAGACCTAAAGGAGAGATAGAGACAGAGTCCAAGAGACGGAGAGAGGAACAGAGGCGGAAACACAGAGCAAGAGGGAATATTAGTGGTAGGTTCTACCTACCCAGGCCTGGAAAGTGGAGGAAAAGGGTCTGTCTTTTCTTCCATTCGTATTTCTTTCACTTCAGCTCATGAATAAGGAGATGAATTTGTGGTCTTCTGTCCAAATCAATGAAAGGGTTTTCATGCTAAAAGAGTAATTTAAATTTACCGTCCATATATCCCTGTCACTTCTGCCCCTCCTCTAAACCTGATAGATATGATTATTTTGGAATGCTTCAAGTGTGGAGCCTGTGTCTGCATGATGAATATGCAGGTCTTCATATCAAATACCCCGATTAATGATAATGTGATCATTTGTCAATGTTAAGTTATCAACATTCACAGAAGGGCCAAGAAGCTACTCCCCACCCACAACTCCAATCAGAGCTAGCTGGGTCTCCACCCACAAGGAAAACATCAGCCCTTTAACACAGCATGTCACATCACCTGCTGACAGACTCAAAATAATAAGACAAATAGTGTGTGTGGCTTTGCTTAAGAATTGCTGTTCTAAAATGGCTCCTATATTTCTAGGATTAGAGGGGAATGCTCATGGGAAGCAGCTTAACTAATAGAACATTGTTTTTTAAAACTCTAAAAATACTAATATAGCTTAAAAAACCATAATTTTTGCAAACAATGTTCTTGTGAGCTACAGCAATTTAAACAATAGACAAAGTCTATCCTTCTCATCTATGGATAGAATGCAGAGAAGATAACAGAACGTGGCTGTACAAACTCCAGTAACTGGACCAATATGGGGACAAAACTACTCTAGTATTGTTCCTTGCCAGAGAATATAGTTTTACCAGATTATCACTGATTATTGACAAATACTCTTCACTTGTTTTTTTTAATCACAGTAAATAATGTTTGAAATTAAAAATCCCATTTTATGATTTCATTAAAGGCCTGTGGAATATGACAGAGAGAGAGAGAGAGAGAGAGAGAGAGAGAGAGAGAGAGAGAGAGAGATTGAATTTTTGGTTGGTTGGTTGGTTGGTTGGTTTTTGGTTTGTTTCTTTCTTTGTTTTTCTGTTTGTTCTTTAAATGGAGAGAAGGGAAGCATGGACTTGGGGAGGCGGAGGTGGAAAGAATCTGGAAGCCATTGGGGAGAAACGTGATCACAATACATTGTGTGAATTTTTTCAAATAGAAAACAGACGATATTTTTGAGTTAACAGTTGATGTTTCCATCATTTGTAGTCATCCTCATCCTCGTAGCTGTCATAGCCATGCCATTGTTTATCTGCTTTCATCCTGCAATCTTATCAGAAGCTATTGTAGAGCATCAGAATGCTTGCATGACCAGTACTGATCCAATAACATACCTTCAAGGTGTTTAGGATGTCACTTGCCCCTTCTTCCTTCAGTCTGAGTTTCTACAATTCTGAGAAATTAGAAGTTTACTAGTCTTTTTTTAGTCATCTGCATTTTCTAATAAAATTTGGTTAATAAAGTGGTTAAGAAATTGGGCTTCAGGGCCTTGGAGCTCAGCTCAAACCCCAAACCTCTGCTTCCTGTCTTCTCATCCATGGACAAGACACTCCATACCCTGCTCTACAGCTCTTGCATGTCAGAGTGAGGTCAGAAAATTGCTACTTAGCTGAAGGGCTGTTACAAGGACTGAGTTCATCTGGATCTTTAATGGTTACCACATAAAAACTACTAAGTGAGGGTTGGCCATCAATAAGTGGTCCCTCTTTTTCAGCTGAAAGTGTTTTGGGTGCAAAACAGGCTTATGATTTCATTAGTGCTTCTCTTTTTCCAAACTTAATGTCTCTAACACTGTGTTTTTTTTTAATGTATAATTAAAATGTAGTTTTAAAAGTTTAAGAGATTTACTATGACTATGATTTTTCAAATAGTGCTCATACAACATTGAATTATCAATTAAACTAATTCTCCATGGATACTTGTTTTACTTTGTTATATTTAACTAATCAATGCTGTTTCTTGGGATTCATTAACACATCAAATGCATGATGCTTAATTTGGTAAGAGGAAGTGACATGTTTATAGCTCACTCTTTGTCCGATACAATTAACTGTTAGTCATAGGAACACCATTAGCAGTCCTTATTGAGAAGGATCATGAGATGAATGAAGGAGCAATATTTGCCGTCTAGAGTGTTGCCCCTGTCATTTCTGCAATTGCTTCTATGTTCAGAAATGCATCGTGGATATAGAAATTGTAAATGACCTCCCGAGGGCTCTCAAAGCAAACTCTGTTAGCTTAGCAACTTTTTAAAATGTCTTTGTAACCATAAGAAAAGATTTGGAGCATCCTTACAAGGTCTAAGATGCACTGTTTAGAGCTAACTAACTAGACACCTGGGTAAAGTCGAAGCATCCAGGACTCGTGTGCGACTTATGAAAGCTGTATAACGTTAGCACCATCTGCACTGCTGCCTGGAAAGTTTCCAGCGGGTGCTGTTCAGACAGGGCCGAGAGTTCTTATGACCCTCAGAAGGTTTGCGAAGTATCATCACACAGTCTATTTGGCATCAGGAGGCCGGCATTGCCTCTCTTACCTTTCATCCTAGCGCAAGCCAGTTCTTTATGAAGCTTAGTGTGAGGCACTCTGACTCAGTCTCATACAGTCCACAGTAGCCACTTGGGGTGAGAGTGATCTGTGACATGGTACTCTAGGGACCAATTTCTACACATGGAAGACATCTAAGTTGTAATAATCTCATAAGCTGCCAGTTAACTTGTAGTCCTTGCTCTTATGTGCATTTTTCTGAGTTGCAGAACCTATTTCTGTTACTTTTATTCATCACCACAAAAATGCCACAGCCTGCTTTTCCTTACAGCCCTGATGTCTTCCCCAAATACAAGAAGGCTCTATAAGAGATCTGTACTCTACAGAGAACCTATACTCAACAGAAGACCTATACTCTAGAGAGGGCCTATACTCTAGAGAGGACCTATACTCTAGAGAGGACCTATACTCTAGAGAGGACCTATACTCTAGAGAGGACCTATACTCTAGAGAGGACCTATACGCTACAGAAGACCTATACTCTAGAGAGGGCCTATACTCTAGAGAGGGCCTATACTCTAGAGAGGGCCTATACTCTAGAGAGGACCTATACTCTAGAGAAGACCTATACTCTAGAGAGGGCCTATACTCTAGAGAGGGCCTATACTCTAGAGAGGACCTATTCTCTAGAGAGGGCCTATACTCTAGAGAGGGCCTATACTCTAGGAGGACCTATACTCCAGAGAGGGCCTATACTCTAGAGAGGACCTATACTCTAGAGAAGACCTATACTCTAGAGAGGACCTATACTTCTTCTCAGTGTTGCCAAATTTATAAAGTGCAAAATTCTGAAGGACCATACACCATGTGTTCCTTCCTTAGAAGAAATACACAAAACACTCATCAGTAAGGAGACTTTTATTTCAGCAGAAAAAAGGAGGGAAATTTAAAGAGCAGCAGCATCTAAACTAAAAACCATAACGTCACCTATCTTGCAAAATCATTTCACATTACTGTTGTCTTTCACCTCCAAGATAATAAAAAAAAATGTGATACATCTGAGGCTTAGTGATAGAGCATGTTTCTAGTATGCATTAGGCCAAAATTCAGTACATGTACACACATTCACACACACATGCCTACATGTGCACAAACATGCAAACACATGTGCACACACAAACATTCACATGAGAACACACACAAGTGCATATGCACACACATACATGTACACACACATATGTACATGTACACAAGCACACACACACACGTACATGAAGCAACTGAAAGTTATGGCTTCTATCCATATACTGTGCATGAAATAAAGTTTAATATAAACTGGTAATTTTCTTTAACTTTATGGGCAGATGTCCAAAATATGATTGCCTTCTATGAAGCTAGGGTATATTTAAACCTGTAAAAAGAAGTTTTTCATTTCTCTAAGTCAATCCACTATTTTTCTTTATTGCAGTGTTATAATAAAAGAAAACCATAAGTTTTCCCTAATGAGGATAAATGTAGCTTATTCTTGCTACTCTCACTTGCTTTTTCACTCCTTCATCTCAACCCCAAAGCCATTGTCACTTGCAATGGACTTTAATTTGAATTGCATACACGCAGTGTCATGTTTGTCAGAAAAGACTGAGCAAACTGTTCCTGAGTCCCAAGGCTAGCCTTGGACAAATTTACTAAAGGATTTTATGTTTGAATTTAGAAGAGATTGCCAATCCTTTCCACTCTCAAAGGTTCCCTTTTCACAGATGCCAGGCTCAAAAGTACTTCAAAGCTAAGTCTCCAGCAAATATCCTGACTGACTCAGGACAGCTTGACTGTTAAAAATGAGAGCCCACTCTAACATTGGCTTTGCTTTTCCCCTGGCTCATAGCTGAGCCAGCAAAGACATGCCATAAGGAATATATAAGAATAAGAAAAATGAACAGTGCAGCCCCCTAAATCTACTTTAGTTCTTCTTAGACTTGTTTATGAATTTCATTGATCAACATGGACCATATCAGGAGTGAAGTCTGGCCATGAAAGAAGACCTAGGCTCAGAAGTCCACTGTGCTTTCCACATGTAGTCGTGTCACAAGAGGTCACAGTTTTCTCTGCCAATGTGAAAACATGCCCTGACTAAATTATGATCCCCTGACTCTACCTGCCCTATCCACGAGGCTACTGTAGGTTGGCCATGGCCTAGTGCTATGCTGATTAATAAGTAAGTCATAGAAAATCTTCTGATAGTTAAAATAGTTCATACTCAGCCCAGTCTCATCTCTCCAAGACTCTGTGGAGTCATCTTCACCCATGTTTTTATGTGCACAACCCTGCTCCATAGAGTAGTACCAGCTATCTGCAAATACCCTCGTTCTCTTTGAGTTCAAAGCTTGTCCATGTCAGTACTTAAGGATTTGAATTATGAAGGCTTTCTTAACAAAAGAAACTCTCCCTTTCTTTTATTTTCTTTCTTTCTTTTTTTGTTTTGTTTTTCAATACAGGGTTTCTTTGTGTAGTCTTGGCTGTCCTGGACTCAGTTTGTGGACCAGGCTGACCTCAAACTCACAGTGATGCGATTGCCTCTGCCTCCCCGCTTCTCTTATTAAATCTGCCAGTGATTATCATGTTCAGAAGAGTTCCATGAATCAGACATTATTCACATTACATGAATTCCTGCTCTGTTAACATCTCCTCATCTATACATTCCAATCCATAATTTGGTAATATCATAACCTCATAATACAGAAAACAAAAATGCTTTAGTGGTTTTCAAATGATTTTCAAAAGGTGCTGCCACTCAGTACATAATATTCAAAATTTACATTTACATGAATCGGAAAAATAATAACTTCATTAAGGTGCTTAAGAATTTTCCAAAATCAAACAGCAATCACATACACTCTTACGACTGCCATTGTACTCTGACTTGAAGTGAATATCCTTGTGCATATTTCCCCAAAATTACTAAAAATACACTCAAAGATGAATATGTGTGAAAGTTAAAGACTGTTTCACAGAAGACACTGTTAAAGGAAACATATTTCTTTTACTGGGAGTGTATGGAGGTAACAAACACAATAATTACAAACTCAGTGTGGTGCCATTACAATTCCTGCTATAGTAGTTGTACCCAGCAAAGGATTTCTGTGTGTGTGTGTGTGTTGTCATTGTTGTTGTTGTTGTGTTATTGTTGTTGTTGTTGTTGTTGTTGTTGTTCTTCTTCTTCTTCTTCTTCTTCTTCTAATTCTTCTTCTCCTCCTCCTCCTCCTCCTTCTCCTTCTTCTTCTCTTTCTTTTTCATTTTCTTCTCCTTCTTCTTATTTGTTGGATTTTTGAGACAGGGTTTCTCTGTGTAGACTTGGATGTCCTAGACTCATTTTGTAGGCCAGGCTGGCCTCAAATTCAGAGATCCACTTGCCTCTGACTCCCGAGTGCTGGGATTAAAGGCGTGCGCCAATGCCCCTGGCTTGATTCATATGATTTTCAAAGACAAGAACTATTCAATAATGTCTACTCTCTGAATAGTGAGTTGAACCACTTATTTATGTAATACACAGACACACACTACCACCACCACTGCTGCCACCACCACCACCATCATCATGACCATTACCTTTTTTCAGTGATTGGCAGGAGGTGGAATCCTCTGGACTCCATAACCAAAATATGAAACAAAACAGCAAGTTCAACCACGGCTGGAATTGCCTTTAGGTTAACAACTAGGTCTTTAATTCAGCAAGTCAGATGGTGATGTCATGATTTTCCCTTGGTACTGATTTTCCGTCCAGCAGCCATTCAACAATGTCCAGTCTGTAGTCATTGTGTGGGCTGCTTCAGTCATACTTCTTTTCTAGTTTGCAAAGAGCTTATTTTTTGAAGTATGAATTTCATTTTTAAAGATCTATTTTTATTGCTGTTTATTTGGCAACATAGATATCTACCTAAAGTAGATAACGTGTTTTAATATACCTTATGAAACATTTAGTCATTACTAAGTTAATTAACACATCTATCTCTAGTTAGCTTTTCTGTGTGATAATGAATCAGATCTACTCAAGCACAGCATTATAAACTGATCACTGATATCCAGAATCCTTATCATACATAAAAGAAATTGCGTACTCTTTCTAATTGTGTTACCAACATCTCAAATTGTCTATTAAAATTTTAGAATGAATGATAGTAAGTATTTAAAAGTTTAAAACAGTTTTAATTATAAAATACTCAAAATACAAACTACACTTAACTTCTGATGTCTCTGTACAGACTAAGAGGATATGTCAACCATTATATATAACAATGTTATTTTGATGATAAAAAGCATGGCCAAAATTAACTACCAGAAGGGATTGATTGAGAATTAAGTGTTAATTTCTAAAACCATGTATATATTTATATCCCTAAACTAATACTTTAGCTTTGTCCATTAAACACCAGAATACACCAACACAGACACCTATTCACTTTTAGATGGCAAACACCAGCAAGTCATGCAGCATCTGGAAAGGTGCCCTGTATGTTCATAAGGAAATGGAGCAAAGAGGCAAGTAACATCTTAGCATTGTTATACAAATGCTTCTCCTTATACAGACACCATAGAAAGGTCTCCAGAAATGTCAGGGTCCCCAAGTAACAGCTGAAAACCACTACATGAATACTGTTGTAGAATAATTACCTTAGTAATTGTATGTGAATTCCAAATTTTGAGAAAGAGGGCAGCTTAAAACTTATTGGCACAGCAAATTAAAGCCTGCCACTAATGAAAGAAAAGGTAGATATTTAAAACCTAATTTATCTCACCTTGGAGGTATGATTCTCCTATGCTATCCTGCCAATCTTTCATCAATTTGGCAAACACAAGTGATAAGTGACCATGAATAAGTATGATTTTCCTAAATGTTCACTAAAATATACCAATATTGTACTGAATGCAGAGGCACTTTAAGACTCTTTTTAGTCATTGTAAAACAAGAGTCACAATGATGGCTTCAGATACTAATATATTTAACTTCCTAGCACAGTGCTAAGCCCTCAATAAACATTAATTAAAAAATCCATGGTTTTCTACTCCAGAAATGTCTTCTGGCACACTAGCTAGTAACACAAGTTTTACACACACACACACACACACACACACACACACACACACCAGGGAAGAGTCAAGAATACAAACTCTGAATCATTTCCATTGATGGTCCTGAATGAAAATATAAGGAAATATTTATTGTAACAATAGCTTGCAAGTATCTTAGATAAGAGTCTGGCCTGCAGTAGAGAGGTTACCTTGGAACTGGCACCAAAGCTTAGGATTATGCTTATGTGGCAGTGCAATGAATCATGAAAGTTCCATTTGTAAAGGCCCTTGAGGTCCTAGGAGTTGGATGTTTTCCGTATTGCAGAATCTGGGTGTCTTTTGGTAGGTTATTTCCATTAATTAGTACTGCAAGGTATGGAGACTTTGCTTCTATAAATGGATGTCATTTCTGACATGTGAGTGATGTTATTGCCACAAGCATTTTTTTCAACCTTTCCCTGAAGGGCAGTGAAAACAAAACAAAACAACAAAAAACCCAAAAAACAAAACAACCAAATTGCTCTGAATTGACTATTTTTCTGTTTGTACCTCTCAATGAACCCATATCCACTGCCCTTAGGCAGACTTAAAATTTTCTTGACACAATTAAATCAAAACATGCCACACAAGTGATCACAGAGACAAATAAACAATAAAGCAAGCATCAACCCTTTATCAAAATGAACATCACCTTTCAAAGCAAACTTCCTTCTCTCAGCATTAAGACTCCTGAAGCATATGGCTCAGTAAAGTGATAGATGCTGGCCAAGGAATTAAAGTGCTAAGAACCTTCTAGATGGGAACTGGTTTCATGCAGGGTTCTGTCCTCGATATTAAGGCCACAGTTAGCAAGGCTGCTGTTCTAGTCTAGGGATGGTTTCAGAGTTGAGTTTGGATCAATTTTTAATACTTGGCTCTCAGTAAAAACAGACAATAAAATGTTATGTAATGATTCAGAAAAGTAAATGGCAAGAAATATAAGCCAAGGGCACAAGGTGGGTGAGAAGCAACGTTACGCTGTCAAATACAATGCAAGGGTCAGGACGAAACCCAACCCTTTCTGCACCAGAGCAGACAATACGCAGAAAAAGCCATTTAATGACAATCGTGGATGGCTTACTACCAGAAATTAGAAGGTTCTAGCTTCTACAAGGCCAGTCCTGCAAATGTTGTGATCAGCAAATTAGAACAGAAAGACAAATTTTATAGAAATAAATGCAAATGCTGAGGTTACAGCATCTATAGCCTGTGGATCTAGAAGAACTGTAAACAGAAAGAGTTCAAAACAGTACATGCTAGCAAATGCAAATGGAAGATCATGGAACAACATAGATGGTGATGGACAGTAACACAACAGGTTAGAGACAAAAGATTACTCCAAGGGGCAATACCTCCAAGACAAAGAGGAACATAATGAGACTCAGAAGAAAGGCATAGCCACTTTTACTGTAGTTCCTGGAGAGAGTTCTCACACATCTCTTGTTAGGGGATCAACCTATTATGTGTGAATATTATACCTTTCAGGCATAATGCACGTTAACAATGAGACTGTAACGCAACTGCCTGGGATCTATAGTTGATCTATGCTGCTAATATAATGTGTGCAATTATTTAAATTTGGTCTCCCTATTTAGCATGAAGTATTATTTTATGTGACATTTGATATCTTTTGCAAACATCATTTTCTCAAGGCAATGGCATAAGTCAAAGGTGGAACTTCTTACGTGACATCAATGTTTCATGGGGTTGAGTATTATTTGTTCTTGCTTCTGTTTGTTTGTGTTAACATCGCTCTCCAAGATTTTTGTAGAGTAAACACTTTATGAGTTCTTTAGGGTGCCTCCACTTCGAGGTTTTGTGATTTCTGACAGTTTTGCACTTTAACTCTCCGTGAAGTGTCAAAGCAGGCAAAAGAAGATTAATCATGGGCTGCCCTCTTTGGCTTAGTGACAGTTTGATGAATTCACTGGAAAGTTTAGATCATTAATTAGCTTATTTTTATTTTGTGTATTTTCCTTATTAATCTTGTTTTTATGTTCCTTTCCTCCCCCTATAAATAAACATTGGTTCTGTCTGCGTAGACTCTGGTCCTTGGTATGCATGCTGTCTACCTAGCTATAGATGGTGGATGTTTCTCAGGTTTCTTGATGGTTATTCAAATAGACACATTCTCAATCATAAAAGCTGGATTTAAACAGCCTATTTGATACTTTTGTTTCAGTCTCACCGTTCAACTTTCATTATTTCTTTGGGCTTACTTAAGAGATTGCAAGGGTTTTGCTATAGAACAGAGGTGTGGACAGCATCCTGGAAAAGAGCAGCTGTGGCTGGCTCCTGAAGCCTTCATTTCCCTGGGGACTTCTTTCTACTTATTCTTCACCACTTGTGTGTAGCAGTGTGTGTGTGTGTGTGTGTGTGTGTGTGTGTGTGTGCGTGTGTGTGTGTGTGTGTGTGTGTGTGTGTGTGTGTGTGTGTGAGAGAGAGAGAGAGAGAGAGAGAGAGAGAGAGAGAGAGAGAGAGAGAGAGATCCTCATTTTTTGAGATTCTTGATATTCAAAGTTAACTTAAGAAATAACCTGTTCAGATCTTGATCCAGCCTTTCAGAGACAATTCTGTTTCCTATCTGAAGTGGAACAAGAGAGGGAAGTGAGTTGGCAGACAGGGAAGAGGGGAAGGCACGGGTTGACTTGGAGCCCTAGTGAGTAGAGATGGGAGTGAGATTACCTTAACTAAACTCTCAGAATGGCAATGTACATACATACAAGAATAAATGGGTATGAAATGTCCCTCTGGAGACACAGACATAGCTATGGAGGAGTTAAAATACCTTGTTAGCCAGGGCTCTCTACTTACCATGCAGTCTCTCACCTCTTAATAAAAGAGATTATACAGAAATGGTCAGCTCACCATTATAGACTAGAGTTGTCACTTACCAAATATAAGTAATTCTTTAAAAACACTGTCATCACTAGAGTTCTAGATCAAAAAAACTATGAACATGTAAGTATGATATGGATTTCTAACCTATGATTTTTGGTCTATGCATATAGACCCAATGCAACATTTTTCCTATATAAATACTGATCTTAAAATCATGAAATCCAAGTATGTTCACTTTCATAAAAGTCACTAGAGCCCTAAAGAAATGCCCCAATCATCAATTTCTTCCTTGTCTTTCAAATATATCATTTGTAAATGCAGTGGTTACATTTAATCTGTCTCAGAACTTTATGCCCAATTGATTGAAAGGGAGTCGGGCTGTTATGGCCAAGCCAGAATACCTGTGCTCATTTGGGGCATTGTATGTTGTTGTATGTTTGTTTGTTGATTTGTGTTTAATGAGCACCTATAGAGAGGCATCCTAAGGAAGTCAGTATTCTCCTGCATGCTTCTAAGATCATTTGTCAGGTGCAGTGTTAATGAGTATGAGCAAAGGGGGTGAAAGGCCAGCTCAGAGCTATTTAGCATGTGCTGCCATTTTTATGTGCAAAGCATTGAACGAATGGCTGTGGCTTCACAAAATTATAGCTTCAGAGGTGATCGCTCTGAAAGGAGCTTGAGTAACCCTTCAAACTCCAGTTACTTTAAACCAGTCCTATTCTCCAGTGTACAAAGTAAATCCAGCCCAGAGTATGCTTTTCTCATTAACAGAAACTCTGAGGGTGGTTTCACAGGGATTTTTATGCATTGTTCTACATTCTTTGTTTGATTTATAAACTGCTGAGGGGAAATGGGGTTGTAAACCTAATCCAGGTTTATGATATAAAAGGGCAGCCCATTCTAGAAACACCTTGTGGTCTTACAAATAGAGTTAACTTTAAGCAATTTATTTAGTTAAATAACTGACTCAACTATGTATTAAATTGCTGCCAGTTGGAAATAATGGGGCTTGGCAGTTTTACTGTCAAATATAGAGGGTATAGGAAAATATGTGGAGACGGGAGAGTTGCAAAAGACCAAGCTGTTGCAGCAGTTAGTGATGGAAAAATCAAGTAATTCACCTTGACTGAACTCAAAAGGAAAAAAAATTGAAGAGGAAGTTTCCACTATTAAACAGTTAATGACAGTGTGTTTATGTGTATAGGGCTTGATTGTTGATTGTTTACACTGAGTTCTTCTATAAAAACAAGTGCTTGTTGCCTGGCTTCCTGGATGCTTTAGAGGCTAATATGACTGGTGAGCTGATCTGGTTTTCATGGTGTAAACTGATTGGCATAAATGTGGAATCTGGATTTTAGAAAGGATGTTTTATGAGATGTCATGAGTAAAAGACAAAGCCTCATGCAAACATGCAACATTAATGGGAATGGTATGAACTCTATATGTTCTACTTCGTTGGTGCATATCGAAGAGGTTCTCACTCCTGTTCCCACCTGTAAAGAAAGGATAGAAAAGAATGTAAGATACATAGCATAACAGGTAAGGTTATGGAGGGGTGGTTTTTTTTTGTTTGTTTTTATTTTGTTTTTTTGGTTTGTTGTTGTTGTTGTTGTTGTTGTTGTTGTTGTTGTTGTTTGAGACAGAGGCTCTCTGTGTAGCCTTGGCTATCCTAAACTCACTTCATAGATCAGGCTGGCCTCGAACTCACAGTGATCTGCCTGCCTCTGCCTCCCAAGTGTTGGAATTAAAGGCTTGTGCCACCACGCTCAGCTTGGTTATGGAGGTTTTTGAGTATACAGTTTTTATGGACTGTTATAGAAAGACAGATAGATACCTAAGGGGAAGAAAGCATTTGGGCCAGGTCAAGGAGAGTTGAGGAGTAATATAGCATGTTCTTTCAAGCTTACAAAAACATTACTATGAAAAAGTGAGCCAACTATTCTAACAACCCATGGGCAAAGAGCATAATGGCAAATGTTACAATAGAACTAGCCAGGAAGAGAACGACTACGTGAGACTGAGAGACGGCTGAGCAGTTAAGACTGTTTGCTGCTCCTGTGAGGGATCTGATAGGAGTACCCAGCATGCATTGGGTGGCTCACAACCTACTCTTATTCCATCTCCAGAAGAACCAAATCCTTTTTCTGTCCTCTGTGGGCACCCACACTCGCATGCACATATATGTGCGCACAGATACATATACATACACAGACAATTATAGATAAACTAAATCGTGTAAAAAAAAGCAAACCTACTGATTGTCAAGTTTTCAAGACTGATCATTAATTATGTAAAATTCAGCAATTCCACAATTTGTGAATTTTAGATTATGGTAATTAACCTGTAGGGAAGGAAGGCAACATGAGTAAATATAAATCCAGTATCAGGTAAGTCTTTTGTTCTTTATATTTAGTGGAAAATTGGCTAAAGGTCTCCAGTTTGTGTCTTTTAAAAATTCTATGACCGCCACATTTTCTAAGGCTGTCCCCAGACTGAAGGTGAGCTTAGAACTCTGTACCTTATCAAGGTCTCACATTCCAATTAAAAAGCTAACAGTAAGGTTTAGGAAGACGGTTCAGTGGATAGAAGTGATTGCTGTGCAATCATGAGCACCTAGAACCCACATAAGAGCCTATATTTATATATGATTGTAACCGCAGTGTTGGGGACAGACCAGGTAGATTCTGAGAGATCAGTGTTGAGCCAGCCTACCTAAAATGGTGACCTTTGGGTTCAAAGAGATATCCCATCTCTAGCAATCAGGTGGAGAGGATGTCCTGCACTGGCTTTCACATGTAAAATAATAATAATAATAATAATAATAATAATAATAATAATAATAATAATAATAATAATGTAATACAAATATTAATACAGACGTGACATGTGCATGCCATGGGTTTACATGAAGGAAACATGCAGCATTAAAGATAAACATGTGATTTTTAATTTGGTTTCCTTTATCATAACTTGTGGAAAAGATCCAATGCCGAGTTTGTCCTATGTTTGAGTATATGTGTGGGCGCACTGCCTTGTCAGACTTAACACTTTCTTCGCCCAGTAAGCTTTTACTATAATGAGTAAGGAGATTGTCCACATAAAGGTATAACTTCTTTCTATAGCAAACCCTGCATGAGCACACCGAGGCAGCACAACACACAAGACCAAGAGCAGGTCCCATCACACAACCCACCTGTGTGCAGAATCGGGACATCTGATAGTATTCCTCGCAAGGGGAACTGGAAGACAGCACACCGTTTGGAAGCAAGTTGTGTCTGGTTCAAATCAGGAGTGGAGAGCATAGCTTTTGTTCTCCTCTTCTGGGAACTCCGAGCTCAATGGTGTAAAAATTGTTCAAAAGGGGAGTTGAGTTTGATGGATAAAGCTAGGAGAAAAGTGTGATCTTAAAGTGATAGACTACCTCAAGAAACTCATTTTTCCCCTCTCCCGTTAGTCGCGAAAGTAAACCAAGAGCGTTCCAACATTTATTTGCAATAGGCCTAGTTTATTTTCTTTTATCAGAGTTGGGGCTCTCCCCCCATTACTCTTACTCGCTTTCTTTGAGGCAAAAGTATGGCTCCATAAAAAAAAGGGGAATGAAATCCTCTGCTCATTAACTTTCGAGTTAGTAAACTTTTCCTTCTCAGCTACAACCCTCATAGTTCCCCAACTCACCACTCGCCCCATAGATTCTCACATTCTTTACTTTGCATGCCAGTCCCAAGGGCCTCAGCCCATCAGTTAAATTAGCTGTTTTTACAACATCTCACAAAAGGGTTTATGGCCGAAACTCTCTCCTCTAATCTAGCTCTTCTTGCGGCAAGTACAATTTCTTTATTGACTTTAGGTTTGGGGAGCTTTAAAAATCATACATATCAACAAGGGTTGCCTGCTTTCTGATCATATGTTTTCTCCTGCTAGTCCTGCAGTTACCTGATTAGAAACAGATGCAATCTATTTGAAACGTGAACTTACGATTGAACTGCTGGTGACGGCTGGTATTTTTAGATGGCCTGCGTGTATGTTGTGGAACGTCTTAGAAGGTTTCCAAGACTAAACTGTAGATTACATTTTATTTCTAACATTGTTTTTTTACCAGATGAGCCATTCCAAAGCAACTGGCAGACAAAAGAAAAAAAAATTAGCACCACCAACACAGGCGAAACTCACAGGGAAGGGACATTCGTATGGAACCCTCAAACAATAGTACAGGCCTGTGACAGCATAGACAACAGGCCCTGCTGTCACTGTATGATATACTAGGAGAAGTAGACATCTGAACAATTATTTAAAGCCTGATGCAGAATACAACCATTATTTATGTATATATACACTGTTAGGAAAAGGAGAAAGAATATAGAATAAATACTTTCTAAAGAAAACCAGTAAGAACTTGGAAAATACAGTATGTTGTATTTCTGTGAAAGGGCTTAGATTGTATTTGTATGTGTGTGTGTGTGTGTGTGTGTGTGTGTGTGTGTGTGTGTGTGTGTGTGTATGTGCACCTGCAGAAACCAGAAGAAGATATATAGAATGTTCTGCCATACTACAACATTGGATGTATTAGAGGTGTGTCTGTGTGGTGTGTGTGTGCGTGCGCAACCAGACCTAACTACATCATGAGCAGTGGAGTTTGAGCTGAGGTCCTCTGCTTGTGCAGCAAGCACGCTTATCTTCTGAGCCATCTCCCAACCCCCAAGCAGTAGTTTCCATGGGCGGATAGAGAAGGACGTTGGGCCCACCTGGAGCATGACCCACGTCAGTATTACAACCCCCATTTTTACTGATAAGAAGTTAAATGATTGAATTGCAATAGACTCATGTTTTATTTATGTGACCTGTTGTCAATTACACAGTCCCAGCCAAAGGAACTTGAATTGAACCACATAGAAAACTACTTCTGGAGAACGCATGACATAGATTTCCTCAGATAGTCATTTCATTAGACTACCGAACCAGCTGAAATCTGCTTAAAAGTGGGAAAGCGTAGTGAGCTGCCTCGATCAGAACTGTGTCCCTATGGGGTTTGTTTTTAACAATCATATAATGAAACCAGAGCAAACCAACCCCTCTGCCTCCCATATGAATGAAAGCCGTATTCATTCTTTCTGTTTCCTATCTGTGTCTATCAATAGGATAGCAATTACAAAGCCAAGATGCGGACACCGTAGTGCTAGGTTTGCTATGCTGAGATGGTTTACACTGATGTGACCATTTGGAGAGTTTTTGTACAAAACGATTCTCAGCTGAGGTGAAACAAGAGAGCTCCTAAGCTTATATGTCTGGTTAAGCATTTAGATTATATCATTTCTTTGTGACTAAATGTTTTCTTCTGGCACTTCAGGATAAACATGGAAATAGTCCTGGTGGTGCTTCTTCTTACCGAGGTGTATTTGATAATAATAGCAAGTCATCTCAAAATATGTGCCTTCTTAGGAATAAGTGTTTGTCAAGTGGCTGCTGAGTTCATCCCAAAACATGCCCCTTATACACATGGCCCTTTCAGTTACTGTGAGAAACAGAGAGGCTGGGTTACAGGAAGTAAAGGGCCCTTTTCCATTGCTTTCATTTTCACTATCCTATTTAGTTATCTTTGCTCTGAAAACCAAGTCCCTTTATAACTCTGAGGGCATGTGATGGCTTGCCTTGGCACGAACTGCAAGAGCTAAAATGCTGGGTTACAGAGAAGAAAGATTTAAGAGCCTCTCACCTCACAAACTTGGGCATCAGGTCGGGGCTGTGACAACCTGTCAGAATCTTGTTTGTAGCACCCAAGCACACTACACACCAAGACAGCAGAAATGGCTGAAAAAAACCTCAGTCTCTGGTTTCCTTAGTCATTAATGCCATTGATTATTTTGCTGTTTAAATACAGAGGCAGGCAGGCCCTGGTGCTGGCCTAAATACAACCAGTCAACTCACATCTCTCTTGGCCTTAGAAAATGCAGATATATCAAAATCCTAAAACACAGTTAAGTTGAAAATAAAAATATATTTGTTTTAAGAGAAAAATTCCAGGCGAAGGGGATGTCCCAAACAAACTAAATGTTGATGTGTCATTTATTAATTTCATTTTTTATCTTCTTGTATACAAACGTTTGACAGCTGTGACATTCATGGGCAATGCATTTGAAAAAGAAGACATAAATATTCAGAGACATATTAGAATGCTGTTCGATGTAAGCACCTGTCTACTTAGTGTTGACGGAAAATCATTTCCTTTGCTTTATGCGTGTTACCTCCAGAGACCACAGAGGTCCTATTCTATTTAAAGAGCTGGTCCAAACATCAGCATTTGCTCTTGCAACTGGAATGTATATAGCTAATTATATTTGTTGAGGAAACAATTTTGTTTTATACTTTCAATGATATGTAAACACTTTTGTCAATCTTCATCTCTGAGACAATATTCTACAATGATCCAGTGAACGAAAAATCTAGTACAAGGCCCTAAAACAATGTCCTGACACCACATAGTTTCCACTGCCACTAAGAGAAGTTTCTCAAGCAGAACTTTCAGGGAGATGTGTTAGGGGAAGACACTTGCTAGATCTCTGAAAGCCCTAGGAGAAACAGCACAATGTGTTCATACAACAGCCCTCGTTTGTGTCTTCAATGTTGCCAGTGGGTAACTACAGTCAAACACAATAAATGGAAATTTCCAGAAGTAAATAACTCATAAGGCTTACATAATTTTTATTATCAGACTTCATTACAACTGCCCCATTTTATTGGTTCCTGCCATTAATCTTGTACTACTGCTAATTCATAAGTTAAGCTTTTCGTAAGTAATAGGTGTGTATGTATACAAAACATCACAGGATCAACACAGCTCAGGACTAGCCACGGTTTTAGGCATCCAATGGGGAGGCTTTGAGGCATATGCTCCTCTGGACAAAAGGGATTACTTTATATGCATGTGTTAAATATTCCTGACATAATTTTAAACTATCATTATTGCACTAAGATACACACTTTAAGTCAAGAAAAATGAGTTCTCTCTCTCTCTCTCTCTCTCTCTCTCTCTCTCTCTCTCTCTCTCTCTCTCCTATTTCTATTTAGACAAAATTTTAAAAAAATCATCTTGTAACTTAACTAGGGTGAGCAAATGACTGTGTGCAAAGAAAGAGGGAGAGAAGAAAGTAGGAAAGTAGGGACAAACTTCATAAGGATACCCAGAGCGATGGTTTTGCTAGGGAATCTCAAAACCCCATAAAGGTACCAAGTGTTCAAATTGGGTGTGACTAACTTAATCATTCCCACAAAGAGTAATTTCCCTTCCCAAGTTGGTAAGAGACTGTTGGAGACACGTTTGCCAGATATTAACACGTGCCTGCCCAGACACTGCCTTCAGCGGAATCTCGGCTCAGAATTACAAATGTACCCTATTATCAGAAATATAATGAAACAGACCAAAGTGAATGAAGTCTAATTTGGGGGGGGGGCTTTGACATTTCTCCCCATTTCACTTTTACCTGACAGGAAGTGTGTAATGATGTTAGCTCGGCTTGAAGAGATGGGAGTCCTGCCAGAGGACAGAAAGGCAGCTAAGTCTTCAGAGCTCACACTTCCAAAACCTGACAATGCTGCCACCTACAGGCTAAAACTTTCAAGGCGGATTCCACCCGTGACTGCTTTTCTACCCCTAACAATGAAAAGCACACAAAATCGCTATAGGAGAGTCCCAAACCCAGAACCTTACAAAGAGTTAAGTCACCCGGTGATAGCAAAGAACGGGCCCTTTCGCTTAGGCAGTTCAGTGCTGTTGCATAATTTAATTAGGATCATCACACGGCAACCAAAGCTGTCTAGAGGAATTACGAGCCGCAAGTTCAGATCACACGTGAATCCTTTTGCTCAATTAAAGCTAAGCAATTTTAAGGGTTCCCCCTCTCTTTGCAGTATATGCAAAGAGCAGCGAAGCGTGGCCTACATATTTTTTGCATTAAAATTATTACATAAGGCCTGTAGCATTTGAAATACTATGGACATCAAAATGTTACACTCTGACCTTGGGCATTTAAACTTCGTCATTTTGGAAACTATTGTTGCCCTGCTCTCCTTTGTTCTAAGAAAATTACTGTGGTTAGTTATAATAGCTGAATGAATAATTACTGCAGGAAGAAAAGAAGTATGTAATAGTGCCGGAATGGCTCTTGAGCCTGATTTTACTAAACAGAGGTTTAATTCTGTTTGAAGTCCAAGCATCCTGACTAATGGCATTAGCCTATTCTCCTTTCCCTACTGTACCTGTCGATAAAAGTGATTGCTTTGTTTCCCAGACTACCTAACCTAACTCACCTTCATGCCAGGAAAAATTCCAAAGAATCTGATAAAGGAAAAAAAATTTTCTGGAGGAGCCCGATTCTAGGTTGATGTAATTTTTATGGATTAAGCAATTCCACATAGCACAGCAACATGCTAGGCTACAGTGTTCACTGTGAAGCATTTCTCTGAAGTTTAAAACTTTCTTCAGCTTTTCTATTTAACTTTCTCACTAATTATTTCAGAGGACAGAGGAGTTGGCGGTTCTTATTTTAATCTATGCTTAGAGCATGTATAATCAAATAGCAAAATTATAATTTGATCAATCCTCAATTATATCATGTGATCCTGGTTGTTCTTTGAATTAGTTACAACTACCACTCACTGGGCCGAGTAGCCTGGAAGTTTTCACACTACTGGAATTCAAAATTCACTTTTAAATGATCAGGAGGAAGAGACGCACACTCTTCTTTAGAAGGAGTATTGTAATCAAAGATGGAAAATAGGAAGATACAAAGAAATCGGGCAGTGCTACAAAGAACTTTACATTAAGCTGAGCATCTTTTCAATTTGGAAGTGAATTATTTATTTGTCTATTTACTTATGTATAAGACGCCTCCCTGAATTTCCGTATGTATTTCCTGAAACAACTGAAATCAAAATGCACAACCGAACTTCCAAGTACTGTGGAAAATCCTTCGCTGTCTCAGAGATCAAAAAGAACATTTTACACTTTACAATATTGTAGCCTATTTATTATTTACAATAGGGAGAAATCTGGATGTTAGGAGCATAAGCATGGATCGCATTCGACTCACAGATTGTTTATTGGCTTCTCAGATGAGTGTACAAAATGCAAAAAGGATGAGATCTTTATTTTTTTTTAAATCTGCAAAGATTAAATCTCTCCACGTTTGCAGCCAGATATTTGCAGAATCAACAACTCCTTTAAACACTAGTTGGATTCAGTCATAATAAGAACATAAACACAATAAGAGATTCCTAAAGAGGATGCAATTTTTTAAAATTTCCATATTTGCTACAATAAATGTTATGCCTAGAAATTTTATAGCTAAGAGAAACACAGAAAATACTACACCCAGAGCCAGCAGACTGCTCCAGTACAAAGCAAGTCTGATATATTACCTTCCAAATACATTGCATGTCCCTGGTAAAGTTGTAAATTATGGTTGCAAATGAGGCCACAAACAAAATTTTGCTCCAGGCATGAATCATAAATTCAAACAATAATCATCTCCTACGTGAGGCACAAATACTTTGTTTACTTCTTAGGCACTGTTTCCTAAACACAGAGATGAAAGTAGGTCAAGGGAATTTAGCATCTTTTTCTCATGAAGCATGCGATGATGCGGGGGCCACTGCCTTATTTAAAACCGCACAAGCCTTTTACATATTAAAAATCTGTTTGCACAGTTCTGGGTCTTTAAGCATATTGCCATTTTACTTCAGGATCATGCAGTATTACCCAAACTATATACATTTAGCTGGGGGAAAATAAATGATTCATACTATTAACCTGCTAGATGGAATTCTGATGTGCTTTTCATATGGAAAGTAAAAGGTATCTGGTTGCTATGAAATGCTACTTTTATCTATTTAGTAGATATGATTGCCTACTATTCCTTGTGCGCCGACAAAACATGAGGTATTTTCTTTCATTCTTTTTATAATTTCTAAAAGGATGGTCCCATTAAAACTTCCATAAGCATGAAGCGTAGAACACCTGGCCTTTAATTATATCTGGTCAAGTGATAGAAATATTGCTTTCAGTGCCGACCTTTAGTATTGCAATAATGGTTTTTATTTATGCATACTGAGAATGCAGAACAGCACACGTGCTCATGTACAAGGTTCCTGGTTCTTCTAACAGGGGCCCTGTTCTTCTCGGCGATGAATATCAACAACAATAACACTAATAATAGTCATATTGATTAAGTACTTACAGCCTACTAAGAATTGTGTTTGGGGGTTTATATGGATTGTCCCATTCAATTGCTACAGAAAGTCTTCAAAGCAGAGGCTGTGTTTATATGTTTAACAGATTATGGGACCGAGATTTAGAATAGTCAAGATGCCTGCCCCACCCCTCATTCCCACCCTGCCCACATTCCCTCTGGGCAAGGTACCAGCCTTCAATGATAGGGTCAAGGGCTATCTATTTTTTTTTGAACAAAGCAAATATGTGTTCATTGAAACTTTATACCAGCATATAAAGCAATGGTAACTCAAGACTTTGATGTGTTTTAAGCCTAATCAACTACAACCAAACAATTCATACATGCTTACATGAAATTAATAAATTGACACAATGCATACATCCATAATGCAAACATCCAAAAGGTATTTGTACTCTGGTATATACTGCTGTCTGTTAACAGCACTGTTAATTTAGTGGTGAATTTATTTTTTAAAAAAGGGGGGGCGGGTTCTCTCCCCCTCTTTGGTCTTTTACAGCAGCAGAGAAATAAAGCAAAAATATTCTTAATTCTTCAGGTAAAATAATTAAAATCGAAGTTGAATATAAAGTAATTCAATATGGACAAGTAAGTAATAGATATCTCTGAGTAGGTGGCATTGTCAGCTGGGTTCTGATGGATAGGAAAATATTATGCCAGGACACAAGCAGGATATTCTAGACAAAAGGAAAGTGTCATGTGCAAGGGACCTGACTAGAAAAATAGGAACGCACACCGGAAGCTGAAGTGCCCTGTGTCCCTGGGTATGCAATGAAAGCCCTTCGTTTCCATGTTTGTCCCTCTCCACCACTTATTCTACTCCGGCCATCCATGTCTCCCCCATCAATTGCCCAAGAGAAAAGAAAGGAGTTGTGTTTTATTCCTCATATCCTTTATACCCACGTCTCTTCAATCAACAAGTGCCATTAGCTCGGATATGCTACCCTGAATCTACCCACCCCCCCTTTTTTAAAAAATTTTTTTATTAATTTATTCTTGTTACATCTCAGTGGTTATCCCATCCCTTGTATCCTCCCATTCTTCCCTCCCTCCCATTTTCCCCTTATTCCCCTCCCCTATGACTGTGACTGAGGGGGACCTCCTCCCCCTGTATATGCTCATAGGGTATCAAGTGTCCATCCCTTTCTACTCCCTGTCCAGAACATCTTATGATCATTCTTTGTCTGGGGGGCACTGCCACAGCTTCCAACCTGGCTGTCTGCTTCCTTCATCTCCATTCCCTCCATGACAGTCATCTCCTCAGAATGTAAAACATGCCTATATATGAGCTGCCCAGCACCTCTTTACACATCCTTCAGATAGCCACACGACGAGAGTCTCAGGTTATGTTCTAAATTTTCACCCAATTGCCACCTTCCAAGTGAATCCGAACTTCATGGCTCAAACCAAGGGAGACTCTTTTTAGCTCCCTCTCCATAGTCTATCCTCATTGCTAGCAGTAGTCGAGGCTGTCTCAGTGACTTTGTGTCCTTCACATAGAACGGGGCACAGCACACAGCAGGCATTCAATTAACTGGGGAGGTGTGCAGCAGTCAAAGCATTCATGGACCTTTTGGCCTCTGTCAGTTGGGATTTTCATGCCAAAGTAAATGGAAAGCTTCAGTGGAGGTCTGCACAAGAAGACAAAACTACCACGATGGCTGTTGCCATGTGAAGAAGCAAAAAGAGCAGTTAGGAGGTCAGTTCAAAGACGCAGAGGAGAGATGCTTTTGGCTTGGAGTAAGGCAATGTTACTGTTGGTAGTGGGAAATGGATGAATTTGTAATATGATTTCAGCTCAGCTTCTGACAGATTGAGTTAGAGAGGAAGGAAAGTGATAAGAAATAGCCTTAGGAATTTTTTGGAAGGGGGGAGGTGCTGGGATAATAGAGAAAGAGGAGTTAAAAGAAACTGGACCTGTGGGATGGGGAATGAATTCAACTGGATGCATTTAATCATCTTGAGTCATACTTCATTTTGTAGCAACCCATTTGGGTCAGTTTCAGGTCTGGTATTTTTCCATAGAGGAGCAATTCTAGGAAAGGTCAGTCTGTTCACAGAAACAAATAACTCTTCAGCAGATATTCTCCTGTGATTAGATGGCAGCAGCATGAGATGCAAATAGCGGCCCACTGAAGGTGATGAACATTCAGCTCTTCATTTCTATGCCAGTTTTCTAAAGTTGCCAAAAAAAATTGTCAAGGAATTTCCATCCCTAAATATAACATGAGGAAGAAGGCATGGATTGATAAGGCTTTTACACTGTATTTAATTGAAAGATAATGATGCTATAGGTCCTCTCTCTCTCTCTCTCTCTCTCTCTCTCTCTCTCTCTCTCTCTCTCTCTCTCTCTCTCTCTCTCATTTGCCTTCCCATTCTCACTTCACAGTCCCCCTGTGCAATCTGGAGCACCAGGGAATGTGAGGCAAAGAGGAGGAGTGCAGGGTAGCTGAGTCACTTAGCTGCTGCTGCTCCACTAGTCACTGATCTGATAGAGGCTCCCCTGCACAACCTACCCCTTGAAAGTGAGGGCAGAAGCTGTGGAAGAGTGACAGTGATTGGCATTAACGGAATACAGCAAGACTCCCTGTATTTCCCTTTATTCAGTTCTTCGGTGTAATAGAATGGTGTTTTTCAGAAGGTCTTTTACTTGGTTTGATGATTTGGAGCTCCTGTAGATAAAATTTTGTTAGGACATTTTTAAAAAGAACACTTCTTAGTGATAGTTTACTTTTATGGCAAATGCATCCATTTATGTTCATAGTTTTCATCTATTATTGTTCATGAAATAAAATACTTTATTAATCTGTGATACAGTTCTAAGTTGGTAAAGATCTATTCAGCATTGATAATATTTCTCAAACTAGATAAATAACAAAAAACAATACCTTGTGTATGAATTATTCTTTAAAATCCATGCAGAAAAGATGAAATAGTTTCTGGTGCACAACTTCTTAGAGTCTGATTCTGAAGTCAATATTCTAGCCTATGCTGATGACTATAAAATTTGAGTGATGAAAATTTTAATGTAAAAAAGGATTGGAAAATATTACAATTATTAGTACTTTGGATATAACTGAATTAACTTAATACATAAACAACTAAATCACAGACAAAGGGGGGAAAGCATTAGTGGAAATGAAACAGAATGAAGCAGACATTTTTTGTGAGCACTGTTTAGTTTTACAATTAAGCTTACTTATTTAGGGATTAAGATGTTTTTAGGTCTAAATAGATGTTTTGTGTTGATTATGGTGAGATATGACAGATATTGATTTACATTCAGAATTTTAGACTCACCAAGTTACAAACAGCTAAAATATTAAGAATGTAACATTTATATAATGCCTGATTGTTTCGTGGTTCTTCTTGCTGTAGGTAGCTTATTGTATATATTGTAATAATATAAATGTATATGTAAAAGATATTTAATAACCTCAGCAGAAGGTGGCTTAAAGGGCTTGGTTCAGTCAACACATACAGAGATGAGAGCTCCTTTCCTACTCTGCAAGGTGCTCTCGTCCTGCTGGGATTCTAAGTATGCTGGGGTACAAATTAGCACAGCCTTCTAGGGCCTGAAGACATGGCATGCCTCCATTCACCCAGGGGCAAGGATATGTCAGTGGGAGGGACCCTCCTTTGACTTCTACTTTTTACTCTGGTCTTGGTTCTCCCCATGAAACTGAATATCCTGTCAAAGAAAAGCCATCATCTGGGGCTCAGCAATCACAACACACCATCTATTTGTCCTCTCTCAAACATAAGGAGCCTGTAGCATCCTCCCCTAGAGAAAAAGGAGGGGATTTTTATTCTCATGGTGTCCAAGTTGGTTTGAGAGTCGACAAGATGGCTCGCAAGCAAAATACATTAAACACAACACAGAAGGATATACATGTTTGTAAACAGCATCCTTTAAACAGCTCCATTTGGCCATGTGGTTTCACAGCTGTGTAGATATCACACCATTTTCCCTCCTGTAAAATGGACAAACTGAAGGAACCTTTTGTAGTTTTGCTTTGAAGTACTGGGAGATCCTTTAAAAGGATCCTTTACCTTAGACTGGTGTGATGCATGACCCCCCAAACCAAAGAAAATAAAATTAACCTTTCCCAATACTAAATCATTTTTTAAAAAGAAGCTAATAGAGTATTCTAGAATGCCATGTTAATGCCTTTAACCTCATCTAAGAAAGAAGACATCTAAAATTTTATCCTCTCAAAAATTAACAAATAAATAAGTGTTTCTTATTCCTTACCTCAGGTCAACAAACTCTATGACTGACTAAAAGCCAGCATGGCTGAGTAAATCAACAGACCAGCCTAGAAGAATTGATTACATCTATCCTCAAGAACATTGTTGAAGAGATGTGACTGTTTCAAAGGGGTTTGGAAGCTGTTATCACTTAGGTGCCGTACATATACAATTCAGCTCTCATTTGCCTCTGAAAAGTAGTATGAAGTGTATACTTCAAGACTGAGCGAGATCTCATTTTCTAAAGCAAAGGCTATGTGTGAGCACACAACCCCACACCGCATGTGAGGTAGGCCTGATGAAAACCAATCAACTCTGGTGCCCCATATTTGGCCATGTCCCTTTGTGGGGGAGGCCCAATGGCACTTGGAAGAAGGATAGAGGACTACCAAGAAAAGACTTGATACCCTAGCACCATATTCAGGGGGAGGAGGTCCCCCACAGCCACAGTCATAGGGAAGGGAGATTGGGGTGAAAGTGGGAGGGAGGGAGGAATGGGAGGATGCATGGGATGGGATAGAAAATGAGATGTAATAGGAATTATTTTTAATTTTCAATAAAAATGTGTTAAAAAAAAAAAAGAATCAGAATGCTGGTCCTAATGTACAGAGGTATGGTAAGCATGTCAAGATAGTTTCTCTGCCTCTCATAACACCAGTGGTAACCTTCACTCAGCTTTCCTCCAGCTTTCCTTGTGCCTGCCCCCCCCCCCCATTTTTCCTGTTTATATCCAACTCTGAAACTATTCTGGAGTTGTGTTACTATTGTCATTGTACAAAGGAGATAAAGAGAGAAAAAAAAATGACCACACAGCTAGTTGGTCAAGTATGAAGTCATTGCACATCAGCAGTCAGGAAGCTGCAGGAGTCTCAGTCAACAATGCAGCCAAAAGCTACCATACTGCCTTGCGATCAACTCCAGATTCAAAAAAGGCTATGATGCCTAGGTACCCTGGTAGTGGTGTTTGTGGTTTGTGTGTGTGTGTGTGTGTGTGTGTGTGTGTGTGTGTGTGTGTGTGTGTGTGTGTGTGCTTTTGTGTTTGTTTGTTTAGAAAACAATTACCAATAACCAATCTATGTGGATTCCTATATCATAAATGGATCTATTTTTCTGCCCATGAATATGTTGTTGCATACTGTTTTCCAAGGCTACATATATACTTGTTTTAAATATGTGAGAATCTTTAAAAACACATGAAAAAATCATTTGTGTTCTCAGACAATTTTTGTGATAAGCCAAACATCCATGAAATTAGATTTCTGAGGTGAAAACAATAAGCATGTTGTAATCACCTAGTAAGTGAACACCAATTGGCTAAAAAGAGAGCCATGGAGAAGGAATAAAGGGAAGCACACAGGACAGCATATCCAACTAAAAACAAGGGCTAAATTCCTAGAGACAGGATAGTATTTTCTTTCTTTCTTTTTTTTTTTTTATTAAAAAGCAAGTGATACTATTTTATTTTTGCAGTTATTATAGTTATCAAGATTATGGCACTAAATATCATAGACAGAAAATTAGGCATTTTATATAATCATTCTTATCCAAGCATATTCTCCCAATGTATGTTTGACAGTTTTTGTTTCTTTATTATTAAATATTTTTAAATTTTTGATATTTTTTAATATACTTTATTAATTTATTCATATTACATCTCAATTGTTATCCCATCCCTTGTATCCCCCCTCCCTCCCATTTTCCCCTTACTCCCTTCCTCTATGACTGTGACTGAGGGGGACCTCCTTCCCCTGTATACACTCATTCATAGGGTATCAATTTAAAATGTTAATATTAAATTAATATTTAATAATAAAAAGGCAAATGATATTTAATCTAGATTGCCAAACTGACCTACAAAACAATCACTCCAGGTGAGCACACATACCTTAGAGGTAAATGAGATGGCCCTTTCTCTCACTTTCTAGCTCATATAGGCACTTTCATTCTTTTTTAAATTAATTTATTCAGATTACATCTCAATTGTTATCCTCTCACTTGTATCTTCCCATTCCTCCCTCCCTCCCTCCCTCTTTCACCCTATTCCCCCAAGTCTCACCCTGGTAGCCTGCTTATCCTTTCTCTGAGTGCCAACAGTGGGGAATGTCCTGTCCATTGGCTAGATCTGAGTAGGGGTTCAATGTTTACTGCGTGTATTGTCCTTAGTCGGTACAGTAGTTTGAACAGAACCCCCTGGGTCCAGATCTGCCAAACAAGATGTTCTTCTTGTAGGTTTCTAGGACCCTCTGCATCCTTCTATTTTCCCATTCTCCCATACTTCTCTCACCTAGGGTCCCAGTAGGAATCCCTGCATCTCTCCCAATCTCCTGGTAAGTGAAGACTTTCATGGGACATCCCTCTTGAGCTAGTGTCCAATTATAAGTGAGTATATACCATGTGAGTCTTTCTGGGTCTGTTTTAACTCACTCATTATGATCATTTCTAGTTCCATCCATTTCCCCACAAATTTCAGGATTTCCTAGGTTTTAATAGTTGAGTAGTATACCATAGTGTAAATGTACCACAGTTTCTTTATCCATTCTTCAACTGATGGACATCTATGTTGTTTCCAGGTTCTGGCTATTATGAATAAGGCTGCTATGAATATGGTTGAGCATATGTCCTGGTTGTGTGGAGGAGCACCTTCTGGGCATATGTCAAGGAGTGGAATAGCTGGGTCTTGAGGTAGCCCTATTCCCAGTTTTTTGAGAAAGTACCATATTGTTTTCCAAAATGGTTGTACAAGTTTGCATTCCCACTATCAATGAAGGAGTGTTCCTCTTTCTCTACATCCTTGCCAGCATGTGCTGTCATTTAAGTTTTTGATCTGGGTGTAAGATTGAATCTCAGAGTCATTTTGATTTGCATTTTTCTGATGACTAAGGATTTTGAACATTTCTTTATGAACATTTTTCAGCCATTCGATATTATTCTGTTGAGAATTCTGTTTAATTCTGAGCCCCATTTCTTAATTGGATTATTTGGTTTAGTGGTGTTTAATTTCTTGAGCCCCTTATATATTTTGGATATAAGACCTTTGTTAGTTGTAGGGTTGGTGAAAATCTTTCCCCAATCTGTAAGCTATCGCTTTGTTCTGTTCTGCCTTACAGAAGCTTCTCAGCCTCATGAGGTCCCATTTGTTAATTGTTGACCTTAGAGCCTGAGCTGTTGGAGTTCTGTTCAGGAAGTTGTCTCCTATGCCAATGACTTCCAGGCACTTCTCCACTTTTTCTTCTAACAGATTTAGTGTCTCTGGTTTTATGTTGAGGTCTTTAATCCATTTGGACTTGAGTTTTGTGCATGGTGATAAATATGGGTCTACTTGGATTTTTCTACATGTAGACATCCTGTTAAACCAGCACCTTTTGTTGAAGATGTTATCCTTTTTCCATTGAATAGATTTGGCTTCTTTGTCAAAAATCAAGTGTCTATATGTGTGTGTGGATTCATTTCTGGGTCTTTGATTCAATTCTGTTGATCAACCAGCCTATAGCTATGCCAGTACCATGCTGTTTTAGTTACTGTTGCTCTATAGTACAGCTCACGATCAGGAATGGAGATTCCTCTGGAGGATTGTTTTAGCTCTTCTGGGTTTTTTGTTTTTCCATATGAAGTTGAGAATTGAGCTTTCAATGTCTTTTAAAAAATTGTCTAGGTATTTTGATAGGGATTGCTTTTGGTAAGATGGACATTTTTATTATGTTAATTCTCCCAATCCATGAACAAGAGGAAACTTTCCATCTTCTGATGTCCTCTTCAATCTCTTTCTTCAGAGATTTGAAGTTTTTTTTTTTCAAACAAGTCTTTGCTTGGTTAGAGTTACTTCTAGATATTTTATATTGCTTGAGGCCATCGTGAAGGGTGTAGTTTCCCTAATTTCTTTCTCTGTACAATTATCATTTGTATATAATAAGGCTACTGAGTTTTTTTGTGTGCGTTAACTTTGTATCCCATCATTTTGCTCAAGATGTTTATCAGCTGTAGGAGTTCTCTAGTAGAATTTTGGGGTCACTTATGTACACTATCATATCATCTGAAAATAGGGATAATTTTACTTCCTCCTTTCCCATTTGGATCCCCTTGATCACCTTTTGTTGTCTTATTGCTCTGACTAGATCTTCTCGAACTATATTGAAGAGATATGGAGGAAGTGGGGAGCCCTACCTGGTCCTCAATTTTAAAGGAATTTCCTTGAGTATCTCTCCATTTAATTTGATGTTGGCTATTGGCTTCTGAATATAGTCTTTATTATGCTTAGGTATGTGCCTTGTAGCTGTTATCTCTCCAAATTTTTAAACATGAGTGGGTGTTAGATTTTGTCAAATGCTTTTTTGCATCTATGGAGATGATCATGTTTTTTTTTTCTTTCAGTTTGTTTATATGGTGGATAACATTGATGGATTTCCATATATTAAGCCATCCCTGCATGCCTAGAATGAAGCCTACCTGGTCATGGTGAATGATATCTTTGATGTGTTCTTGTATTCAGTTTGCGAGTATTTTATTGAGTATTTTTGCATCAATGTTCACGTAAGAAATTGGTCTGAAATTCTTTCTTTGTTGGGTCTTTGTGAGGTTTAGGAATAAAAGTAACTGTAGCCTCATAGAATAAACTTGGTAATATTCCATCCATTTCTATCTTTGGTGTAGCTTGAAGAATATCAGTATTAGTTCTTCTTTAAAGTTCTGGTAGAATTCTGCACTGAAACCATCTGGCCCTGGGCTTTTTTTTTTTAATTGGGAGAATTTTAATGACTGCATCTTTTTCTCTAGGAGAAATAGAACTATTTAATTTGTTTATCTGATCTTGATTCAATTTTGGCAAGTGGAATCAGTCAAGAAAATTGTCCATTTCCCTTAGATCTTCAAATTTTGTGGCATATATGCCTTTGAAGTAGGATCTTATGGTTCTTTGTATTTCTTCAGTGTCCATGGTTATGTCTTTCTTTTCATTTCTGATTTTTAAAATTTGGATAGTTTCTTTCTGCCTTTTAGATAGTTTGGCTAACTATCTCTCTATCTTGTTGTTTTTCTCAAAGAACCAGCTCCTGGTTTTGTTGATTCTTTGAATTGTTCTCTTTGTTTCTAATTTATTGATTTCAGCTTTGAGTTTGATTATTTCTGACATCTACTCCTCTTGGATGTTTCTGCTTCTTTTTTTTCCTAGGGCTTCCAGATGTGTCATTAAGTTGCTTATATGAGATATTTCCAATTTCTTTATGAAGGCACTTATTGCTATGAATTTTCCTCTTAGCACTTCTTTCAATGTGTCACACATAATTGGTTATGTTGCTCCTCCATTTTCACTGAATTGCAGGATGTCCTTAATTTCTTTCTTTATTTCTTCCATGACCCAGGTGTTATTAAGTAGAGTTGTTTAATTTCCATTTCCATGAGTATGTCGGCTTTTTGTTATTTCTGTTGCTGTTGAATTCTAGCTTTACCATGGTGAGCTGATAGGATATAAGGTATTATTTCGATCTTTTTGCATCTGTTGAGGCTTGCTTTGTGACCTATTATATGATGAATTTTGGAAAAGGTTCCATGAGGTTCTGAGAAGTAGGTATAATCTTTTGTGTTTGGGTGAAAAGTTCTGTAGATATCTGTTAGATCCATGTGATTCATGACATTGTTAGTGTTATTATTTCTCTGTTTAGTTTCTGTTTCAATGACCTATTCTCTGGTGAAAGTGGGGTGTTGAAGCCATACACTATTAATGTAGCATTGTTAATAGTTCTTTTCATGAGACATGCCCCTTGGCCTAGTGTCCAGATATAAGTGAGTATATGCCATTTGACTCTTTCTGCTTCTGGGTTAGTTCACTCATTATGATCATTTCTAGTTCAAGCCATTTGTCCATATATTTTGGGAATTTCTTGTTTTTAATAGCTGAGTAGTATTCCATAGTGTAAATATACCACAGTTTCTTTATCCATTCTTCTACTAAGGGACATTTACTCTGTTTCCATATTCTGGCTGTTATGAATAAGGCCGCTATGAATATGGTTGAGCATATGTCCTTTTTGTGTACTGGAGCATCTTCTGGGTCTATTCCAAGGAGTGGAATAGCTGGGTCTTGAGGAAGCCTTATTCTCAGTTTTCTGTGGGACTGACTTTCACACAAACTCTGGTGCCCCATATTTAACCATGTCCCCTGGATGGGGAGGCCTGATGGCACTCAGAGGAAGGATAGCAGGTTACCAAGAAGAGACTTGATACCCTATGAGCATATACAGGGGGAGGAGGTCCCCCTCAGTCACAGTCATAGGGGAGGGGAATAAGGGGAAAATGGGAGGGAGGGAGGAATGGGAGGATACAAGGGATGGGATAACCATTGAGATGTAATATGAATAAATTAATAAAATAGATATAAAAATAGTTCTTTTACAAATGTGGGTATTGGAAGTGTAGATGTTCAGAATTGAGATGTCGCCTTGATTGAGTTTACCTTTGATGAGTATGGAGTGTCCTTCCTCATCTCTTTTGAGTAATTTTGCTTGAAAGTCTATTCTATTAGATATTAATACGGCTATACCAGCCTGCTTCCTGTGTCTGTTGGGAATATCTTTTTCCAGCTTTTAACCCTGAGGTGATCTCTATCCTTGTGGTTGAGATGTGTTTCTTGAATGCAGAAGAATGTTGTGTCTTGTTTATGCATCCATTCAGTTAGTCTGTGTCTTCTTATTGGAGAGTTGAGACCATTGATGTTGAGGAATATTAATGACGAGTGACTGTTAAGTCCCCTGATTTTGATGTTGTTTGCAGTAGAGTGTTTGTATGATTATGTTTTAAGATACTATTTTCTATAAGAGATGTAAAAAGATATGAATGATTGCTGCTGTTCTGAAGATATAGAAAATGCCATTAAAGGGGAGTGGGTGGAGGAAAGACGCTATTGCAAACAAAATTAACTGGAAATATTCTAAAGCAGCACAATCCACAAAGAAGAAAGAGCAAATTACTAATCCTCATTAACATGTGCTGTGGTAGTGATGATGCTGGTGATCACTCAAGACACATGATTCCCCAAACCTCTTGAATTCACTGATTCTCATCTTCTCTGTATTATAGTAGGACAACGCTAGCAATGTTTGCTTAGATGTCATTTTGTAGATTGAATTAATTATTAAAATCTGAAATGATGTCTGGTGAAAAGCTCACCTGGGAAGACTTATAACTAAAAATCTGTGGTGTGACCCTCTGTTGTCTCATCTTGCCAGCACAGTATGCAGAAAATTCAAACATGGTGGCTGCATAGAGAGTGCTCAAGGCACATTAAAATGGAACTGAGTGACAGAAAGGTAATTTATAAAATCAAGACAATTAACATGTAAAGCAACTAACTAGTCACTCACCTAGATTGCTAAAATGCTTCTAAATGTATAGAAATATTTTCACTAAGAAATCCCTTCTAACTCTTGACAACCCACAGGAACAGCAGGGACTTTGTGTGCAGAAGTAGTTCTAAGGCAACGCTTGACAGCCTGTCTTGTCACTGTGACAATCAACAGTGTTTACTAAAGCATCTATCTGCCTTCCCAATGCCATGGTACTACCAAGTGCTCAGAAGACTTCGCACTTAACACAAATCACATGGTTCCTTTTTTCTTTCTTTTTCTCCCCCCTCCTTCCTCTCCTCCAATTTAACAACTGCTCTCCATGCCTTGTAACAGCCTGAGGTCTGGAGGCCTGGCTCATGTAAGGAGTCACACTGCTGGTTCTGTAGAGTCTCCGGGGTTTCTGCAGTAGCAAGATTTACATTTTCATTACTAAAACTCTCCAACCAGATAATGTCACTCCATGCAATGTCATGCAGACCCTCTGAGTCTTCCAAATGCTTGGCATCAGATCCACACAAGCCTGTTCTCATTAAACAGTTCCCTTTGCTTGCCTTGTACAGAGCAGCTTGCTAGCCCACAGCTTCACCTTAGTTTGCCTCGTGACCCATTTCTTCAGGATTTTCCTTTGGCAGCCAGATTCTGGGGGAGTCTAAGTATTAGAATCCCTGGGTGGTTTCAGATGCACCTGTTCTGTTCTTTCCGGAGTCATTAGAAATTGGCTGAGAGGAATGACAGCAGGTAAGAATTGAGTTTGTAAAAGAGCAACTCAGCATGACATTTTTTCCTAAAGTGCAGTGGAGTGCATCCCATAACGGGAAACTTAGCCACAACCAACCATCTTTTAGTTTTATAATTCGGGGCTCTCAGTAGCTGTCCTAGGATTTCTCCCTCTAGTCTTAATGCTTCAGGCAAATTCTGAATAATGAATGGGAGGAGCTGGGGTAGAGGGTTGCTGGTGAGAAAGTCTCTGAGCCCTATTCTAGGAAATGAAAATAAAAAGGCCTTTTGCAGTCTGTATTGGATACAGATGTACCCAAGGCAACAGCCTTATTCTGTAATGTTGCCAAAAACATACCAGCTACATATGGCTGCCTTGTTGGGTGGAGAATGGTGATGGGGCTATCTAATAAGCATCATTTACTATTGGCAACAGAGCCAATTTATTGACCATTTTTCTGGATGAGCCTCATACCACAGCAATTATTGTGCACCTACTATGGGAAGAGCCTGGCTATGGTTTGGGACTATATTTTGTCCTCTGCTTTCTTATTATCATTCTCTCAGCTCTTAAGTCAGAATCACATTAGGATGCTAAATTCTGTTTTCTTCTTCCTGGGACTCGATGTCTAACAAATGCAACTTAAGGAAGGAATGGAAGGGTTTATTTCAACCTTTTAAAGGTCTTCTCCATTATGGCAGGAACGTCGTAGAAACAGGAAGGGAAGAGTTCATTCAACAGCAAGAAGAAAGCATTGAATGCAATTGCTATTTGCTATCTCCTTTTTACTCAGTCTAGGACTCCAATAAAATGAATCTAAGATTATCTTAAAAATGAGTTATATACAGTGTATACATATACATATATATAACCCTACTACAAAACTGTAATGCTTAAGACAGCATTGCTTGTACAACAATAGCTCAAACTACCACTAAATAACAGATACCAGAAGCAGAGCTATAGTGACTGGACAGCTACTTCATGACGGTGATGATAGGGCCATGTGGTCTCCAGAGTCAACTGGAAATCTATGCTGGGAAAGCAAATCTTCATCTCTACTCCTGCTCTCACACACTAAATTTAATTCAAGGTAGATCTAAATCCAAGAGGGAAAACAAATTTCTAAAAGAAGGCAAAGGAAGTTCCTTCAAAGGCTTAGATTAGGACAAAAACTTTAAGGCAGAAAATGTGCTATTGTAAGGAAACAATTAATGATTTGGATATATTAAATTTAGAAACTTATTTTCATCAGAAAGAGTAGTAAGAGAATGAGAAAGCAAGGCAAACTGGGTAAATATTCATAACATATATAGTCAATGTATTTATTTAGAATTTAAATTTTCAATATACCAATAATATTAAGAATACATAACAATAGGAAAATGAGAAAAGGCTGAGATGACTTTTCACAACAGCGTATCCACACAGAAATTTATCATATGAGAAAGAATTCTCTTCATTGATAGTGAGAAAAATGTAAAACACTAATAGTAATAACAATGACAACACAGCACAGTCTTCTTGTGATGGAAAGAAGGTTAAGAGAGTTCTGAGGCCATCTTTAGAAGGGCACAATTCCTAAACCTAAAGGCCCCACCTCAGGTCACACTTAACTCCCAGAGGTCACACAACTAATCCCATCACCTTAAGAGTTAGGGTTTCAACATGTGAACTCAGGAGGAACACAAACATTTAGCCCATAGCCCATGGCATGGCTACTTCAAGAGGCTCAGAATTTACCACCAAAGGGACTTGTGCAGGTGAACTTATCAACATCAATGAAGGAAGTAGCTTTGACAAAAAGGATGAAGATGTCCCAGAGGAAGCGATGCCAACAAACAACTTCACATTACAAAATCTTTCAGAGATACTTTGTGACATTGCAAGCTTGAAGGATAAAATGTTGGAAGCTGATCAAAACTTAAAAAGTATGACAATATGCCAATGCAAAAGAAAGATTCCCCCACGCCCTGTGGTAAGTTAGACAAGAAGAAAAACACTGTTAAACTACTCTTCCAACTTAAAAAGAAGGAAAAAAAGAAAAAAAAATCAATGTGTTTTAGCTCTGGATGTTTCCAATAGACATGGCCTCGTTATTTTACCATATGTTTGTAGCTGATGATAAGATGACTTTTACTCTTTATAAAAATTTCTGTAAATCGCTAAACAACAGTAACTTTTCCCAATATTTTAAAGATCGCTTCTGATGGCTTCACATTGGATGACCACTTTAAAAAGTCCCACATCTCTAGGCCGAGCTACAGCTGACTGTACTCCAGGCTTGATAGTCTATGTTACAGTCAAGCTTTCCCTACTGCCAATGATTTTAAAATCTTCTCTGTTGCCTAGCTGTGTCTCTGCCACACATCATTACCTTAAATTGTTTACACCATTCCAACTCCCCTCCATGACTTTGATCATGATATCTCTTTAGTTATGATCTCTTCCACCTTATGCTTTTAAGGCACTTTCTTCCATAAAGAAATCCCTGGCTCCCTAAATTAAAATGTTTCTTTCTCAAAAATGTCTATCTTCCAGAACAAATAGTAAATCCCCATTTTTAATGAGCAAC